>NC_143532.1:4501211-5177711 GCF_031878675.1 Megascapheus bottae | reverse complement strand
ACCTCAGAATGTGTCATAAGCAACTTTGGTGCTAGAGAGGTGGAAAAGCTTGGCCTTCGGCCACCAGGACAGCTGTGAGTCTCCTGTTTATGGGAATGGCCACCGTTTGCCCTCTGCTCACACTTTTAGCTTTAAAGTTGGTGGTTTGGCAAGGGGAGGTCGTACTTAAGAATCCAGAGTTCGTGTTACCAAATGACTGGGGTAAAGGTAGAAGATCAGGGTATGAGCACTGTGCATTCAGCAATAAATAGAATATTCTATTTCCCATCAGGCCACTGGTACGAAAAGGGGGCCCTGGTAGTCGGCATATGGAGACAGTGTGTAAGTGATATCAAAAGAGCCAACTTATCTTCTGGGCAGAGTTGAGACCTGTCTGATGTGAATATATTAATGTGTCAGACACATTCTATATATAATAATATATTGTATATTACACATTGTTTTGGAAAAAACAAAGCATGGAAAAGGCCTAAGAAATTAAAAGGAGGCCATTTATTTTTGAGCCTCAGTGACTACAGAGAAGGGGAGAGGGTGTATATTTAGCTAACTTTATGTTTTGTACCATACATTGTTTTCATTTACTGTTCTATCCGATAAGTGACATGTTTGACATCATAGAAATAGCACTGTCTAAAAAACCAGGATGTCCCACTCTGCTAAAGCTCACACTGCTGGCATCTGTCTGGGAGAAGGACTAGATTTTTGTTTAGTAAAATTCTCAGCCAAAAAACAAACAATGGAGCATGAAAATTTATTGTTTCGAATGTGCATGTCTATAAATACATGCTTTAAAAATGCTAGCTCTTAGCTTTTAGGGAACTTTTATCTCTTTAATATGTATCTATAACATATATATATATATATAATATGTAAGTGATTCTTAAAAGCAGTATTCCAGACTGAAAACTAACACCTGTTTGCTTATGAGCATCATACATACAAAAGCATGCAAACACTTTTCTATGAATCCATACAGAAAGAGGCTCAGTTCCTCACTAATTAGAAGGGAGGATATTCATTTAATATGCTCCTCTGACACAATAATTTTTCTGTAAAAGATCAAGACTCCATGGAACTCTAGTTGTTCTCTTAGACTGCAAATAATAATTAGTACTAATTCATACTATTTTTTAATGTACACTCACATATAAATTCTAGGGAACATATTTGTAAGTAGAAATAAATGGCTGCGACTTCGAAAATGTGGTGTTTGCAGGGGTGGCTCCAGCTTGCGAGTGGGCTCAGTTCTGTAATTGGAATGAAAGGAATTTTAACACTACTTCCACAAAGACTCAGAGCACCCTGATGCAGGAATGGGGGGTGTAAAGGTTAGATTTCCTCATATGATTTGTCCCTTAAAGTTAGGAATGATGGGTGCCTGTATAGTATTTAGTTCTTACAGAAACAAACACAATAAAAAAAAGTATGTGTTTGCCACAATCTTCCCAAGTTTTTAGTAATTAGTACCAAAACATTCATTTCACTCACTATAAGTGAACTTTTCCTTAAAGCCAGTATAACCCAGGCTATATTTTTTAAAATATCAGGCTTCTCTGCTTTATTCTGTAATATCTAGGAATCCAAACTGGTATATTCTAATAAACCATCTTGGGGATTTTTTTCTAATAGGGTGCTCAATTGTTGTGTCACTGTCTTTCCCCCCCCCAATTCAACTTCCAGTCTTCGAGGATAGCTGCAATAACTGTATCTTCATTGTCACTGGGTTTGGGTTTTAAGAATGTTTCCCTAAAATCATAGTGAGATGCTGAGCTTTCTGTAAAAATGACAGGCCTAGTTCTATATCTTCAAAGGTCAGAGCTCCCCCCCCACCCCTCTTTCTTGGTTGTGTTCAGAGAATTAAAAAAAAAAAAATCTTTGGAGCCCAGGACAGCTAACTCCAGCACATAAGGGTAGGTTTGCTAGTGAGATATTTTTTTGTGTATTAAGTAAGTGGAACTGCATGTGGATTCAGAAGCTCATCTATAGGGGCACACATATAAAGGGTAAATGCTGTGTCTACATGTACAGCGAAAGGGGACAGGAATATGCCAGAGATAAACTGCCCATAACTCATCAGTGCCAAGCATAACCTGTTTTCTTCAAAATACAGCCTTCCTTCTTTCAGTTACATTATCTTTTTCTAAAAAAAATAAAAAATAAAATAAAACAAAAAGTCGTCACGTTAGGCTATGTGTTCAAAACAGTGCTGGCTTTGTCTACTGGCCCTATTACCCTCCAGGAGAAGCAGATGAAGTATGGTCAGTTTGTGCATTGGTAACATTAGTTGCTATGAATTTGTATCCATTTTAAGTAGGTCAATGCTTAGGAGTTGTGGTGAAGGTAGTTGAAACCTTTCCAAAATGATCTATAAGTTACCATCTATTCATAAAGCCAGTTTGGGGCTACAAACTATTAAATCAAAGCGCTGCCTTCATTCCCTGAAAACATTATTTTCTGTTTATATTTTGGACACTAGTGTGACCTGGATTCATAACCAGCAGAGAGGGAGAGAAAGTTCACTGAGTATTGTCAGTGAAAGCCTGATATGAGGGGAAAAAAAATAGGTTTTTGTTTTTCCTTCATAACACAAATGACGTGCAAAGTAAAAGGGGGAAAAAAGTAAAAAAGCAAAACAAAACAACTTTGATTTGCCCCAAAGTGTTTATGTGCAGTCTTATCAGGCCTTGCTAACAGGAATATCATGGCATGTAAAGGAAGAAAGAAAAATAATCAATTATAACCAAAAGGCAAAATTGGCTTATCATTAAGTACATCTGTGGCCCAAGCCATTTGGGGTGGGTCACGTTTGTGGGTTTCTCTTGTTCTATATAGGTCAGAGAACTTATGGATCATGATTAGAAAGTTCAGCTCAACTGTTTTATTCTGTTTTGTTTTATTTTGTTTCTCATTTTTCACAAAAGTCCGATGATTGGCCAACTCATTTGAAAACGGGGAAACTTTGTGGAAGAAAAAAAATAGTTGAGAGGTAATAATTTACATCTCTATTAAATATTACTAATTACAATATGGGGCCAGACTCCTCAGTGCAAAAAACAGCCTATAATTTCACCCTGAATTATTGCCTTCCTGCTCCTCCATTAATCATTCCTCTGGAGAAAAAGAGAATTCCATGCAGTTGTTGGTCCCAGTTAAACTGTACGCTAAGAAACTGAATACGGAATCAAAAAAATGCAGTTTATTATTGTAGATTATTCTTTTTTCTTGATATAACCAGAATTGAAAATGAAAGAAAAGCACATAGGAACATCACGCATAGTTAGTTAGTAACTCAAGATATAAAACAATTTTGCACAGCAAAATATGAAAAAAAGGAAAAAAATAACTGACAAGATTTTTTTATATTTATTGTGGTAAGATTTACTTTCATTTTTTTTTAAAGACAGGATGTCAGTCCCTGAAAATAACATTTACTGATTATTGCCTTTAAAACTGTGGATTTTTTTAAGTTACAGAAAATCCAGTTTTGCACCACAATACAACTGTAAAAAAAATCTGCATCATCTTAAAACTGTGCAGTAATGCCATTTTTTATAACTGCATAAATTTTATTAGCGTTCTAAACAGTTTTGCGATTTTTTTGTATATTATATGCTTGCAGGTTATGTCTTAGTGCAATTCAGTCCCAAATAGTTTAATTTTGAAAAAAAACATACATTTTTGAATGTAAAATACCCCTACAGATATAAACAGGGGTGTCTCCCCTTTTAATACTTTGGTTTTCAATACAGTCAGTGGTATAGCAAAGACTACACATACCCAACTTATATTAAAGTTGCAAGCACATGCTATATAAGCTACTTTTTTAAACAGTCCCCTTTGCAAACTCTACCCCCCCTTAACATCACAACAGTAAACAATTTAGTGCATCGATCTTTTAAAAAAATCTACAGCTACACAGACCTAACTCTTTCAAATGTATCTATAACATTCCTTTATCTGTAGCATACATTTTAACTGGGCTAACAGATTAGAAAAACTATAATTAAATTATGTACTAGAAACCCATAGCATTCCACATTTGACAATGACCAAAAGCCAAAAAAATATAATAATTAAAATAAACCAAAACAAAGAATGGGGCAGATTTCTTTCTCTCTCTTTTTTTTTCTTGAAAAAATAAATTTTAGACTGCTTTCAGCAATAGCACGATTTAAGTCCTCCCCACCAAAGTGGAGCAATATTCTTAATTAAAAGGAAAGCATTCCTAAAAGTTTGTGAAATTCATAACCCATTCTGGTATCTTTGACAAGCAATACCTTCAGTGCATTTTACCCAGGGAGACTGAAGGTTTGAGTAACTCATAAAAAACCAATTTGGGAGCAGATGCAAACTTTCCTAGGAAGAAGGCTCTGGGGTTGCATTTTGTTGTTGTTTTGTTTTGTTTTTGTTCAGAACTCAAAAAAAAAGTCATGAGGCAGTGAAATAAAAGTGTGCCATGCTCTAAGTCTTCCAATGTCCATTTCCAAGCCAAAAGGGAAAAAAAAGGAAAAAAATAATTATACCATACATGTCCAGCATGCAGGCTTTTTTTATTAATATAATGTCTCTTTTCCATAAAGTCTTTGAAACAGTTACAGTTCATTGTTGCTAAGACAAAGTAGCAAGCATAATAATATGTGAGATGACAATGAGTTTTTAATGGCAGACTAAACTCTTAGATTTGACCTCAGCGGGCCAAACTCCACAAATCACACCCAGAAGGTTGATGAAGGCTTGATTGTGGCAGGTTCACAAGGATTTTTTTTCCCCCTCTACTTTAGCATGACAATGCTAATTAAAAAAAAAAACCCTCATAGAACTCAGCCTGCTGCAAGTCTATAACTTTTCACATTTTTTTTTCTTTTGAAAGCTCAATCTCACATGAAGACCTCAGGAGAAGAAGAAGAGGAAGAAGAAGAAGAAGAGAAAAAAAAAAGAACAACTTTGCCTTTTCTTTCCTTTAGCTTGGAGGAAAGTGGGTGGAGAGGATGGAGGTGAAAAGCTGGGCCACACAGCAAGCTCCAAAAAGTAAAATTAAAGGGGGGAAAAATCCAAACAAAATAACACACACACACACACACACACACACACACACACAGAGAGAGGGGGAGAGAGAGAGAAAGAGAGAGAGAGAAAGAGAGGGGTGGAGGGAAAAGAAGGCGGAAGAAAAAATGCAAATAACACCGGGTTCAAAAGTGAGCAAGGCTTCCCAGGAAGAATTCTGCTGAGATCTTTGATCACTTGGCCAGTCCAGTGTGGGGAGGGAGGTGTGTGTGTGTGTGTGCGTGCGTGAAAAACACACACAAAACCAAAATGAAAAACACAAAACGCAAGCTGGCTAGGAAGTGGTGGCTACAATGTCAGACTGGCGAGATCCACACGAGCCGGACACCCTTCTCCCTCCCCAACTTTCACCAGCCGCCGCCACCGCCACCACCACCGGCAGGGGACGGGGTGTGTGTGTGTGCGCGCGCGTGTGTGCGCGCCTGGGAGCGCGCGCCTCTCTCTCTCTCTCTCTCTCTCTCTCTCTCTCTCTCTCTCTCTCTCTCTCTCTCTCTCTCTCTCTCTCTCTCTCTCTCTCTCTCTCTCCCCTTTCCTCTCTGGCGCGCGCACGCGTGCGCGCGGAGGGGCCGAGGGGGGGCGATCCCGGCCGTGGAGGGGGGGGGCGAGAGGGGGTGGCGAGCCCGCGCCGGGCCGCGCCGGGCCGGGCCCCCCTTGGTGGCGAGCCGGGTCGCGTGCGTGTCAAGACTCACATGAAAAACTCGGGAGAGGACGGGTTGTCGCTGCTGGAGCCGTTTTCTCGGAAGCCGCTGCTCACCAGCTTCTCGTATTTCTCCTTGTACGCGTCCCTCTCCCGCACCAGCCTGGAGATCTCCTGCTTGAGGTGGTCGACCTGCTGCAGCAGCTGGTTCTTCTCCGACTCCAGGACGTGTCTCTGCTGCACCCTCTTGAAGCGGCAGGACTGGGCATAGCCGCGGTTTTTCAGGGTCCGCCTCTTCTGCTTCAGCCGGATCACCTCCTCCTTGCTCACCCCGCGCAGCTGCCGGTTCAGCTCGCGCACCGACATGGTTACCAGCTGCTCGTCGGAGAAGCGGTCGTCGAAGTGCAGGCCGCCGGCGGCGGCGTGGTGCGGGTGCAGGGCGCCCCCCGCCCCCGCCGCGCCCCCGCCGCCTCCGCCGCCGCCTCCGCCGCCGCCGCCCCCGGCGCTGGCCGGAGCCCCGCCGCCGCCGCCGCCGCCCGCGCCGCTGCCCGCGCCGCCGCCCGCCGAGGCGGACGCGCTGCCCGCGGCGCCCGGCGCGCCGGCCGTCGGGTGGTGGTGGTGGTGGTGGCCGGCCGGGTGGTGGTGGTGGTGGTGGTAGTGCGGGCCCGCGCCGCTCTGCGCAGCGGCCGCGGCGATCACGGCGGACACCACGGCGGCGGCGGGGCCCATCTCCTCGCCGCTGCCGCCCAGCGAGGCGCCGCCGGCGCCGGCCCCGGCCGCCGCGGCCAGCTGCTGCGCCCCGCGCGCGTAGCCATCGAAGCCGCCCTGGAGCTGGTGGCTGTTACTGATGAGCGCCTCGACCGCGTCCTCGGGGCTGAAGCCCAGCGCCTCCGGGTTCAGCTGCTGCGGGTAGCCGGTCATCCAGTAGTAGTCTTCCAGGTGCGCCTTCTGCTCGCTGCCCGAGCCCGGGCTGGGCGCCGAGAAGCTGGGGGAAGGGGGCACCGAGCTGCAGGGCGTGCTCATGGGGGTGGACGACAGCGAGCCCCCGGCGATCAGACGGCCGCACTGGCTGATGATGCGGTCGGTCTCCACCGGCTCCTTCTTCACTTCAAACTTCATCAGATCGAAGTCATTAACATATTCCATGGCCAGGGGACTGGTGGGCAGGTCGGAGTTGCTCATGGCCAGTTCCGATGCCATCCTCCTGCCGCTGCCGCCGCCGCCGCCGCCGCCGCCGCTCCTCCAGAGGGGCTGCAGGAGAGGGGCCAGCGGGCTGGGCTGCGTGGCCAGCGGGTGAGCCAGCTTGCCGGGGCTGGGGCGCTTCTAGCTCGCGCGGCGATCGCTGGCCCGAAACCTCGGGGAGCGCGCACACCCCCCCGCCCTGCCCGCGCCCCCCGCGCCCGCCCTCCCTCCCCACCCCCCCCCGGCTCACGCCAATGTGCTGGCTCGCTCGCCCCGGCCCCTCCTCGCTCGCTTGCCTCCGTGCGCGCCGAGCCGGTGGTGGCGGCAGCGGCGGCGGCGGCTTCGGGCTCGGGGAAAGGTCCTCCGCGGGCTGCGGTGGCGAAGCCGGAGGAGCCCGGCCCGGTAACGCGGCGTCCCCCGCTCGCCGGCCGGGCTGCAGGCGGGGCGCGCGCGGCGGCGGCCACTCGGGGGGCTGGAGGCGCGGCGGGCGGCGGTCCGGGCGGCGCGGGGCTCGGCTCGGGGGAGTTAACACTTCATGCTGCGCTGCTCAGCCTCCTCTTCTGCCTGGCTCTTCAAAAAAAAAAAAAAAAATCCCTCTCGCTCTCTCGCTCGCTCGCTCTGCCTCTCCGTGCAAAGTACGGGACCGAGGCCGGCGGGAGGAAAGGGAGGAGGGGGGGACTTGAGTTCTTTCTTGCCTTTTTTTTGGTGTTTGTTGTTGGTTTTTTTTAAAAAGCAAAATAGCAAAGTCCCGGGAAAAGGCGAGGTGGAGAGCCGAGGGGATGGGGCGGGCGGGATGGGGTGGGGGGCCCCGAGCCGACGAGCAGCCCGAGCCGCAGCTCCGAGATGAAAAAAGATTTTAAAGCCTCTGATCCAGCAAGAAGAGTTTAAAGCAATTGCTGAGTTTTATAGCGCTCGTGACGTCAGGCCCAGATGGGAAATTGACTGGCACTCCCGGCCAATGGGAGCGCGCGAGCGCGGCCGCCATTAGCATAATAGTATAGAAACAAGGAAACTTTTCCGAGCTGTCAATCAGGGGCCAATCAGCTGACTGTCAGCTGGGACGGGCTGCTTAACCCTTCCGGCGCCGCGGCTCCCCGGACCGGAGGCGGGAGCGGGTTGGGGTGGGGGGGAACCCCGCGCGCAAAGTTGAGTGCAAGGGAAGGAGTTTGCGGAGGGAGCGGCTGGGGGCCGGGGGTGGGGGCGGCTGCCAAGGACCGGTGGCTTTGCTTTGGGGCGCGCGAGAGGCCGGCCCTCCAGACCCCCCCACGCCCCGCGCCCCCTCCCCGGCGTGACGGCCCCCTCGCGCTGTGGCTGCGCCCCGCAGCCTGGCCCTCCTCGTCCCCGGGTGTCCACCCCGGGTCTGTCTTTCTCTGAATTGGGCGCGTTGCTCAAACTTGGCCCAAACTCTTTGTCCCTCTTCCGGACGGACGCAGCGCGCGGGGAGGATGCGCGGGTGTCCGGGTCCGGACTGGCGGCGCGCGGGACTCGGCCCCGCGCTGCCCCAGCCACGCGCGGCGCGGGGTCCGCGGGGAGGAAAGCCGGGGCGCTCGCCCCTGGAAGCGGGGAGGGGACTGAGCTGTCCGAGGCCGTTCGGCGCGGGGACCGGCGGCCGGCGGCGCGCGCCGGGGCGAGCTAGCGGGCGAAGTCCAGGGCCGCGGAGCCGGGCCGCGGCGCGGGTCCCAGGCTCGGGTCCCCGGGTCCCCGGGTCCCAGGTCCCGGCCCGCTCCCTCCGCCCCGCGCACACGCGCACGCGCTCCCCGGGGAGGCCGAGGCCCCCGCGTGCCAGGGGTCCCGCGCGCCCTTTGCACTTTTAGGATTCACTGATTTTTTTTTTTTTCCGGATTTGACCGCGGCAGGGGGGACTAACACCGGGGGAGAAAACAATGCCGGCTCTCGGAAGCTCTCCTGCAAGGGTTAAACTTTAAATCGCTCCCCCCACCCCCCCACCGGCCCGGAAACCCGGGGTGGGGGTGGGGCTCGGCCCCCTCCCGCGCTCCAAAGCCAAGACCCAGTTCGGTTCTCCAAATCGCTTCTTTGAACACTGTGCAATAATAGTAATAATAATATATGTACGTATATCTACATATATATGGGTTTAAAAAAAAGAGCAGCCGAGGAGGACGCAGGGGAGAAGCCGACCCCTCTTTTCTAAGATTTTAAAGCGATAGGCCCAGTCGGTGGAGCGGAGCTGGGGAGCCGCGCGAGCCCGCGGGAGGACGGGCGCCCCGGGAGGCTGGACACCCCGCGCCCTTCACCTCGCGCCGCGCGTCCGGTGTTAATCTCATGTATTTTAACTTGATGGGCAGGGGAGACGGAGTGCACTTAAAAAAAAACAAGAAAATCACCAAAAACACCCCCCACCACTCCCCCCGCGGCGGGACGGAGAGCGAGCGAGCCGAGCGAGCCGGTTCCCGCCTCGACGGCGCCACCTTTCGGCACAGGTCAGTGGAGCCGGAGCGGAGTCCGCGCCGCGGGCCCCGAGCGGGGGGGGGGGGGGGGGGGGGAGGTGTGGACCGCGTGCGCCCGGGGCCCGAGCGGGCGGTGCAGGGGTGACGGCTCCCCCGCCGCCTTGCCGGGGTCCGCAGAGCCCAGGAGGGGGCGGTGCAGAAACGCTGCGGTGGTCACAGTAGCCCGGATCCCATTCCAGTGTGCAGGGCCCCCTGTCACGGGACCCCACCACCACCCTTCAGACCTGCCGGGGCGGGCGCTGAAGGAGGCAGTGGATCCGGGGTCTCCAGAACGATGGAGCGCGGATGCCAGGCGCTGGCTGATCGGGAGAAGTCAGTCTGTGACAGCCGGACTGGGGACACTCACCCCGGGAGACTCAGCATCCAGTCCCACCCCAGGGGACATCTGGGGTCATTTCTCCGAGCCTGGCCGGCTAAGGTGTCAGCAAACGCAGATATCCCCAAGTGGGACACTCCCCAGAAGATTGGTAGGGACATTTTTAATCCTCCGAGGCCAACCCCGTCGGCGTTTTCTAGACAGACAGCTGCAGAACTGAAGAGAAGTTGTTTGGAGGGGGGGCGCATTTCTGGTGTTTTGAAGTACTTTGTGCGAGTTGGAATGGATTGGGTTTAGTGCCAGTTTGGGGAAGAAAGTGAAGATTGTGTCAATATTTATGCAACCTCAGAGACTTCCCTTGCTTTCTCCCTCTTTAACAATATTTTACCTAGTAATGAAGTGAAGGGATTGTAGTTTTGTGTGCAGAGGAAACTCTGCTGTTCAAATGACATAAACATTCTGTTGCATAGACCTGCCCACATCAGGCCTTATCGGAGAACGTCTGAAGTTTATATTTTTTTCTGTAAAATATGAATTTATGTGTATTTTAGGGAGGACTGATTTTTGTTTGTTTGGGTAAGATAATTTTTAAAGTCCTTTTGCATCACATGATGGTCAAAAGCTCAAATCCAATCCCTCCGTCTCCACAAAGTCTTTTTGGCCAGGAATTCTGAAACTGCTCCATTTATAAATAAACATTTCATAAACAAAATTTGCTAATGATGAAGACCATGCCATGTAGTTTCATGGCCGTAGACCTAATTGTTGCAATTATATATCATTTCTAGAAATTAAATGCCCATGTTTGGGCAGCTAACTGTATTATTATCTGCACATTTTTTATGGTTTATTTTTGCTCATGGCTGTCAAGCTGTGGTATTTTTCTTTCTCCCATTGCAGTCTTTTATACGCTCCTATTTTCCCTGGGGGTGGAGGAGAGAAGAGAAGAGAGGATCAGAATTATATTTTTTGTTGTATGTTAGGAGTTCTCTGGCTTGCAACTTAATTCCCATTGTTGTCCCTTTTACTATTTTATTTAGTGACTCGTGGGGGTGTCTAAACATTTACAGTTCTCGGTTAATGCCATTTCTTTGATAACAATTGGGCTCTTTCATTTTAATTAGTACTCTTCAGGTTTCTGATTTTCTACAATTACAGCAGGCCCCATCTCCTTAGATTTTATTGCTTTCATTGTTTGTTTCACTTCTATTCAAGCCAATCTAATCCAAATACAATATGAGCTGTGTTTTCTTACAGCTTAATATCCCTTCACCATATATACTCTAGTAATCTCTGCAGAACAATATACAGTAATTTAGCAACCATGCATTTGTCATTATTGACCAATTCAAACCAGTAGCACTGAAGGTTCTGAAAGCAATGAGTATTTATAGAAGATTTTTGAAGGGGAGGAGAGCCTGGGTTGAATCACATAGAAGGTTTCGAAACAGTCACATCAAAAACACAATTATAGTTTCGTGTCAGTACATACACAACAACTTCATGCCAAAAAAGACAAAAGAAGAGAAAAAAGAAAAAAGAGGTAAAAGAAAATGCCCGACATGTCCTAATTGCAAAGATTAGAAGCTAAAAAGAATATATGTATTTTCTTCACTGAGAGTTATTGCAGTTCAAGTACATTATGTTGGATCCAGACATATATAATCAGGAGAGAACAGAATGTATCAAGAATAGTGTCCGAGCTCTTTGTTTATATCGGAGTTTATTTTATGGCAGAGAACTAACCGCGGCCCACTAAATTTCAGTCTGAAACCAAGTAAATTGATTTGAGAGAGAGCTCTGATGTCTCACAGGGCAGGCATCACTGTTCTTAGGTCTAGTATGAGACAAATCCTGTTACCAGTCTTCAGTTAGCAGGGTAAGTAAATCACAAATCACTGTTAGCAGATTCGGGGAAGAAAATTAATAGAATCAGAGGAGATAATCTGATAAGGAGGAAATTGCAGAGGAAACAGACTTGCCTTGCTTTGGAGAACGAGAGACAAGAGTTTGATTACCAGGAGTCGTTATGAATAGGTGAATTATGTACTAAATAATCATCAGAGTAATTCAGCATTTATTAATTCTTTTCTCTTTAAGCGATTCACGGTGGTAAGCTAAAGCCACTCTCTCTTTGAAGACACATCTTTTATAATTTTTATTAGAGGCAATTTATTATTTGCATTACCTGTATTTACTTCGTAATTGAACATTTTGCATTCAAATTTATGTAATGCATTATGCTTGAGAATATATTTCTGCCTGATTAGCATAAATAGTCACTTACCTCATGAATTACTAACAAAGTTTATCTCAAAATATAGGGTTTTTTATTAAGTGGGACACAAACATATGTACAATAAATTCTGATTTTTCCCGGTGTAGTTAGAGAACAACTCACGTTCTGTTATGGGGAAGCGATAGGAAAAGTGAAGTGTGTGTGTGTGTGTGTGTGTGTGTGTGTGTGTGTGTGTGTGGTATGTGTGTGTCTGTGTGTCTGTGTGTGGTGTGTGTGTGTCTGTGTGTTGGGAGGGTGTAAACTATAGACAAATGAGACTGGGAAGTTTCTTTCTGTGGGTATCATTTAGTTGGGGGGGGGGCAGTACTGATCCAGGGCACTGGATCATTTCCTGGATGGTTGCCACCTGAAATGTGAATTCTGGAAAAAGAAAAGAAGCCATCATGCATGACTGTTACTTCAGCGGATAGGGAAGCTATCCTTCAAATGGAGAGGCTGCAAGTGGGGTTGTTTATTTCATTTCTGTGTTGTTTATTTGTTTGTTCTTGTTTTGCAGGGTTTTCTTAGAACACAATATACACTGTTACAGGAAATCCTTGTATTGCATATGAGCTGTGACAAACAGAGGTGTTTGCTAGGAGAGTGGGTCAGATTTTGGCCATCCTCTGGTCCCTGGCTTAATGAACTAACACTGGCATGGCTTGGCACAAAGCAGACTTTTGGGGGTGTGAGCTTTGGAATGAAAGGACTTCTTGGGTTGCAGGCAATAGGCAGAGATAGAAAACCGTGGGCTCTACTTGCTATTCTTGCTATTCTAGATTAGCTAATTTCTGCTCTTTTTCTGTCTCTTTCTATCTCTGTGTCTCTGTGTCTGTCTCTCTGTCTCTGTCTGTCTATCTCTGCCTGTCTTGTCTGTCTGCCTCTCTCCTTTTCTTTCTTGAGGGCACAGCCACCTCCTCAGCTTGTTCTTGTTCTTCTATTAGGGGCTGCTTATGATTTGTTCTCCTACATGGTCCCTTTTTCATCCTATTCACGGCTGTTTCCGGTGAGGGAATTTGTCTTCAAAGCATTCAACTCTTCAAAGACTTTTATTGTAGTGAACTCTTGGTTCTTTTTCTGTTGTTGTTGTTTTGTTTTGTCTTTTAAGGTAGAATTTTTTTTAAAGCAATGAAACCTGGTCCACGAAGCCTCTCTGCAGGTTACATGTTTCAGCCATGGTGACTGGAAAGAGTTCAGGGATAGCACGGTCTGCCTGCGCCCCCCACTTCCCCCAGTCATGCTGTAGTAGTTTGTACTTTGGGCTCCATGTCACATTTAGCAGCCCTCGGACCTGAGAAAGAAATGCAGTTCAAAAAATAATACAGACCTGTGATTACTAGGGAAAGGATACTGATGCTGGTGGGGTTGGGGTTTCTGAATTTGTTTCTCTGGGACCTGAGCTGAAGGTCTCTGCTGGCCATTTTGTATTTTGATTGTTTCATGGGTGTGGCTGGACTTTTTCCTCCTGTGTTGTTCTTGCATCAAAAATGACAAATATATCAAGAACTTCCTCAGAATCACCTCCATCCTCACAGAGTGTCACTGATCCCACGAGGAACAGAAAACTGGATTTAGACCTCCACCCCCCCCCCCAAAAATAAAAAATTAAAACCAACTTGACAGGACTTCTGATAACAGGGTTTTTTTTTCACTTAGTCATTTTATAACAGAGATGCCTACTTTGTTGTAATCAAATGCTTGGATAACACAGAAATAACGGATTCTCAAACAAAAGATCTTCTGGGCCCAGTCTCCTTGACAGGCCTCTGGTTTGGTATATTCTTTGTACACAATGGAGGCACAGGGCAAGACACAGGCAAGGCACAGGGTTCTTTAATGTATCTTCCCTTCAGCACACACTTCTATGTGGAATTTTCTTTGGGAGGGGGAGGGATTGGGCGGCCTGAGTTTCTCATTATTCTTCCAACCAATGGCAAGCCTAAGTCTGCTTTACGCCCAGTCCCTAGGCAGGTAAGTTGAAGGTCTACAGGCTAACAGCTCTGCTGGGCACCACAGAAACATTTTGACTCGGTGATCAAACAGAAGAAAAGAAACAACTACAGTTTAGCATGGATTATATATGTCATCACACCAACGTAGCCTGAAGACATAATTTTAATACACATTTTTATAAGAGTCCACAAAAGCCCAAAGTGTCTAGGATTCACAAAAACTACACTGGCTCCCCATCTCAAAAAAAACTAAAAAACAAACAAACAAAAAACCCCATGTGTTTGCTCTCCTCCAGTGACAAGGGGTTCACCACGTCACAATCTTACCTTCTACCTTGTCATAGCTGTGGGCACATGAGGCTGCATGTGTCAAAGGATCTCGGGGGAAGTAAAAAGCAGACAACAGAGTACCCTTCCCCTGCCTTTTGCCATTCGTTTCAAGCTGTCAGTGTCTTTAACCTTTCCACACAGGCTTGTACATTGTACAATGGAGGTGGATCACAGGGCCCCAGCTTCTCTTCTCACATGTCCCTCATTGCACATGTGTGTGTTTATGGTTTTGACCCAGAGCATAGAAATGCACAACAATCTCCCAGCAGACTCCATCTCATTGGACTCGGCCTGTCCTTGCTTGCCTAAACCTTACTCTGGCTGTAGTGTTTGTTACTAGCTTAGTTTTAATTTGCTTTCCTAGGTTGGTGCCAGTTGCAGATGAAATAGATGCATGTATTGCTTTTAGATGACCTAACCTGTCTCAGTGAGACCCTCATCTGCCCAGTGGACACTGCCGGGAGTTGAGGGCGCTGAATGTCTCATAAGTGATTTAGCTTCTCTTGGAATTGTTCATAAGAGGCCGGGTCATTTTGGGCTCTCCCAGTAGAGAAATCCCCTCTCACACCCCCAGCAACCACACAAAGGGACCCGGGGTAGAGGGGAGTCATTGGAGGCCCCAATCTGGGAGAGAAAAACTGAAAGAGAGCAAAGGAAGGGGTCACTTTGTTCAAAAAGAAATGCACTCATTTCTTGACTTAGGAAACAGTAACCCCTCTATACATCGCCTTTATAAGAAAACAATAAATAAAAAGACCCCAAAAGGACATTTAAAGATGGATATGACTGATTTGGTCAACTGCACTTCCCCTCTGGACACACACACACACACACACACACACACACACACACTCATAACCCTTTCTAATGAATTCTGCAATGCCTTCACTTTCTGGAGTTATGGGTAAAGCTTCCTGTTGAACAGGCATTCTGCATTTCACATCTGCCTTTGCCTCTGTGAATCTTTGCCCTGTCAAAATACACAGCAATTGTCCGACATTGAGACCTCAGAGAATCATAAAAAATAGATAAAAATCTGGAAAAACTAAGTGGGAGCTCTCTCTCTCTCTCTCTCTCTCTCTCTCTCTCTCTCTCTCTCTCTCTCTCTCTCTCTCTCTCTCTGTGTGTGTGTGTGTGTGTGTGTGTGTGTGTATATAAAAGCATATTGGTGACCTCTGTGGGTGTTTTCCCCCTCTTGTTTAGATCACCAACTTTCTTGCCAATTTTGAAGCAGGAAACTTGGATGAATTTTCTAGAATAGAGAAGTTCAGTTTCAGAGGCTTACCTTTGACCTTTGAGTATAACTCCCCCCTCCCCTCCGTTCCTCTCCCCTCCCCCGACCCAGACTGTCTTAAAGGGACTTTCGTAACTTTGCAAATCCTCCCAGGGAAACTTGGGGACCAGAGCAGAAAGCAACCCTGTGAGTTATTTCTGACTGGCTGCCCAGACCTGGGTTCCGGCCTGGTCTATTCAGCAGACCCAGCTAGGGCCCCTCAGGGACCAGCACTGCCATGATGGGGTCGGGTTGGGGAAGAGCCATTGACTGTTCTCTCATGGTTCATGAATTGCTGCTGACTAGAGACCGAGCCCGGGGGCTGTGGCAGTGAGATGCATTCTGGGGATACAGATGCTGAGGTCAACACTTACATCTGCGTATTCATCCTGTGCCCTCAGCAAAGCTCTTCACTACCGTCCCCCAAATTCCTTCTCCAGGCTGCAAATGGACTGGGCTGCAGGAAAAGATCAGAGCGTCTTCTGGGTTACAAGGAGACGAGGTTCTCAGAACTTGGGTGATGAGTGGGAAGCAGACAGCGTGCGGTGGAGGGCAGAGGCCCGAGGACGGCCTGGCATGCCGGAAGGCCATGGAATGAGGTGGATCCTACTGGCAAGGTCAAGCACTCTCTTGAGTTCAAAGCATGACAGCCAATGGGGCAGTGTCAGAAAGACAGAGCCAACCCCTCCTGCATTTCCAGGCCAGAGAAGCTTCTGGTTTAGATTTTCAGAGCCTTTGACAGCGACAGCGAAACCCTCCCCACTCCCTTGGGGCCACTGGGCAGGTACTTCTCGTATCCAGAGGTTCCTCGCTTGGGAACCAGGCCAACACAGGTGTGAACCTCATTCCCACCCAGGTGTGAGATCTCAGCAGTGACCTCTCTGGGCCTCCCTGGTGTCTTCCTGGGTGAGAA
The DNA here is from genome assembly GCF_031878675.1 of Megascapheus bottae. NCBI lineage: Eukaryota > Metazoa > Chordata > Mammalia > Rodentia > Geomyidae > Megascapheus > Megascapheus bottae. Next base: position 5,161,298 of record NC_143532.1, on the reverse strand, counting down.
GTAGAGGATGGGAGGAGGGGGAATGCTTCCAGACCAAGAGGCAAGGCTCCTTGTCCCAGGGAACACTGAGAAGTCTGAGGTGGGGTAGCTGGAGCTCCTGGGCACATTCTGTGCACGCTGTCTCCCCTGGGCTGGCGGGTGGGCCGGAGCACCCTTCCTCTTCTGTCCCAGTGCTCTAGCCTTCCGCCTTTAAGCTGCCTTCTTGCGTCACTCTGAAGAGCACCAGGATTTTGCTCACCTGGAACTCTCCCCTCTCACTACCTGTCCATCTGACCTCCTGGCTGAGGGGTCCCTTGAGTCTTGGGTTTCCTCTTAGAAGACTTAACTTGAGTCCCTTATCATGTTTATTTTTGTGTTACTGGGGGTCAAACTCATGGTCTTAAGCTTGTTAGGCAATGGCTCTAGCACTTGAGCTATGCCCTCATCCTCCCTCTCCCTTTTTTGGGTTGTTTGTTTTCTGTTTCTTGAAAAAAAAAAAAGGTTTCACTAATGTGGTCTGGACTTGCCTCAAATTTGAGATCGTCTTGCCTCCATTTTTTGAGTGGCTGGGATTACAAACATGTGCCAGCATGCCCAGCTTACCAGAGTCCTCCTGCCTAGTCTCTCCCAGTGCAGGCCAGATGCTCAGGGGAGATCTTGATGTGTCTGTGTTCTCACGGAGCTACCTCTCATCTCCTTCTCCTTCCAAAGTGCTCCATAGCATACATGCTCAACGTGTTTATACCAAGGAAAACAATGACATCAGTGCTCTGATTTCTCATCCTTCTTTCCTTCCTTCCTTCCTTCCTTCCTTCCTTCCTTCTTTCCTTCCTTCCTTCCTTCCTTCCCTCCCTTCCTTCTTCTCCCTCCTGCTCTACCCTCCCTCCATCTTTCTCTTCTTTCTTGGAGTTCTAAGCCACACAGAATGTCCTGCCAAATGTCCCAGAAAACCCAGCTTTGCTAGGGGCAGGGTGGCTGGTGGTTGGGTTACAACATGACAATTCTTGCATTCACGTCTCCTTGGTCCAATTGGCCCAACCCTCCATGACCAGGATGCTTATCTGGTTCCTTCCTTAGCCTCCATCTTCCTGAGATGGGATGGGGTGGGACGCATAGCCAAGTTCTGCAGCCCTGGAGCCAAGGTGGAATGCAATAAACCCTGCTGGGATGCGCTGTAGGTGTGGGGAGAGCTGGGCTGGAGTTCCTGGGAGTCTGCAAGATGTCCCTCTTCCAGCTCTGCCTGCTGCTGCTCCAGGTTTCATCACCGCTGCATCTCCAGGGCTTCAAAGCACCTGGACGTTATTTTGCAACCCTCCAGTACATGCTCCTGTCCTGTGCACCAAGGCCAAGCTGCAGGGAGTCGCCCAGTGGTGTGTGGGGTCTGGCAAGCATGTAATAAAGGTCATATGTTGATGCTGTGCCACTGAATCCTGCAATCCTCTCCATTCCTGCCTTTCATCCACTGGAGAGCATGGCAGTGTCGGCTCAGCCTCTCCTGGGAGAGGCTGGCACAGCTCTGGGAAGCACTTGGGTCAGTAGGGCAGAGGACTCAGTTGTCTGACCTTGCATGAGGCCTCTCTGTCTCTCTGTCTCTGTCTCTCTCTCGCTCTGTGTGTGTGTGGGGGGGAGTAAGGCAGTGTCACTCAGTCCTCTACACACTACAGATGAAAAGACTTTGACCTAAATTGACTTAAACATAAAGAGAACTGGCTGGCATGAGCAGGGACAAAGCTGGCATTAGGGCTGGCTGGGAGCAGAGGCCATGTGGTGTCCCTGGTGCTGGCTCCCTCCTCATGTGTGAGCTCCAGACCAGGTTCCCTTAGTCCTCTCAGGCAAGGCCCAGGAGATGAGTGGAAGTGTCTCACAGGTTACATCCGAGTCATGGTTTGGGTCCCACCGGCTTTGTCATTTGATGGGTGATTTGCTCAGCGCAACTAATGCTGAAGTATCTGGTTAATCCAGACCTGGTCTCAGAAGTGAGGCAGGAGTGCAAGGAATGGTTTTGAGGTTCCCTGAGGGTGGCCGATGAACTGTCACCCCGAGGGACACCTTGGAGTCTGCCGCCACATTAAACCATCACACCAACAGGTACCCGCGGCTCAGGTCTCGCCCTCAGTGTGAACCCACTGGATAGTCCCAAGAACTTGATGGGAAGTGTACAGCTGGCGTGTCCACTTGCCCTCCAGGAGGAGGGAGCTAAGGTCCCCCGCTCAGGGTCCTCCTTGGGGTTTTTCCAAGATCGCATGGCTGTTGAGTAGCACAAAACATGAGTCCAGGCAAATCTTTTTCCTGATTTTTCCTTTAAAGCAATAGACAAACACCTGATACACCATAATTGAATGCGGTATGATGTCACATAGACTAAAAGTGTCCAGTCATAGACTGTCAAAGACTGTCTTTTAATGTGATAGAGAATCATATTATAGGAGAACCAACATTAGCAGGCACTCTCTTCTGGTATCCATCCTGAGAACATCCATTGTGTGTGCAGTCCAGGAGAGTGTGGGGCGAGAGCTGGTCAGCTGATCACATAGATGCCTTGTCTACTGTGCTCTGTGTGAATTCTTCAAACTGGTATCATTATTGTAACATTCCTATGTTTGTTTTCACCTTGCAAGAAGAGCAAATGATTCAGGAGGAAGTTTGAGGAAAGAGCAGATGAGATGGAATGTCTAGACCTCTAGCTTTCCTGGCAGCAGATGTTTGAAGGTATCAGATAGGACCTGAGCTGCTAAGACTATATTGGTAGATGCCCTGGGTAGAACAATTCTGAGGAAATCTGTTTTATAGGCAGAGGGAAAGGGATGCAGTGGCAGAAGAAAATGATGTAGAACGTTTGAACTTATATCCTCCTCTCCCTTTATGAAAATGTTTTTTTCCCCTCCATCTTTGGAGAAGTGTCACAACTATCCCTAAAATAGGTGTTTGCTCCACACAAATATGCCTTGGTCAGCCTTCGGGGTTGTGTTAAAGTAGACAAGGTGAGGTGAGGAGCAAAGGTTTTGTGTTAAACTTAACCTGAGCTCTCTTCTGTCTTTTCAGGGTAAAAATCACCTTGGGGCCCTCACTTCCCTCCAGCCTCAGCGTTATTGTTAGACATTTAATCAAAGCATAAAAGCAATTATAAAGATGCCTCCTGAAATTATGTTCACATCTGTAATCAGAATTGCTATCATCTCCCTCCCTCCACCCTCTTGGCGTAATCCCCGTGTGATTTCAGTTCCCTGTGGGTGATTAAGAGTGGAGTCACTAATGCAGCTCCATCGGTGCTTATCGTCAGAAAGATCTATAAGCTGAATGCGACTAAAATGCAGACTTGGCTCTTGCACAAGTCTGTCCATTTTTGTTGCATTGAAGTTGCTCCCCAAACCTGTGTACCATCACAGGCTTGTTGTCTGTTTTCTACATCTTAAGGAAGAAGTTCTTTGAGTGATTAAACTTCTAGAAATCATTACTCTGCCTGACCTTTCTACTGGGAGATTTAGTGGTGTTGATGATGATGAGGATGGTAAATGTAATAATAAAAATACTCCTTTACAGGAAAATCAGGAGACAGAGAAATGACATAGACTCTCCAAAACAACCAATACTCTAGTTTTTTTTTTCAACAAACAAGTTAACTTTTGTGGGGAACCATTCTGATTATCAGATCTTCTTTTAGTTCCAAAACAAGAAGCCTAAGGAGGTTGTGGTAGTATCTCAAACGTTAGCCCACCAGAGAGGTATAGGGAGTAGCTTGGTCCCTCTGCACCTGTGGTTTTCCTTTCCAAAATTTCATTTACTTGCCATCAGTAGAGGTATACAACTGTAACATGGAACATTCCAGAAGCAAAAAATCCATACATTTTCAATACTGGGGACATTTCATGCAGCATGATGACCTCCTGAGCCACCTTTCTTCATCCCACCTGGAACTGGCTTGTGCCTTTGTTCTGCGTGTCCACGCCGTACGTGGAACAGGCCATTCTGGACATCGTATCAACAGTCTTAGACTTGGACTACCTGTATAGCAGGCTCTATACTATCTCAATTAGCAAGTCTGGTGTGGTTTCCCACATGTTCCAGGCCAGCTGGGTATAAACATGAAACCTGATCTCAAACATAACTAAAAGAGACACACAAAAAGAACTGGTTGCAGAGCTCAAGCATATGGTGCCTGCCTACCAAGCATGAAGTCCTGAGCTTAATTCTCATTACTGAAAAGAGAGAGAGACAGGGAGGCAAGGACATGGAAGGAGGGAAGATACTAAAGCAAGGACAGCTTTATAAACTTCTTTTCTGTCTCTTCCAGGCATTAATATATTTTTGTCTCTTAGAAACAACCAGAACATCAACAAGCCCCTCAGAAAGCATAGGAAGGTGCTTCTTCATGACAAGATGTTATATTTTCTACTTGTTTTAAATAGCAAATAAAGTTGAAAACCTGAGCAGAAAGTGAAGCTGCTATAGTCATGTGCTCCCATCCTCATCCTTATGGTGTTGTTTTGCAGAAGCAACACACATACACATACACATACACACATAAATATACATACACATATGCTATCCTGATTTAAACTTATTTTTTGTTAGTCCTGGGCTTGAGCTAGAGCCTGAGCACTGTCCTTGGGCTTTCTCAAGGCTAGGGCTGCAGCATCACTTCTGCTTTTTCTGTGTATGTGATACCAAGGAATGGAATCCCTGTCTTTGTGCGTGTTAGGCAAGCACTCTACCATTAGGCCAGACTCCTGATATATAAAGACATCCACCATCACACACAGAAGACACGTTGACCTCTCCATCTCACATATGGAAGAATGCAGATTCTTCTAATAGTTTCTGAGAGTTCACAAGGCTCCATAGTAAAACAACATGTTTCACAGTCAGAGCCCAGGTCAATGGGCTCATTCTCTCTAGTCTTGCCATTATTCCATGAAAACCATGGAATCTGGCATTCTCCTAAAGATGCAGGTATATTTGAAACTCTATAAAAGAAAAAAAAAGTACTGCCATGTGAACTTTTGGTGAATACCTCTACTCTTCTATATGGTGTTCCTCCAGCTACTAGAAATGAAATGTTCAGTGCTGAGTGCTGGTGACTCGTGCCTGTGATCCTAGCTAGTCAGAAACAGGTCCAGATCATGGTTTGAGGCAAAGCCAGGCAGAAAAATCAGGCTAAAGAAATGGATCAAGTAGTATAGGGCTACTTGAGTGAACAAGTAAGCTGAGGAACTGTGAGATCCTGACTCCAAGCCCAGGTCAGGCAAGATAGGTGATAGGCAATAATGACAATAGATAGACTGACAGATAGATAGATAGATGAGAGACTCTTATCTCCAATTAACCACTAGAAAACAAGAAGTAATGCTGTAGCTTAAGGGATAGGGCGGTAGCCTTGGGCTGAAGAATTCATGGACAATGCCCAGGCCCAGAGTTCATGACTGACAAGAAAGACAAAAAAAAAAAAAAGAATGGAGATGGGACGATGGGTATTAACCACATCAACAGTGGGGGTGGGGGCCCTGTTACTTGGGGCTCAGGGCAAGTACCCCAAGTTATAGAGTCAAAGAACAACTCCTCATGACCTATTCAGGGAGTCAGTTTCCCTCTTTGTTCTGAGAGAGAACATCTCCCTTCACTGCTTTGGGTTTCCCTATGGCCTGGTAATGAATCGACTGCTAATGGGAGTGGGATAGTATTCTCTAGGGTTTCAGTTTCTCATCTGTAAGATGTCACAGCTATGTTAAAGAATCCCTAAACATCCATTTCAGGGATCAACACTGTGAATGTACATTCATGTTTTTCAAAATTATTTTGGTCAAAGCTTGGGCATACCTCATGTGGCCACTACAACCAGTGACGCTTACTTTGCTTCTATTTATTTATTTATTTATTTATTTATTTATTTATTTATTTATTTATTTATTTGTGGGTCATTGGGCTTGAACTCGGCCTGGGCGCTGTCCCTGAGCTCTACAGCTCAAGTCTACCGCCCTACCCTTGAGCCAAGCCCCACTTCCCATTTTCTAGAGGTTAGTTGGAAATAAGGGTCTCAGGTCCTTTTGTGCAGACTGGCTTTGAACCTTGATCCTCAGATCTCAGCCTCCTGAGTAGCTAGGATTACAGGCGTGAGCCACCATGCCTGGCTTTTACTTTGCTTTTTATAAAAAGTTACACCTTGACAGTCCCAGTCTTATCATCTCTGTAGTACAAACACTTCAGTGGGAGCATCCATGCTTTGTTATTGTTGATTCTAATGGCTTTTGTATCACGCATTGGAATTTCCATTGGGGAAGCAAAAGTTTTGCATAGGCCCCCGTGGAACTGAAAGGACTAGGAGTGGACGCCAGATATAGGCATGTATGAAACAGGAGGCCCACATCTGCAGGATGTTCCATTATAGGAGAAGTCAATGCAGAGTTTTAGATCTGCACTCAACCAACAAGTGAAGCTACTACCATTACTATCACCGAGAGAATGTGTAGAAATGGGCAATTAGGCTCATTTTGCCTCTAAGACCCAAAGGTAGAGGCTCATTCCTTAGAAAAAGATGTATGGCTCAGAAAGACACAGAGAGAAAAATCATATACTAAAGTGACCTTTTCCCCCAACTGTTCTGCTCCATGCAAATCTAATTAGCCAGGTTCTAATTGGGTTGAAATCTGAGCATAATGAGAAAAGTTGTTCAGCAAAGATGTCAGAGTCGGCAGGATTCCCTGGTTATTCTCTCTTGGTGAGTTCTGTATTCAATTTGCTGGGTTTACCAGTCACAAGCTGGGTTTTCAGATGGGACAGCTTGACATCAAGCATCCTCTGAGCCTCAGAATCCAGCTGTGGTCTCTAGCTAGCAACCAGGAAGCTGGGAGGGGCTGCAGGATGCCGAAAGGGGGACGGGACTTTTGAGTTCATCTTTCATGAACCCACTGTGTGTTTACTTGAATAGGAAGACAAAAAAAAATGCACAGAGCCACTGTTGGGCAATCGTGTTGGGCTACCTGCCAAGGCAGTGGGTGCAACAGGGCCCGGGGAGGGAACACGTGTGTGAGGAAGAAGCCTCCCTGGGTGCTGAGATTCTGAGGGGTGCGGGGGAGAGCTGCAGGATGAGGAGCCTGGAGCTCAGACCAGCATGTGGTGAGCAGCCACCCACACCAGGGAGCAGAAATGACTGCACAGTGCGAAGGCGGTGGTGGTGCAGGCTTGGAAAACAAAACCTGCCTCCTCATCCACTCACTGCTGGGAAGCCAGGGCTAGTGGAAAGGGTCTGGTTCAGGCCCAGAGACACCAAAACCACTTGGCTTTTAAATGATGGGACTAGAGGGCTAAGCTAAGCTCACAGAAATGCCACAAAAGGAACCTCAGGGCCTTTCATTGTAGCCCAGATTTTTAATGGTGATGGAAGATATGAAAAGGAAATGGTGGGCCAGGTCCTGTCCTTGGCTTTGCAGTACCCTTCCTCTGCCCCCCCCCCACCGTCTTCTCATCATGCTTGGTTTACATGGACATCCTACAGAAGGTACTTGCATCTTCATAAATGCAACTCATATTTATTGTCATGTGACCAACCACCTTTGCAAACATTCTAGGTAAAGCTAAGAGAGAAAAGATGCAGAATGGATGGAGAGGGAGGTCAGACCGAAGGATCCTTCAGAACGACTTCCATAACTCGCTTCTTAATCTTCTAACACATCCCCTTTCCGCCCTTTTTAGAGTGAATCTCTATGTATCTGTCTTTGTTTTTCTCCACACATCTGTGACCTCTTTGGGATTGGAATGATATCTTAATATTTCCCAGAGTCCAATTTATAAATGAGTAAGTGAATTTAGAAATGAATGAATGAAACCAACAGTTTTGGAAACTGAGATATTTGGAGGAATGTAAGAAAACCTGTTTTTTGGGTGGTTTATAGAGCCAAGGAGAGATTTCTTGGTGTTAGGATGCAGTGAAGAAGGCCAATTTCTGCTCCAGTCATTGAAATGTCTTATGAGGCTAAATCACATTCATAATTTGCTACTATAATTTAAATCAGATTACAGGGCCTCCTTCCCCCAAAATGACACAGGAAAACCCTGACATCTAATGTTGATGAACGATGTGTTCTCTCTTTTATTTCAAGTTCTCATCTGCACAAATATTCTTTCTTTGCTTTGTATTTGCCACCATTCACACTTGTGTGTGGATGAAGAGCTCAGATGCATTCCCAAGGTTAAAAAGATGTCCTACTGTGTTTCACTTTCTGGTTATTAAAGAATGCCTGAGGGACCAGTTGCCTTAAAATGTACCACACCCGGTCCATGAAAAAACCTACCCAGTTCTCAAGGCATGGTAGACCTGAGCCTGCCTGTTTTACCAGTATCCCTGCAGTCTTCTGCCATGGAGAGAGGAAAGGATAACAACAGCAGCATCCAAAGCTAGTTTAAAATTTCCCTAAAAAAGGTAAACCTTGGGGCTAAAAATGTGGCTTAGTGGTAGAGTGCTTGCCTAGCAGGCATGAAGCCCTGGGTTCGATTCCTCAGTACCATGTACACAGAAAAAGTTGGATGTAGTGCTGTGGCTCAAGTGGTAGAGTGCCAGCCTTGAGCAAAAGAAGCTCAGGAACAGTGTCCAGGCTCTGAGTTCAAGCCCCAAAACTGGTTTAAAAAAATAGGTGAGCCTTAGTGTCTTCCTTATGTTCCAGTGAGAAGAAGAAAGGCAGCTTTGCAATAAACTATCGTGGGCAAAGCTGATATTGAAAGAAAAGTGTCCAGAGCAGGATGTGAATCCTTCCCCTCCTCTTCCACATCCCATGCTTGGCAAAGCCTTTCTCAGGGCCCCCATCTTACTGCATTTACCAACTTGCTTAAAAATACAGATTCATTAGTGTAGAACACATGCTATTCACCACTTAAATAGTTTTGTGTTTTTCAGATACATTCACTAGGTAGTGCAGCTACCATCACTGCCTTAATCACAAACCTTTATTTTTTTGTCACTCCCTTGAGAGTTTCTACCATTCGCCAGTCATTCCAGGCCTCCTTCCCCCTGGCCTCCAGGAGCTGTCTACCGGCTCTCCCTCTCTACACGTGCTTCTGTGCTGCACATTTCTAATCAAGTCCTTTGTGACTGGCATCTTTCACTCAGCATCGTTGGGATTTGATCAGGTGCTACTGGACATTGGTATTTCCCTCCTTCTTAGGCGTGAATAATATTCCATGACATCACTACATGTATGCATGCTGTTCAGCATCTCTACCTATTTCTTTCTTCTCTGGGATGCTGGAGAATGATCTCAGGGCCCTGTACATACAAAGCACCTATCACATCACTGAAGGATACCCCTGGCCTCTCAGTTCATTTTCTGGTAGACATTTGGGTGGTTTTCACCTGTTTGGCTATTGTGAGTTATGTGTGATAAACATGCAAGGGGGACCTTTTCTGTGGCTGTGTTTTATTTTTCCTGATCTATACGAAGAGCAGATTTTCTGGGATCCATGGTAATGCTAAATTTGTTTGAGAAATGGTATAACAATTTCCTCCTTTTCCCAAACAATGGTCACTTGATTTTTCTCTTTTCTCCCTTTGGTTTTCTCCCTTCCTGGTCAGGTTTCCTCATTCCAGTGGCAAGAAACGAAGTCTCTCACAGACACGTGAAGAAGGCCTGTGTGGTGAACAGAGAAGACAAAGACCGCGTAGGAAGCTGGCACTGAACACGAGTTGCCAGTCACTGCCCACGGTTGCCCTGTACACCTGGAGCGAAGGCACCAGGATGGAGACAGTCCAAGGACTGTCCCTGCCTTCTTGCTTCCTCTTGTTGGTTGTTTTCCAGTCTCTGGTTTTCCTTCAACATGCTCTTTCCTGATGCCTCCTGTTCTACACTGGACCTGTCTCGGCTTTTCTGTTCACAGATCCTTACTTCTTTGCCCTTCCCCGATGGCCATTTTAGCAGGGTGGATGCTCTGTTTTGACTGCACCTTCTGGCATGGAGAATGGGGGAACTCCTCTGAACAACTAACTTACAGTTTAACAAGATGAATACCAGGCAGCTGGAACATGTGCTGTCTAGCCTGGTGGGAGGGGTACAGGTCAAGGGGTAGGGGCAGACAAATGGAGGGAGGGAAGGTGGCGGGGGGGGGGGGGGGAGTAGCCATGATTCCACGTGCATGGGTGAAAATGGAACCAGATAAACTATGGGGAGAGGTGGAGGTGGGAGAGATGAGGAAGAATCATGAAAGGAATAACACTGATCAAGATACATTACGCTTACACACTCACGTGCTGAATCCAGCCCCCGGAAAACATGCTAAATACTACGAAAATATGAAAATACTAAAATATGCTTGAAAGCAGGAAAATCTGCTCCCCAATCCTGGTTCTGCCTTTCCATGCTTCATACTCACTCTCTGTCCTGGCTCACATCAGAGGCTGACCAGAAAGCCCAGAGACCAGGGCCCAGGGGAGATGGTTCTCAGTTCTGGCTCACAACAGGCTATGCCTCTCCTAGCGATGAAGAGTTTGAGTTGGCTCATTCCCTCCATGGAGGAAGGATGGTTCCGATTACATCTGTTTGGGCTGGATCCATTCTTTGCCCCCTGTTCCTCAGAACTCATTCTTGGTTTGTGAGGTGCTGCGCCTCCTGGTTGATCCCTACACTTGGTCAACCTTGAACCACCCTCAAGGAAAACAGGACAAAACATTCACCCTCCACTGGCACAAGCTCAGTGAGGCCTGGGTCATTCCCAGTCCATTTTATGTCACTGGAGTCTGGAGTCTGGAATTGGAAGGATGGTCACTTCTCCGAGGATCTTGGACAACATTTGCATCTGGGCACTGATCTCCCCTGGACCAGCCGGGCTTTTAAAAACTCAGTGCTATTCCTGTTTGATTCTGTTTTGTTTTGTTTTTGTAGAAAAATGAAAATTTTACGGTTCAAGCCATGGAAGAACCACTCACCTCTGTGTATTTTCCACAGGCTAAGGTCAAATTTGACACTGTAGAGTAAACTGCAGAAACAGCTGATGGAACATGTTTCTTCCATGAATGGCCAAGCCTGGGAGCTCAGAAGTAGAACTCGGTTCTCCTGGGTCATTAGAGGATCCAGCTACCCCTTGCCACAGCAAGCTTTTCTGAGCGTAAGAAGAGCTCCTAAGACGGAGCTCACATGTGTTGGTGGGCTCGACTTCACTGTAATGGCTATGCAGAATTCTAAAGTCTCAGGGTCAGGGCCCTTCAGGGGCTTCAGAGAACCCAGGTGCACTGAGATCATGTCCACCCTTCCGCCAGGACGATCTCAAGGACTTCCGTGAATCCCGAGGGGCATCCAAGCATCAAGAAACATCCAGAACCCCTGATATAAAGAAAAGTCAGAAGAAGAAATTGGTGAATGGACAGCAAAAGCGAGTTCGGTGGCTGTGTCATTGCTACCTGGAGCCCCTCCTGTTCTACCTGGTGTCCCGTCAGGAATGCTCAGAGATCAATTGGAAATGGGTGGCAGAAGGTCACGACAGACGTCCCAGCAGTAAAAATGGGCACACAGGGGAAAGGAGTGTGTGTGGAAACAGAGGCTCTAACAAGAAAAAGGAAGGAAGATATTTGTGTCCAGTGCTTCTGATTTTCAAGGTCAAAGATTCACACCCAAAGGTCCAATGTGTCAGAAGTAACTTGCACTGTGAATCCTTGGGCAGATTTACCAAAGCTTTATGTCAGCTGCTGACAGCTGTCAGACGATGGATCACAAATCCTGTTAGCTGTCTTTCTCCTGCTCTTTGTTTAGGGTCAGAGACTATCCTTAAGACCCGTTTTCTAGATCTTTCTGGAAAAGATACATTTTACTGGACAAATGACCAGAACCCTAAAATTTGAGGGTTCATTTTTGTATAACATTTAATTCTTTCTTTGTCTCACTGTGAACACATTTTGTCAAATACAGAAAATTTAGGGAAAAGAAATTAAGGTTATGAGTGAGGACAGTGGCATGGAAATAGTGGTTTCCAATAGTGTTTTTCTTCAAGTTATTTATTGCAACGTCTACCCAAACACATACACAAGAGTTTCAATATGTAATTAAAGATGCCGTAACAGAATTGGGATTGGAGCGAATGCAGCTTTTATGTTCAACTTTTGGCTCTTCGTAGCTCATCAATATTTTCTTGGGTCATTGAACATGTCTTTATTGTCCACATAAAATTTAATTGTATAAACTAATTTATTTGAGTCTTTTATTTATTTAGGTACAGTAAGTTCCTTTCCAGTTGTTCAGAAATATTCCCGTTGCACTGTTCTCTATGCTTGGATGTCCTTTTTAAAAATGTGATCATTGCACTAAGATAAAAATCAGGCAAAACAAAATCAGAGTCTGGGGGTGTCGCTCAGCAGTAGAACACACTCAGCTAGGACGGGTGAAGTTCTGAGTTTGAGCCTCAGCACTGACAAATACTTCGGATTATTATGCTACAATTGTACGTATTTTAGGGCTCTGCCATGACAAAATATCTTCTAGAAAATTCACATATCTTTATGCATGTGGTAATGAAATGCATTTCAGATTTTTTAAAAAGTCGATGCCAACTGCAAAAATATTTATCTTGCTTTTAAACTTTATTTTTATTTCCTTCCCTGGGAGGCTTTTGATCCTTGTTCTAACCTTACCACCCCTCTACCTTCAAACTTTTTCGAGGTGTCCCTCCACAGTCTCCAAGTAGCAAACAAGGGATTCATTAGAAAATGGTGCAGTGTGTATGTAGCACTGTGGAGATGACTGCACCCACGTCCCCTTTGCGCACCGCACTTCACCAAATAAAGATGTAAATACAGACCTAAGACACATAAGGTTTCCTTCCTAAACAAAGCAGCCACGCGGGGCCTCTTTTGAGAGCCTTGGGTGAACCTTCAGTTCTACTGATGGCCCAGAAAAGCAGATGACAAATAATTGGATCTTGGGGAAAGAGAAAAAAGAAGGAAGCGCAGAGTCGCTGAAGAGCCCAGTTTCCAGGCTCCGCACAGCCTTCCACCACACCCAAGCTTCACCTCATCCAGTTCTATGTTTAGAGAGGTCAGTGGCAAAGGTCAGTTTGGCCAAGGCCAGCCTGCAGCCAGGCCACCAAGGGAGAGGCCTGAACCTTGCTCTGCCTGCTTCAAGTTCCGTGTCTGACTCACCGTGCTGACCCCAGTTCCTCTAGAGACCACCGCCCCCAAGCAGGGCCTGTGCCATCTCGAGACAAGCCCAGACCACCTCCTCCTCCTCCTGGCTGGTCAGCACTCCATGGCTTCCCTGTGTGTCCTTGCTTCAGGTCCCATGACACTCCCTGGACCCAGTGCTCAATGCAGCTTCACATGTGGGGCCCCAGTGTGTGATATTTTCTTAGAAGCCTAGCAACCAAGGAAGGACCCCCCACCCCCCAGGCAGGACAGCCCAGGTATGGCTTCCACCCCTCCTCCTGGTGCCTCAGTCTCCCCCCAGCCAGGGCCATTTCACTGTGTCTGGAGGGGCTATGCCATTCCACAGAGTGACACCTGACACGGGTTTCGCCTTCCTCCCAGCCGGCCCACGCATGGCCACAAGTGAGTCAGAGTGAAAAATCCGACAGTGGGGCTCTGGGTCCCCAAACCACACCTGTGTTTTCATCTGAGCCTGGCGATGATTCAGCGGAAACTTCTGGTCAAACGGATCGCCATAGCAACGTTTAATAGATATTCAGCATGCAAATCAGTGACTGGGAAGGGACGATTTTGTTGATCACCTCAGACCACTGTCCCCGGAACTAGGTGTGGATTGTATCCCAGACGCTTGGAAGGTGTGGTGCAAAGCTCTGCGGGAGGCCTTCCAATGTCAGGAGATACACAAAGGCCCAGTGGCCACTTCCTCACTCTGTCAGCTGGAGAAGGTGTCCAGAATCAAGCTAGGATGCACATAGACTTTGGAAAAATGGTTTGAGTCAAAGGACACCTAGGTGTAAATTAAGAATAAATGTGATTTATTAGAAGCCTAGCAGCTGAGGAAGGATCCATAGAACAAGACACTGCCACCGCAAGACTCTCACCACCTCTCAGCACTGGGGAATGATTTTCCAACACAGGAATTCCAGCGGATGTATTCATGCCACAGCCACACACCCAGCACAACCTGCCTCAAGAACACAGCTCCCGCGGAGAGGATGGAGAAGGGACCTGCACCAAACCACACACAAAACACCAGGGGGGAAAAAGCCAGAGGGCTGATGAGAAATTGAATGATTGTCGTGAGGCACTGGTGGCTCATACCTGGTTTCCTAGCTACTCAGGAGGCTGAGTTCTGAGGGTGGCAGCTCCAAGCCAGCCTGGCGGAAACGTTTGTAAGATTCTTATCACCAATTGGCCACCAAGACACTGAAAGTAGATCACCAGTCTTCAGGGGAAAAAGCTAAGGTACCGCACATACAGTCACTGAATTGAAGCCATAGTAGCAACACACACACACACACACACACACACACACACACGTTCAATGATAGCAAAAACACTGTTAACCTACATCCAATATCTTATGCTGTCACAATGATTCTTTCAGGGGTATGCTCCAGAAATTCTCCCGCGAGAATTTGATGGTTGGGTACCCTTTGTCTGGGGGAGCTCTGCTACATTTCCCAGACATATTTCCACCAGGGGGATCCCTACACCCCAAGTCAAGACTATCAGTACCTTCTGTGGTGGCTCCTCCGAACTATCCCCCATGGTCAAAAACCAGTCTTGCCAATGTTTGCTTTAGTCAAAAAAAATGACACAATCAAGATCTGTGTAATGGACTTGGATTAAATGGTAAAGGAAGGCATCGTACCTGTTTTCTTGACTTAATCCAACTCTGACATGGCAGTATAATCACCACCAGTGTCACTTGCAGACTCAGTAGATATTGCCGACAGTATCCGAGGGGAGGAGGAAGTAAAGCCAGGTATCAATTACGAGTGCAGGGTTCTATGCATTCATGCTCACTTACTGACTTGTGTGCCCGCCATCAAAACAGAGACGACAGTAGCCACATGTACCGGTTAATTTGTCTTTTTTCGCAGTGGCAATGAAAAGTGATTCTGGTAGGTTCTGGGCCGTTCCACAAAGCTGTTCCTACCCTGGAGAGTGGATGCAGTTTTATTTTTTCTACTTGGGAAATTGGTGGCTGGGATGGGTCGGGTACACTGGGACAGCCAAGGCTCTGCTTTCCACAGTACCACCCATAATCCCAGCACCAAGTGTCAGGTTTGGCAACAGGCACACCAAAACGTTCTCAAGATACACTGGTTAAAAAGGCGGGGAAAAAAAAACCTCTCAGAGCTTCGAGGAGAATCAGCTTTACCTCTCCCCACCTATCTTTTACACACATAAAGAGGGTGGGACATGGCCTGGAACTCTTTGGGAGCAGGCGTTGGCCCTGGCAAGAGACAGGGACACCAGATAGCATCACCTGAGATATTAACATGGCGGCAGAGAGCTTGACGCACTGTTTGCATCATGCCCAACAGGAAGATGGAAACATGTCAAATAATATCTGACAAGTCAGATCACCATTTCCCCTGCCTTCTTGCCAACATGAGAGGAGAGAGAAGGAGAGAGAGAGAGACAGAGACAGAGACAGAGACAGAGACAGAGAAAGACAGACAAGGACACAGAGAGAGAGAAAGATAGATATAGGTAGAAAGGGACATTAAAGAGAACATCAAGTTTATGAGTAGACATTTTCTAGTTGGGTATTTCCCAACTGGACATGAGTAGATATTTTCCAGCAAACAGAGAGGACATTCTAGAGTAAGTCACCCACCATACAAAACGCACAAACATATCCATGGCGCACCCGCTTTGTGTCTGACCCTGCACCGAATTCCAGTCCCTGCATTCCAGTGCGAGGCAGATGGACAGACAGACAAGCTGAGCTGAGGCCACATGTGGAGTCACACGTACCTGTGGCAGAAGCGAGCGAGTGCACGCAGGATGCTGGGGAAATAGTGCCAAGCTGGATTACAGTCAGAGAGATACAAGGTGGAGATACCAGGAGGAGACCGCCACCCCTCCAGCAAACATTCTTCTTGACATCAAAAGCATTATCGTGGGAAAAGCTCCACTCTGCCGGACTACTTATCTTCTAGTTGGAGATTTCCATGTTTAATCACATGTCAGGTGGCTGTTTCTTCCTTTGCTCTGAGCCTGAGAGCCTCTGAAAGGCTGAAGAATCAGTCTCTCCAAATCTGAGGGCGGGGATTCTAGGAATGTGTGATGTCGGAAATGAGCACGACGACAGCGAAGGATCCCTCTCAGGAGGAGAGACGACAGATGAGAGGCCTGCTATGAGCACGGGTGACTCCACGTTCTAGCCATCACCAGCCTCCTCTTCCCAGTTCACATTCCTGTTCCCGCTGGGGTGCGAGGTGCAGCCTGTGGCAGTGAGTCCGTTCCACGCTGATCAGTCAGTACAGTCGAGCACCCAGCAAGAAGCACCCTCGGAACGTGAGCTCCACAAATGTGCAATTCTGGTGGCTGTTCATTTCCCCTTCCAGGTTGGCGCTTGTTTCTTGGAACACACAGCATCCCTGTCGGTCTCCATCAGGAGTTCACATTCCCACCCCAACTCATTTCCCAGATGTGTGCCACATTCCTGCTCCAAGCATGGCGCTGGGTCCCTGACCAGAGGCACACAGTGGGATTCCCCTGACCTTGAACCTTCTCAGAATTCCGGCAGAAAAGTGGGGAGCAGCAAAACACGTGGCATAAAACCTTCCAGAAGGAAGCCGCGCAGAAACTTCTGGAATCCTGGAGCTTCTCCAGTGCTCCAAGAGACCACAGCAAACAGCCTCCCCGTGTCGAACCTCCCAAATGAATCAAACCCTCAAGGGAAGGGCCAGTCTTTGCTAGTTCAGATGTGTTTTCAGGAGCCTCACTGGGAGATGTCTGCTGTCAGGGAGATGAAGGTAAACTCACTAAAAGTCTCCTAGGGGCCAAGCCCTGGAATTATGTGTTCAATGCGAGATGGACTCTCATCTTTTTTTTTTTTTTGGTCAGTTCTGGGGCTTGAACTCAAGGCCTGAGCACTGCCCTTGGACTTTCTCAAGGCAGAGCTCTACCACGTGAGCTACAGCTCCACTTCCAGCTTTTTCTATGTATGTGGTACCGAGGAATTAAACCCAGGTCTTCATGCATGCTAGGTAAGCACTCTACCACTAGGCCAAACTCCAGGCCAATTCTCATCTTCAAAGTACTAGGTGACTGGAGGAATTACCTCCACATATTCTACATGGAAAGCAGATACCCAGAGAAGTGACATCACAAAGCAGGTTAGGAGTCTCATTAAAATTACCTCTTTATTTACCTTTGCTTTACCGAGGCTTTGTCTCTATGTTATACGAGACTGGACCACAAAGATTGCCTTGGAATATAGGTGCTGGGTCAGTTCTGGGGCTTGATCTCAGGACCTGAGTGCTGTCTCTGAGCTTCTTTTTACTCAAGGCTAGCACTCTACCACTTGAACCACAGCACCACTTTCAGTGTATTCTGTGTAGTTTATTGGAGATAATCATCTCACGAAACTTTCCTGTCCAGGCTGACTCCCAGCCACGATACTTAGATCTGAGCCTCCCGAATAAGCTAAGATTACAGGCGTGAACCACTGGCACCCAGCTTACAAGAAGAATCTCAAATAGACCTTTAATGGCATAGATCTCAGACTTCCACATAAAGGGGCTGAAACTTGCACAGATTGCTGAGGTTGGCTGGGGCCAGAACAGTGACAATAACAGTTAGGTAGGTGGGGCTGGAGCAAGGCAAGACCAGGTAAATATTTACTAGGGCAAATGACATCTGAGGACTATCTAGAAGGTTGCATCGTTCCTGGGGTGGAGGGAGACATGGCCACAGCATGCAATGCCCACTTCTGGACACCATAGACCCACTCAAATAGCCTCCAAAGCAAACCAGCCTGCCTTCAGAGTAAATAGTTAACTCTTCTGGGCTGGCAGAAATGATTATTCAAAAGTTGGTCCCCACATACAAATGCAAATGACATCTGAGACACATGAATGCTAATTTCACCAACGAAGTCTGTAGACAAATGCTAGTCATTAGAAACATTTCCGTGCATTTATATTAGGCCGTCCTCTAAAAGACTTTTCAGACAAATATGTCATCAAGATATTCAAAACCATGTAATCTTATCCAAAGTTTCATCTATCAACAATACAGTGTTCATCTCATGCAGCTGTGTGTCAGAATGCGTGGGGAGATTACTCAGCTGATACACGGTGAGGGAGGGGCTAGAGCCTCAGGGGTTCATGGAGCACCTCAAAAGTGGGGTCTGGGTTTTCGGGGCAGGCCAGGCCTTTCAGCCACAGGGAGAGATGCTGGGTGGGGAAAGGACGACCTCTGACAGGTCAGAGGAGAAGCACGGGGTGACTATGTCTCCTGTTCACCACTGTGATATGGAGATGGCAGAGTAAGTTTGAAGCCCAGCATTTAGAAGCTGACGATCTTCTCTCTGCCATTTTCAGCATGGCAAAACCTTAGCCTTGTGGGCTGTTCTGGGGAAGCTGGGGTGAGGAGAGCTGTCAAAGGACAACATTTTGCCTGACTGCCTAAGTACAACGACTTGACATACCATGAACAGCAGATGGGTCATTGAACTCTTCTTGACTGCTACACAGTCCGTGTCTGCCATCTTGGAAGGGCTGAGGGGCTGTGTGCTGGGTGAGATGCAAGGACAATGGGTAGCTACCTGTGTCCAGCAACACACAGCCATAGCTGAAGGCATTGTCTCTTATGGAAGCTGACCTGGACTTGAATCTGATTGTCACCACCACTCAATGGCCCTGTTAACTTCGGAACGTCACCCAAACTTCGTAGACCGCTTTAATTTGTTTACTGAACATGAATGCCAAAACAGTACCTTACATAGGATTACAGTCCAGTAAAATATCTAGAACAGCCTTACGTATGCTAAATGCACGGTGACGTGTGTGTGTGTGTGTGTGTGTGTGTGTGTGTGTGTGCTGCTTCTATGGTTTGAACTCAGGGCCTGGACAGTGTCACTTAGCTCTTTTGCACAAGGATGGCACACAATCACTTGAGCGCCACCTCTAGCTTTTTGCTGGATATTTGGAGAAAAAAGTCTCATGGACTTCCTTGCTTAGATTAGTTCTGTACTAGGATCTTCAGATCTCAGTCCCCTGAGATCTACTCAGCTACTCTCCTGAGTAGCTACGACTCAGGTAGAAGCCACTGACACTTGGCTCATGAATGTTATTTGAGAGTGATGAGAAGAAGTCAGGACACTGAGAAGATGACAGGCACTTCTGAGCCTCACTGGCCTGCATTCCTGCAGCATACAAAGTAGGTGTCCAGATACAAAACACCCTGGATCACAGGAGGTACATCAGCCACGTAGAAGAATCCCAAAGTCTTTTAGTGACCAGATTTTCTCTGCTCACCAAAAGCGGCAGCCAGATTGGTCACTGCAGCCATGGAGGAGGAAAACAAATGAGCTTCCTTCTTTTAGGTCAAGATTCCACTTTTGATGTTAGGCTGCAAAGCATGGGTGACCTGAGAAAGGACCTGCAGTATGCCTGGCAAAGCATGTTGGGAAAAAAATAAATACCTATAATTTATTTATTTGCCTGCTTTGCTATTTCCCAATCAGCCTCCTGCATCTAAAAGACACAGTTACGGTCTTTAGGGTGTAGTATAGCATATAAAGTATTTAGCGAAATACCCTCAAATTTACACAGCAAGTATCAAGTTTATCTGAGAAAATAAACAATGCTGTTCTCTGAGCTGCGTCTCTGCCCCACTCAACCAGATGCCCATCCTCTTTGCCAGGATGAGGGGACTATGTTCTCTGGATCTCATAACCACAGAGTGCGGCTTGTCTGGGGGCACTGGGGGTGGCTTTTTCATGCTATTTCTCACTGCCAATATACATGGCTTCGAAGGCCAAAGATCACCCAGTTTCTTGGCCTGGACACAGAACTTTGGATGACCTCGTGGTGAGAGTTTCAAACATTCAAGTTGTTACAACTCTACAACTGCCAAGATTTTTTTTAGACTAAGAGATGATTAAGGTATGATCTGTACCTTGGGGACCTGAGGTTGAATTTGATATTGGTTTCTCTACTTGGACACTGAGCAAAGGATGAGTCTGAATTTCCTGCTGGTGTCTTGGAGTGTGTGTGTGTGCGTGTGTGTGTACACATTCATGTACTTGTTTCTGTGTGTGAGACTACATGGGAATGTTTTGATGTGAGTGAGAAGAGAGAAAAAAACCAGAATGACAAAGACAGAAAGGGGGGACAACACAAGAAAGAGAATGACAGAGATCATAGAGCCTCATACAAAAGAGCTTGTGTGGACTGGCTCATCTTTCTTTCCTGGTTCAGGACTTTGCGTTCAGCACTGTTCAAGGGTCTGGGAGTGCTCCACAGACTCCTGTCACCAAAGCTTCACTGCCTGGACTGCCTCATCTTACAGGGACAGTATCACTCCACAAGTACTTAGAAGCAGACCACATCAGATTAACTAGTTCGTCCTATACCAAAACGATGCTTTTATTCCCCACAGGGTCATTTGCTCCCAAGGGGGCTGTCCCTGTGTCTTCATCCTGTCCCCAATCTCTGCAGGGTGGGCATTTCTAGAAAGCAAGCTCTGCACAGGAAGGCTCTGACTTTTCCTGAGGCTACTCCATCTTATTTTTAGTTTGTTTCCATGTATCCCCTCTATTTCATAGTTCCCCTCTGCAGGGGAACTACTACCCTGGAGAAGACATCTAGTAACGTCTAATACGTTTTTGGTGATCAATAATACTACCAGAATCTACCAGAAGCCAAGATGCTTCCATGCTCAGGGCATTCCCTCATCTGAAAGCATGATCAAGTCCCAGATGTCGGTAGTGTGGAAGCTGGGCTCCTTTGGGGCTTTTCTTGTCAGCTCAACATTAGTATACTGTCCATATCGAGTATTTGTTGGATTGTCTACCAATGTTCAGTGTTCAATATAAAAGAAGGGAATAAGATGTTTGCCGAGTGAATATGTGTGGGCATCTCTGACTTAGCAGGCGGGTGACTATGTTCAGTCATTGGTCGTCTTGAGCCTTGACAACTCTCTTCTCAACAAAGAATATTTAAGTTCCAGTGGTAACAGTGCTGAGGTTGAGAACCTCAATATGAAGCAGAGCTGGGATGCCTAGGGCTAGGGGTGTGTGTGTGTGTGTATGTGTGTGTGTGTGTGTGTGTGTGTGTGTGTGTGTGTGTGTACACAGAGAGAGAGACAAAGACATAGAGACAGAGAATCTCCTGGGAAGCCGTGTCCCTTTGAGAAAGGCCTCTACCACGATGGTTTGTCTCTTTCCGTAGGAAAACTGCTTTCCCAGAGAGAGGGCTCAGAACTGACACAGCCCACGCTGAGGGCTCAGGACAGTTACTTTTTACACAAGGACTTGAAGAAGGAAGGGGCCACCTCCCTCGGCACTGGAAGCTCACCTTGGCCAACCCAGGACCCCGCCGGGCTCTGGTGATCCAGTCCCTTCCGGGCCAAGCACGTTTGTTAGCAGCTCACTTCCCAACAACACTCGAGAGACAGCCTAAAATTTACTGTTCATTCCTCCAGGATAAAATCCGCAGGAGTTTACTCACAAACCCCCTTCCCCCGGGACGGTGGCTCCTACCTGAACAAGCAGGCTACTACCAGGGCTTGAGCGAGGGGTGTCGGGTAGGAAAACAGAAATGAAATATCTGGGAAATCTGAGATATTGTTTGAAAACAACAGGTTTTTTTTAGGGTGTTTGATTTACTATTCAACTGAGCACAGCTGCTGTTTGGAAAATAGGATGCCTGCCAAGCCAAGAGAGCTGGTGGAGAGGGTCTGGGAGAGTGGGGGAAAAAAAAACCCTAAAGTGCTATTTGCACACTTAACATGTTAGCTTGACTTGAAGAGATCAGAGCTGCTGACCTGTCCAGAGATGCCATGGCTCCGGTCTCCTTCGGCAGCTATTAATCTGCTAAACCCTTTGCCTTTGTCTCCTCTTTACCTTAATTAAGGAGATTTAGGGGACTGCCCTACCCTGAAAGTACAATTTATAAACAAAAATCAGCGCTCTGACTGCCTTCTGTTTGCATTTGATGTTCTGCATTCTGTCATCAGAACACCCCTGTTTCACCACTCGTAACGTACATGCATCACCTCTGTCTAGTCCCAGATACTTTCCCCTCTCTGCAAAACAAAATTCCAGCCTCGCTAAGTATTACTCTTCATTTCTTCTCTCCTCTCAGCCTCTGGGAACCACTCACCTTCTCTGACTCCTTATGGATTTATCTCCTCTGAATATTTCCAGGGAATGAATCGTGTCATATGTGATCTTTCAAGTCTGCCTTCTTTAACTTAGTTTGGTAGCCTCGAGGTCATCTATGTCACAGCAAGGGTCAGTGTCTTTTGGTGACCAAATACTGTTCCACTGTATGGACATACCGTGCTTTGTTTGAACATTCCTTGCTTGATGAGGTTTCAACTGTTGTAAACAGTGCTGTCACGAACACTTTTGTGGAGGTATGTGTTTGAAGACCTATTTTCCATGCCTTGGGGATATTTACCAAGAAGTGGAATTGCTAGATCATATGGTTATTCTATATTTAACCCTTTGAGTAACTGGAAATTTTTTTAAAAAAATTTACAACTATCCTTAGTGTTCTATTAGCATATTTGCCCCCCCCCATTCCCATGTGAGTCCAGAGTTAAACCAGGAGTCCCTCCTGGAACAAGGCTGGCTCTGTGCCCAGGAGTTAGAAGGCCAAGACTCTAGAGAGGCCTCAGGAATGGGTAGCTACACACTCACTAGGACAATGGGGTTCAATCCCACATAAATGACATGGGGCAGCCATTATTTGTTTCCTGCATGATGAAGTAATAGATATCCAAAGAGATGAAACCACTTGTCAGAGCTAAGTAATAATGGATCTTATTAGATCCAAAGATCCACAAGCCTTCTTGAAAACACACAATTAGAAGCTTTTTCACTAATTTCAAAAGGCTAAGTTAGGCCCCTCTCTGATAAAGCAAGGACTTTGAGAAGGAAATGGCCTAAGCCCACAGAGGATTCCACCCCCTTTCTCTTTTTATCTTGGATGAGTGGCTATCTAGTCCAAAGACTGACCACAGGCAAGGGGGAAGAATCCTTCAGACCAGAGACAAGCTCTTTCTAGCAGGCTTACGATACTGGGTATGAACTTATCCTTAAAAGTTACATCTTTTTTTTCTACTCTGGTTCCTTCTCCTGGTGCAAGCGTCTGAAAAAAACTTTCCCCACTCCTTCCTAGGCAATATGGTCCTTTTCAGAGAAATAAGCAGGAAGAGAAGCCAGCTCCTTCTTTGTAAGCATTCACCTTATCAAATATACCTTCTTATAATACAATAACATGAAGGTTCTGTGAATCCAGTGGCGATGTTGTTTTTTCTTTTGATGGGGAGTATTTAGCATTCAGAGAGGAATTTTCATAAAATATCCCAGTGGGTGGAAGAATCAAGAATCAAAGTTTGAATCAAAGCCGACGGATTGTAGTTACTCAGGCCAATCACTTGTTGCTGGATGCTCGAGGACTCTGACCTTGTGCTTTCCTAACAAGTCTTCATTTCATTTTCATACCTTTCTTTTTAGCAGATAGAGAAAGGAGCTTGGTTTGGCCTAGCCCAAACTCAGATAGCTAAGGAAAAAACCATTCTTTCCAGGGTTATGTTGTTGAATATGGTATTGGACGTATCCCGGGAGCAGGATCACAAAGACTATCTGGTTACATCATACATTTCTAATAATTTCATCTTCCCTGATGCGAGTTAGCCATTTATCATGGAAGAAGCAGATTCTCCTGTCAGGATGGCGTTCTCAGAGGAGAGATGGTTTTCTGAATTGCGAATAGTTAGTGACTTGGTTTTCCTTCAGAGAATAAGGAGACAGTTGACCTTTGAACTCACCACTCTTGTGACTCAACCTTCTGAATGCTGGGATTACAAGTATGTGCCAGGACAGTCAGCTCTCGTAACTTTCTTAACATGAATTGGAACTTTTGGTGGGATGGCAGTGTGTCACAGCAAGTGCTGGGGTATAAGTAAGATCTTTGTGCTAGGAAATGTGGGTAGCTGGAATTCTAGTAGACATGTGCATACGAGTTTGTGCAGGTGGAGTTGTTTGAAAGGTTTTTGCAAATGTGAGGCTGTATGAGGGGAGTGGAATGCTTAAAATAGCGGATAAAATAGGGACAAGAAGGTTCTCCCTACAGTAGCTAGCTGCCTCCTGCAGATTTCGAATTAGAAGAAGTGCCTCTGGGAAATTCTGGAGCAGGAGTGTACCTCTGTGGGTTCTCCAGAGAACTCGTGGCTGGATAAGTTCTTCAAGTGTGTCTCTGCTTCCATGTTCTGACTGAAAAGTTTGTGTTGAGGTCCATGAACTTGCATTTTAATCTACTCTTGATTTGATACTGGTGTGGAGGCATGGACTACGTATGGAGACACTCTGCCTTAGGACCATCCAGAAATTAACTGACAGGTGTCTGTCTCGAGCATCTATCTCAAAGGAGGCATACTACTTGTGCTTCCCAGTGGGGAAATCCATTGCCTGGAATGTGGGTGTCTGCTACTTGTTTGAAAGGAAAATTTAATTCTGTTCCCTCCATGTTAAATGCTTCCAGACACAGCCCTAAGTCATCTCCCCAGCTTGGGATAGACCACCATTTTTCAATAAGGTGATAAGCAAACAGTAAAGAGCCAAGTATGAGAAAGATGTATATTGGAGACCAATTTCAGCTACCCCACTCCCTTTCTCCCAAAGCCCTTCATATCTGCTGAGGAAACACTCAACATTACATCTTGACCAAGGGAACTGTACTTATTCCGAGCAGAACTTTCAAACCCCGGTGACCACCCTTCCTAGCTAGGAGAAAGAAGTTCTTTAAAGTTCCACCTAGAATACCTAGAATCCCGCCAGCAAGAGAAGGATTTTCTATTATTCCTTTCTTTCTTGTAACCTCTTTAAATAGGTGAAGGTAGGCTGGCTTCCAGAAACTCTTTGGCAATCCATTTCTTCATCCTCACCAACCAAATTCTGATTTCATATGACATTGGAATGCAGCCTACAACCCCTAAAAAGGTGTGTGTGGGAGGGGGGGTGGGAGAGGAGACTTATTTGACAGTGTTACAAGGAGACAAGCTGGAAGCAAACGTTTGACACTCCAGCCCTGGAATGCTGTAAAAATTTAATTAGGTGGATCCATTAGTCATGCCCGAACCAAGGTTTCATACGGGGTTTACAAAAATGCAGGCTGTTGAAGGGTCCTTTCAGATCTTCCTGTAAATGTCATGTCTCTCATTATTGGGAAATGTGGTCTCAGTGCAATCATAGAGCCTGGCTTTGTATTTACAAAATATGGTTAGGATGAGATGAAGATCCTGCACTGGAAGGGGCTCATTTTATAAAGGAATCTGCCCAGCCAACAGCATCTGATTCAAGGAGCTGCACATGACTGCATCCTCGCCTTTTGTCGCTTCCTAAACTGAATGTTCAAGAGCGAGGTGGATGGTACAAAGATGAACCTAGGCCTGTGTTCAAGTTCTCAAGTCCCGACACAAGGGATAGGAAGAGGCTTAAACTCAGAAAGCTGCCTTCTGCAAAGCTCAGGGCCTGTGACACATCTATACAGCTTGATTGGTGAGCAGATTTGCCATTTTGACTTGCAAGTCTCCGCCGGCTCATGGTGGTAGAAGGTAGATAGGAATGGTAAGCAATACCATTCCTCACAGAGTAAGGTTTGCGAGGCCTTGAAGATTCACTCGGGGCATGCAGCTTCATAGATGGAAGCCTATGAAGTTATGCATTTGACCATGGGCCAGATTCCATTCCATGGGATTTAATTTCATCTGGTGCTAAGGGTTCAGCTGAAATAAAAATGTCCAAGCTAACATGATCATGTTAAGGGCCACAGTCCCCGGGAGATTGGCTCTGTCCTGATCTCTGCCCATTTCTTTATTTATTCATGTTATTATTTCAACAAACATGTATTTCTTTATTCTCTGGATCGAGGCATACAATTTCGTAAGACACAGCTCCTGCCCTAGAGGAGGTCAGAGTCTAATGAGGGAGACTGATTTCTACACAAATAACCACAGTACAGTGTAATCCTAATTAAAATGATACTATTAACTGAGTGCCTGGGTATCAACATTTTATTTATATTCGCTTACATAAATATATATATTAAAGGTAACAACACAGACTTTTTTACATTTTTCTTTTTTACACGTGAAGAAGAAACTGATCCAGACAAATTTTAAAGTTTTCTGGCTACCATGCTAAAAACTAAGATTTGACTATGGGATAGTCTGACCCATTAGGTTTTTCAGTCTTTTCTACCCCTCTACCCCTGCTCAGGTCACTGTAATAAAGATGTGCAGGGCAGGGACACAGAATGAGGAGAGATGTTAGAGGGAGTCAATGCTGGTACAGAGGTTCTCAAGGGGTGAATAGAAGTCCACAGATTTAGTAAGGAAATTTAATATTTGTGGGGAAAACCTGCCACATTTTAACTAATATTCCTGGATCATGTTATTTGCAGGTCAACCTTAGTTTGACATAACGGATCAATGTAGTCAAGAATTCAATGTATACACTACAAAATTCAATAACATAAGGGAAGGGGAGGGTTGGGGATACGTGAATGAGAATGTTGGTCAACATGCATTAGAGTCATAAACTGCTTTGTTAAATGGCAACTCCTCTGTACAGTCGCTTCAAGACAACTACTTAAAGATATTTAAATGCCAGCAGGCAAAATAATAATTTAAAAAAGACATTTTTATGCCACACACACACACTTCTCAAAATTCAACTAATACAACATATGTTTGTTTCCTATAGTTTACCTCAAATATTGGAATAAGTTGTCAGTAAAACTTCTTAAAAAAGAATCCTGTTTTGGGTGTCTAATGATAGACTGTCCCTTCAAATCCTTTGGTTTCATTCACCTCGGGTTCTTTTGCCTCTCCCACCCCTTGCTCTTTGCATATGGGAATATTTCAGGCCTTTTCAGCCCATGGCTTGGTCCTGATTGACAGATGAACTTGAGGATAACTTTAGGTATGTGCCAGTAGAGGATGTGCTTAATTCTGAGGAAATGGAGGCCCCCTGGGAGGAAATGAGTGGATAATGCAATGAGCAACTGAAATAGTGTCTCAGGCATTACGATGATTCTGTGTGGGTTTCAGACATGCGGAGAAAAATCCGAGTTTTCTGACCCTAGAGATCTTTGGTACAAGGTCAGCAGTTATCTTGGTTCAATGAGATTGCTGGGAAGAAGGAATAGTTTCCGACCAAGTTTGCCTGTTCTCCATGTCTTGGGATTTCGGCAATCTTAGTTTTTCAAACTTCAGGGCATGGCTTCCTTAGCCTGTCACCAAAACTCTGGCACATGAGACAGGCTTCTTTTTATTTATTTTTTTTTCCCTAGCAGATTGAGCAGAAGCAGAGAAAGGGTGGCATTGTGACCTGTAGTGGAGTGCGCCACTTCTCATTTGCTTAGGAATCCCACTGAAATAACTGTACTCAGCAGTCTTCTTGCAACCCCATCTGTAGGCCAAGAATTGAGAGTCCCATCCTCTGTCCTAGACCCCAGCGCTCCATGGAGGTGACCTGCTTGCTGTCGACCAGATTTTGGAAATCAAAGCTGATACAAATGATCCCCAAAGGTTGATGGTCAGCCTATCTCAGGCATCACTATACGAGACCCTGTCAGACCTTATTCCTTGGTCAGTTGACCCATGGAGGGGAGAAGGAGAAGAATCAGTATTCTGGAAGTCTTAGAGGTTGATTGATCTTGTCCTGGTCTTACGAGTCTCTTTTGCTTATCAATTTTACTTCCAGTCCTAAGAGAGTGCATGGCCCCAAAGAGAAGCTAGATAAATATTTGTTGAATGAATACATGACATCATGAGAAGAAACATGAGAAGAAATAATCAAGATTGCCTGCAGGTGTATAATGTTCTGCTTTAGGAAAGAATTTTTCCTGGAGGCTAATATGATGGAAGATCCATGGAAATGGGTTTTATTGAATAGACAAAGTAGCTTATAATTAGCATACTTATTGCCATATAATATGTGTGCTTTCTAAAGTACTTCTAAACCATTTTTGTTTCCCCAAGTCAGCTGAATGTTCACCTTTAGCTAGCTTATTGCCCTATTAATTTGCTGCCTAATATGATTTTTATGAGCTGCATGAACTTCAACCATTTAGTACCTCCCGACTCAGTTTCTTCAAGAAGCATATAAAGATGTCTGCTTTGAGACACCTATGGGGTTGCTTAGAAGGAACTCAGGTTAGGCTGAGGCAGTGCTATGAGTGGCCCATAATCTGTCTCAGTAATTATTCTTACTTATTTCATCATCCCAACAATCCCATGAAGTCATGGCAAATATAATTTTATTTATTTATTTGTCCTTGTAGGGTTTGAACTCTGGGCCTGGTCACTATCCCTGAGCTCTTCAGCTCAACACCTTACCCCTTGAGCCATAGCACCACTTCCAGTTTGCTACTGGTTAATAGGAGACAAGAGCCTCAAGGTCTTTAGGATGGCTTTGAACCATGATCCTCAGATCTCAGCCTCCTGAGCACCTAGATTACAGGCATGAGCCACCGCACTCAGCTCAAAAATATAATCTTAAGAAAACAGAAAGAGAATCTGAACATCAGTTTGGGCACTAGTTGATTTTTTTGCCAGTCCTGGGCTTGAGCTCAGAGCCTGAGCACTGTCTTTGGACTTTCTCAAGGCCAGAGCTCTACCACTTGAGGCTCAGCACCACTTCCAGCTTTTTTCTATGTATATGGTACCGAGGAATCGAACCATGCATGCTAGCCAAGCCCTCTACGACTAGGCCAAACTCTCCCAGTTATTTTTTTAATGCTGTTTTCCATCACTGAAGATAAGTCATTATTTGTCAGGATTGCGCTTGACTCACAGAAAGAAATGCATTTCTTTCAATACTTTTCTACAAGTTTCTAAAATATTGAAATCAAGTTATCTAAACCAGTTGCATAAGTCTCCATGCTTTTGAATTCAACGTTGGCCATGACTTTCATATTTCCAAGGCAGTGTGGGGCTGGTGGGGCTCAGGATTGTTTTTCAACGAATGATGGGGATTGGGTGAAGGAAGTCATCAGACATGATAGTACCGTGATCCTTTACCAGGTGGAGGTCTGAAGGCTCACAAACAGAACCTTCTCCGTGTGCCCTTTCCAAGATCTCTGAATAGAACTCCCCTTGGCTTGGAGCCAGATGGGGACTGCTCTTGGGGAGAAGGTTCATGGCTGAACATCTCCGAGAGCCAGTGAGTCACTCTGCCCTGGCAGGGAGTCCCCAAGCTCTTGGGTGGAAACAAACAGACTTTGTTGAAGAGGCAATGTCCTGGGTATGAATAGCCCCTAGTCAACTCTTCCATGGTTGCCTGTAACCTATTCTTGCCCCTTTCTTGCCCTCTTGGCCTAGAGAAACCACAATGACTTTTCATTAGGGGTGACTATTTGGATCTCAGATCTCTGTGGTCAGTGGAGAACAAAGATGGCGGCTGCAGAGAAATCTCGTGCAAGCCCACCCATCTTGGGTACAAGCTCTGACTCCAGCTTCATCTTTCTCGCCAGTGCCTAGGGAAAGGAGACTCAGACTCAACATTTAGTTCCTGTGTTCTCTTCTTCTTTAGCTGGGTGTTCTGGAGCCTACTTTTATAATGTTTATTCACCTGTGTGTCAGGAACTTCCCAAGTGGACAATTGGCTTGATGATGTAATGTTATAGGGAATATTTTATTTTCTTGGCAGCTGTCATGAGAATTTCTTTCCTTCCTTCCTTCCTTCCTTCCTTCCTTCCTTCCTTCCTTCCTTCCTTTTCCTCCTCCTCCTCTTCCTCCTCCTCTTCCCCCTCCTCCTTCTTCTTTCTCTCTCCCTCTTTCTCCCTTTCTTTCTTTCTTTCTTTCTTTCTTTCTTTCTTTCTTTCTTTCTTTCTTCCTTCCTTCCTTCCTTCCTTCCTTCTTCCCTCCCTTCCTCCCTACTTCCCTCCTTCCTTCCCCCCCCCTCTCTCTTCCTTCCTTCCTTCCTTTCTTTCTTCCTTTCCTTCGTTTTTTTCTACTGGTCCTGGAACTTGAACTCAGGGTCAGGGTACTGTCCCCAAGCCTCCTTATGCTCAAGGCTAGCACTCTACCACTTGAGCCACAGTACCACTTCTGGCTTTTTTGAATAGTTTATTGGCAATAAGAATCTCATGGGGACTTTTCTGCCCAGGCTGGTTTTGAACTGTGACTCCCCCAAAACTCAGCTTTCTGAGTAGCTAGGATTACAGGGATGAGCCACTGGTGCTTGGGGAGAATTTCTTATGAGCAGATACCTACTCTTTGGAGAGGAGAACTCTTAGAAAGATCTCCTGGGAGTCAGTTAATAGGAGCTGATACTCCTAGGCCAGGAAGTAAACAAGCTGATGGATAAAGGGACACAGTTGTATGTTACCCCTCATGAGGAAGGGAGGAGAAGGCAGGAATGAGTGCAGGAGGGAAAGCACGAGATGCTTGGAAGTGGTCATAGACTCTTTTGACAGATACTTTCCTGTAGCCAGAACTCTTTTAGTAAAGTCACTAAATATGAAGAGTTCGGGCAAGTGGTTTTAGTTTGGAGATCCCTTGATGAGCTTTTGAGTCAGCTTAATGGGGTTGAAATTTGAAGTCTCATGAGGTGTTTTGTGAGCTCAGAAGCTGGGTAAAATGTGAGGAAATAAAGGAGGGGATCTGGAGCAATTCTGGGGCTAATGCAGGAACCTTATTGGTCTATGGAATTAGAGTTTGGACATCTGAGTTATATTATTGAAGCCTTCTGCTTGCCCGCCACCTTGATGGTGCCATTTTCCCCTCTCTGACAAAACGAGGGGTTTGGGCTCTATCTATTGAGGCTGGTCGGGGTGGCGGGTATGGATACTCTCCAAGGAGGAAGCCATGCACCCTAGAGGAGCCGTGGAACGGTTTGTGGGTTTCTTGGAGCGGGCCATTGGGCTACTGGGATGGCATGGCAGGCACTCATTGACCAGATAGAGGTCAGAGCTCCATCTTGGCTTCTGCCAGAAAACAACAACTTGTCAAAACTTTGGATGAGAGCACAAGGTTCCAGCTCATTGGAACCCAATCCCTAGATGAGCGCCAGCAGAAGAGAAGGCTGTGCTTCCCTGGCCCCAGAGAGGCCCAGCAGAGGCCAAGGCAGGCCTCCTGTCTGCAGAGCCCCAGAACGAGCTGGAGCTGTGCTCATCACAGAAGCGGGCCCCCTGGGAGGACACTGATGATGACCCCTCAGCCCTAAGAGCCCTGAGCATTCAGCTCTGTCCCTTCCCACCAGGCTGCCCTGGACCCTTGCCAGTCCTGCTTGGGAGGGAACGCTGGGGACAAGCAAGGAGTCTCGCATGGGCAATTCTTGCAAAAGGCACAGCAATGCTTTTGGATAACTTCCCAAAGTCACAGGCTGCTGAGACTCCCGGAGGGGTAGGGTTGGGATGGAGCTGGAAGTTGGTGTCTGGGGCGAGCCATGGTGCTTCTGGGCCACTTCCGTTCTGGGCAAGGAGTCGTCCAAAACAGATCTCAGAGTGGCTCTGTCTGCTGTGGCCAGAGAGTCATTACAGCTTCCTTCAGGCCAAACAACTGCCTGCCTTGAAACTGGAAAATATTCCAGGAGGAAAGGAGGAGAGGGTATGTACTTGGTTAGTGTGTGTGTGTGTGTGTTCACACGTGTGTATACACCTTGGCACAGTCACGTATGGTGTGTGTATGCATGTGCATGGATCTTGTGGTGTGAGAATACACAGATCAGCTGTTTGTGTTTGAACGTGGATATGTGTACTAAGTGGGTGGGAAAGCCTGCGCAGTATGTGTATTCTATGTCAGCAAGTGTGCTTTCTTCATGTGCCTGTGTCTTTAGCATCTGAGTGTGCGCTATGATGGAAAGTGCACTTATGTATGCATGAGGAATGTGATCATTGTATATACACGTTCAGATGTATGGTTTCTGCATGTGTGTGTGTGTGTGTGTGTGTGTGTGTGTGTGTGTGTGAGAGAGAGAGAGAGAGAGAGAGAGAGAGAGAGAGAGAGAGAAAGAGAGAGACAGAGACAGAGAGACAGAGAGAGACAGAGACAGAGAGAGCACTATACACAGTCTTCTGATTGGTCAGTTTAATAAATAAGAGGTTTTATTTGTTTACTTTTTGGTAGCACTGGGTTTGGGATCAGAGCCTTGTGCTTCCTACACATTTCTAGGAATGCTGCTACTTAAGTCACATCCTCCATCCTTTCTACTTTAGTTATTTTGGGAATAAGTTCTCCCATTTTATCCCTTGTCCAACCTGGACCAAAACTCTCCTATGTTATGCTTCCTGCATACCTAGGAGAAGAGGAGCTACCACATCCAGCTTATTGATTGAGATGGGGTCTCACTGCTCGCCTGGGTTGGCTTCCAAATTATACTCCTACCGACCTGCTCCTCCCGAGTGGCTGGGATTACAAGTGGGAGGCACGTGTAGTAGAGCTACTGATCACCATGGACTAGGTGCCATCCGGGAAGACAGGGTGCCTCACGTCATGTGTGTTCTTCTGACCCCCAACGTGGGATGGGAACCAATGTGTGTATCTGTGAGTGTATATGTCCATGTGAATGGACATTTTATCTGTGAGCAAGGAAATTCCAAGATCCTAGATCATATCAGAAAAAAAAAACATGACCAGAAACATTATGAGACTGCCCCTAAGGGCAGGGAGAAGACCCATGCTGAGAAGTGAGCTGCCCTTTGGAGAACAATGTCCCCAGAAATGTCTAACTACTCACATCCAGCACTGCATGAACAGTAGGCCAGCCGGCTCAGGGGAAGGAGGGTTGTAGATGGAATTAAAACAGCTAATTAGCTGACTTTCAGAAGGAGAGATGATCCCAGATTATCTGAGTGGGCCCAGTGTAATCACACAGGAGCTTAAAAGTACAAGGGAGGACGGAAGAGAAGAAGTCACAGCGAATTGCAGTAGACCAACGCTTCCTGGCTTTGATCAGAAAGATGATTCCAAAAGCCAAAACATGCAAGCTGCTTCTAGAAGCTGGCAAGGCAAGACTCCATTAAAGCCCCTGTCAGGAACATGGCTGTGATAACAACTTGAGTTTAGCACAGTGAGACATACATGGCAGTTGTGACCTACAAAATAGCCAGAGTGTAGGTTTAGATAGTGAAATTTGAGACAAACTACTAAGGAAGCAACCAGAAAAAGGTATAAGATCAGAGTTTCAGGTCAAGATAAAAAATCTAGCAGGATCCAGACTGGGGCTTGAAGGGATGGAGATGTCATCAGATGAAGGCTGTTGAATAAGAAGCATCCATCAGGGCACCATGTTATATGCTCAAGAAGTTCATGGTCACACATGCCTTTACCCCCAGCAATAGGGAAGCCGGGGTAAGAGGAGTATGAATTTGAGGCCAGAGTAGGGCTGAGGATAAAAAAAAAAGAAAGGAGGAGCAAGAAAAGGAGGAAGAAGAACAGAAGTTATTCTTGATTAGAGTAGCTGCATACTGAGCATCTGGTCCATCTTGACTTTAATGTAACGGGGAGTTTATTTCACCATGCTCTGGACTTCCATCGACAATTAACCCAGCTGCTAATTTTAGGGGAAATAACACCAAGAGCATCAGGCATTCAGGTACTAATGGAACAGCTCTGATGGAAAGACACATCTACAATGCAAACCTGGCCTCCAGGGATCTCCCTAGGCAAGGCTTTGGTGACAGTGAGCTTGAGGCTGGCCCTGGGAGTCCGGCCTGACTCCAGACAGAGCCATTTTTCTTGGATGGCATCCTGCTGTTGGCGCCCTGGGTGGCAGTGGCCAGCCAGTGTCGTGGCATCAATAGCAATAAAATGAATAATTACATATTTCCCACTTAGCTCATTGTGGGGGGCTGAGGGGAAGGTCCACAAATAGGGTTGTGGATAATGAAGCTCATGAATGGAGCTGGAGAGAAGCTGAGGGACAGCTAGGGGTGAGCTCCATTACTGCAATCAGAGCACTGTGCAAAGAGCACTGTAGGTGCTGTCTGGGTGTTCCTGGGAAGCCATCTGAGACAGACAATGGTCGGATGCAGGGTGGAATGAAAGGTTAAGGAGTCTAGTCTGCAAATCATCTCCTTCCTCCAGTACCCTCTTTCCTCCTACACCCCTTGTCCCCCTTCTTGGCCCCCCACTGCTTCCCTTCTAATAGCTGTGTTTATGTGGATGGTGAGTCAGGCCCCCTACAAATCTGATGTCCGGTGTATGCACAGCCTTACAGATGGATTTCCCCCCACCCCGTCTCCCCCTCTCCCTCTCTGCCAGCCACAAGGCTATTTATGCTTGCCTTTGTGAGTATTTGTGTGGCAAATAACCATCCCCTACTGCAGAGGACAGACTACTCCGCAGGGAGCCAAGAGCTCTTAATCTTCCTCACCCTTGCCATGAGCTCTATGGTTCCTTGTTTGTGTATAGCTCCTGGATCTACCAATCTCTCTCCCTCTCCCTGTTCCTCTCCACCACTCTCTCTCCTTCCTTCCTCCCTCCCCCATCCTCCCTATCTCTCTGCATCGCCCTCCCTTCCCCACTAAGCTACCATTTTGTTACCCTGCTGGACTGTGGGTAAAGCAATTCTGCTCAGAGCTGGGGAAATTCCAATTACTAGGCTTTAGAAACTCGAGTATGTTATACTTTTTCTAGCACCTTATACTTTAATTCACTCATTTTATTTTTTTCTACGTTGACTCTTTGGAAGTGAACAACCAAAATTATTTCATAAAGTCATATTAGACTCTTTCTATCTGTCTCTGTCTCTGTCTCTCTCTGTTAGTCTCTCTCTGTCTCTATCTCTCTGTCTCTGTCTCTCTCTGTCTCTCTGTCTCTCTGTCTCTCTCTCCTTACTTTTGCTCTATGGCATTTGAGCTCACACAAAGTTTTTTAGTAAAGATTTTGAAATGTTGAGAATGCTTTGACCCATTGTTAATCAAGGGAATAGTAGTAAAGGCTAACTCTTATCCCAATCAACTTCACCCTCAAATTTTGCCAGATGTCTCCGAGGTGGTGTGTGTGTGTGTGTGTGTGTGTGTGTGTGTGTGTGTGTGTGTGTGTGTGTGTGTGTGTGTTCTTGTTCCTAGTTCAATAAACTGCTCTCTTAATGAATAAATGCTATAACTCCTTATACACTGGAGCTTTTACCTCAGGGAAGTGAAGTGTTTTTCTAGGGCTCACTCCTAGGAGATCTGGGAGCAAACTTAGCTTGCAGCTCCTGCGCACAACCCCTTCTTACAGCACTGCAGATGTCCCATGGATTGTTAGAGAACCTTCTCTGTGGCCTGAAGTGGGGGCGGCCCACAGCTGCCTTCTGTCTGATGGGATGGACATGGACAGTAAGGACCCCTGTCCTCGGTGCAGAGGGCTTTGAGGTCTGGCTGCATAAAGAACAACACAGTCTCTGTGATGAAGAAAACCACAGCTGGAATTTTTTAAAGTAGGGACTCATCTGATTCACCAGGATGACTCATACCTGGGATCTCTGCGTCTTGACTCTGCTCCCTGTGGCCTGTGGTAGCTTGCCCAGAGCCCAGGAAATGTGGAAAGAGAGAACTCCCTCTTGCATGCTCTGCTGGGGATTGATCCGCCCGTCTGGGTGCAGGGGGAGCTTGTCGTAGCCAGCCAGCAAGATAACTTTATCAGAGACAAGGAATCCGATTTCAGACACTGGAAGGTGAAGGGAAGCTTTCCACTGCATGCCTGCCAGCTGGGGATGCCCTCAGGAACATAAAGCTAGGGCATGGTCCCAGAAAACCAGGGCTGGCTGCTGTGTGCAGAGGAAAGCAATTCAACCACTTTTTTTTTTCCTCCAGGGTGGAACTGCTGGGGGAAGGGTCTTCAGGTAGAGGCAAACAGGGTGATCCCTGGTAAATATACAGAGCTGCAGAGTTCATCTGTTGACAGAGAAAACCCATGTCACTGTGACGATTACATCAGGCCTCTGGGAAACCACTGGCAGATTCTCTATTATCTGTTGACGGACGGCTTTGTAATCACCCTCTCCTCGTTTTCTTGAGGATAGGACTGTGTAATGGTCTTGTTCAGAGTGTCTTACATTCTTTACTGCAGAGTTCATCTGCAGATCTGATTTGCTGAGTGCCTGGGTTGACAGAGAAACCAGTGAATTTCCACTGTCCCCTGAGGGATCTTTGTCACCCCCCCCCAACTTCCCGCCCCCTGGAGTAGACAGTTGCCCGAATTTCACCCATTAAAAAAAGAATGGGCTAATTAAGCCTACCAGCCTAATTTTGTGCTTTCTAATTTTGCCCTTTAAAATGCATCATAATTATCAGATGCAAAATACATTTTCATACGCAGAGACACTGACGGGTGTTATTTTTAAATGCGGAGGGCTAAGGCTAGAGTTAGCCAGAGAAGCAGGCAGTATTTTTCACTTACATCATTTGGGCAGGAAAGGGCATTGTGTTGCTGATTCTCACCCCTGCCCTGGCATGAGAGCATCGGTTATTCCAGTGCATGAGGTGGACATAGTTGGGCCGCTCTCCCTGGTGGTGCTGAGACCAGGTGGGGCGCTGGGGTCCCAGCTGCCATCCTGGCTTCCAATGAAGGGGCGGGCTGCCTGGTTGCACAGGGTAGAGGAGAATGAACTTGGAAGAGGCCTTGGTAGACACCTGATGCATGCTTTTCCTTGGGATTTTTACTGTTCTCATTTAGTAATGGGGGGTTGGGGGGAACTGCGTTCTCAAAGCTTTCGGAAGAAACTTCTTCCCAACTCATTTTGAGAGCCATCATGGAGTTCTATTCAGAGTGAAAGTTCTCCATTAAACTCCCCAAAGCCATAAGTAATGATATATTATAGTACATTTAAAATACATTTAATAAGGGACATGGCCCTTGGTAGGAAGACTGCCTATCAAGTAAACTCTAGGCCCTGAGTTCAAAACCACAGGACTAGTTTCCCACCCCCTAAAAGAAAAGATGGCCCCTATGAGTTTTGTGTAGCTGGCTGCCAGTTTTTCTCTCTCCTGCTGGGACGTTACCACCTCCCTTCTTGCAACTGACACTTTTAATCAAGGCAGACATCCAGAATTCCTCTGTGGAGTCATCACAGAGGATTGCTGAATATAAAAGTGATCCAGGGATCAAACTGGCCAACACCCAAATGCATCCCATCTACATTGATGTGCAATGATTTAAAACTCTAGGAGGAACCATGGCAATCTGTACTCCATGAGAGCAAACTCAGAGTAAAGCTAGGCTGTGAAACGAATTCCTGGTACTGCTCTGCTTCTTCTTTCCTGAGTAGAGGGGACAGGCTGCAGACCACATCTCACTGGGTCAATCCTTCCCCTCTCTTCTCAAGAGGATCAGTGATGTCTGGTTGAAGTAGAGTCAAGAGCCAGTAGTGAGGATGGGTCTGGTAGAGAGAATTTGCAGACATTACAGCTGACAGTGCCTCTGGTCTGCATGGGTGATGGGGGAAAGCGAGTGGATCTTTCTCCTCATTCCACTATTCTCCTGACTGGGTGATACAGGTGAGCCTGTGCAGCAGCTTGGGTGTCTCTTGAATTTGGTCTTAGGATATGTACCCTGATTCCTAGCTACTAGGGTTCCCTATACCTCTTTAAAGAAATTGTTTTTTTCTTTAGGGACTATCACCAGTGGATAAGAATGACTGGAAAAACCAAGCTCCTATACCCAGAGGGGATCCAGCTAGACTTGCCTGTGCTGGTCTTCAGAGATAAACCCACTGCCGTGGAGAAGAACCATGGAATTTCCTGATAGGAAGGAACAGGCGGGAAAGGTAAAGGCAGCCCTGCCTGACCTAGTGGCCATTTCATGGGTATTAAGTGGAAGAGAATAAGGGTTGAAGCAATTCCCAGCATTTCCTTCAGAGTCCCTTCAGGGAGACTCCCCACAGGAGGAGCTGTGAGTTCTAGTTCTGTGTCGGTCACTTTCCTTTGGAGTAGTCACTCTTCCATCTATACCAGGCAGAAGATCATATGACTTCCCCAGCCCTTCTGGGCTTCTCTTGGTTTGAGAAACAGGAAATGCCAAATGGCTTTGTTAGGCTGAGGTATGATCCAGAGCTGTGGTGCTGTTGACGCAGTCTTGGCCAATTCCTACGCTCTGCAGCGTCATACTCCAGAGGATTCAGAGAGTTTCCATCACCGCACACAGTTCTCTTGCACCTATCTCCAGTCAATTCTCTACCTCAGCACCGACCACTGATTTGATTTCTATTATTGTAGGTTAGTTTTGCAAATTTAACGATTTCATGGAAACTAAATTGTACAAGATGTACTTTCATGTCAACTTCTGTTCTCTCAGCTGCTTTTTTTTTTTTTTAGATTTTTTTTGTTGTTTCATAAATGTAGTTTACATCCTCCCCTTTTTTGGGATGAGCAAAAAAAATGGCTCAAGGAATAAATATTTCACAGACAGGAACCCAGAGATAATGTGACCGATGGTTTCATAGCTAGCCTCGTTCTATGCTGATCTTCGGAGATAAACCATAGGCAAACGTGAGCACACTTCATTCATCTGTATCTATGGAGGGTCACTTTCCAGTGTTCAGCTGCCAGGAGGAACACTCCAATGCGCGTGCTTGTGCAAGTCTTCTGACAAGACAGACATGCGGCTTTTATTTCTCTTGAAGAGACACATGGAAGTAGGGTTGGTTACGAGGTCATTAAGTAGATGGGCATTTGAATTTTTGAAAAATAGTTCACAAGCTTTCCTAAGCATCTATGCTAAGGTCAAGCGATAGGAGTTCCGGTTGCTTCACATCATAGCATGGCTCTTCCTTCCCTTAGCCATGCCAGTGAGCCTATCATGGTCTGCAATTTCCATGTATATCATGCTTTCTTTTGTTTCCTTTACCACGGAATTGAAAACTCATTAGTATCATTTTAAAGAATTGGGAGATGCTAAAAAAAAATCCCAGTTACACACACACACACACACACACACACACACATTTGCAAAGGACTTGCAAAAAACTTGCTTCATTTAATGAATCCACTTATTCTAGATCATTTCATTCCTTTCCTTATACAAACATTGCTGGATACATATAAGCCTCGGGATGAGATTTCTATCAGAATGATAAGGAAAAGTCAGCCTTGCTTTGCCTTTTCTATACGAAGGGCCGAGTCTATCCAATGTGACCTAAAGATATGCTCCAAAGGAAAAAGTGCTTGACTAGGGGAGCCTGGAGAGAGGAGAAATAATTCCTACCCTGTCAGTCACAGGAAGAGCCGTGTGTGTGTGTGTGTGTGTGTGTGTGTGTGTGTGTGTGTGTGTGTGTGTGCCTGTGTTAGATCTGTGTGTAAAATGGTATCTTGGTTTAGAGGCACCTGGAGAAGATTGGGCAAGGAGGTTTAAATCTGACCATACCACCTTTACTTCCCTGTGTGGCATGGGGAAGACATTTCGAGCTGTGGCGATATGGAGGCACCAATTGCCTAGGCCTGGGAGATGCAGGATGTACCTCAGGATACGGGCAACTGCATCCAGTCCCTTGTCTAGTATTTTGCAGTTGCACCACCTTCTCAGCCTCAGTGTCCCTCATGAATCTGTTACGGCTATTAACAATATCTCCTCTGCAGGTTCACTAAGGGAGTGGCTCGTTTCTTTGTCTCTCATTTTCATGACACTGTTGCTTTATTTGGGATGCCAGGAACTGTAAGGATTTCAAGGTGGGGGTGATGCCTACAAAACCAGAGGAAGGAAAGGGGCAAAAGGCTCAAACAAACGACGTTATGAACTACATTTTTCTCCTTCTGCATGTGCTAAGTCTAGGTTTAAGATGTCTAGCTCTGGTCTCTGGCCTGAAGCAACTATCTTTAAGGCGTGGTGACTTTATTATCTGTCTCCTGGTTTCAAAAAGAAACCAACCCTCATTGAAATCTATGAAACAAATTCTCTTTAAGAATTCAGGCAAGGTCTCCTATTCACACGTATTTCCAAATCCCAAATAAACACAGCAATGCTGAGTAATTCCCAGGGTGTCAACTGGTGTGTGAGGGTCCTTGGAAATTCAGGAGTTAGCATTGGCAGGTTCTTTCAAGACTGACTACACTTGTCAGAGGAGGCTGCAAGATTTACCCAATTTAAATCCTTTCCATGGCCTTCTGACCCTACTGTTCTCCCACCTACCACAGACCAAAACAGTCATTCCATTTGTCAAATGCATGCCTGGCCATGGCACAAGAGTCCTACGTTAGGCTGCAAAGATCTTCAAGAAGGATTAGAACAAATCCCCTCTCATTACTGGCTCTTTCTTCTGTAGTTCTTCAGCCTTCTCTATCTGACTCTTTTAAGTTCTAATAAGTCTTACATGAAATAAGGTTAACTGTTTTGGGTTCATAAAGGGTGATATGGCCTTGGCATTTCCCCCTCCCCCAAT
Organism: Megascapheus bottae; assembly: GCF_031878675.1. Classification (NCBI taxonomy): domain Eukaryota; kingdom Metazoa; phylum Chordata; class Mammalia; order Rodentia; family Geomyidae; genus Megascapheus; species Megascapheus bottae. Next base: position 5,120,865 of record NC_143532.1, on the reverse strand, counting down.
CCCTTTCTCCTCCTCTCCCTTCTCCTCCTTTCTTTTCCTTTCCTTTTCCTTTCCATTCTTTTCCTTTCAGCTTTCTTTCTTCCTTTCCTTCTTTCTTTCTGTTGGTGCTGGGCTTTGAACTTAGGGTCTCACACATGCCAGGCAGATACTCTATAGCTGAATCATGGCTCCACCTCTTTTCTGTGTGTGTGTGTGTGTGTGTGTGTGTGTGTGTGTGTGCGTGTGTGTGTGCGTGTGTGTGTGCGTGTGTGTGTATACTTGAACTCAGGGCCTGGGTATTCTCCATGAGTGTCTTTAATCAAGGTGCTTTACCACTTGAACCACACCTCTGTCTCCTTCTTTTTGGTGATTAATGGGAGATAAGCAACTGGAAGAAAAACAGACATTTGTTTAGATGGATATATCCTAGACCCACTCTTGCCCCGAGCTGTGCCCATTCCAGCCTGGTCTATACTGCAAAGCTAGATGATTGTGATCCTTCACTGTGCCGTGTTCTTCTTTAATCGTTTGTTACCCGCTCATTCTATGCCTTACAAAACCAAAATTTCTCAATACAGCCCTGCTTAGCATTACTAACCTTGCTACTTTCCTTAGGCTTATTCTAGTTCTTTACTTTCTTTTTTTCCATGTATCTTTATTGTAATTAATAGAAGGGTTACATTATATTCATGAGACAGACGATGCATTACTTCACAAACATTGTTACCCTTTCTCATATCTTGGTCCCCATTTCTCTCCCCCCATCCCTGCCCCTAATCTCATTTTTCCCCCTTCCCTATCCGATTTCAAATAACTAAATAAGCACATATACAATATATCAGATAACAATATATCTGTAACAATATGAGACAACCAAGGGACAGCAAAAGAGATGAGAGATAACATAGCACATTAAGGACAACAATCACTCATTCTATGGCTTTTGTTTCTATATCCTGGAGGTCCTTTCATTTAGTGTCATACTATATGGCCTTATGTGTCTAGGTTTTGCTCTATTGTAAATCTCTGCAAGGAGAGCCCAAGGTTTATACTGATTATGACAAATGAGAAAAACCATTGAGCCTATGTTCCTTTAAGTCTGGCTTACTTCACTTAATATGATTTTTTCTAAGTCTTTCCATTTCCTTACAAATGGGGCGATGTCAGCAGCATAGAATTCCATTGTGTTCCATCTTGTTGATCCACTCATCAACTGAAGGGCATCTGAGTTGGTTCCATATCTTTGCTATGGTAAATAGTGCTGCAATGAACATCGTTGTGCTAGTGGATTTAGTCTGTCCTTGTTTCTGGATGATTGGGTAAATGCCAAGTAGTGGAATTGCTGGGTCATAGGGGAGCTCTATGTTTAGTCTTTTGAGGAACTGCCACACTGCTTTCCATAGTGGTTGAATGAGTTTGCACTCCCACCAACAGTGTAGTAGTGATCCCCCTGGCCACATCCCCTCCAGCATCTGTTGTTATTAGTTTTCTTGATCCTGGCCATTCTAACTGGAGTGAGGTGGCATCTTAGAGTTGTTTTGATTTGTATTTCTTTTATGGCCAGAGATGTCGTAGCTCTCTACTTTCTTATGGCTAACTTTTCTCTAGGTATTTATACATTATTAATGCCTTCCAGAATATTCTTTTTTTTTTCTTTTTTGGGTCCTGGGGCTTGAACTCCACCTGGCGCTGTCCCTGAGCTCTTAAGCTCAAGGCTACCGCCCTACCCTTGAGCCAAGCCCCACTTCCAGTTTTCTAGAGGTTCATTGGAGATAAGAGTCTCAGGTCCTTTTGTGCCCTGACTGGTTTTGAACCTCGATCCTCAGATCTCAGCCTCCTGAGTAGCTAGAATGACAGGCGTGAGCCACTGTGCCCAGCTCTAGAATATTCTTACCATTCACTTCCCAGCTCAAAAATGTCTTCTTTGTAAGAAAACAGCCCTTGACATTGACTTTCAGTCTATCCAGCCAAGACAAGATCAAGACTTGAGACAAATAATATCAAATAATAAAATAAATGATTTTAAAATAATAATTCTACAATCCTTTTTAAACAGTGGTTAAAATGGCAATTTCACAATTACCTGTTGGTCATAATTTAATGTGCAATTTTGCCTTCCCTGTGACATGCACATAACTGTCATCTCCACTATTCTATCTGCCCCCCACAACACAACAGCTGACACACAGTAGGTGCTCAATAGTTTTTAGTGAATGAGTAATTGGTTCTTTGAATAAAGATGTATATACACAAAAGGCTCATTCTGTAAATAGTGGAGTTAAATGTACATAAATTATTTAAAAAGTTAGACCTCTGACAGGAACGAAATGATCCTGAAATCCTGAGAGGCTCCAGGGTGTACCATGGTTGAAATGTCACCTTTAAGTTGTGGATATTGATTTACAGTTTGCAACCTTGAGCACAAAGGATCTGTACTGGCAGAGGGGGAAAAATCAAATCTCAGTGAAGGAGAAGGAGAAGTTAGGTTTTGTATTATCTATTGGAAGGCTCTGTGTGTGTGTGTGTGTGTGTGTGTGTGTGTGTGTGTGTGTGTGTGTGTGTGTAAAGATTTCACATGGAGTGGTAATTCTGTTAAAAAGAGAAACAATTCAAGCTAAATTTTTCCATTAGAATATTATTTTTGCCTGTTTTTAAAAGTTGAATTAGTGGGATGAAACAGTACCATTCTTTGGTTGGTGGCCTCTTTGTTCAATATTGTATGTAAACTCCTATCTACGGAGCCACTGGTTATAGTGTGTTTCCTTTCTTTTGCTATGTAGTATTCCATTGTATGTTGTGTATGTATGTATGTATGTATATGTATATATGTGTGTATGTATATGTCATACAATGTTGATTTCATTTGGATAGACAGTTGAGCTTATTCTTTCTAATTACTTATTCTTATTAATGGAATTTCTATACATATTGTTTATTACATCTTTTGCTTATATATGCTTTCATTTCTTTTGGGTAGTCCTCTAAGAGTGCTTTTGCTAGGTCACAGGGCAGATGTAGGTTCCTCTTATACTATTGCTGGAGTGATTTCCAAACACATGCTACCATTTTGCATAGCTATGACATCCCTCACAACAAGTGTCTTTGGTCTTAAACACCCTAGTGGATCTATAATATTATCTCATGATTTGAGTTTGTGTTTTCTTAATTATTATTGCTGAATAACTTTATGCTGGTCCCTTTGTTTGAATTCAGGAGCTTGACCCCTTGCTCTATTTCCTTGCTCATGACTGGGGCAATACCACTTGACCCACATTTCCAGTCCTGCTTTGCACTAATTGAGCAGAGATGGAGTTTCACATATTTTTTTATTTCTTCATTTCTTTGAGCCTTTTAATAATTTCATTTCATTAGTTTTTTGTATTGTTTCTGAGAAGACATTGGGTATTGTTCTCATTGCTTTCTTATAGGAATGTTTTGATCATTATGGGTCTCTTTATTTGGGTGCTTCTTAAATTTCTCCATTATCACAGATTTGGTCAATTTGATTTTCAAGACTTTGCAGAGGTGTGTGTGTGTGTGTGTGTGTGTGTGTGTGTGTGTGTGTGTGTGTGTTTATTTGGCTTTAAGGTTGGTGAACTTCAACAAATCTGAATAAGTTCCACAATTATTTCTTCAAATATTCCTCTGTTCCCATCTTTCTTCTACCTCTTTCTGTTGTTTCTGTCACAGGTTTATCAGCTGGCCCAAGGGAATTCCTAACACTGAGAAAGAAACTGCTCAATCCTGTCTTCAGCTTTGTGTGCTCTGAGAGTTTAGTCTTCAATCTTTTTCATTATTTCTTCAGCATTGCTTAGTCTATTAAACTTCTAACAGTTTTTTAAAATTTCATTCCATATCATTCATAGAGAATTTCCTTTCTTTCTTATACTTTTAATTTCTTTATCCTGATGTATTTCCTGGACATGAATCTCTTCCTTTAATTTGTTGAATGTTGCGATGATGAGTTTTATGTGTTCCCATGACTGGGATATTTTGTCCAGTTCCCTGGTAAAACATTCGTGAGTCTGCCTGTGAATGCACTTCAGAAAGAGATTGGCTTTTGAATCAGTGAGTCCACACCAGTACAGTTAGGCACCATCCAAAACATTGAGGTCTTAAGTAAAAAGGATACATTCTCTGTCTCTTCTTGACATGGGAAGTCCTTCTTCTCTTTCCCTCAGAGCCCTGGGTCTTAGACCTTTATTGGACTTGAACTTGAACTTGAACTTCTACCATTGACTACTCTTATTCTCAGGCCTTTAGTTTTGAACTGGAATCAGACAAGCAGCTTTTATGTACTTTCTGCTTGCAGATGGCAGTGTTAGACCTCTCAGCCTCCATTAGCAGAGGAATCAACACTTCAAAATACATTTCTCCCCTTTTTCTGTATGTCTCCATATATATGCATATATACATATGCGCTGTATAATATCTATATGTACTGCCTATATATTATATTATAGAACATAAATATACTGTATTTTATAGAATCTATACTATGTCTGTTATAATATACCAGGTAGATGTGTTGTGTGTGTTCAAATTCTTATTTTGCTAGTTCTCTTAAATCTGTCAGTATAGGTATTTGTTTCTGCGAAGGAATTTTCTCTGGGATATCAATCACACTTTTCTCATTCTTCACATATCTTTTTATTTTTTTTGGCTTGATGCTGGATTTTAAGGAATGTAAAAGTTTGAGTGCCTAAATCCTCTGTTGCTTCTTAATAAAGTGTCAGCAAAGTGCAGGAAAGCAGTTAGTTTGCCCTTGGTACATCACAATATTTCCAAGACTTTGTTTAAGCTTCATGAGGATTCTAGGAAATTAAACCCTAGAGGGTAAAGATTCTCGTGTGTTTTGGTCTTGCAACCCTATCAGATGCATTCTATTCACAATAGTGGAAATTAAACATCTTCAACAAATTAATTCATTTACTTACAATGGTCATATCCCATTGCACGTGAACATAAGTGATTTTGTGGAATCAACAACAACTATATTTTCAAATATTTTCTGAAAAGTATGGCTGTGTTTTACACTTGGAAATTTTCTAAGTCTGTCAGAAAATAGCAGGGATAATCTTAAAGCCGCTGTGTATTCTGTGTATTGCAGTGTGTTTTATTTGAAACATATGAAGAAAATCCTACTTAACAGAGATATACAGTTCAAAAGTATTTAAACAATTTTCGATAATTATAGATATTCTTCTTTAAGACCAAACCAAACCTGACAGGTGGTGATTTCTTAGAGGCAATATGCAATGTAGAATCAAAACCGTATCAATAAATTTTCCGTACTGTGTCTCCTTAAAGCCTACAGACCTATCTTGAATCTAGAATAAACATTTAACTCATGCATACATTTTTAACATCATGTTACAGAAACACTGCTGTAACTGAAAGCTCTATCCCTGTCAACATTACAGAAAATTATATCCAGGCAGAAAGTCAATGGGACCTTGCAATATGTCTTGAACAATGTCCAAATATAACTGTCCTATGTATTTTTTTTGCCTAGTTTTATAGTAGCTTATGGTAGGAGTGTTTCTGCCATGTTGGCCAAAATGTACATAGTTCCATCACTGATATGGAAAAGCAATAAAAGTAGAAAAGCAATTTTTTTAAAAAAAGCATGAGCATCTCCATCTTGGACTTGCATCTTTTAAAAGAGCCAGTCTCTAGTCAAGAGTACAGTTTACAAAGGGTCTTTTAAAATTGCTTTCTCATTCCATTTCTATTATGTGATTTTCATTTTTAGGCTCAGAGTCAAAGGACTGTCCCAGGCTAAAGAGCCAAGTCAGACCTGCAACATGGAGCTGAAGAAATTAACACACGCATTTTCACGACTTAAATATAGTAGGTCCCCTGTGCTGGCCAAAATAGTCTGCAAGCCAGTCTTCTTTAGTAACAGTTGGACAGGTGAAAGGCGAGGTTGACAAGCGCTGATGGAGCCCTGCCTGACTCAGGCCCTGAGCTCAGCTTGAGAACTCAGGGCTGGAGAAAGGCACATGACCCATGTCCTCAGCACCAAGGGCACCATGAGAACAATTTGGTCCTCGTAGGCTTATTTTCAGTCAATCAACACGTTTGGGTTTGGACGTGAGAAAGAACGGCTTCCTTGCCAGTAAATAGAGGCCTGATGGGTTGTCAGCCCTGCAAGGCACATACAAGCTGGTCTTTAAGAAAGTTTTGCAGGCGTATCATCAAACCAATCAGATTAAGGCACGGGTAATAAATCTTCAGAACTTCCTAATAATTTCACCGGCACCCATGTTCTTAAGTTAGTATATATCTTTACGCCTGTATGATAAGAATGAGATGGGATGACCTATGTCTATTCAGCTCTTGCCACTCTGTGCTTGATGGTCCCTACTGCATGCACAGCTGAAAATCAGACATTGTAGAGGGCCCTAGACCATGGAGACAGGCAGGCACTCCCCATAACAGCTACACTGATGCTCTAGAATTCTGAATATGTTGGAAATGATGTAAATAATGCTGACTCATCAGTTGTGCAGGTCTCCTAACTATTGCATTTCTGCATAGCACAAAAATTTGAGCGAATATCCTTTCAGTCTTTGAAAGTTATTAGCAGAGTGAGTAAACAAGAAATAAACTGAATAAGCAGCATACCCCATGGCATTCTCCTTCTACTCATTACTGTAAACACAAATATGAACAAATCTTCACGTGGGAGCTATCCCTACCAGTGTTTTGCAACAATAGCCTTGGTCATGGATGTAAGTGGGTGATGGAGAAATGGAAGCATCTTTTGAGAATCAATGGGCTTTATGGAATTTACAAAAAGTATTGAATATTTCATTATTACTTGTAAATGTGCCTTATATTATTTATATGGGCAATGTTTATAATAAATTTATGTCTGCATATGTATGTATTAATTGCCTCTCTTCTTCACTCTGAGAGTGGGCTGTCAAACATTTACTCACCACTACCTAAGTCATATTGCTAAGACTGTGCCAAAAGAGCCCTGGGAGGGCTCTCAGCTGTAGACAGCTCCACTAAAGGAGCTCAGCCAATCGGAGGAAAGGAAAAATCTTCTGGGGGTGGGGTGTCTTAGCTGGGCACTGGTATATCCACAAGACAGAAAACAAGGAAATTGAGGTAGAGTTCTGGATGCCTTTCCAGCCCTCCATCCCTTTCTTTCTTTGTGGAATTTGGTGTTATTAAGTATGTTGTTAGACTAATAAATACTTACACATTTTAATTAATGTGCTCAGACTTATTTACTATTTCCTTTCTACTTAAAAAATTGGGGAGATTTTTTTTTCCTTTACCAGAATTATTTAAAGAATGCTCTCTATTTGCCTCTCAGTGCATTCTGATGAGGTGACTTTGGGCCATAAAGATTTGAGTGTTGGGGGTAGTTCTGCTTCAGAGCTTTCTGGCTTTGGCTTGTTGATTTAGAATATAGAGGAGACATTGTAGACACAGACCTCTTAATTTTCAGGAGCCATTCCAAGGCAGTCAGACACAATGCTGAAGAAAGGCATTGATTCTTTTAAGAATATTTTTTTCTTTTTATTGGAAATGTAAGTCACTGGAATATTCTAGAAGTTTTATAAGTTTGTTTAGGGGTTAAAAGTCCTAGAGAATATCCTTATAGAGTGAGCTTACCCAGACTCATACAACTGATGAATTTAATTTGCATTGGTCAAGGAAAGGGCACTTATATTTTATTTATTTAATATGTTTGACTTATAGTTTATATTATTTTTAAATTTTTAACGGGAAGAATTTAAACTCAGGGTCTCATACCTGTTTAGCTTATTTGATCACCAGATACACTACCGAGCCATGATTCCAGTCCAGCTTTTTGCTGATTAACTAGAGACGGAGTCTCATGGACTTTTCTGTATGGGCTGGTTATTAGCTGTGATCCTCTAGAAGCCCACTGTGTAGCTAGGATTATAGGCTACTAATATCCAGTTTCAATTATTTTTTTGTCAAAGACGCAAATTAATTTCAATGGACAAAGGATGCATTTTTCAAAAATGGTGCTCAAGCAACTAAACACACATAGAAAAAAACACATATGTGATTGCAACCTCAAACCCATACCTTGCACTAAAGTTATCAGAAAATAAACGAAAGTTGCAAAAAACCCCAAAATAATAGCATAAGATTTTTAGGCTGAGGTCTACTCCGAGATCTTAGGCTTGACATCAAAAGTACCTTTTCTTCAAAAGAAGGAAAAATTGATAAACTGGACTCCACCAAAATTGAAAAATTTTGCTCTATGTTAGATCCTGTGCAGAGGAAGAGAAGCAACCCACACACTGAAGAAAAGATTGGCAACCACATGTGTAGCTAGGGACTCATATTAAGAACATGTGAAGAAACTCAATTCAGAAATGGGTAAAAGATACAAATACACAAATATGCATTTCACCAAAGAGGATAGAAGGGGAGCATATAAATGTGAAAATGTGTTCAAAATCACTAGCTAGTAAGTAAAAATGAAAACTGCACTGAAATATGATTAGAGATCTATCAGAATGGCTAAGATTTTTTTTTTAAGTAGTGACACCAACACACAGTAAAGAGGTAGAGAAACAAGATGAGTCTCACATTTCTGATGGGAATATAAACCAGTACAGTCCTTTTACTTCATAATTTCTTACATAAGTACATATGTAATTGACATATAACCCAACCATCACATGCTTGAATGTTTATCCCAGAAAAATTAAAACTGCATAGTCACACAAAAACCTGAATATGAATATTCAGAGAGATATTATTCAAAATAGCCCCAAAATGAAAGTAACCCAGACATCGTTGTGCAGGTAAACTGGTGAGATTCGTGCCACATCCACACTTCAGACTACAACTTAGCAATGAAAAGGAAGGCACATGTGAAAACCTAGAATATATCCAGATAATTGTGTTGACTAGGAAAAAATAAGCCATCTCCAAAGGTTATATCTTTTACGAATCCACATTCATAGCATTCTTGATGTGAGAAAATTCTAAAACTGGAAACATGATAGTATTTCCTAGGGGTCAAAGATAGGATGGGGGCCGGAGGGTCCTGAGCCTCTTCTGTATATTCACGCTGATTCTGAACATGGAAGTCAACTCACAGAATAAAACTGCACAGTGCACCTGACCAGCTAATCAATGTTTTAGCTGGGGTAAGATGCTGTCATTTTCCCATTAGGGGTAATAGCTACGCAATATTTGTTTAAAAACAGCTTTGCATGCATCTACAGTCTTCTCAAGAAAATGAATTTAAAAGGTAATGTGAAGCAAACAGTGAAGCAGATTCATCAAGTTGGTTCATTTCAACTCCTTTTATTGTGATGGAGTCAAGGGTTCAAGGGCGATGCAGTCCAGATCCAGTCGTCCGAATGGCCGGTGAAGAATGGATGCAAGGTCTAGAGCTGTGCTTCGACAAGCTCATTCCGTAGAGAACAGGTGGGAAAGAGGATTAAGCATGAAGATGGAGACAAGAGAGGACTTTCTCAAGATCACCCCTGAGTGAGCAAGGAACTTCAGAAAGATACTCAGAAGTCCATCAACTCACAACTACTTGGGAAATTTGAGTCCGATAGTTCTAACTCAGGAGGCAGCGACTGCCATGGAAGAGGCAGAACTTGGTCTGAGGTCGCAGCTGTTTTCCTCTACAACAGGAAGACAGAGGGGCTCAAGCTGGCCCTTAATGAACTGACCCTTGTACAGGTAGTGCAGGGGGCCAGGCCAGACAGGGATTGGCTCCTTCCATTGCTGCGTTTCTCAGCCTGCCCGTCGGGGCCTAGCTCTCTCTTTTTTTGGAAAGCTATCTGGAGTCCTAACCTGAGCAACTCTGTGGCTTGTCCAGAGGGAATCTCTCTGTTTTATGTTTTAGTCTTACCAAATTATCTGATACTTCAATGATGGACCTACCAGGTGTTTTTTGTTGTTGTTGTTTGGTATTACCAGGCATTTCTAGCATCTGAATCCCATGGAATTTCAAATTCCAGGCTGAACAGACGCTGCTCACAGGCACCAGTCAGAGGGGATTGTTCTCTCAGCATCATCTTATTATCCTACCAGGGCTCCCTTGTGTCTGCTGATGAGAAACAAGGTGGAATCGCTCACCACTGAGCGCAGACCACCCGTGCTCCTTATGAGTCCTTCTCTGCCAGCCTCCCACCCCTCACTCAAGGTGGTCCCACTGTGATTTCAGAGCAGGGTCTATTAGGAGCTTGGGGCACGGTGAGTATGCTTTCTTCCTGGGGTGAAGCAGAAGAGAGGGGGTTGGGATAAAAGGGGAATGGAGAAAGTTAGTTGCAAATGGCCCAGAACCACAGGCCTGGCTTTAGAATACCTCATGGAAGTGATTTCTAACACAGACAAATAGCCATGCCTCCTCCATTCAGGGACAACTAGATAGGTTCTAGGATTCTGGAGCCAGCAGAATTGGGAAGAGGGGAGGCTGGATCACATTTTTTCTAGTAACATTTTTCTCTCTTAATCATATTGGTTATGGAATGAAGACATAGAAGGCACTGATATTCAATTCTTGTCCTGATCTGGGTGGTTTCTGACATTAGGCATTACTCAATCTCTATGAGCCTTGGCTTCTCACCCAGAAAAAAAAAAGAAAGAGAGAGAGAGGGAGTGGGAGGGAGAGAGAAAGGGAGGGAGAGAGAGAGAGAGAGAGAGAGAGAGAGAGAGAGAGAGAGAGAGAGCTATCTCTGAGCATGTAGAGATGTTTTGATGATCAAATGTGATTGATTATAAATGTCCAATAGTGAGACTTTGCTGAACGTCAGTTGTTGGCATAATTAATATAATCTGAAGATGAGCATTTTTGAATATTCTTTTCACTTACAGGATTGGGGGCAAAAAGTTAAAAACACAGAGATTCTTAGGCTGTCTATACTGATGCTTCTCAGGGAAGAGTTAGTAGGTCAAGGGGAGAATGTTCTCCAAATGAGCCGTCATTGCATGGGCCAAAGGCTTCCAAAGAATTTCCAGTGATGGCTATGAGGTAGGATTCCATGATAACACAGTCTGTGTGTGGTGGGTAGGTTCAACGCTCTGTGTCCCAGCTGTGTGTGTGTGTGTGTGTGTGTGTGTGTGTGTGTGTGTGTGTGTGTGTAGCTGGCTTCCTTTCTTAATGGAAGAGACTAAGGTGAGAGAATTTCCTTTCATGCTTGAATATGAATTTTTCTTCTCCCCCAAACCATTCAGATTCTACGAAGTTCTTCAAGGTGACTAAATATTCACACAACTGATATAAGAAGGGGTAGACAATTCCCCTGAGTAGGTTCTTGCCAACACTTTAGCTTTGTTGGAATTTCCAGTTGTAAGGATTATTGTGACTGTGGGAGGGCACCACAGTGTTGGTTTCATTTGAATTTCCTTGTACCAGTGATATTGGTCATCTTTTAACTCATCTGTGAGCTTATTTCTATATTTTGTTCTTAATATATCAATGTTTTCTCTTTTTTATCAATTGTAAGGTATTTGATAGCTATTCTACTGTCAATATCTGTGTGTGGCACTGTGGTTTTGGTTTTAAAGTCTTGTTGAATATAATTTTCAACTTTTAATCAAGCTAAATGGATACGTGATTTCCTTTAGGAATACACATGTTGAATAATAGGTGAGAGATCTTTTTCCTATGGTGGGGTAGAAAGCTATATGTTGTGCTAAATAGTTTTTTTTCCTCTCTCTCACATTTGGGTCTTCATCTAGCTAGAATTAACTTTTGTATGTGTGAAATGAGGAGGTAATCTTCTTTCTCTTCTTTTGAAACACCAGCTGTTGTAGGACCCTGCTGGGTTTTGTGCCTATGCAATCTGTATTGTTTTCACACATACTCACATCTGTTTTGGAATATCTACTCAACTCTATTGGTTCTTTCTCTCCTGATGATGAGGGGCTTTATAATAAACTTTAGATTTATAATAAACTTTGATACCTGCTTAGGGCCTTAATTTGTTTAACTTATTAAAAATATTATTGACTATTCCTTCCCCTTTTCATTTCCCATATGGAATGTTAGTAATTCTTTTCTTAAATTCCTTATTGGACTTTTGAGTGGAATTGCTTTGAATGTAAGTGCTGACAAATTTGGAAAGAATCTGTAATTTGCTCAACCACGACCAAAACATAGATCTGCATATACTGAAATTTTCTCTTACAAAAGTGGGCAATATTTTCTATTTTCCATCAAGTTTATGTACATTTCTGTTACATTCATCATGTATTTATATAAAGGTGCTGATGAACATTTCATTGATACTGAATACTTGTAAAGCATGCATCTGGTGATTCATTTGCATAATTTATTTGTTTTTCGTAGTGCTAGGTTTTGAACTCAAGATCACACACTTGCTAGGCAGATGCTCTACTGTTAAGCCACATTTGCATACCCTCATACAAATGACTTAATTTTAATCTTGATCATAACATTACACAGAAGACGCTGTTTGTCGTGTATTCAAACTGAGGATACTGAGGCAGTAGCTTAACTAAATACTTATCCATGAGCAAAATAGCTAAACTAGGTCTCATGGTGTTGTCAAGCTCAGAAGGGCATATTCCTAGAATAAATTCTCCTTTCAGCCCTTAATCTATGAAGAATTTGATGGCCACAGCCGTCATTCTCATTGTCTTTGGGAAGACAGAAAAGCCAGCTAGAGCCTCCTTTGTGGAGGCTCAATGAGTCTTCTAGTGCAAAATGGGATTTCAGGCCCAGTAACCTGAGCCTGGGCTTAAGACTCTTGGAAATGAGAACCATGAAAATTCTAAAGGATGAGGGCGACCTAGAAAGACCAGAACTTCTCTATATTCCTTAGATAGTAAAAGTCCCTGTGTTCAATCAAGACCAAAATTATGATCCAGAAATTACAACCTGCAGAAAGAGAAGGCTTATCCTCTAAGCACAAGAATTTTTACCTTCAGTTTCATCTTACTAAGTTTAATCATCATAAATAGGACTTGGGCCAGGAGTTTGGCCTAGTGGTAGAGTGTTTGCCTAGCATGCACAAAGACCCGGGTTCTATTCCTCAGTACCACATACATAGAAAAAAGCCGGAAGTGGTGCTGAGGCTCAAGTGGTAGAGCTCTAGCCTTGAGAAAGTCCAAGGACAGGGTTCATGCCCTGAGCTCAAGCCCAAGACTGGCAAAAATAAAATAAAATAAAATAAATAGGACTTGAAAGGTTTGAAGTAATCCAAACCCACAAATGTACTAGAGCAGAGACAGGAGAGCCAGGATGATTTAAAGTAACTTAATACCTCTGTGAATCTTTCTCCAGTGCATTAATGATCACTGAAAAGTTAACATACAACTTATAGTAATTGCATCTGAGCCTCCAAACGGTTTGTCCAAGTAGATAATGCATTAGGGGCTACCTCTAGAAAAATCATTAACAACCGTGGCACCAGGCACAAAATGGCATTCTTGTACCTAGCTTCTCTTCCTTGTTTTCTGTGTTTCCTCCAGTTTGTTATCTTCCCTTGTCTCTAAGGACTTGACTAGGAGTGGAAGGTTCTAGGCTCTTCTACCTTTGTGTAAGTCTTCTTTTATTATTACGAAAAACAAAGAAACGTTGCATGACTACATCAGTGTAAAAATAAACATAAATGTAGTTAAGATTCAATAATGCCTGTTACTATATTATTAGTCTGATTTGAGGAGGACTAAAATTTAAACATTTCTGTGGTGTACTAGAGAATCCAAGTATGGGCCCTTAATATTGTGCCTTTTGTACCTGATGGAGAAGGCACCCCTGACTTGCCTTCCTCCTTCCTTCCGTTCCTCCTTCTTTTCTTCCCTCCCTTCCTCCCTCCCTCCCTCCCTCCCTTCCTTCCTTCCTTCCTTCCTTCCTTCCTTCCTTCCTTCCTTCCTTCCTTCCTTCCTCCCTTCCTTCCTTCCTTCTTTCCCTCCTTTCACTTCCTAATTTCCCTCCCTTTTTCCTTTCCCTCTCTTCAAACTGGCTAACTAAAATATATTTTTAGTTTCATCTGTATCTTGCTTGCAACCATATTGTGCTTTAAGAAAGAAATACACATTTCTTTTTAAAAAATGGAAGTTAACTGTAAACTGAGTTCTTCCTGGAATTCTACAAGATTTGGGCTGCTATGTTTTCTATCTAGTCTGTCAGAAGTGGTTTGGGTTATGTGTGTGGTTTTCTTTTCAGCTTTACCCACAAGTGCAAATCCTTGCAAGGGGCCCAGGAAGATCATCTGGTGCTATCTCCCAAAGCTGGCCGGCGCTAGAGTGCGCTGAGCTTTCTGTGGGGGTTCAGGGCTTCTGTTGGCACCCTGGGTGACATGGGATGAAGGGAATGACCATATAGCCTCATCTTGTATGGTAGAAGTCACTGGAAGCACACAACAGCTAAGGGGAGTCGAGCAGACACTGTAGTCGCTCTCCTGCTCCTCTGGAGCCGCACAGCTGTTTCCCCTCATCTGTGGGGCATGGCACACGTGTGTGCAGAAATGGCTTCATCCGGTCATGACCCCCAGGGATTTGCTTTTCTAAGTGACATCCTTCCCGATGGAGCACTGGAGTGAGAGGAGCAATTCAGGATTACGAAGAGCCCAGATGACCATGGGAGGTGCCAGAGTGCAAGACTGCATGTCCTCTGTGGGAGGCTTCAAGGCCAGGGACCATCCAGTTTATCTGTTCTGGCCATGGGCTGGGGATTCGTAACCTAGACAACAACTTTGTTCTGAGTGAACAGACCACCAAATACCAACTCTGTGACAAGCTTTCCCTGGAGACACCTCAGTCTAGGGGCCCATGGGCTCCAGTGAGGAGCTGCTGGTGAAGGTTTAAGGTACAATCTCTGGGTCCCTACACAGACTTCCAGCTTACACTTTTCTACTTACCAGAGTCTCCTTGCATGCTCCATCCATTTGTATCATGCAGAGGGTCCTAGACACATCAAATCCAAATATTCACTGGCTTAAGGGTTATGACCAGTGCTTCTAGGTTAAGGAGTGATTTTCTTTCAATGGGATAGTAACAACATCTGGAGATATTTTTGGTTGTTCCATCCAGAGGAAGCAGTACTGGCCTTTAATGGGTAAATTCCAAGGATTCTGCTCAGCCTATCACCCTGCAGTGCCCAGGAAACTTCTACAGCAAAGAGCCATGAATAACAGAACATTTCCCAATGCTAACGAACCAAGATGGGAAAACGCTGTTACTCCAAGGTCCTCCAGAAAAGTTCAATTCCAAATAGGAAAATAGGCTTTGGTGAACTTTATATCTGACTTGCCATCTCCCAGAGTCTTATTTCTTTATTTCATAGGAGATTTGATCAATTTTACTCTACAGATGATGCCACGAAATTTAAAAAGTCTTGTTAGGCCGGGCACGGTGGCTCACGCCTGTAATCCTAGCTACTCAGGAGGCTGAGATCTGAGGATCAAGATTCAAAGCCAGCCCAGGCACAAAAGGACCTGAGACCCTTATCTCCAATTAACCTCTAGAAAATGGGAAGTGGGGTTTGGCTCAAGGGTAAGGCAGTAGCCTTGAGCTGAAGAGCTCAGGGACAGCGCCTAGGCAGAGTTCAAGCCCCATGACCCACAAAAAAAAAAAAAAAAGTCTTGTCAGTAACTAAGATTAGCACATCAATCTTCAGGAAATCTCTTGTCCTCAGATATCCACATGCAAGTTTTTAACCTTCTAAAACTATGTTAAGAGTTTTCTTAGTATCTTTAAACTATTGCTCAAACCAAGGATTTGTGCTGCTTCACTAGTTCTGAGGACTTGAACCCAGATTCTGGAATCCAAAGGTCCAGGAGTTTTGTTTGTGCTCCCCGACAGGGCAGGCAGCCAGAGTCCAGTGTTCTTTAACTCTCTGTCTTTGGGTTTGCCAAAGCAATAGGAAACATGGAAAACAGGATAATACCACTTAAGCTGATGGCCTTGCTGGGTCCTCAGGTCTTGTGGAATGAGAGGCCGATAACATCAGGCTTTGTTTAAGTCCCTTCCCTGGCTTCCTTTCTTGTGAGCCCACTGAGTCAAAGTCCAAGCTTTTCGCAGGACCTGGAGTGACCTGAGACGCTCCCTCGTCCTCTCTGCCTCACTGTCATCGCACTCTCCTGGGATCTCTGAGCGTGCCGTGCCTTCTCTAGTCACAGAGTCTTTTCACATGCCGTTCCCTTGGCCCTGGATGCTGTATGCCTGCTGTTTCACCTTGACAACCTCTGCTCTTCCAAGTCTATTCAAGAGAGCCCCTCCCAACTCCTTCTAAAGAAGCTCAGCCCATGCCATCCTGTGTTTCCACAAGGCCATGCTCAGAGCTTATGGCCTCTCACGGTGCCTGCTGTTAAAAATATTGAGACACTGCTTTTGCAGTGCACGGAGACCCCAAGACCAAGTTCTAGCCCCATACTTTCCCTCCCCAAAACACTTTCTGCCTCCCTTCTAAATATCTTCATAATGGATTTCCCAATTCACAGTAACTTTTTAGAATCCTGATCTGGGGAAGAGAGCCGACACCCGCCTTGCCCACACTCTCCATGAAGTGAACCATCCAGCGATTCTTTATTGGCTTGGTTGGATTCTAGACACCACCACGCAGAGACAAGCTTAGGAGTATGCAGAACCTGGCATCGAGTGCCGATGCGCTTACCAAAACTCTAAGAGGTAAGAGGCAAGTAAAAATCTATCCCATTGAACATGTGATGTCTCCAATGATAAAATAAGATCTATGATAAAAGGAGAAGAGGAGGAAAGCCCCAGAATCAACCGGCTGGACCTGCTCCATCCAAACTCAGGCATCTCAGGATGCAATGAAGACTGCCAGGAGCCACCATTATCTCTTCCCCTGCTCAGCCTGCTGTAAAATGGCTTCAAGAGAAGGCCACCATGGCCAGAATCCCAGCATACGTGGCCTGTAGACAGAGAAGTTTCTAGTGGGGAGGGACTGTCCTCTAGCTCACAGCCATTAAGGAGCTGAGGCCCACAGAGGAACAGTCCCCCCAAAGAACTGGATGGTGCCAGCAGCCGTGTGATTGGACTTAGACAAAGACCTTGCTTCCCTTGAGCCTTCAGGTGAGACCGCAGCTCTGACCAGCGAACAGAGACGCTGTCGTTTGGGATTGAAATGTGTCCTCAGCACAGCGATATTAGGAGGGATTGGAGCCTTTTTAAAGTGTGGCCTCTGACGGGGATCGCAGGGCCCCGATGTCTTCCTTTTTCATTCACACCCGGCCCTGCAGTGAACCACCATGCATGCCTGCTCTGAGGCACTGCTGCAGATCCACAGCAACAGGGCAAGGCAGTGAGAGATTGAAGGCTGCATTGAAACCGTTCCTCTATTGCAGCTGCGCTCTCCTTGGTATTATCGCAGCCATGGAAAGCTATCCAACACGCTGTCAGAGTCAACCAGCTAAGCCACATTCAGGGTTCCTAATCCACAGAGACCATGAGATAACAATTGTTTGTTGTTTCAAATCCCTAGATCAGGGGGACATTTCCTTATGTAACTTCAGATAACCAATACAGCCTGTGAAGGTAATATTTTAACCTAGATATGTAGCTGTAGGGGGAAAATAACCCCTTTCTCAGATGTCAATTTCAGGGATTTCATTTTGGCTCCTAGTTAGCCAATTAGGAACTGGCGTATTGATTTTCAGATTTTCCTAACATCTTCCTTTGTGAACTGTGTATTTCTGAACAGGGAGAGGCTGTCTCATTCATCTCTCTACCCCAGGCACAAAACTTGATCCCCAAGAGCGGCTCAATACCTATATCATATTAGCTCACCATTGGAGAGCTCTTGGGAGAAGTACCTAGAATTTAAGTGCTCCAGGAAGGACCACAAAACTGTACTCAGAACTTTCTGTCCCAATTCGTGAATGTCCATGTTTTTTCTACTAACAAACAAGGCCACACAATAAATAGGCTCTTAAAAAATATTTCCATTGCTGGGCACAGTGGTTCACGCCTGTAATCCTAGCTACTCAGGAGGCTGAGATCTGAGGATCAAGGTTCAAAGCCAGCCTGGGCACAAAAGGACCTGAGACTCTTAGCTCCAAGTAACCTCTAGAAAACGGGAAGTGGAGCTTGGCTCAAGGATAGGGCTGTAGCCTTGAACTGAAGAGCTCAGGGACAGCACCCAGGCATACGGTAGAGCAGTAGCCTTGAGCTCTTCGAATTCAAGCCCTATGACCCCCCCCACACACAAAAATTCCATTAAGGAATTCCCTCTAAAAAGGTTTTGTGACCTCTGCTTCCATCTGTTAAATATTGAGAAATGGCTTCCGCCTCACTCTGAATGACTTTCCATGGCATAGTTTTTCTAAGATAACCTGCTAGAAAGTAACAAGTTATTTTAGTCCTTGCTAATAAAGATCATGCAGCAATTGGTGTTGCTTTGGGAGTTAATAAGAAACATTTGCACCAAAACCATGGTGCTCTGTGCATAAAGCAATTGGCAAGAAACAGCATGCTTAAATATCAAAAAACAGCCCATATCCAATCAGGTGTGTGAGGAAACAGTGGAAATAAATTGCTTGATGCACATGCTAGCCCCCCCAAAATTGGGTAAGAAACTTTCCTGCAATTTTGAAAAATAAAATTTAACCAAACCAGGCCTCTTGTCTTCTTATACTGCACAGCTGGAAAAACAGTTCTTATTCAGAGACAGCCCAAAGAGTTGTTTTAATCTTTTCTAATGGCCAGATAAACAAAACCTTGCTAGGGAATGATTATACTTTACTGAATGCAGCCTTAGGCAAGAATCTTGTGAAAGATGCACCTCTTTTCAACCTTTAAGAAGTCTGTCTGCTTCTCTGAATTAGTGGTGGCCCCTTTTTGTTGTGCTGGGGAATTTTTTTAAACAAGTATGTTTTTTATTGATGCAATTTCCCTCAGCAAGAGGATTCTTGACTTAAGATGCAGATGCATAAAAGAATGATTTGGTTTGCATTAGGATCTGCTCAGTGCACAGGAAACATGGTTTAGAGCAGAAAGAAGTTATAAAGCTGTCCATTTAGTGTGTGTGTGTGTGTGTGTGTGTGTGTGTGTGTGTGTGTGTGTGTGTTTCACCAACTTGTCTAGATGGCAAGAAGATAAAAACAATGTAGTCCAAAGCCCAAAGCCCCTGGAAACAGCTGACACTGCCATGTCTCTGCAGGGAGGAGGCGTGATGGGGGAAGCTGGGCGTTTCCAGCTCAACCTCTGGCTACCGAGGCCCTGGTCCCTTGATGTTTTATATGTGGAACACGACTGCATGTGCCTTGTCCTTATCAAGATGACATGCAAATTCACACTGTGCAATATGCATAATAACTGGATGACATGCAAAGGAATGCTACTACAGGACAGGCAGTAATAATATGAAGCAAGCAAGCAAATGCATAGCCGGTGATATACAACAATATATAAAGGCAGTGTGCAGGAGAGGAGGCATACGTGACGTGACCTTTCTTCAGATAGCCCAGGCTGTATATGCACTCACTCAGCCTCTCAAGGGTGGTGCTGTGACCACATGTGTGACCCACCACACCCGGCAAGGACTCTCCCGAGACAGTGCCCCATGTACAGTGGCTGTATTGGAACTATTGTTGCCACTGTCCTCAGAGATAACGCTCTCCCTGCCACCCTGCCCAAGCCATAGGGCCTCGCACACACTGAGGACAGAATGGAACTGGAGCGTACAGAACAGGAATGACAAATGCTGGATTGACGTCATCGGGTCAAGTGGTTAGAAGTGAGGGTTCTGAGCACAGGCTGGCTCCGATTCCGCCTGCTTTCTTTCTGGCCAGCTAAGCACTTCCAGCCTCAATACCACCCACCACCTGTAAAATGGGGGAAGGGTAGGACATTGCTTGTCGTGCTGAGCGAGTTCTGGTGGGAACTGTGGCTTCACTGGTGAGTTTGTGGGCTGAGGGGATCTTCCTCTGAGCCTTCACACCCTCACCCCTGGGCCTCTCCAGAGGGAGGGGGCCCTCTTTTTCATTTTAACTCTACTCTTCATTCAGTGGAGTTCCAGTACACATCCAGAAACCACTGGTCAGCAGACCCGAGGGGTGACAGAAGGGTGACAGACACACTCAACTAAGATGACAACTCACAAGACATGGAAATCTAGCTTTCTTCTTGGGAGCAGAATTTTCCTGTCCGGATCAGGAAGATTGTGGTTCAAGGTCAGTCCAGGTAAAAGTAAAGCTCCAATTCAACCAATACGTTTGGTGTGGTGATACAGGTCTTTAATCCCAACTGTGTGTGAGGCACAGGTAGATGGGCCGTCGTACAAGATCAGCTCTGGGCAAAACCATGAGACCCTATGTGGAAAACAAGAGCAAAAACTAACTAAAGCCAGAAAGACTGGGACATGGCTCAGGTGGTAGAGCATCTACCTGGTAAGAGCAAGGTCCTGAGTTCAAACCCTAGTACCACCAGAAAAAGAAAAAAGTGTACCAAAGAAACCACAGGAGGAGGTAAAGAGTCTTCGTTTCTGTTATCAGTAAAGGTTGAGGAAAGGGAGGCACCCCTGTGGCTTCTGGTGCTGGAAGCGTATCATGTGGTCTGTCTTTCTTCCCCCACTCCCCATCAGTCCATGGCAAGTATTATAAATAGGCCTCTTTCTTATCTCATCCTCCCCTAAATGTTTTTCATTTGAAAACCACAGTTAATTTTAGATCATTGTCCGAGATAAGCTCAAATTTGTGTGTAATATGCGCCCTGCTTCTAAGAAAAACATGACATTTCTGCAGGACCTCATTTTGGCTTCTCTTTCCCTGCCGCTACCATTGCCAACACCTCTGACTCCTGGCCTTCAGCAGACAGCAAGTTTTATCTGATGCCTGCTGTTCCCTTTTCCAGTCCTGGAGGGCTCTTCTGGACCCCATAGCTCCCCGCATCCAGGGGAACGCAGAGCAGACCCTGTCTGCCAACAGTACACGGGGCAAGGGCGGCGTGGCCTCGACCCCGAGTCTCCCCAGGGGCTCTCCCTGTCACCCCTCACGCAGATAACCACAGCTGTAAACGTTGTGTAAAGGTTACCGCACGACTCTTCTAAATAACAGGCTGTTTGTCAGAGCCTGATCCACATTTGTCCTGGCCCGAGTTAAGAGGTAAAGAACATTCCAATTGTAAGCTTGCATGGAAAAAAAAATACATTTGAAGTTTTTATTTTCTGCTAACAAGGTATGCAGAAGACCGAAATTCCAGTAAGCAAAGGTTAAAGTCAGGCTGGTTTACAGAATACAGTCATCTCCCTCCACCCCTTCGTTTTTCCATGAAGTGCCATAAAAAGCCACTGTACTAACAAACATTTGGGGAAGAGAACAGGCCAAGAAGCCACAAACTTAAATGGGGGAAATCTGAGCCCTGAAGCAGAGCTTCCTGAACAGAATGATTATTCAAGAAGGAATCAGGCTAACAGTACCGGGCGGACCAAGAAGCTGCCCTGGGCTCTAGGACAGAGCTGGACAGCGGGCAGAGCCACGGCCTGCCTCTCACAAAGAGCCACCCAGGGCTTATCTCACACAGCAGCTGGCACCACGCAGGTTGAACCTGCAAACCACCTTCCATATGAGAGTAAATCTAATGCCATCACTCAAAGGAGCTCTATTCGTGGCTATTCATGTTTCATTTATTTTGGTGGCACTCAGACAAGGAGAGTGAAGTTCCCTGAGAACGCAGAGCTATCGTGGAAGAGGAGAATATGGGGGAAGACCCTGCCTTAGCAGCTAGGAGAGACTTCAACACTGCTCTGATGATACCAGTCCACTACAGTTCCAAAACAGAGTTGCGGATGGGGCAGAGGCCTTGCAAGCAGCTATGTTCATAAATGAGGACACGGCGATGGCTCACATGCCTCATAAATTGCCAGCTGTGTTGGGCTGTGTCAAAGTCAGGAAGAAGCCACTGACAACCACCTATAGAACAATCATCTCTGCCTGTGCACAGCATACCAGGTGTGGACTCCAGATAAACAGGAGAGCCAATGCAAGGAAATCGTAGCGGTTAATTGAGAAAATTAAGAAAGATAGTTGTATGTCTTAGAGGTAGGAAAAAAAGCTTACTAAGGAAGACCTAAAGTCACAAACCATAACCGGGGTGGGAGGGGGAAGAAAAATAAAAGTGTTTAATTGCATCAAAATTGAGGTGAAAAATACCAAAGTTTAAGTTAACTTAAAAAATTAAAAATTGGAATGTCTGCAACATCAAAAACTGAGATCCAACCTAGGAAATGTAAGAGGAATCTGTAAGTCAATAATAAAAGGATTATGAAATCTAAGAAAAAAATAGAGGCAAGCAACATGACAGGCAGTTCAGAGATTGACAAGATATGGTCTTGTCATTGAAACCCTTTAGTAATCAATCGGAGAATGGCAAATGCTAGTCCTCAAGGTGCAGCTTTATACTCATCCAGAGGGTAAAAAATGAGAAAGTATTGGCCCCGGCTGTATGAATGCATGCTGAGACACTATGGATTTTGTGACAGTTTGGAGAGGGGGAGCTTCAGGTGATGTCAGGTCAGGGGGACTGCTCCAAGGAAGAGAGCACCATGAAGGGTGTGGGCATGTTGCAAAGGAGAGGGCTTGGGGCTCTGTCTTTCTCTGTTCGTCCTTCCTTCTCTCTTCTACAACACAGCAAGAAGGCTCGCCCCGGGTCTGGACCTGTGCTTCCAGGGTTCCCCAGCTCCAAAACCATTAACAGCACCAACTACTGATGTACACAATCTATCCAGTCTGTCGGAATCTGTGACAGCAACAGCAAACAGACTGCTGTGAAGACAGCGATTAGTGAAACCAATCTAACAGATCGATCGCCTCCACTAGAATCGGTAGTTCAGATTCTGGAATGTTCTGAAGTCTCCATGGTTGGATCCACAAGGTAAAGAGCTGGCACTTGAGTTTGTAGGGAACAAATCAGGCTGTGATTGAGAACATAAAGAGGTTCAGGAGGTAGGGCCAATTATGGGATACTATGTAGCCCGGCAGTTTTCCTCACCTGGCATCTTTATATTTTCACCTGTGAAACACAGGTGAACAGTTCACTGGTCTTGAGTTCAATGAGGGAGAGCCCAGCGCTACCCTGCCAGAGGAGGCTGAGTTTGTCAACGTTAATCCTCAGTAATGTTTTTCTGTAGGCTCAGGATTCATCATGGCCTCCCTGGACCTTACATGAAGCCTGAACTTCAAAGTCACGGATGGAAGTTCTCGAAGCATATGGCACAGAACCGTATTTGGTTGGTAGAACGACATTCCCTCCCCTCTTCTTCTTATTATTCGAATACTTTCTGGAGTGTTCATATTACTAATGTTCACTACCAACTGTCAGTGACTGTAGAAGGGAAGGGAAGGGAAATGAAAAACCCTTGTCTAACGGAAGATGCACTTCCATCCCCGGGGGCAGGAGGCAGGCGTGCTGTCGCCCCCCCACCCCGCACTGCACAGCAGGACATTCACACCGCATTTGTAATCAGCGGTTCCAGGCTTGGGCCAAGGAGCTGGATTCCCAAGAACGGAATAGAATCCAACTCTCTCTGAAAGAAATCCAAGGTTTGGAAAACTCCCAAGGAGCAATAATCTGAGTGAACTAACCTGATGAACTGTTTTTAAATGTTTAGAGAAATATAGTCAAACATTGAACAGTTTCCTAGAACTAGATCTACTGGGCAAAGGTAAGCTTTTATTAGATCTTTGCGGTACACTCAAAGAATGGGTCAGAGTGTAGGGCTTGGCTCCATCTGGGGGGAGGGCTTGGTTCTGTTCCCCCTTTAGGAAGAATGAAGACACAGGTTTACCACTTCCTGATAATAGTGCATTCAAATGTGCCTGAAGATTTGAAAGTTTCTCTGTCTTAGCTCCTCAATCCTCCAAGGAAAATACGAATATTTCTCTTTTCTTTTGAAGAAGGAAGTTTCTAGGCAAGGTTAGAGAATTCTCAAAATCAGATAGATTTTACAAAGCTTAAACCTGTATTGACAAGCCTGGACACCTACTTCTTAGGGGTGTCAGGTACTTTACAGGATCTTCTGATGTTAAAATAGTGAATTGTCCTCTCTTTTCAATCAAGGATGTGGAGAAGAAGCTGTGTACAAACGGACTGTGGCAGAAATAATAATGCGATAGTAAACTTTTGTTTGAGTTCTTATTATGTGCCAAGCACTGTTTAAGGAGTTAGATCTACTGCTTTCTCTATTTTACTCTTTGGGAAACTAAGTTCAAAAGTATATTAAAGTTTCAAAGTCAAACAACTAGTAGTCATAGAGTAGATGCTAAGTTTATCTGACCCGAAACCCAGTGTTTTATAATCCCCACTCCAGATCACTTTCCTAGCACAGGGCAGTCTGCAGTGGCAGAAGCCATTGCACCTAGGATGGTAATATGACAGGAAGGGGTGGTGGTGATGGTACTGCTGGACTTTTGGTGGTGGAGGTAGTGGTGGTGGTGGTGGTGGTGGTGGTGATGATGATGATGGTGGTGGTGATGGTGGTGGTAATGTGGTATTGATGGTGGTAGAGGTATTGGTGGTGGTGGTGGTGGTGATGTTGATGATGGTGATGGTGATAGTGATGATGATGGTGGTGGTGGTAATGGTGATGGATGGTGGTGATGATGATGGTGATGATGGTGGTAGTGATGGTGATGATGGTGATTGTGGTGGTGGTGATGGTGATGGTGATGGTGGTGTGGTGATGATGATGATGATGATGATGGTGGTGGTGATGATGGTGGTGGTGATGATGGTGGTGGTGATGGTGATGGTGGTGATGATGGTGGTGATGGTGATGGTGGTGATGGTGGTAGAGGTGAGGGTAATGGTGGTGATGGTGATGGTGGTGGTGGTGGTGGTGATGGTGGTGGTGGTGATGGTGTTGATGGTGATGGTGGTGATGGTGATGGTGGTGGTGGTGATGGTGGTGGTGGTGATGATGGTGGTGATGGTGATGGTGGTGATAGTGATGGTGATGGTGGTGGTGATGGTGGTGATGGTGATGATGGTGTTGATGGTGATGGTGGTGATAGTGATGGTGATGGTGATGGTGGTGGTGGTGATGGTGATGATGGTGTTGATGGTGATGGTGATGGTGGTGGTGGTGATGGTGATGATGGTGTTGATGGTGATGGTGATAGTGATGGTGGTGGTGGTGATGGTGGTGGTGGTGGTGGTGGTGGTGATGGTGGTGATGGTGATGGTGGTAGAGATGAGGGTGATGGTGGTGGTGGTGATGGTGGTGGTGATGGTGTTGATGGTGATGGTGGTGATAGTGATGATGGTGGTGATGGTGGTGGAGATGGTGATGATGGTGATGGTGGTGATGATGGTGGTGATGGTGATGGTGGAGGTGGTGGTGGTGATGGTGGTATTGATGGTGATGGTGGTGATGGTGATGGTGGTGATGATGGTGATGATGGTGATGGTGATGATGGTGATGGTGATGATGGTGGTGATGGTGGTGGTGGTGATGATGGTGTTGATGGTGATGGTGGTGATGATGGTGGTGATGGTGGTGGTGGTGGTGGTGATGGTGATGGTGGTGATAGTGATGGTGGTGGTGGTGATGATGGTGTTGATGATGATGGTGGTGGTGGTGATGGTGATGGTGGTGGTGGTGATGATGGTGTTGATGATGATGGTGGTGATAGTGATGGTGGTGGTGATGATGGTGGTGGTCGTGGTGATGGTGATTTTGGTGGTGGTGATGGTGGTAGTGGTGGTGGTGGTGGTGGTGATGATGGTGGTCTGGTGATAGTGATGGTAGTGATGGTGAGGTGGTGTGGGTAGAGACAATGAAATTGGTGTGTAATGGCTCTGTTGGTGAGGATGGTGACAGTGGTGATGTTTGTGGTAATGGTGGGCTAAAGAGCTCGTCTCTGATGCCTGTGGATGGTGGTGAAACTGCTCTTCTTGAAGTCCTGGAAAGGATGGTGCTGAGGGTGGTGGAGCTGAGCTCGTGAATGGGGGTCATGGTTAGGTGGTGTGGTGATGGTGGGGGGAGGCTGGTCATCCTGTGGTTGTAGGGGATGGAGGTGTAGTGAAGAGGGCAGTCGTAGGTGGTAATGGCTAGGTCTTGGTGGTGGTGGTGATGGTGATGGTGGTGACAGCGGTAGTAGTGAAAATGGTAGTTCTGGGTGATGGTAGCAGGGTTGCTGCTGGCAGTGATGGCAAGATTGTGGTGACAGTACTGAGTATGGGTACTGATGGGTATTAATTCAGCCTCCCAGACTGTTTGCATTGTGCCTGGAAGGCCCCATTAACTTCTTTCTCATCTGGTCCAGAAGGAGAAGCAGCCCTCCCTCCCGCTGCCCCTCTTCCCTTCCTTGACGCTGACAGCACTGCGGGGAATCTAGGACCAGCAGGGAAGAGACAGACCCGTGACTGCTTCTCTAAATGCGGCCTTTGGCCACTCTGCCCAGGAACACATGACCCCAGCCTCGCCCTCCCCCACCACATTAGCCAGGTGACTGGGCTCTGCCAGGGCCCAGCCCAGTCCAAAGGGATTTGGGATTCATGTCCCCAACAAGGCGCTGATTAGCTGGTAATCAGGCAGTGATTAGCAGGTGGGGTCACCTGCAGTTCAGCGCCCATTGTTCCCTGCAAAGCTGGGAGGTTTGCCATGCTGCCAGCCAGTCTGCATGCCTGGTGCCTGCTGCTCCGCGGTAAGGGAACTGTGATTGGGACAAAGCCTCTTTCCCCTGAGCAACCCCCAGGAAACAGCACCCTGAGTGCCTTTGTCTACTCACATACAAAACACTGGGCTCCACTTTTGAGCCCAGAAAGAACAGGAGCTGAGTGCAGGCCCCAGGAGCCCATGTGGAGAGCAAGGAGCCTGTCACACCTCACGTGGGGTGGCCCCAGCCAGAATGGGCACCGGGCACGCCTGGGGCCAGACTGGAATTGTGCTGTGGTCTTGATATCTGACCTTGGACTTGACCTCTAAACCTTGGCGACTTCAGTTTTTAAAGGAGATGGATAAAACACGATTTGCCTCTCTTTGGTTATATCTTAAAGAATGGACAGAAATGGGTTAATAAATCATTTCTGGAATACAGAAAATACCCAGTAACTGCCGTCATCCTTTTGTTAGTCACAGTAGGACTATCATTTGGAATGACATTCATATTTGAAATATTTTATTTTTTTCCAATGAACTAGTGATATCACTTCCATGATGACAGTAGCCCCTGCCTTCCTGAGTCTAAGGGTGAGATAATTCTTGTAAAGCTTTTGTACAGGGCCCAGCCCATAATTAGCACTCAATCAATTATAGCAATAATGATATTAGAGTCACGGTTTGCACAGAGATGCATGCAAAAGAGTGTTTCATTGCTTATTCTACTATACCATAGTATATAATCAAAATGAATTAGACAGGACAGGGTTTAGAACTGGAGGGGAATCAATGAAATTACTCATGGTGTCGTCATGCAGCTTCCTAATCCATATGCCCTCGTGTCACCTGGAGATCTTAAAATGCAGGCTTTGGTTTTGTTAAGTCTGGGGGTCCGGCCAGAGATCCTGCATTTCTAGTGAATTTCCAGATGATTTCTGTGCTGTGAGTCTCCCCAGCTGGCACTTGGAATGCCGTGGGGATGTATGTACACACTTGTGCAGGAAAATGTATGTGTGTGAGTGCACATCTACACATAAGTCCAGAAACCCTGTTTGGGACTGTACTCAAGATGGAAACTCATTCCTCCTTCACTAAGCCATTCCCTCTTCCTTAAACATTTAATAATGTATGTGAAAAGAAAGCATTTTAAAATGCAATGAATTTTTATCAATACCGAAAGTTCTTCCTTTCTCATAAATCTTGTCCCCCGGCCAAGTTTTTCCCTCACATTCTTGCCAGCTTGCGTGCCTGATGCCCCGATTTTCTCTTCCAGCCACACTAGGCCTTTCAGCGTCTTAACCACAAGGAAATGGCATTAATGCATGCTCACTCCGGAGGCTCCAGCTCTCTGAGGAGCAGGTGGGCCCCAGCTCAGATAGAGCAGCTGGCCAGAGTTCAGGGCCCAGAGGCCTGCACACCAGCCAGGTGCAAGATGGACAGCTATTAACTTGCAGGAGCCTAGAGAGCTGCAGGAGCCCAGAGAGCTGGCTGTGTATGGAGAGGGGATTTCAGCCTGCTTTATGGAGAAGAGAGCTCAAGAAAGCCCATCAGTCACAAAAGACTCCCAGGCCCTTTTCCTAAGTGGTCTGCTATGGGAAGAGCCCTAATACCTAAAGATGGAAGGACATGGACTCTTTTCCTAGGATTTCCTCAAGAAATAATCGTATGCATGAGGCCAGTGGACATTTTAACCTGTCTCTTGTCCTTGAAAGGTGTGCTGAGAGAGAATTAGAAAGAGCCCAAGTTTGCCATTTAATACTCCAAGTTACTTCCGTGATTCTATTTCCTTCCATGGAAAATTGGCCAGCAGTGAGAGGTTGTTTTCAGAACTAGGAATTTTGGAGCTAAAATTCCTACTCTCTGGTCTAGCATGAAGCAAGCTCCAGTGCCAATGTTGACAGCAATTATGTTTTGCCTACTGTTCATTTTCCTCTGCATCTTACCATGTGCTCTGTGACTGCCCACAAGATGCCCTCACCCTTCTGAGACCCCTGGTACTGGCCCTATCGCAGCATCTCTGGGGTTGGGGCTGGTGGTGATGATGGTGGTGTGATAAAAGTGATGGTTGTGGTGTGAGTGATGATGGTAGTGGTGGTGGTGGTGGAGGGAGAGGTGATAGTGATAGAGATGATGATGGCTAGTGAGAAGTAGATGCATATTCAAACTGGGCAATGGAGAGAATTCAGTGAGGGGATTTTAGCAGACATGAGAAAGGCAGTGGATCAGGCACAATGGTGGGGATGGATGACCTCTACCTGGAGGGCCAAGTGGATGGAGCCGTGACAAAGACCAGTAAGAGAGCTGTCTGGAGAGGGCTGCCTTCCAGAGTCTCTGATCTTTGGGAAAGGGAGCAAATCAGGGAATCAATAGCCTAGCACACTCCCCTCACCCCCTTTCCATTGCCAAAGATCTCAACTGGGCATCTCTGAGTGATTTCATCTCCTTTCTGACCTCAGCAGGCCGTTCTCAAGGTCAGCAACTACGGATCATGGGATAGGCTGAATTCCAGAGGACAAGGGAATATGTTCTAGAGCTACGCGTAGTCATCGCAATGCTCACAAAAATAGCGCTCACACTACTCTGGAAAGGGCCATTTCAGGACTCTACCCGTGCAACTGGAGTGTTAGCTCTCTTTCCTTTCCTCACTGCTACTCCTCCATGAAATTCACTGAGAGATTCTAGAAAATGACTCTCCAAAGAGCAAGAAGGTAGGATCCTTTTGGTGGAATTCAAAGGGAAACATGGCAGCAGGAGGAGCTGTTGCTGTGGTCTGCAGAGGTCACCTCCCAGAATACTGGAGAAGAGAGAAAAAGGGGAGAGACGGCGAATCTAGAGGGACACATATAACCTTCTAGAAATCCTGCCAATCCACATCTGACCTTCAGGAAACCTTCCAGAGGATCCATCCTGACAGATTCCTCCTTCCTTGAAGCTCGTGCATACCTCTGTTTTAGTATCTGACACTCATCGTCTAATATTAACTTCGTACCATTGAGTCATTTCCTGAGTTGGTTGTCAGATCCTTACAGGAAGACAATATGAAAGAATGGATAACATCCTGTGCTTTCACATCATTAAGTAGAAAGAGTAGAACAATAATCAGGACAACTCACTCAGCACACTCCTGGGAGAGCACCCCTGAACTTACCATAGATAAATACATTTACGATCACTTACTGTTATTCTATTTTCATATCTTCCACCCTGCTCAGTGTTCCCCATCCCACTTATCCTGAGAAAGGAAACGACCTTTCTCCTCGTTACCTCTGGTGAGCCATTTACACATAGAATTTTGTAGAAATTGCAAGAGTGTCACCACAACTCCATCATTCATGAATCTTTTTAAGTAGGACAGCATTTGAATATGTGCAAAATAAGATTCTACTTCTCCTCCGAATGTTGCTCCTAAAAACAAAATGAATAAACTCAGACAAAGCTGTGGTATATTTCCAATGCGATCTAATAGTTTTAGTTAAATGTGGGATGGTACGGTGTTGATGAAACTGGTCCAAAATTCACTACGTGAAAGTGAGCTGAATGTTACAATGCAGGTTGGAACACTTCCGTTTACCACACTCACATCTGGCGTGATGACAGCCCACACTGCCCCCCATTTATTTCAGCATTAATTTGACAGTAATACATGCTTGAAATCTATTGCCCCTTTATTCTTTCCTCATTAGTATAGTCAATCAAATTGGTAAGAGACAGTGCCAACTTGTTTGCAATTGCTAATATTCAAATATGAGGATGGCTCTTAAGTATAAAGGGCCACCCAGAGAATCCAGAATATACTGTATCTATTTTATGTTATCATCAAAATGAGAACGCCTCTTGCTATCTTGAGCCATAGTGTGAGGCGCTACTGGGAGGTGGTGGGGAGGTTGGGAGTAAGGCCTAGTGGAAGGAAGGTAGGTCACTGGGGGAGGGGTGCACTTGAAGGGGCCCTGGGTTCTTCTTCTCTTTGCTTCCTGGATGCTGTGCTTATCTTTGTTTGGCCTCATGTTCCTGAGTCAATGGGGCAACTACTCTTGGACTGAAACCATAGAAACTAGGACCCAGAAATGGTGGAACAAAGAGTGTGAACCAATTCAACAGTGATACTTGCTAAACGCTATGTCGGTGTTGGGGGGGGTTGAACATCGGAGAAAATGAAGGAGGGGGTAACAGTGTTCTGAAAGAAATGACCTCATCGTCTGACTTACATGATTGACACCTATATGTACAGCACCTTTACAATAAAATTAAATAAAAAAATAAATCTGTGTTCTTTATAAGCTGCTCATTTCAGGTATTTTGTCATAGTGATTTTAAAAAAAAATCTCTCTAAAGTTGGGTGCGGTAGCTCTCGCCTATAACCCTAGCTACTCAGGAGGCTGAGATCTGAGGATCAAGGTTCAAAGCCAGCCCAGGCACAAAAGGACCTGAGATTCTTATCTCCAATTAACCTCTAGAAAACTAGAAAACAGGAATTGGGGCTTGGCTCAAGGGTAGAGCAGTAACCTTGAGCTGAAGAGCTCAGGGACAGCACTCAGGCTGAATTCAAAACCCCTGACCCACCTCACACGAAAATCCCTCTAATTCCAAACACAATGTTCAAAAGTTGTAGTGGAGAAGGTAGTTTCCTCTCTCTGAGCAGGCACCAGATGCACATCTTTGATCTTTACAGTGAAGGTAAAGTGGTTATTGCTACTTGAGGTTCTACATGAGACCATTGAGGCTGGGGGGCATGGTCTAAGCTCTTACCTTGGTACTATCATCTTTTACATTATATGTGCCTCTTACACAAGAAACTATGGCTCTGTAAGTCCACTTGTTTGAACATTATTGATTGGATAATGGTGCATTGATACATATTGGTGATGAGGGATGGAGAGGATGGCTGGAGAGGGAGAGAGAGAACAAGGAATGATATTTTCTTGGGCAGAAATGGCAACATAAATGCAGTCCACTGTGCTGTGTAGTCTAGGATGCTGTGGGGGTTTAATGGAGAGTAGTAGAAAGTTTGGAGCTATATAGAGGCTGGGTAGCAGCATGTCTCAGGTGAGGCCATTCTTGCATCTCTACAACTGGCATAGCAGCGAGTAACCCCAGCTGAATCGAAATACATGAAAAGAAAGCTCCTCATCAGCCATAATCTTTCTGCTGACATTTGCTGTCCCCTGCATTGAGTCTAAAGCTGGGCATTTTAAACCAGAATCCTTTGTGTAAGCTCGGGGGAATAAGTGACCCTCAGTTAACACCAGTTCCCACCAGAAGAACACAAGGCTCAAGTCCTGTCTGCCTGTAGAAATGCAAAGGAGCCCTGGAGTGGTATTATCAAACCATTTTCCTTTTATAGACAGCCACTGGAAGGGGGAACCCTGCCCCTTCCACTCCAATTGGTGAGAAAGCGAAGAAATAATAATTTAGCTAACTAACACATATGTGCAAAAACTGTCACTTACCAGGAGTTACCATCCTAAGGATCAATACAGCCTTCTCATGGCTTGCATTTCCTGAAGATGTACATTTATCTCCAGGAAAACCTCGCTGTGTAGCACAATTAACTTTCTGTTACTTTGGAACTGCAAATCAAGTCATGTGAAGGTCTAGGAATCTCTCTCTCTCTCTCTCTCTCTCTCTCTCTCTCTCTCTCTCTCTCTCTCTCTCACACACACACACACACACACACACACACACACACACACACACAGCAGGTAATGCCATAACAAAAGTCCTTTTTTGCCTTCTATGTTTTGAGGACAATGAAACCATTCAGTCATTGCCCAGAATGATAATTATCCTTTTGGACACATGACCTCATATTCTCAATCTATTAAGCACACCAAATCTGAAAATGAGTGGTATTAGTGATTCTATTGAAATGGATACAAGGGAACTGAAACAAAATAAAGCCAGATTTAGTTCTGTAATCCCCAAAGGAGTAAGTGCTAAGAGGATGGGCAACTTAGGATACTTAGAAAAGGAAAAAGAAAAGAACATAGAAAAAATTAACTAGTGTTTGTGTGCTCAGATACTGCCAGATTGCAGAAAGCAGCTGGTGGTAGAGGAGGAAGGGGGGCTGATTTCAATATGATTAACAATTGGAAGACTTAGGTGCAAATTTTAGAATAAAGTTCCTTTCCTCCCTCCCTTCCTACTTTCTTTTCTCCCTTCCTCCCTTCTTTTTCTCCTTGTTTCCTTTCTACTTCCCTCCCTCCCTCCTTCCTTTGCCTCCGGTTCCCTCCCTCCCCTCTTTCTTTCCCCTCTTTCTCATAGGTCATACTCTATAGGTGGTATGTGGGTCTTCTCAAGGGATAGAGGACTGGACATCCCATCTTAGAGCTTTGATTCTGTATTCTGTGGTAGCCATTAGCATTTGAGTCACTTCACAGTGGTCAGTGGATACCAGAAATCATAGTTTTCAGACAACTAGTCTTCATGCCAAGGGAAATTGCATTCAGATCTTTTGAACACATTTTCTAGATATATCTACAAACTTGAGGACCAGCTGAAGTAAGGTGGGTGTGTTCAAAGTTGTCTGGCTGTGGAGTGAGTGAGGCTTATCTGCTTTCTCCATGGGAGAGAACAGAGCTTCCTGGCGTCTCTCTAATGTAGATTCGGTCAGCTATACCTTTTCTGGAGTGTTCTCATTGGAGAGAAGAGAGCTAAGTTACTTGTTCTACACAGGAATCTTACACTCATGATCTAGACCCACCACCAATGGTCCCGGAGTCATTGTTATGACCTTTCCTTTACCGTCCCTCACAGTAGAATCTTAGGAAAACAGAAACCATGCGCAGGGCCCGATAGTCCCAGTGTAGGATTGCTGATGAAGTGTCTTTGTGCCCAGTCCTTTATCACTCTTAAACCCCTCACTGCAGCCCCCTGGAGACCCATGTTAAAAATGCTTCAAAGCAGGAAACCAGGTTGATGGATTAATCAATCAAACAACAAGTATTTATTGAGAGCACCTAATTTTTACTCAGTAAATGCTGACTAGCGCAAAGGGTAGAGTGACAGGCAATGGAGGCCCCTTCAAAGTCAGACGGAGGGCTCTAAACTGATGTTCAGAGAAACCAGCACTTATTCAACAGGTTGTTATAGAAACTTCATGTGAGCTGTGTACTGTTCTGGAAAATAAAGCGACAAAGAAGGACTCCTGGGCCGTTAATTCTACAGAGCTTACACTGTCTTTATGCTTTTAAGCATTTACAATTAAAGTAATGTGCATTCTGATTAGGAAATAGGCTGCTTAGGAGGCAACCTTTTTTTTTTTTATCGAGGCACAGAGGATGTAAGCAAACAGTGTTTTGCAGCCTGATTTAGGTGGCGTAGACAAGACGAACCATAGGACATTCAGAGTTGTACAATACTCATATCTTCCTGCCTCAAGTTCATCTCCCCTAGAGCTTTATAATGTGATCTCACTGTCCTTTTGCAGATGTAACTGAATTAAGATGAGGTCGTGCTTGTTTACAGTGGCTCTAAACCCAATGACTGGGGTCCCACTGTGTGAAGACACAAATGCAGGCAGAGACTGGTTCATGCACCTACAGAGCCAGAGGGCAGATCATCACCAGAAACCAGGTGAGGGGACAAGGTTCTTCCCCAGGTCCTTCATGAAGAGCCAGAGTCTTCCCACAACCTTGACTCGAATCTTCCCCTTCTAGAACAAGAAGATACACTTCTGTTGTTCTCAGACTCCCAGTTAGGTACAACAGACACAGAAAATGTCTGCCGTGGAGTTCATCCATCTGGCTAAGTGACGCAGGAGAGCTCAGAGGGGAAGGAACGATGCTCGACTTTGCATGGTGCATGCAGGAGGAAGCAAACTGAGGCTGGTCAAGGTACATCACTACAGGACTGGTTTGCAAGGAAGAGGCCCCGTGGAAGGGCACAAAAAGATCAACATTCAGCTTCTGCAAGTGCGTCTCTGTTTTGGAGACAGGATAAAAAATGAAGAAGCAAGAGAAAAATGTGCAGGGGTTCCTGGAAATAGTGTTCAGCTCCGTAGATACGCATTGAGCCTGGCCTATCGAACATCCTTGAAGAACTCAGTGCAAATTGAGTGCCAAACAAAAGAACTGCAGTGATAGAAGTAGACGGAAGGAATGGGAATCAGAAAAAGAAATTATTTTTCCTAGCAAAAGTGCTTTGTAGAGACAATGACTTTAGAGTGGAGGCTGGAAAACTTGTTGAACTGTAAAAAAAAAAAAAGAATAGATAAGAGAGGGAAGTTATCATGCCCTGTTGTGTCTAAGCAGAGGCTTGGCCAGGATCTAATTCCTTATAGAGTTATGAAAATTGTTGAGGGAGTATATAAATGAATAAATAAACGAATGAAATGACTCAAGAACCAGTAGGGAAGAGAACTTGATGAGAAAGAAAGGATAACATCCATATCGATGGCACATAAATATTGGATGGATCAGACCTGAGGAAAAAGACAACTTCAGGCAACTCCAGGGGTAGAGTTAAGAAGGTAAGAGTGGGTACTAAGGACAGAGAGCCCATGCTCAGAAAGGCTCAAGGAATTTGACAAAAAAAGAAATCTAGGAGAAGGAAGAGTCAATAGAAGGATTTGAGAGTCAGACTGTGTTTGGAGTTGGAAGAGAACGAAACCTGAAAATGTCAGAGACAGGAGTGGTATAGATCTGAAGAACTGGAGATAAGTGAAATCACCAACCTATCTTGAGTTTCTACCACATAGTTCTCACCACACTAGCCATTTCTCAGTACAATTTCTCATCATCCGAAATCTTGATCTAGATGAATTGTTAGCTTTAGAAATACGTGGATTTTCTGCTAATGAGGGGGTGGGAGTGGACAGAATAGATATATACATCTTACGAGGAGCTGGGTTGGCTGGAATCTCCCCTCATTCACTAAAGGCCCACTGGGAGCTTCTATCTGCTGCATGCCCTACCATTCCTTCAGACCCCAATGAAGCCTTGCCGTCACCTTGTATGTTCCACCATGGTACTCATCTTGGAGATAGAGATGCGTGGATTAGATCTTTGTGAAAGTGTTACCAAGTTAGCTTTGGAAGTGCGGAAAGATATGGGTGAGGCCATGAGCCAAAGCTGAGTGTGTTTATATAAGCAATTAAAGATGTCTCAGTTTTGGCTTCTTCATCTATATAGTTCCTCCCATGATTACTACACAGCTGAAACGCAAAGGAAATACTCAGAAAATGGCAGCTTGTATTTTGCCATTGCTCTCTCTCTTTGTAATGTGGTCCTGGGGTTTATTAAACTCTCTCTCCTCATTTCCAATATTCTCCATTGCATCTTGAAGTGGAAGACTTCCTGGAGCCAGGAAACAGGTGTCAGCAGCATTATGAAATCAGATCCATCTGCAGCCTTGGGCCCAAGATGTCTGAGCCTTTGCTTGCTCTAAGAAAGGAAGCCATGTTTGCAATGCGAACTAAATACAGAACATGACCCAAAAGGAAAGGATGCTTCCAAAAGGGATAATGCAACCAGAGACAAAAGTTTTACAGATCAATAAGAAACCTTTAAAGGCCCTCTGACGAGCCACATTGCAGGGATTATTCCTCTTGTATAAAAGGAAAAGAAAATGGATCAATAAGAGACAAAAATTGATATTAAATGGCTGCGATTTACTCCTGGCTACCAAGTGTTCCTTCCAAAGTTAGTTCTTTAGTAAGACTTGTTCACTTCATTCCTCTCTTCTGTGAAGAGATCCACAGGCCCCGGATAAAAGAACTGAGCCTGAAAGTAGCCCCTGAAAGACTGTAGCAGGGAAAGCATAGATCATACCTAACTGCTCTGGGTTTTAGCTACCATGATAAGAGGGGGTTTGCCCGAATGGAGAAAGCTGAATGAAGAAGGAACTGTACTCCCTTCCTTCTTTTCTTTCTTTTTCTCTCCCCTCCCTCCCTCCCTCCCTGCCTCCCTCCCTGCCTCCCTCCCTCCCTCCCACCCTCCCTCCCTCCCTCCCTTCCTTCCTTCCTTCCTTCCTTCCTTCCTTCCTTCCTTCCTTCCTTCCTTCCTTCCTTCCTTCCTTCTTCTCCCTCCCCCTTCATCTCTTTCTTCTTCCCTCCCTCCCTTCTTTCCTTTCTTTCTTCCTTCCTTCTCTTTCTTATTCTTTTCTGTTTTGTTGCCAGTCGTAGGGCTTGAACTCAGCACCTAGGTGATTACCCTAAACTTCTTTGCTCAAAGCTAGTACTCTGCCACTTAAACCATGGTTCCATTTCTGGATTTTTGGAGCTTATCTGGAGATAAGAGTGTCACAGATTTTCCTGCCTAGCTGGGCTTTGAACCTTGATCTTCAGATTTCAGGTTCCTGAGTAGCTGGAGTTTCAGGCCATGAGCCACTAGTACTCAATAAAAGAATATTTTCTTAATCACAGCCCATTTCCCTTCTCCCTGAAGTTTCTGTGTGCCTGTATGTTGGCAGTTTTGTATGTGTGTTAAAGCTTTATTTGGAACTTTCATCTAGCAACTGTAGACTGTTGGAAAATTCCCTTAACCTGGCTAGGTCTTGTTTTCTGAATACATAAGTCAGACTTGTGACAAAGCAATGTAGGGGGCCATTCTCATCTTTGTTACCACCACTACCACCATGAAGCATTCTATGTGGCCCTGTGGGGGTGGGTGTTTAAGGGTCAGAAAAACCATAACATATTAGTTGAGTAGTCTTGAGCAAGTCATGGATTTTTCTCTATCTAGGTGCAACTCACCACAGACCCAGGATAACAGCCATTTCTTCCAGGCCCTTACAAAGCCCTTAACACATGGTCTTGTCCATCATGAGTATTCAGCACAGGTCTTTACTCTCCACGTCCTAATGACTCCAGTCCCTGATTAATCCTCAGACAAGAGGTATCTATTGACATACTGAGAATTCAGGTCAGGAGGAAGACATTTGGGTGTGTGGAAAGCCATATCATCTGGTTTGGCATAAGGGCGAGAGGAACCCAAGCTGGACTTCCCCCCTTCAAGAGATCCTTCCAGAATTACTGCCCCATCCT
Source organism: Megascapheus bottae (assembly GCF_031878675.1). Classification (NCBI taxonomy): domain Eukaryota; kingdom Metazoa; phylum Chordata; class Mammalia; order Rodentia; family Geomyidae; genus Megascapheus; species Megascapheus bottae. Next base: position 5,083,354 of record NC_143532.1, on the reverse strand, counting down.
TGTTCCTCCTGCCTCAGTAAAGAACAATAGCACAATTGTATCCTTGAGCTCCTTTGGCCTTGAGACTTTTGGCTTCCAGTATTCTGGATCCATTTGTGGTGTAGGGCAGCAAAGACTGTGGATCAAGATGGTTACCCTTCTGCAAAGTCATGGACTTACTCAACACTTAACTGAGAACCTGCTGAGTAGTGGGGCCCTGAGATGGCATAAGTAGAATCTCCACCTTATGTCTAGGATACACTTGACACAAGTTGTGAACTGTTCTGTTCCCTCTAGCATTCTGTGCTGTAGAGAATCCCCTTGAGATTGGGTGACAACACCTCATGTCTTCTGAACAGCATCTTACTGATGTGGTTTTCCAAACACATAGTGCCACAGCTGCGGATTCCTTTTCCAGTGCCAACTTTGCCCTCTCTCATATTCCTCATTCTCTCCCCATACTGACTTCCTGTCCTGAAATATCTTTTTTCCTGGTGTTACATTTGGTTTCCACCCCTACCTTTCAACTCTATGTCTAGTTGCCACTTCTCACATGCCACCATGTCTCTGTATATCTCAGCTCTGGGTAATGAAGTATATAAGGACTGGTGTTCACCTCTTCTCCCTCCCATCAGATGGACAGTCCAATTGCTCGTGGTTGGTGGTCACAGGCTCTGCCTGCTTTTCCTCCTCTTCTTCTGTTATTTCCTCGTGGAAGGAGGAAAGAGATTTATTGAATGCTTCCATGTGCTAGACACGGTAAAATAATTCTGTGGGCTCATCTCATTCAGAGATGATTAGTCTCATTTTAACTAGGAGGAAACTAAGACTCACACGTAATTACACGATAGGTTCCAGGACTCTGCTTTCCTCTCTGGGAGCATAGACATGGGGGACACCCGAGAATGCTTAGTCAGTTGGGTTCTGCTGACATTCATCACAGAAAATGCTTGTTGGATTATCCCTCATTCCTGATTCCCATGGAAGAAATTTGTGTTGGCTTTAGAATTACTGCCTTCTAGGCAACTGTGTGAGGAAACTTGTACAGAGAACAGGGTAAGCACTGAGGCAAATCCAGGGCGAAGAAAACCAAGATCCCCCTGAGTTCAAATCCCAGCTCTTACGATCTAGACAAGCTCAGGCTCTGCTGGTCAGAGGGGCTGGGAGGGAGCTTCACCTCCTCACTAGCTACCCCTTGGGACTCAGAGAGAGAATTTAAAGTGCCAGATGTGGAAGGCATGTAGATCCTGCTCATTTTAAGATGCTCGAGGAAATCTCTTCACATCTCCAAATTTTATTTTGTTAGTGGATGACATAAGCCACGAAAGCCACCAACTCAGCAGCTTTGGGATAGCAGTTGCTTTCTTCCTTGATACATGCCACTTCTGTTTACCATCCTTTAAAAGACCTCTGGACATAGTTCTCCAAAGAGAGAGAAACAAGAGGGATGAAAGAGTAAACACATATGGGGGTGGAAACAAATGTACACAGATATATAAATCAAAATATTGTGTTTTCAAGGGAAAACACACATTGTCTTTAGAAGACCTCACAGTCCAACCAAATAAATACCAGAAAACAAATTGAAAAAAAAATAATACATGAAAGGTTGAGAGGAATAGGGTAACAGATGAAGAGAGAAAGCCGGGAGGAGAGAAGGTAGTCATAATACTCAATGCATTTCCTATTAAATTAAGAAAATTGAGGGGAGGGGTTAGGTTGAGGAGGATGGGGAGAATGTTAAAAGAGTGAAGCTGATTAAGATGCATTGTACTTAAAATTGATGTGCTGAATGGAAACTCTTTTGTGTAACTACTTAAATAAAATCTATAATTTTTTTTAACAAAGAAGGAAACAGGATAAAAAAAACTTTCAGGAATAGATCTATATAAAGAAGAATACCACCGGGAGAATTTCCACAAAGGGGTGGTCTGACCTGAGTCATCAACTAGAATTCACCCCACTCCTTACCCAGGTGCTCCCTGAACTGCTTGGTGACTGTTCTTACAGGCAACCGCAGGGCTGAGAAAGCTGATTTGTGTCTGCAATGGTGAGCTCGCGCAGAGCTCGATGGTGGCTAGAAGGGAATACCCCTGACCAGCACCACATTTCTCCATTTCACAAGAGTTTTTAATAGCTCCATGCTCTTTTGGAAGACAGCATTTGTTTTTTGGGACAGAGAGAAATGCAAGTGGCCACCCTTTGTATTTGGACTTGAGGATATCCTGGTCCTCTGAGAGTTGTAGCTCTTCCAGGCTCTGCACGGAGCAGGGCTGTGGCATTGACAGGAGACAATTTTCCTCTCTGTCTCTGGAGACTGGTTTGGCCCTGTTTGTTCTCTGACACCAGTAGGAGCTTGGTCTTCCGTCTTTCCCAAATGCCTGCTTGTGTCTCTATTTACTACTACCACTAAAGTCCAAGCCAGCTTGCTCAGCAATTGCTGAGCCCTCCAGTAGCCAGAGTGAGCTTTGTAGAAGAATGCGAGTGCATTCTCCTTGTTAAACCCCATCACTGGGCATCATTCGAGTCTTGCTCATCTTACGAAACCATTTTCCTCATCCTCTACCCTCCTCCACCCATTCAACTTCCAAACTCATTCTGTCTTCCTCCTCCTGCTCTTCATTTCCCAAATATTCCCAGCTTGTGGATACTCCTACCATGACATTCTCATAGGCTAGGAAATTCTTCTCTACCCCCTTTAGACACTGTTCATTTAATATTGTTTGTGAGTTGGCTCCCGTGTCTCCTTCCCAGAGGCCTCTTAGACAAGCCTGTCTAAGACTATTGATATCTCAATTGCCAAATGCTATTCCACTCTTCCTGTATTTCACATTAGTCCTATCTGTAACTTGATTATGAATGAATGGGCTTATTTACTTTCGGCTAGTCTATCTTCACCACCTGACCAAAAGCTTCATGATATGTTGTTCACCGCTAAATATCCAATACATGTAATGTGACTATCAAATAACAGACATTTAATAAAGTTTGTTAAATAAATGAGTGTGCCTTGCAAAGTGAATGATGCGGCAGGCTGGCAGCTCTCCTTATTTCAGGGCTTAGTGTGGGTCTGCACACCGATATGTAAACTATGGTTGCATAAATGTATGTCTGCACATATGGTATGCTTGTATAGATACATGCATGTGCTCATGTAGGCAGACAGGAAGAATGTTCTAGTGCCTGGAATGCTGTTTCCTGTAAAAAGTCTCCAATGGCACCTCATTGTCCCCTGGACATAACCCTCACTCAGCTTGGCTTGCAAAGCTCTTTGTGAACAGTCCCACATTCTCTCTCTTTTTTATTCCATTTCCCAGCTCCCTTCTCTACTGAGTATACAATGTCCAATTGAGTTGGCCCTATTTGTCCTGAATTCCATCTCTCATTTTGCACACATCACTGACCCTCGGTCATTTCACAGGACACTTTCTCCAGAGTGCCTTTTCTGACCTCTATTTTGTGTCTGACGTGGGATGGCTTGCCTTTGTTTTCTCTCTCCTTTCACCTAAACCCAGGATCTCCCAAAGGGGAATTCATGACCAGCTTCTTGGGCAATGAGAGGAAAATATTGGTCCATGTATTTAATTTGTTTATTTATTGCCAGTCTAGCTCAGGGCCTGAGCACTATACTTAGATTTTCTCAAGGCTAGAACTCTACCGCTTGAGTCTCAGCACGACTTCCGGCTTTTTTCCCATGTATCTGATACTGAGGACTCAAACCCCGGTCTTCGTGCATGCTAGGCAAGCACTCTTCCACTAGGCCAAACTCCCCCCCCATTTATTTTTAAATCCCTATTTTTTTATTCTTTAGGAGGTGTGTAAATTATACACCACTGCACATGTACTAATTTTGGAAAAGGAAATATACATGTAGATAATAGTTATAGGCTCACACATTTCTAGAAGAGTGCATTTGAAGGTCATAATAACATAATACATTTGAAGGTCATAATAACACAATATAGCGTGATACTTTTCACACTGCATTTTATTTGTCTGGTTTTTTTTTTTGCCTTCTCCAAGACTTTTATTTTTTTTAAAAGGTGATTCATGAAGGAATAAATACCACGGCAAAGCGGCATTCTCAAAGGTGGCATGGTATGTAGTTTTAGGTGGATCTCCCTAAAAAGGGCACTGACTACTGTTTTTCCCAGCATCCTTCATTCTTCTCACTGGTGTAGAAGAAATTTTCATCTGGGTATTAGTAGTGGCTAACGCTGCTGAGTAGTAATTGACAGTTTCCCTCTTGTAACAGAAAGACTAGTCTTTAAACTTAAGTCTCAGGAAAAGGCCTCATCTGGCCATGAGCCAACTAATAGGCTTTATTTTTTATTCCCCTTCTCCCCAATTCATGTCAAATAATATTGTTCTTCCCTCCTCTTGCTAACCATGCAAAGCTTCTCAAAGTTATTTAAAAGAAAAGTGGATTGTAAGACGTGCGAAACCTCTGTAAGGCAATGGCAGGGAGAATATGAGAGTAACACAATCGACGTAATCTTTGAAAAGCATAAAGATCTGCGGAGATTTCAAAGATTACGTCGATTGTGTTACTCTCCGCATAAAGATCTGCGGAGATTTTTGGCTCTGGCAGTGACTACACGTGTGACCATCAGCAAGTTGTTGCTGTTGTCGCTTTTTTAAAAGTCTGATAGTAAAATGGTAGCAAAGAACTAATTTGGCAGGTTTTGTTGAAGCTGTGTGTTAATGAACCTGTGGCTGATCAGTACTAGCTCTCTATGTGTGCACTGAATAAAGGACTGAGGATGGGTGGAGTCAGCCTGGCTCAACCAGCCAATGAAACTAGATCCCTCCTGAATACCCCATCCTTCTTAGCTAGCAGGAGCCAGGCTCTGGAGAGACCCATTCTCACTCATCAAGGGCCCATTTCACACCCAGTTGACGTTTACCCAAGAGACCTGGGAGAGTTAATGAGCCTGGCCTCGTCCCTTAACTCAATGTGATTAGTGTGAGGGAAGAACGGAGTGGGGATGAGATGGGGGAGTGTTTGCAGGTTCATTTCAAAGCTGTTGGAATTTCTCTGCCCATGAGTGCTCCCTAAGTGGAACGCCTCCCCTGGAAATGAGTTCCCCATGCACAGAAGTATTCAAAACCAGAGCAAAAGACCACATGGGTCAAGTCCCAGTTTCTCAATCTCTACTCAACAGCATCTTCATCTTCTTGAAAATAAGTCTGTTTCTGAAGTTCTGCTCTTGGCCCATCTTCTCTTGCCACTCAGCCTTGGCCGGGATTATCCCTCACACATGACTGTCCCTTCTGTGCACAAGACCTTTTGTGATTGCTCTTAATTATCAGGTTGAGGACCACCCTCTCCATGGCCTTTATTACAATTCTCCTGAAGAAAATTCTAGCACTTTTGACCCTTCTGTATTCTGAGAGATGTTAGAGAATGGATAAGCATCTGCTAGACAGTAGGTCAGGGTCTGGAAGCAGAGGAGAAAATCTGTGTCATATTGAAAAGGTAAATGGCATTGTGGGTATCCAGCAGACTGTCCTTTACCTTACAGAAGAACACTCTGGGGGGGGGGGAGGAAGATGAGATGAGCCATAGTTGATGATACAGAACTCCAGTCATCAAATACAAATAGAACCATAGCTTTTAAAACCCCACATCAAACCACAACTGTCTTTTTTTTGGTACAAAGGAGCAAACTAATTAAAAATTTTGAAGGACTGCAAAAACAGAATAGTAAAGTCATAAAATAAAGTTGCGGGACTAATACTGTTTTTGAAATGGTGTGTTACTGCCATTACGACAGACCTATAAATCAATGATAATCCAGCAAGAAAGCTCTTTGACCATGATCAATTAATTTTCAATAATGGACTAAAATCATTCAATAGAAAGAAGTCTATCCAAAAATTGCTACTGACGTAATCAGATAACTACATAAAAACGGAATGAAGTTGGAGTCCCAATCTCACACCAAACTCAAAATAGATCAAAGATCTATTTGTTAGAGTTAAAACTAGAGCATATTTAGGAAAAAAGAAGTGAAGTGCAAATATTTATGGCTTTACATTCTTAGAGCTGAAAATAAAAGCACAAAATAAAAAATATATACATTTTGCTTTATCACAATTCGTTTTTTCGCAGTGCAAGACACAATTGATAAAGACAGTCCAGAGATAAAAGATAAAATGTTTGCAAATGATATGTCTAATAAGAGCCCAGAAATCATATTCTAGTAACACAATAGAATGGCAAAAATTAACATAACTATCAAGAATTTGATTAGACATTGCTTTAGAGAAAATAAACCAATGATTATCACACAGAGACTCAACATTATTTATCGTTAATAAACGCAAATTAAAACCACAATGTCGCACTAGGCATGGTGGCTCACGCCTGTAATCCTAGATACCCAGAAGGTTGAGGTCTGAGGATTGTGGTTCAAAGCCAGCCCGGACACTAAAGTCTATGAGACTCTAATCTCCAATTAATTGCTAGAAAAACTGAAAAATTTATTGCCGATAGAAATATGAAATGGAGTCATCACTGTCAAAAATGGTTTGTTAGTTGTTCAAACTTTTAAACCTAGTATTGGCATCTTACCTAACAATTCTATTCTGAAGAATTATATCCTGAAAAGATAAAAATATATATTCACACAAAATGCATAGATAAATATCCAAAGCAAAAACGTATATTATGCCTAACAAAGAGAAATAAGAAAAATGTCAATTAAGCAAGGAATGTATAAATTGATATGGAACAGCCATATAATGGAATATTATTCAGCCACAAAAATGTGCGAAGAGCTGACACACAACACTATGTCAATGAATCTTGAAAGCATTATAGTAAGAGACAGAAGCCAACCATGAAAGGCCAGTTAGCACATCTATTTACTGGTAAATTTGGGGGTTGGAGAAATTGTGAGGTATATGTTTTCTCTGATGGATTATAGCTAAAACATTGTTATGAAGTGGTAAAGCCCCAGCCTTCTCAACTGCTAAATGAGGTAAATAAATGTGGCTGTTAACACACTCCATAAAATCCTTTATTATTTTAAGCATCTATATTTCTGTTGTCTCAATCTATAGAAATATAAACTTGAAAGGGAAAATAAATAACTGCCGGTCCTCATTTCTAAAATGCTGTTTCACAGAGAATAGATGTTAATTCTATCTATCTATCTATCTATCTATCTATCTATCTATCTATCTATCTATCCAGTGAAAGATTTTACCAGTTTAGGTAGACATGATGCTAATGGGCTAGACCTCTTGTGTTACTTGAGGTGACCATCTTTGTCCAGTTATTTTTAGCTCCCAGGTATCAAGATTTTCTGGGTTGATGCTTTATTTTCCCTTAATCCCTCACTGGCTTGAGACACTATAGTTTAGGGTTACAAACCCATTCTGTTACAAGTTAATAACTCCTAGGAAATTGCTTCCCAACAGGCAGAAATACATTGCTGTTAAATGACGATTGAGAAGTAAGGATTTGAGTTTTCAACATTTCTATTTGCCTTCACTCCTAATAAATATTTAAGTTAAATTGACTTTAACTTAACTTGATGACTATTTAACTTTAATAGTCATCTGTTTATAGCAGTAGTACTTTCAGCAAATTTTTAGTTAAGAATCTTTGGCTCTTAACCAACATGCTTTAAAAGAAAAACCACCTTTCTCCTTCTTCTATGAATTTATAACTCCAGACTCTTTTGTAATTGTTGTAGGAAAACAGTTTTAGTTGTTTCTCTCTTTGTAGAAACACAGATGGAAAAGCACTCATTTGCCTTTGAAATTTACTTCAGAGGATGAATGAGAACTTGGAGCGGTAGAAGAATAGTCTCCTAAAGATGTCCTGACCCCAGAGGCTGAGCCTCCACTGACTTGTATGGCAAGAAGGAATTGAAGCTTGAATTAAGATGGTGACTCCACTGAATGGAAAGCAGAGAGGTTGTCCAGGGCAGTCACAGAGGCCCTGAATGCGGAAGAGAGGGTCAGACAGGACAGGACCTGACGTAGCCTCAGCTCTGTGGTTAGCTGTAAAAATGGAGGAAGAGGCCAAGAACCCAGGAAAGCAAGTACTCTTTAAAAGTTGAAAACCAAACCAAACAAAAAACACACCAGAGGAAAGTCCTGCCTGCCCCACCCCCCTCACCCAGGGCCTCTAAAGGAAGGCCAGTCTTTGGAGGGTGTCACTTTAGCCTAGTGGGACATGGCAAAATCCTCCTCTCTAAAACTATAAAATGATACATTTATGTTGTTTTAAGGCACCTGGCAGATTGTTAGTAAATGAATGCAGCCACACTGGAGCTCTTCTACTTTAGGCATCTTAATGTAAGTGGGAGCTTTCAGGTCATGCAAAGATGAACAGACTCACTTGGGTACATCTTTAAGGCTCCAGGAAGGCATTTTCTTTTACGAGTTTTATATAATACATTCCAAATATTCCCACAGAAATAGGAGGTGCTCATAAACTAGATTTAATCTTTTAATTCCCAGCCCTTTTTTTCAGGAAACAAGCAAGTGAGACTAACAGTATGTTGAATATTGAAAGAACAGGGAAGCACAGCTCTTGCTTTCCCCAACAGTCAGAGCCGGGGAGCTGCAGGGCCAGGGGCTAAAACCCATGAATAAGATTAGATCTGAACTGTAAGAGAAATAGGAGGTCTCAAGAGCAGTGTATTATTTTACAGTTGCATTTTCCTTCTCCTCGCTCCCCTGCTTCCATGTTTGCATGGAGCGGAGGGCACTTGTGCTTCTTGACGTGTCGGAGCTAGCTGAGACGCCTAGCGGGAGCCAAATGACTCAGGCCCTGGACCACTACCAATGCTTTCGGGATTGTATCCTGCTCTTCTTTTCTAAAGAGCGATGTTTTAACTGGGCTCTATGGCTTTGTGTCAGTTGACATCACCCTTTAATTGTGGCTATGTCACAGCAAACTACCCCAATATGGAAGGCAGGGTCTCCAGGCGAGCTGAACACTGGGGATGACAGCTGGGGGAAGTGTTCTCCACACCCCTATTCAGAAAGAGGGTCTGTGTTAGGTGGCTGAGCTCGCTGCGAGCCCTTTCCACTGGCTCTGAGGAAGCCGAGGCAGGTTAAGTCCATTACCAAACAGCTGGACAGCAGATTGCTATGAAAATCTCTCTGGAGAGAGCATCCTTCTGCTTCCATGAATCAGTACTCAAAACACACACCACATGTAGTTCACGCCCAAAGTGTGTGTGTGTTTTAAAATTTTTCCCCTGTGATTATGAATGTGTGTGCAATGAATTGTGAGATGCAAAATAAATACCCTCCTGCGATTGCTTAGGGGGTGTGCAAGTGACCATCTACCTGGGGGCTGATGAAGTCATCTTCCCAGTGGCCTCTGGGTTATCTTGAGCTGTGAAATAGATCTCGCCTGAACTTGTTTGCAGTACCAGGAGGCTCAGCATGGAAGGAAGAGCATTGACCTTTGTGTAAGTCCTGTATAGAACTCTCCATCCAGACCTGATCTTGCACAATGGTAGTGCAAAACACCCAACTGTCTTCCATGGAGAACAATGCATGCCTTTATGAATTCAAAAAGGTGAAAGCTAGAGCTGGGGGAATATGTGTGAGTGGATCCTCGCTGAGCATCTTTGATTCCTGAAGAATGAAGCTGGGAGATTTGCAAGGATTTTTGAGGGGAATGTAGAAAAGAACGCACAATCATGGGGAAATGTCCACAATGCCATGAGGTCTGGAGACTGAGCTAGAATTTAGTGTTCTGACTCAGGGGGTAGAGATTTCCGTGCCTCCTCCCCTCCTACTTCATGAGCAGATATGCACAAGAATGTGATCATATTTAACTCTAAGGAGGAGACTAAGAAAGGAAAACACAAGAAGCATTCTGAGAAACACGTGGAATCGAGGTACATTCCAGATCAGACAGCGAGATGGCAGACTAGGAACTGCCAGCTTCAAGGGGCTTCAAGCTGTTCACAAGATGTGCTGGACTCGGTTCATGCAAGCTTTTGCTGTGAAGTTTCCTTCATCCTCAGTCCTGTGATGCCCTGTGTTAACTCTGAGATTTATGGGTATGATCTTCTGTTCCCAGGAGGGTTCAACTGGTGAGCTCTAAAGTGTGTTCTAGTTGGGCAGAGCTCTGGTGTAAAAGAAGGTGAGAAACAGAGTAAAATGCAGAAGGAGGGAAGCAATAGCCTGCACAAACACGGTGGAAGGAATGAAAGCAGAGAAATAAGAGGTGCAAAGCAAGTGCACAGATGGCTTTAGAAAGAGCAGTGCTAGTCTGTTCGCTGCTCCTCACTTCCTGGCTCACGGCTTAGCTTAAGCCACTCTCCCGAGAGTAAAGAGATAGTTGAAAAATACTGGATGCCACATTCTGAGGAGCTTATTGTTTAGTCTGTGTCTCCAACTGATAAAACTATTGTCCTCCTCTTTATAATTATACTTGGTTCGAGGCAAATCCCTGGACTCCCCCCTCCTTGTATTATTCCAGGGATACTTCCTTGGTATTTCCTTTTTAAACGTCCAGCTAATGTCCCAGTGGCTGGGCCAACACTCTCCCGGATGAGGTATCAGATACAGGCGAATGGGGCCTTTGTTTAACTAAGGTTAGATTTGGAAAGGATCATGCGTATTGACTTCAGATTTGTAGGCCAAAATGAGTTATGGGGACTGGCAGCATTGCCTTCATATAGCTCACACAACTTGGTTAGAATGAGTCTTCCCTAGTTTAGGTAGGCTCAGTTTCATAGAGCGCGCGCGTGTGTGTGTGTGTGTGTGTGTGTGTGTGTGTGTGTGTGTGTGTGTGTACCGGGCTTTGAACTTAGGGCCTTGTGCTTGCTAGGGAAGAACTCTCAGACACATGACCCAAGTCCTTGTCTGCTTTAGTATAATCTCATTGCTGCCTTTAAGCTAAGTATGTTCTAGAAGAATTTTCCAAATGTAGTCCTTGCTGTCAGGGCCTTTGGGTACACAAGTCGACCAGTCTAAACATTTCACAAACAGTCCCAGGAACAGTTTTTCATAGGACAAATCACTTACATTCCATAACCATAGGTTTCCCTGTCCTTTCCTCTCTTTATGCCTTTGCTCTGTTTATCCTACATTTTCCTCCTTTGATGCTTTTATATCTTCTTTTCTCCCATCTTTTTTTCTTTTCTTTTTTGCTATACTCTTGTCCACATGCCGGTAAGAGCCACGATACAAGTACAATGAAGTCAAAGGGACTTAGGTTGAATTACACGATGAAAAAAAGTGTATTCGCCAGACTGTCTTTCAGGAAGAACAAGATACTTGGAAAACTTCTTGGCAAATGCTTGGAACGTAGACTAGGACCTCAACCGCCTGATAGGAATAGCTAGGCAGGAGGCAGAGGGAAGATGTGTTTACTGCCCAAGAGCAGAGCAGAAGAGATAATGGGACAGGGAGGAGTTGGGGGAGGAAGCATGAATAGGACGAACAAAACTGGTGGGAAAAGCTTACAATCAGCCATGTGCCCATCCCCAATATTTAAATAAAGTATACCAAAATGCTTATAAGGTTAACATCTACAAGGATAACAAGCATACCCAGAGGAAAGTGGTTATTTTCCTTAGAAAGGCCTCTGGTAGCTATCTGGGCTTGTGAGACAAGAGAGGAAGCACTGAGGAGGTAGTTCAAGTTTTCCCTAGAGCAGACAAGCTGTTAGGGACAGAGACCAAGTGCAAGAACTTGGCAACAGCTGGCTAAGGCATGCAGGAAATGAACCACAGATGTCTTCGATTCTGTGTGAAGATTAATTTTTGTGTGCTTAGGTATAAGATGATAGCAAGCTCAGTTTTGATAGGAGTTAAGAGATGTCAGATGAAGTATGAACGTCGGAAAGAATGATAAATGGAGAAAAGCAAGGAAGGGAGGGAGGGAGGGAGGAAGAGAGGAAGGAAAAAGGAGCGAGAAGAAGGGAGGAAAGGATTGAGGGAAGATGTTTAGTTACAAATACATTTGTGTCTGGGGACACTTAATGAGGATAGGTGAGGAGGGAGGGAAGGAAAATGAAGGAAGGAAAGAAAGAAGGAAGAAAGGAAGGATGGAGAGAGGGAGGAAGGGAGGGAAGGAGGGAGAAAAGGAGGAAGGGAGGGAGGGAAGGAAGAAAGGAAGGAAGGAAGGGAGGGAGGGAGGGAGGGAAGGAGGGGGGGAGGGAGGGAGGGAAAGGAGGGACTCAAGTAGAATTCCAATCTTTTCTCAGGATTCAAGTGTGGCTGTCAAGCAACTATTCCCTTGATTGGCAGACAATGTGGTACCATGGGGAAAGCTGAGGCTTTGTCATCAGCTACACTTATCCCATTCCAGGGTAACAAAGCAGGAGCAAAATGGAGTTGATTTCATGAAAGAACTGCTCACAGTTAAGAATTTCCAGTAATTTCTCCCTTTGCTTTCTGCCACAAATTTTTTTTTGTAGGGTCTCTATGCTTACATCCTGTAAAGATAGTGAAACTATTTCCCCATGTGCAGAATGCTCTCTTTGGGATGGATTTACTCGTGATGCCAGCTTCACAGCACATGGGAGGTTAAGGGAGGGGTAGTAGCTGTTTCCAAGAAGCAGACATTTGCCCTCAAAATGGCAGCAAGGGAAGCTCCTTGTGACCTTGTCTGGAGAGGCGGCACAGGTCCTGGTGCTGCTGTGAACAGAAAGAGCAAACCACAACAACATCCACTGGGTCCACAGATTCAAGCTGGGGAGCCATATTAAGTGTCCCAGAGAGCGTGTTCCAGGATTGAGCGGTGGCTTTGTAATGGGGCTTCTCCCACAGGCGAGTTGAGCCAGCAGACTCGGGGCTCTGTTTATCTGGAGTAGTGGAGGGAGGCAGCTGGACTGAATTAAGTCACGCCTGCTATGCCTTGGAAGGCATGTGTGAGGAGTGAAGAGTGGGCAACCAGCCCAGGCCCTGTGGGGACAGGGCAGATGTCCACAGTGCGGCATCACAGAACCAGGTCACTGTGTGCTAGAGAAGCCGTCAAACTTAAACAATAACCATGCGCTTCACATCGAGACTAAATGTTCGCCTTGGGAATCCTTTGTAGGAATTGTTGAAGAGGGACATTCTACCGTTTCGAATCTGTGCCCCATTTTCATGACTACCCATTTGGGGCACAGAGGAACAGTCCCTGGTCTGAGAACAGTTTATCTGTAAGGGCCTTCTGGGTCCATGTATGAAACAAGGCCGTCTCCGGTCCTTAGGAAGAATCTGGAAGGAATCATGAAGCCAGATGCAGATTCTTAGAAGTGTGGTAATGTAAATGGAAGTTGAGTCACAACTCTATTTTTTTTTATTATGAATATTTTGAGGGAGGGGGACTAAATATTCCTCTTGTCCACCGAGATTCCATTTGCACATGGCACCATGTCTTACCCTAATCACTGTCAGTGTATTTCTTCTCAACGCTGTGCGACAGAAGAGGACCAGAGGCATATCCATCGGATCTTGTGAAGATGCCGTGGAGAACAGAATGTGGGTCATTGTGGGCAAGGCCCACCTTAAACCATTGTGCTGCTAACCTCCTGGCAGAAATCTTGAGCATTGTATGGCACAGACTTGGAGAACTCTGCGTGTCATACAACTGTGCTCTGACCACCCGCCTGGAGTCATGGGTGTAGGGTTGGAGGACGAGGAGGCCTGGAACATTTTCTCTGGATGGTTCTCTGTAAGTTCCTGGAAATCACCATTGTCCATCAACCTGGGATGAAGCTAATACTAAAACGGAGATGAGAAGCTGGTCTTGAACCAGCTTTCCTTTGTTATTAAGCATGGATATATGCTTCATGCCATTCCTGGAGGGGAAAGCAGCTCTACCCATGAAACAAGATTTAGAATGCATACACAGGAAAGCTAGGTGCAGACCAAGGAAGGTTCTTGGCCTTTAAGAAAACCCTCCAAAAAGGGTTTTAATGGATCTATTCTTGGTTCATTTCATTTGCAGTTCCAAAGACAACCACACCTTCCTAAAATGTAAACCAAATTAAAACAAGCAACATCAGCAACACATTTCAACTGTATGAAGAGGAGGCTTAGAAGGGAGAGGGGGTAGCAACATCAAATGAGGCCCCAACATCAGTTTCTCAGAATCCTGCATCTGCTGGGGACGGGGTGGCGGGGCAGGCAGGGGTCTCAGGACAGCACACACAGTGGCTTCAGCCAGGACTGAAGCTGGAGAAGACTTAGGACCTCACCGCTCCCCATGCAAGACAGGGGAGAGGGAAGTGAGGTCGTGTGGCTGAGCAGGGTATCATTTATGCCCAACCACTAGCTCAGTGATCTCACCGGGTCTTGTATGTTGGTTCAGTTGATGCAGCATTACAAATCGGAACAATAGTGCTGGGTTATAAAGTAATGATATGGTAATAGCAATGCTGTGACTGCGCTCTTTAAAACAAAACAAGACAGCCATAAAACACATGCTGGTCATAATATTCTGCACAATCAACAATGCTTCTCCTACCCTTGCCCTCCTGTGCATCTCAGTCCACTGTGTGTTGCCAATGAGTCATTTCAAGAGGAATCCTAATGTATTTGACATGTGTCAACATCACCCCAAAAAGAATTAAAGACTTTGTATTGTCTCACTGTACATACAGCACAAAGAGAACCGACAATACACCTGCTCGTCTAGAAGACATGTCGTGGAATCCATCAGCCCGGCAAAGTCCCCAGTCTCTACCTACCTGCCTACCACTCTCACTTTAAATAAAAATGTGCTTCTAATAGACTTGCCTGCCTCTCTCTCTATCCACCCACCCACCCCAGCCCCCGAGTAGAAACATTTACTGGCATTTTACCACAGGCTGAGTATTCCTGATCTGAAATGCTTGAAATCAGAAGTGTTTCAGATTTGTGAGTAGTTGTATATTGATAATAATATATCTTTGGAAAAAGACCCAAGTGTTTCACATAAAAGATATCCATATAGCCTCTTCCAAGATAACTCCGGGATGTAGTTTTTGTTTCCTGTTGTTTGGACTAGGTGTCACATCACGTCAACTCTCAGAAAGTTCAAGTATTGGAGCATTTCCAATTTGGGGTTCTTAGATAAGGACTGCGCAGTGTGCATATTGACAGCACGTGAAGTTGGCCTTGTCAGGATGACCCTAATCGTGTACTGGATACAGATGCTTGTGTTCAAGACAGCGAGCTTTCTCATCTAGTTGGCTTTTATATGACAATTACGAACACGACAGACAATGGAACTGGCCATAGGCAAACTTTCTCTTAGACCCATTCCCTGGGCACACTGACTCCCCAGGGAACTCCAGGTGATCCCAGGATCCCCCGGAAGTGAGCAGGCGCAGCCAGTGGACAGGAGTTCAGAGTCTGAACATGGGACCAACAGAGAAAGTGGCGTTTTTCCCTCTCCCTCTCCCTCTCCCTCTTTCTTTCTCCTTCAATCAGCATGCCAGCATATGTTTGTCTCTCTTCCACAATCCCAGCTCCACCCAGGAAAGCTCTACCACCCAAGTTGCTGTTTTGCAGCTCTGGCTTTTGGATTTTGATACAGCCACCTCTTTCTTTAGCCTCTGTATCCATGGGGTTGGTAAGGAGACCCCAGCTGCTGCTTGTTTCTCTGGGCTGCTTCCTCATACCCTGTTTGCTTTTCATTAACACCTTTGTCCCATGTAATATGTTTTCTCATATTCAATTTTTGCCATTGAGCTTGATAGCTTATACTCTCCTTTGTCTAGAGTGCAACTGATCCAGAACCTTCCAAAATAATATAAATATAAGATTGGCGATTCAATATTCTGTTGTCAAACTGGCTGTACCTTCTAGTTCATTTCTTGTTGGTTCAACTATCATTCTGAAAATTACATGAACCCATAGGTACTCCTTTCAGACTTTCTGGGTGTGAGTTTTCTGGAATATTGTAATCATGTGTCTAACGACTCTTGATATGAACCAAAAAGTGATTATGACAATTTCCAGTTTGGAAGTTGGAAATAGCCGAGGAAATGTTTCCAAGTCGATTCTGAACTTGGGTGGGAAGAGGCCTGTTTAAAACATCCACGATGAAAGATGGCGAGTCATCTTCCAACACCAACTTGTCACACTACAGAGCCCGCCCGCCCGCCCAGTTGGCTGCACCCAGCTTGCGCCTTTTCATCTCTTCTTTCATAAGACAAGTTGTCTTTCATTCCCAGCGCACATGGGGAGCTTGGCAAAAGGCTTGGATTAGGTGTTCCCTGGTTCAGCAGACTTGTTATGTTTGAGAATTTTGTCCCAGCCTGGAGGACTTGGCTAAGGTTATGGTGAGGCCTGGCTTTTCCAGAACATCAGGACGAATTGCACCAAGGGAGAAACAGCTCCCAGGCTGAAGGGCCCGTGTCTACCTGCTGCATGCTATCATCTCTCCCAAGTGGTCACCAATGGTTGATGGAGTAAAAACCACACCACAGCTCTGCGGGGAAGATTTGTGATTCTCAGGCACTCACACGGAGGCCGACTAAAACTTGGCCAAGAAAATTAGCAATGGGTGTACCTCATAAAACATTTAAGTTTGGGCTCATTTCAATTAAGCCTCTCAAAGCCTCAGGTGTTTGTCCAGAGCTTTCCTGAACCTGAACTCTTGGAACCTGATGAGTTTGCTGAGGCTTGCAAAAGCACGCTTCCCCTTGTTAAGCTTGACAGGAGGGATCCCCTCCTCCCCACCCTTACCCCTTCAGTCACCCCACTTCCCATCCCTATGAACAGTCTAGAAAGATCTGCCTCAGGACCATGTAAATCAGGTCTCAAACACTGTAACTGTGGAAGACTTGAATTTAATTTTAGCCAGATATGTACAGTACCATTCAAATGATCTTTTCTGTCCCAAGTGAAGATGTCTCATAATATGAAACCACTAGGTGTCCTTGAGATGAAGATGCAGCAAAGATTGTGACATCCAATGTGGTTCTCTTCTTCCTATTCTGAGCTGGTATCATTTGGCCTGCGTTAGATTTGGGGGTCAGTTCAGGCCAAATGGAGTTGGCCTCCTCTCACTTCCTTTAGTCATTAAAAGCCTTTATCTAATATATTTAATAACAGTGATAATGACAAGTGTAATTGACATTAATGGAACCCTTACTCTATGTTGGGCACGCTAAGCATTTTATAAGTGATTATGTCCTTTCATCCTCTCATCTACTCTATGGGTGGGTGCTGTGATTGTCTATGTGTGCAGAAACAAGCAACAGCCTCTGGGAGGTACCTGTGTGACTGTGCTCAGTTATTAAGTGGTAGGAATTGAACTTGGTGATACAGATGGTGCTGTTAAGTCCTTTCTGTATGACTCTCTGCTTTGTACTTTCTTTACATAAACGAATCTGATTCTTGTTAATGAGATGATGGGCATGAAAATCATTTTGAGAGCTGCAAAACTTCACTTGGAGGTTCAAAATTAATTACTACCAAGAAATTCTGTCATGTAGGAGGGACAGTAGGAAAAGGGAAGGGCAAGGAAATTGGTTGTGAAATGAAGAGAATCCTATCTCAGAAGCATATCAATGTAATGAACATGAATGTGTAAACTTAAGTATTCGAGGCATAGGAGGGAGAAATACAGTGCAATATTAATTGTGGGAGGCATGGTCATGGACATGTATCTTTTCTTTGATTGTGATTCCATTAAATCCCTTGTTGAAGTTCAGAAAGCGAAACAAAAACTGTACAATTGAACTGTACTGGACAGTGAAGACTCTGGTATGGCTAATAATCCCAGAGCAAGAATAGCAGATCAAGAACACTGAACAGTGTCTGGAGGGAACTCAGAAGCTATGTGGCAACTATCTATATTCCTTCTATACGGCGTCACCCCCAGTGAAAGCAGAAATTCTGGATTGGAAGAGGAAGAAAGATGCCAGTCTTCTACCTCGGCTTAAAACCATCATTGGCACCTCTACATACTCTTAGAAACTTTTGTTTTATTGGATCTCAAATACAAGTGTATAGAACTGCCTGGTAGCTTTATAAAACTGTAGATTTGCACATTTCAACTCTAAATGTTGTAGTCTGTGAACCAGTCTGGGATACAGGAAATCACAGCTCTGGATACCCTTTCTACCATGATTCTCAAAAGCTTTACAATGATATTGTGGATTATTAAATCAAACTCAACCCATCATGGAAGTTGATAGTTGTTCTGTGAAAAGTGACTGTGGAATGAGGCTGTTCTTAATAAACTAGACTTTTGAAATGGTGGCCAGTAAGTATTGAGGCAGGCAGTAAGGATCTGTACTAGGTGAGAATTAATTATTGCGTAATTTCATACTTAAAACCTTGGAAAGTCAATATTGTTTTGGAGGTGAAGGAGTGGATTGAAGACCATGAAGTTAATTTAAACACTTGGAGTGAGGTCACGTGCTTAATGACATTGGAATCAGGATTCTAAATCAATAGTACGTTTGATTTGTGTTGTTATGTGGATCTGAAGTGTTCGCCAAAGGCTCATGTCTCAAAAGACTTAGGTGACTCCTTCATCTTGGAGACAGTGGAACTTTTAGTAGAAGGAAGTAGATCATTAGGGAAATGCCCCTAAGAGGGTATATTGTAATCCTAGGACCCTGGCTTCCAAGATAGGAGTAGTTTTGTTCCACCGTGTACCCTGCCTTTGATGCTCTGGCCTCATGTCAGGCTTCTGAACAATGGAGCCAAATCACCATGGATTGAAGCAGTGAGCAGTGGATAGTTTATCAAAGCAAAGGATAGCTGACAAACACAACCTTTCTCAGTATGCCACATGGCAACTTCTAAACTCCTATCCTCAAGGTAGAATGTGTTATAGATCTAGTGTGATTGAAGTGGTAGTTATTCAGAAAAACAAAATCCTTGGACACTATCAATGGATTGAGTAAATTCACATAGCCAAAGCCTATAAACACCAGCAAACACTGGTCACATTCAGAACCTTTGGCTGTGAGAACTTAATTCTTTTCCTCAATGGAATCTCAAGGTGAATGGCCTCTGTGCTATGGACACGGAAGAATCTTGCTGCCGTTAGGGTAACCTCATGCTCTCCTTTCTTGCTGGGTCCTCAGTGCTACATGTCACTAAGTAGCCACCAAGGCAGAAAAGAAGCTTGACACCTCCTATACTGTGGTACTGACCCTGTCATGGTCATAAAAATAGACGAAGCTTAGCCTTCTGTGAAATGGTGCTTTTCCTTCGTACATTTTAATAACGCTTAATGGTTCTGATGACCAAACGTATGAATAGGATAAATGGATAAATACAAAGTATGTCAGTTAGTGAACACAGGTGAGACAAGAATAAACTAGAGTGAAGAAATGAAGGCGGGAGAACTACTAACACAGGCACATATATATTTATACACAGGAAATTCTGTACTAATAGGTAGATACTTTGCCAGATATTAAACACTATGAAAAAGACTTTATTACTTACAATCCTACTGCCTACTATCACCACTGTTAACAGTTTGGACAATTTCCTTTCAAGCTTTTTGTTCTGTATTGAATTGAGAGCATATCCAGCCCTTCATAATGTAAGTTGCATTTTTCACTGACTGTAGTGTAATTATTCTCCCATGTCATCAACTTTGTTTTGAAAACCTAATTTTATATTTTATGGTTTGCTAAGTACCATAGTAGGGACACACTACAATTGATTTAGCCATTTCCTCTCTTGTTAGATGTTTAGATCACGTCCCGTGTTTTGTTTTGTTTTTGACTAGCATATATATCAGATGAATCTTACATACATGTCTTTGAGGAGACATCAAACTATTAGGATAAATTTGTGTGTTTTAACGTTGCCAGATAAGGGTATAGCAAATCCTTTATAGGACTTTGGGTTTTTCTTTTTTGTTGTTGTTGTTTTTCTGTAGGATTTCATTTCACTGACCCTAATTCTGTTTAGTTCTTTCAAAACTAAGGACACAAACCAGTGCCATTTGCCAGTGTGACACCAAAATGATAACTTCTTATCAACCCTCTGGTAGAATCTCTCTTCCCACATCGATACCTTCCCCATGTCTGGAGGGGAAACTTTCCCCCTTTCTCCAAGCTTTGCTTGAGTGAGTTTTCATCTATCCATGGCCTCTCAGGGACCCCCTCCAGGATGCTGTAATCACAGCACTTACCTGTGTTCACATTTCCCATTATCGAGCAGAATCCCCCTGGTGCATCTGCACAGCCCAGGCCGGCCGGCTGCTTCCTAATGGCCCCAGCTCCCCACTTCTAATGGCCCCGTTCTCTTTCCTCCCAAGAGCCAGCTAGTGTTTTTTTGCTAGTGTTTTAAGAACCCTGGTCCAGACGAAATTCCCCTCGTGATGTCCATCTGGCCAAATTGAAGATGATGTAAACGATGAGACAGAGAGACAAGTGTGTCTGCGTCGATAGGACAGAGGAACATCCCGGGGCCATCCATCTCCTGTCTCCTCCGGTGACATCCAACTTCCCCCACTTGTCTGCGATTTGGGGATGAAAGATGGCATCCCTAATTGCCAGGGCCATGGCACAGAGACAGGGGATATTGGTACTCTGAACACAGCCCTCCCTTCTGGCCTGAAGATGATGGGGTAGGGTGGGGCTTCTTTCTTGGTGGGGAATATGGGTGTTCTGCTTTGCATTTCAGAACAGCAAAGACTTTGGGGTGTCAGTCCCCCCTCAACGTCAAGCAGGGAGCCCATCACCTACTGTTGACCTCAACTCCATTTTCCTCCAAATAAATGAAGGGCTGTGCTGATGGAGGAAAAAAAATGTGGATCAGAAGTGATTACCAAGCACACTGCAAGCACAAAAATAATGATTGTTTTTAAAAAAGGAAAATATTATAAGCACCGGACCATGCCAGCATCTCAATACTTTTTTCCAATTCCTATGAAACCACCTGGGAATTGTGTTTTCCATTTCCCCCTTCCTTGATCAAGGTGAGAGATTATTCAATGCACTTTCTAGCCAACTGCTAAGTATGTAGATTTTATGCTAGACACCTACTTTTGGAAAAAGGGTTGGAGGAGAAAAAGAAAACCAAATTCTTTAGTTGCAAAATCATGAAATTATCTGTGTACTTGAAGTGAATCACCAACTGATAATTAAATTATTAAAGCAAAGAAGACACTTATCTTCCAACTCAAAGACTCCAGGGCTACATATGAGTTCTCTTAGTGCTGTAGTATAAATCAGCAGGTTATTTCTGATGGGTATAGGTTGGCAAAAGTGCTCACCTGTACCTCCTGCCCACTGCGATATCAGAGGGCTTCAAGAATTCATACTTGGATCACAGTTAAGGGAAACTACATTCTTTAGTTCAACAAACCCAATGGCATTCTCATTTAGTTTCCCAGACTCTGCTATGTGTTAAGGATTCAGGAAAGAACAAGCTAGAAAAAGTTCCTGCTTTCCTGGAGCATACATTCTAGAGTAGTAAAGAGGGCAGATTGTCAGTACGTAAGCAGGTAAACAAACATAATCATCTCTGAGCATGATAGGTACTTGCAGGTAATTGCCAGGGAAGGTGATTATATGTTAGCCATATTAACTGAGAGCAATGTCTGTTTCCCCGTCTCTCATTCCATTCTCAGGAGACAGGTAAATTTTGGAAGGGAAAAAGCTGGCCACGTATATTCATTGGAACTTCACATTTCATTGCTGGTCCTTACATAGTGGCTTTTTCCTCTAGTAAACTACACATTCCATAATAGCAGAGACAGGGTAATTTGTTTACTTTATTGCCCCAAGAGTTGCATACAATGGGAATTTAGTAAATATTCATTGGATAAATGGAGAGATGGATGGACAGATGATTAGATGGGTGGATGGATGAGAAATGACCGAAGAAAAGGGTCTTTTTGGTGGTAGAGGTCTGATGGGTTTTGTCTTTTGAATGGATGTCAGCAAATAGATGCTTATCAAGAAAACAGTCGATGGAGGAGGCAAAATGGAACAAAATATAGAGTGCCTATAAGTTGGCTCACCATGGAGCTGAAATGTCAACTCTATGTCCCTTCACCACCAATCCGTGCATGGCAGCCTGGAAGGTGTCATGGAAGGCTAAGTCCAACCTTAGTGACAACTAAGGTTTCTAGGACTCCAGGAGAGATTGTAGGAGTGTCAGGAGATGAATGCACACCTCCAAAGTTCCTGGATACTTGGATTTTGTTCACATGATGTTCTAGGCTCTACCTTTGTTTGCAGGATTGCTGTCTCTGCCAAGTATCAAGGCTGGCTGTTAGTGTATCTGATGCTGTTAGGCCTACTGATTTTCTTTAAATATTTACTCCAGATCTTTTTCTTTTCCTACCCCTGCCTCCTCTTCCTCCTTTACCTCCTCTTCCTCCTCCCTTTCCCACTCCTACTCTTCTGCCTCCTCTTTCCCTCCTTTTTTTTTTTTTTTTTGCCAGTCCTGGGCTTGAGCTCAGGGCCTGAGCACTGTCCTTGGACTTTCTCAAGGCTAGAGCTCTACCACTTGAGCTTCAGCACCACTTCCGGCTTTTATCTAGGTATGTGGTACCGAGGAATCGAACCCGGGTCTTCATGCATGCTAGGCAAGCACTTTAGCCACTAGGCCAAACTCCCGGCCTCCTTTTTTTTTTTTTTTAAGACCATGATTTTGGAGAGCCAGTTGGAAATCAAGGCTGAAACCTTTCTTGAACAATCAAAAGATTTGAAAGCCAAACTGGCTTCATAAAAGAGTCACTGAATTCCTTAATAGAGGAGAAATTCAAGTTGAGGCTGGACGCATCCAGGATGTTACAGATCCCAAACTGGCAAAGCACTGGGAAAGAAACAAAAGTTGGCCTGAAATGCTGTTCAAACCTGACAGCCTGTGAGCCTATGACATCTAACATCCATTCTGTGAGCTGTCAAAGAATACTTTTGTTCCATTATCCACCTCTGACACATACTTGGAAGCAGGATCTGTGGGTGTTTGAGCCTTGGTTTTCTCATCGGCACAGAGAGGCTGGTAGAGAAATCCCATCTCCTCGCCTGGCTGGAAGGTCTCTCATGGTGACACTTAGGGAACATCAGGTCCCCAGGCAGCACTTCATAAATCTCAGTTGCATTTGAACATGAAATCTTTCGATCTTGGGGCACTGAAAGTTTAACATTTCTTAATAACATAAGCTACCCTGAGCCAAGGCAAAAATCAGTAGGTCTCCAGTGTCCCCACACCCTGATTATGAAAGCAGTGAAAAATGTGTTGATTTTATCCATTAGGGTAGGCCGTACACCCACCTAGCAAGACCAGGCCGAAACATATGGTCCCAATTTCTCATCTCCAGGGAAACGACGACGTTCTTTAAGAAGCTAATTTTTACCAGTTTCAATAGAAAGCCATTTCCCATCCATGGAAAATGGTTTGAGCCGGCTCTGCAAACTGTTCTCAGTGCACATGGAGGCAGGATTAGAGACTCTGTCCCTACCTGTTCTACTTCTTGTCTACCTTGTCCCCAGTGCCTATACTTTGTCCATCCATGAGGCTACCAGTCAAAAAGCTCCTTCTCCAGGAAGCCTGTTTTGAGAGCTCTGAGTGGCCCAGTGGGTTTTTTTTTTTTTTATCACACTCTGTCACAACATATACCTTCCTGGAGTGTGTAGTGGACACAGTGTAAGTATGGCTGTGGCACTTTGGGTAATCCACGCACCACTCCCCCTGGTCTACTACCACGGAGGCTGTCTATATTTGTTCCCCGAATTCCCAAGCAACAGAGCCAGAACACACTCTGGCACACTGTGGAAGGCAGAAAGGACACTGGCTGCAGATACTCTTGTCTCGCAAGAATACAGAAAGCAGGAGAGGCGAGCCAATACATCGTTAGGGAGTTCACTGCCAGGCGGAGGCTGGGAGGGAGCCTTGCAGAGGAGGGATGGGCCTTGCAAACAGGTTTTGACAATCAGGGCCAGTGAGCCAGCAGTGAATGACAGTGGGCAACTCGGGAAAGCAGCCAACTATCACATCAGCCCCAACCAACACAGCAAATCTACTTTGCTACAATCCCACTTTTTATTATCCGTCGATTTTTAAGAGAACTTTCAAGAAGATAAACTTCAGGGTAAAAGATTATAAGGAGGGTTTAAGCTAGGCTTCCTAAGCTGGGGGATTTAGGGGAAGGAGACAGTGCTATCTTTCCTAGACTCAGTGAGTCTCCAGGGATGGGTGGAGCTAGGAAGGCTCAGGCCAGCTGCAGGACAGTGTTCTGTGCGGAGGGACAAGTGTATCTCCTTTCAGTCATCGAAAGGAAACCTGCTTTGCTCTGCCCTAGGCTGGGCAGTGGGCATGTCCAGGTCACTGAGCTAGGGAGGGGTGGCGAGCTAGGACCTTTCTTTAAAGCCTACTAGGCAACTACAGACTAAGTACAGACATGTTCCCCACTGGTGCCAGGCTCAGAACCAGGGCCAGGGGGCAGGTAGACAGAAACAAGCCATGCCAGACTGGCTAAGCCTGCTCCTGGCCGGGGGCCGCGTCTCAGGCAGTTTCTAAACAAAAAGTCAAATAGACTTCATTTCTCATTAACTTTTGTTCTATGTACCTCCCTAATCCCTGCATTTTGAAGGGAGAAAAGCCAACAACAACATCATTTTGTTTTAAATTGATAAGTTGGGAGCCATAGGCAGTGATGGATGGTGGGGGGCCGGGGAGCTAGCTAGGGTGGGGGAAGGAAGGACAGGAAACTCATGTTCCAGGCTGGCTCTGTCACTGAACTCCTGTGTGATCTTTGGCCAGAGACACTGTGTCTCTGGGCTTTCAATACCCTACCAAGTCCTACCCGAGGTACTGTAGTATGCAGCTGAGTCTCAGGAGCCCTCCACATAATTATGTCAGACATGTGCTAAAGAGCTTTAAGAACCCGCTTCCAGAGAGAACAGATGGCGCCAGTACAAGCCGAATGGCTATGACCAATTCTCCCCTCCCAGGTTGTAGAAACTACTCCAGGTGACCCGAAGCTGCTGGGGATGGTGAGAAGACACAACCCAAAGCACATACGACAGTCATCGCCTTCGTTCTTGAGTTCTTGGGGAGATGGTTTAACATGGATTGTAACAGGTGCCACAACCAGAGATGGAGAGGTGAGGCACCATCCCCATTCAGAGACTGGACGGAAGGCGGGGGAGAGCGGGGAGGGGTGTGTGGACTCACAGCACATCCCCACACCACATGGGCTACTGCAGAGCTATGTGATGGCTCAAGAAAAGGGAGAGAGGCAAAGATTCTGATGTCTGAAAGACTCAGGTTCAAGTCCTGCTTTGGGTCCTCTCACATAGAACAATTCACTGCTCTCTACCTCAGTTTCTTCATCACTAGAACAAGCTTTAAATAGGATGAAGCACAATCCACCGTTTAGCACAATAGGGTAAATCTTTTGACGAAATGACACTATCATCATGATTATGATTATGTTGGTATTGGGGCTTAGACTCAGAGCCTGGCCTAGCTTTGTTGACCGAGGCTGGCACTTTATCCCTTGAGCCACAGCTTCACTTGGGGATTTTTTGATGGTTCATTGTAGGTTAGCATCTCATGGACTTCTCTTCCCTGGGCTGGCTTTGAACCACCATCTGCGGACCTCAGCCTCCTAAGAAGCTAAGATTATAGGCACAAGCTATCAGTGCCAGGCTGACTGTTATGAAGAATAACAAGGATATTATTGTTAGTCAAAAATACCCACTACGGAATAAATCTCAGTTCTCTTAGTTCTGGGCCAGTTCCATTTTCTACACTGATGTCCTGCTTTACAACGGAAGAAAAAGAAGAGGAGGAGGAGAAGGAGGAGGAGGAGGAGGAGGAGGAGGAGGAGGAGGAGGAGGAGGAAGAAGAAGAAGAACCAGGTCTTTTCGTGCTGCAGGTGTGTGTGTGTGTGTGTGTGTGTGTGTGTGTGTGTGTGTGTGTGTGTGTGTGTGTGTTGTTGTTGTTGTTGTTGTTGTTGAGAGAGACAGACAGGAGGGGGCAAGAGAAGCAGAGAATGCACCCCCTGGAACTGATAGAAGTTATTGAAGTACTTGCAGCATGGAGGTGGGGCCCTGTCCCTCCAAGCCCTGCAAGCCTGGCCTGGGGTAGGTGAGGTTCCCCCCCCCCCCCCCCGCCGCCTCCCCTGCCCTCCCCCTTCTCCAGCCGGCCAGGCCTGGGCAGGCGCAGGCCAGGACTGCGCCCGGACTCAGTCAGTGCCTGCCCCGCCTCTGAGAAGGGACTGGGAGGTGGGGAGGGCGCGAGCACCCCGGACTGAGGGCTGGGGGCGTGGCGGGGGAGGAGGCCTGACGCCCTGGCGCGCCATTGGCCCATCCGCGTAGCAACAGCCGCGGGGCAGCCAATGGGGGCCGCGGGTCCTCCCTCCGGGCCCAGGCGTCTAGGTGCCAGAGAGTTCACCGCCCAGCCAGGGCCGCCAGCCAGGGCCGCCCGCCGCCAGCCCGAGGTCCCCCCGCCCCCCGGGCATCGGGAGGCTCCCCGCGGGGCGCGCCCCCCAGGGCAGCCCCCAGATCTGGAGCCGAAGCTGGGCCGTCCTGAAGGCCCTTCTCCCCGGCCCGGGAGCCTCGCAGGCCCGCGGGAGGAGGCCGGGGCGCGGGCCTGGGGTCTCACGCCTTCCCTCAGCGCATGGCGCACGGCGCGCGGCGCACGGCGCACGGCGCGTTTTTCTTTTCCTCCCTAAGCACCTGTACAGGGCCAGGCTGGGCTCCCGGGTTCTGGGCGCGCGGAGGACGTGTGAGATGAGGGTGGGGGC
The DNA here is from genome assembly GCF_031878675.1 of Megascapheus bottae. Lineage (NCBI taxonomy): Eukaryota > Metazoa > Chordata > Mammalia > Rodentia > Geomyidae > Megascapheus > Megascapheus bottae. The sequence continues at coordinate 5,056,726 of NC_143532.1, read as the reverse complement.
TGCCTGGTCTGCATGGAAGAGGTGGGAAGTGGAGGTTACGGCTAACGGTAACGGGCTGGTTTCCAGATGGCTCTGTGGCGACTCCACAGCGGTCTAATTCCAGAGACACCCACCCTAACCCCGTGATGCCACCCCCCCCTCACCCCAGCACTCTCGGGAGGAGACCCGACCCGGCCTGCCCTCCCCGGGCCTGGTCCCAAGGCCCCTCGAACCTGGGGTAACAACACACTGCTGCTGCTGCACTTCAACATTCTTCCTAGGTTTTGGAGAAGGGGCCCCGTGTTTTCGTATGGCACGGGGCCTGCAAAAATCTGTGGCTGGTCCCATGAAGACTGCTTTATTTAAACGTCCCAGAGGAATCTCAAAGTTGGAGAACTTAAGGCTTTAAGAAAGGGAGAAAGCTTGTTTTCTTTTTTTCTTCTCCTTCTCACACGCGCACTTAGCCTTCTGCACACACCCTGCAGATCGTTTTATTGCACTGTAACTGTAATTTGAATCCTCAGTCTATTAAACAGGAGTATATATATTTATGGCCGTGTTTATGTGAGTGTGTGCAAGCATGCGCACACGCGTGCGTGAGCGAGAGGAGGGAACTGGAGACTGGGGAATTTACAACATGCAAACACAGCCCTGATTATTGATTCTATCCTCTCCCTTTGGAGACATTACAGGGGGTCTGGACAAGCTGGGGAGATTTTGGAGTGATTGTAAACACCAGGCCCTGCTGGAGTGAGACTGGTGACCTGCCGGGGCCCCTCCAGAGGAAAGAGGCCTTGAATCCACTCTCTCCAGGGTGCGGCAGAAATCCCACATATTCTTCCTTCTGTTTTATGTTTGGATGTGAATCTTCTTTTCTGGCAAAGATAGGTTTGGGTGTGTCTGATTTTCCTCTCCGGGTGAAGAGATTTTCAGAGTCAGCAGTGGTGCCAAACTCTGGACAAAGTGTGACAGAAATCTGAAGGGTTTCATGCCCCCTCTTTTCTTAACTAAAATGGAGATCATGTCATGTGATGAAAGGGACTCAGACATGGCCAGTAGCTTTGGAGCATTTTATGTAGTGTTTAAGGAAACTGAAGCCCAGAGAGGGTGGTGAGGACCTTCGGGTGCTATCCACTCCTTCTGATTGCCGTGTTCCAGACCTCTTGCTGGCTTGCCTTTCTCTCTTAGTAGAAAGATAACATGAAGTAGCACACCACCAGTTCGTGTGGGAAGTAGTTCTGAGTGTAATGAGCATCAAATGTGCTCAGCGGGGAAGGTTACCGCCATTACTGTTACTTTCCTCTGCGTTGCCTGTATCATCTCACTTCATTGAATCTTGGACAATATTGAAGGAAGGTAGAAAATATGATTTATTAGGAAAATGAGACATGGGGAAAATGAGACAGCCATCTTAAGACCTCTCACCTTATAAATGGGTGCGCCATTTGTGACTCCGCGAGTGGTCAAGTTAAGCAATTCATATCATTATGGTGCCATGGTAGGTCATTCTAAAGACTACAAAACTGAGTCGATACCTGCCCGACAGAAAGGGGCTATTGTGGTCATCATTAAGCTAGCTTTGGTCATTAATTAATCTTGACTCAGTTTTGTGGGCTTTATGGCGATGATGTGATCGTTCTCATTTTGAAATTGTGGGCCAACCTAAAATTCATTTGATGCTGACTGAAAACAATCCCAGTCCAGTCAAAATTTAAGTGGAATGGGCCGGGAGTTTAGCCTAGTGGTAGAGTGCTTGCCTAGCCTGCACGAAGACTCGGGTTCAACTCCTCAGTACCACATAGATAGGAAAAAAGCCAGAAATGGTGCTGTGACTCAAGTGTTAGAGCTCTAGCCTTGAGAAAGCCCAAGGACAGTGCCCAGGCCCTGAGTTCAAGGCCCAGGACTGGCCAAAAAAAAATAAAGAATAAAAAAATTAAGTGTACTGGTTTAGCATGGGACAGCAGAACAACTTTTATCAGAGAGTAATCACGGATTAACACATTTATGTCAGTGTGCATTTTACACATATCAGGTAGTCACCAAAATGGCCAATGCCTCCCTGTGTAGATCAGATTCATGTGTCCATAGATGCATTCACGAAGAGTTCATTTAGTTCACTTAATACTTAAATATGTAATTCAGAAAGATCAGTGCCATTAGATCAGTGTCTCAATAGCTAGCTGCTTGTGTGAGTTCTTGGCGATCTAGTCTTCAAACTATACGTATATCTGACAGAAGTGGGTATTTATTGCAAGCTTAAAACATTTATGTAAGGAGAAAGTCTCATTTCTATCTTGGAGGAGGATATTGTTCCTACCTTATTAATAAAAAAAGTTGATGAACCACTAAGTCATAACTTTTCTTGCACCCATGAAAGAACTGAGGTTCCAGGGCAATTCAGGAGTCAGATTTCCAAGTGAACAGAGACCTTTCCAAGGACACCTGGGAGAGGATCCCAGGTTCACTCACATTAAAGTGTGTAACAAATTGCTGAAGACTGAGGATAAGGTACCATGAGACCGTGGGGTGACTGGAAGCCGGAGACACAATGGAAACTCTACTGTGGAATCTCACGGCAGGATGTGTAATGGGACAGGTTCATAGGTGAGACTGTAGGCAGATAAGGAGAGAGAGAGAGAGAGAGAGAGAGAGAGAGAGAGAGAGAGAGAGAGAGAGAGAGAGAGAGAGAGAGAGAGGGAGAGGGAGAGGGAGAGGGAGAGGGAGAGGGAGAGGGAGAGGGAGAGGGAGAGGGAGAGAGAGAGAGACTCTCCCTCCATAGTGCCCATCTGTAAAGACTGCAACTTCCGTGCAGAAATGCCACATCTGGACCCTTTTTCCTTATTGCAAAGTCCTAAAGCTGTTTGGAGGGGTCCAAGCAAGGCCCATGAAGGCACAAGGAGGCAGGGGAAGGGCCACAGTGTGAAAGATGAAACCCCTCTATGTTAGGAGGAAGCCAAGGAAAGAGCTCTGAGACCCATCCTCACGACTTCTAATAGGGACCTGCCATGGCTGGGCAGAGGCCGAGAGTTACAAGGCTGCACTTGCCATGGATACAAAGCACAGGAAGAAAGGCAAGACCACCCCAGATGTCCAACTCTTGTCACCCAGGAACACAGGGGCTAACTCAGAGAGGAAGTGGAAGTTTGTCACTGTAAGGTTCTTTCCTGGTTATGTGTGTAAGGTTAAGAATGCTATTTGTGGATTGGACTGCAGTGCGTGTTTAAAGTATGCTTTAAACCCTAGGGCAACCACTAAAAATAACAAAAGAAATAGGTCTATATATAATGAGTCAATCCTGAGGATAATCTTTGCAACAAATGTAACTGGAATAATTGCACATTCTGGCGCAATACAAATGACAATTGCACACACCTTGCAACATACATAAAAAATTAACTCAAAATGGATCACAGATTGAAAATGTAAAACTTAAATGTAAAAATTCTCAAAAATTATAAGAGTTCTTAGATCTAACACAACAGGCACAATCCATTTTTTAAAGAAATGATAAATTAGACCTCATCAAAATTACAAATTTCTACCCCTCAGAAGACACTGTTAAAATGAATAAGCCAGCCACAAGCTATGAGAAAATATTTGTAAAATACATATCTGATGAAGGATTACTATCGAGAATCTATAAAGGACCCTTAAAACTCGATAATAAGAAGACAACCTAATAAAAATGAGCAAAACATTTGAATAGATACTTCACCAAGAAGACACAGAGATGATTAATAAGAACCTGAAGAGACAGTGAGCATCCATTAGTCATCAGGCAAATTCAAGTGAAAACCACAATGAGACACCACAGCCTACCTATTAGAACACGTAAAATAAGTTTAAAAAATCAAATGGCAATTCCAGATGCTAAGAATTGGAATAGGTGTCTCCTTTTCTACATCGCTAGTGGATATATAAACAGTCCCAGCCATGTTGGAAAAGAGATTGGTCCTCTGCTAAAGTTAAAGCTATACTTACACATGGCCTTGTCATTTCAGTCCTGCATATTTACCCAAACAAATCAAAATATGCTTCCACATCAAAACCTGTATACAAATGTGTCTAGTGCATTTAATCCATAATTGCCAGAAAATGGAAAACACCCAAAGGAGTGGATAAGTAAATTATGGTACATCCATCCAGCAAAATACAACACAGTAATCAAGATAAACCGATCTTGGGTGCATGAACCACCATGGAGGAATCTCAAAAGCATCTTAGTGAGTGGAAGAAGTGAGAATCTCAAGTGCATATAATACTATATGATTCCAATTATGTAGAAAGGAATCACCAGAACTCTAACTACTGAGAAAGAAAACAGCTGTGGTTGCCAGAGGCTGCGGTGAAAAGATATCACAGAAGGGTACGGAAAACATGTTCAGGTTATGGAATATTTTCTATCTCAAAGATATTAATGGCTACATGGTCCATATGTGTGAAGATTAAGAGTACTAAACCCAAAGTAAAGAATGTCCTTGTTTATAAATTGTGGTTCACTATCCCTGACTTTAAGCAAAATGAGCCCAACTTTATGATAAAGCAGAACCCTGGAAACTACAAAGAAACTTACAATACACTGGACTATGGAATAGTAAGTGGAACTCAGTACAGTTACTCAAGAATTTATAAGCTCTGATAAAGGTCAGTGTTTGTTTGTTTTAAATATATGTGGATTTTCCCATCCTTCAAGAGCTCAGATGCTTCCTCTGTTGTGAGGTAAGAAGTCTCCCTTGTGGAATTGAGGGTCTTGTTCATTCTATGCCGCTTCAGCATCACTGCCTAGACCTTTGTAGAATTCCTGAAAATTCTCCTTCTGGATTGTGAAGGTCCATCAAGGACAGTCTGTAAACTAGAGGCCCGCACAGGAGACCCAACTGTGCTCTGTAGCATAGTAAGCTCAGTGGAAAACTCCACAGATAAGAAGTTTCTGTTACTCTCAGCAACACATGACAACTCTACATATTCTATTCCGACCTTGGAAATTCAAAATACACACTAGTTTTTAAGTGCTCTGAAAGTGGAGTCTGTTTTCATGGTAGATTCCTCTCACTCATTTGGCTTTGTCGTATAACCCCTATCACACTACAAGCTAACCTGTGGGACGCCGTTTTAGGTCTTGCCTCATAGAAAGTACCAGAGTAGCATTCTATCAACTCAGAACCATTTTATCCACTTTCTGGTTACTTTATAATTTATTATGTGGTGAATACACTTAATTGTAAAAGAAATTAAATTGGGGAGACGTCCAATAGCACAGCCAAGTCTATCCTACAAGCAGATGAGCAGCTCAGATGGTCTCCATTATCTAAGCTTTGAGGTATAGAGGACAGTTAATGAGCTGGTGGATCAGCAAACGTAGGGCAGGAATTGTCTGCAACACACATTTCCTCCTGGTCCTTGAGTTTTCACTCCAATCTGCTAACGGGTTGATCTCACTTACTGTGGAATTACGATGTTAGTGATCTTTCAGGGGCCAGAGCAAACAGAAGAAAATCTGGAGAAAATGTGGAGAAACACCTGGAGTTCTTGCAGTGTGTGTAATCTCTGAGTCCCAAGGTGGGCACGGTTTTGCAGCGTGTCCCATGCCACCCAAGCCTGGCTGCACGTGGGAAGCCCCAGGGAGGCCTCAGGATTGCTGATGCCTGGATGCTGCATCCTCTAGCTTGGATGGAACTGGTCTGGAAGATGGCTCGATCATCAGGACTGGTAAGAGCTCCCCAGCTGAACCTAATGTGCAGCAGAACTCAGGATTCACAGGAAGAACGCGGAAGTGATGAGTTCAGCAAACATCGCAGCTGAATTCTCAGGATAATACAAATTTGGAAACCTTCCCACAACTTACGCAAGGATATGGGAGAAGCATTCTGACAGGTGACTTAAGAAGAGAGAAACTTGGGAAAACCTGCAGGCCTCCTGAATCCAAGCTCACCTAGCTGAATATGCAATTTATGGGAAATGGAGTTTTCAGGGGTGGGTTGAAGAAACAAACAGAACCTTGAGGACATCACTGATTCTATTGCCCTCTTATGCATCCCATGGTTTTTGGCTGTCAATTATATACTACAAAACACTGTCGTAAGGGGTTAAGTACCCAATGATGAGTAATAAGAAAGACATATTGGGATCTTATGAGGTTAAGATGCCTTTGGTTTGCTTAAATGACTGGGGAAAGAACTAAAATAAAACAAATAGGATCATATATTTGCATCCTGGCTCTTTTCATCATACTTATTCTTTCTCGGAGAAAGCTCACATTTAATGGTAGCAAAATCCATTGAAATCCTGATTTAGAAACACTTAGCCACCCTTGTCAACAATGAGTTTCCTGTTATTTTTAGCATCTCATCAGATTAAAAAAAATAAACAAACAAACAAGCAAGCAAAGTCTCTACACAATGGGGCAATCTTTGAGAGGGAAAATTATAGCTTGCTGACCACATTTTGTGGATGGATTTCTAACCATTACCCATTGGCTACAAGACTACATCCATTCCAGTTACCGCTGGGCGATGAGAAGTGGACCAGACGGGATTTGGTAGGCAGCTTTCCATCCCCACCCAGGAAAGAGAGGATGGCCTTTCCCGTTTGTCCTGGTTCTCCACTGTCACTGGGAGGTTCAGGATTTGCCCGGTAGTTCTACTTCTGATTATCCAGCACTCAAATCCTTTCTGGTGATTTTGTGATGGGGGAAATATGAACCATAAGGGGCATCCTTTTTTTCCAGATCAAGTTTCCCTTCACCAGATAATTCCTTAGACTTGGATCTAATTTTCTCTATCACCATCACCTGGATCCAAACATTATAATTTCACAGGCTGCCAAACTAAGTGTCATCAAGAGGAGAGCATTGCTGGATCAGTATACAATCCAGCTGAGGAAGGTAAAGAGCTCATACTCCACTTTAATTAACCCAAATGCCCATCTGCCTTGTGTCTCACTAAACTTCCTAGTTTCCTGTGAGCCATTTTCTTGTCCCGTGTTTTACACATGTGGAAATGAAATCATGGAATATTGTAATCTCAAGAGAAGAAGCATGGGGTATATGGGAGCTACAAAATCTAAGTGGCACTTCCATTTGCATTTAGAAGAGAAAGACCGGACCTCACGCGGGTTTGTGTGTCTTAGGGTGAAGGCAAAAAGATGAGCTACCATAGCATTTTGCTGCATTCCAGTTTGACCACTTATCGTATCTCTGCTGCCTGGATGGTCTGGGATGGAGTGCTCAAAAATGACCTCTCCACAGAAGAGTGTTGCCTTTCCCTCGGCATACATGACTGCCTGCTGCCCAAGCTGTGAACAAGTCTGGGGTCTCCTGGACATAGCTAGGTGTTCACACCTCCGTGACAATGAACGGCTATAGTAAACCTGGACTCTGGTAATTCCCATTTCATGACAGGCCTCTCCAGCCAGCACTGCCTCAGCATCCAGGACACTTTGATTTCATTTTATTTATGCAAGTGTATATTTTTATGCATCTATCTATAAATATATACATTCATGTATGTAAATTAACCCATATGTTTATGCTATTCGTGTGTGTGTGTGTGTGTGTGTGTGTGTGTGTGTGAATTCAGCTGTGACTTTTCTCCAATTAGGTAAAGAAATCAAAATCTGCCAACTAGCATCAAGTGCAGCAAAATGAATTTTAGCACCCTGTACACATGGCAGGATCCCACTCTCTTTAGTCGTCTCTGCCTCCTTCTCCTGCCTCCTTCTTCTCCAGCCAGTTTCCCCATCTCTCCTTTCAACCCTTTCCTGCCTTTCTCAGCTGACATTGACTTAAAAGCCAGTTTCTCTCCTTTGCCCTTACTCCAACACCATAAACTTAAAACAAAACACATGGCCCAGGACAGGGTGCTGTCTTCAGTTTCCCATTTCCTTCTTCTGATACTTTGTTGTTGGTTTGGGGGTTCTGCCTGGTAAACCCCCAAGAGCACACTTTCTAGGTATGGAGCGAATCAGGGTGCCCTCCCCTCCAGCAGAATCTTGCTGAGTGTGTGGGAGTCACTCGCTCAGTGGTGGGAGATTTGATGGGAAGCAGCTGACAAGCCCCAGCCATCTGGGAAGCGAGCTCACCATGGAGCCTGTCCCTTGTGGTTGCTTAAGAAAAACATTGAGAGTCTTTGGGTCACAACTGTTTCTCCTTTGTTCTCCTGAATACTGAATTTATCTCCAGAGGCCTGGGATAGTGCAGCTAAAGAGAGAGCTGGTTGTGGGCTCATGGCAGGGACCCCAGGTCTGTGTGCTATTGCAACCTAAAGATGGACAGTGACTTTGCAGCCCCTTGTCCTTCATTATTTTAAGGATTTGTTTTCTTATTGCTTCCCTTGACAGACCATGATTCCCTTGGTGCCTCATAGATTAGAACCTTGGTACTAGCCCTCAGTAGAAGCAACTCCTTGTCTCTTGGGAGACAGGCCCTGAACATGGAACCTGGCATGGACAACCACTCAATAAATAGTTGGGGGGGTGTCTCAATGCATAAATAAACGTAGTCCCTTTCCTTAGTCTCTCCACCCAAATTAAGAGTGGCATAGGGGCTGGGGGAGAGGTGTAGTCCAAAGATCTCTCTATTGACAGAATATTGACTCTAGAACCCAGGAATCCTCTGAGTACTGCCATGTCCCTAAGAGAGACAAGTTTTGTTTTCAGAAAGGATTCAGATCTTTTCTAAGGTTCATACTGCCTGGGAAGCAGTCTAAGGCTGTGGATTTTCCTACTGACCTACTGTGCTCCAGGGTACAATGGGGACAGTCCTAAGCAATGACCACAGAGAAGCCCTCCAGTGCTTGGATGGGGTTTCCTCAAAGCAGGGAAGGAGCTTGAGAGCTTGGCATGCAGTCAATGTATCATGCCCCTGTGTACTATATGCATTTTAATTTTTTATTTAAATGGAGGTTTATGAACTTATAAATAGCACTGTAAGGATCACTTTAGATTTACAGAAAAATTGAGCAAGTAGTACAGTTTCTATATTACCCTTGTCCCATTCCTGCATGCAATTTCTCTTATTAATCCCTTACATTAGCATGATGCATTTATTTAGATCAATGAACTAACATCAATACATTATTATTAACTAAAGTACATAATTTATTCAGATTCCCTTAGGGTTTCTTTTTAACCTAATGTCCTTTTTCTGTTTCAGGATTTCATCCAGGATATAACATTACATGTAGTCACTGTGGCTCTCAGGCTATAGTGACAGGTGCTTAGTGTTTCCTTAGTTTTGATGGCATGGATAGTTTTGAGAAGAACATGTCTTCCTGGCTAAGGAAGCTTCTCCTCAGAGTTACTCTGGGACAGTTTTGCAAAATATATTTTCACCCAGGTAAAGAAGGTTTCATCTTATTTAAGTTATTCTAGAAGCAGGAGAAGATGAAATCGGAGACCCACAATAAAGTTCCTGTTCTCCCATTGTCCCCTACCCCTCTCCTGAGAACATTCTAGAATATCTCTAGACTTAGACTTAAAAGCTGCTTTATTTTATTCTCTTCTAAAAGCAGAGTTAAGAGAACCTTGCCAGAAGGTATGTATCTTCCTCCCCTCCACCATGAATTGTCGACTGCCCTCAAAGTGCCCCTCACCTTCACAGGTGCAGCATGGGGCCTTTTGGAGCAGATGTACTCTGACATTAAAGGAATCAACAGACACCCCCAAGATTGGCTTGTAAATGACCACTCGACCACACTACTCCTGCCTGGTTTGTGGAGTTCCCATACTGACTTATGTCAATACTAGACAAATCCCTCTGGAGAATCATTCTTTCCCTTCAGTTGCTCAGAAGCATGCTTTTGAGACTTTTGTGAATGATGTCTGAGCAAGTGGCTGGAAAGGGGAAAGAAAATGTTTAAGCAGTGGACCAAAAGAAAGAAGAGTGATGTTTCTGGAGACACCATTTCCCTGTCAAAGTTTCAAGAAACAGGAGTCCTTTCTCCTTTTGTGTGAGCACAGGGTGGCTTGGGCTGTAAATACTAAGTGGCCTTTAACTGGTCTTCTGAGTAGCCCTTGTAACCCAAGACCGGAACTGGTCAAAGAATTTTATTTCCCCCCAACCACAGGGAAGAAAATGAAGATGCGGTCACTGGAGCTTAGTCAGCAGGTGAAGTCAAGCCTTTTATTCTTTGTATACTGCAGTCAACAGAAAGTTATTGCTTAGTTAACCCCTCTGAATGAATACCTGATAATTAATAAACCCATGAAGTATACCCTAAGGCTTCAAGTTGAAGAAGGCTCCTCTCTTCAAGTGGAAAAAAGAGGGGAAAAAACATGCTGAACTAATGGAAAAAAAATTCCAGTAGAAGGCAAAGCAATTAGGATTAGTGAATTCCATTTCATTTAAAGTTTCAAGATATAACAGCCATTTATCTAACAAATTAATAACAGGAGTGACTTTCCTAATATAGTAACAAAGTCTTTATATTTTATTAGTGGAAATCCAAACTGAATAATTTAGTGATAGACAAACATCCATATACATATATATTCATCCATATATATTATTTTTTGGTTAGGCTTTTTTCCCTTAATTCACTATATTCAGATAAATCTAGATTTATGTATCTCTTCTAAATTAGTCCCTACTTCATTTGGGAAGATACATTTAATATTATGGCTCTGTAGAAAATCAATATTTTTAAATGTTATCTTTCATGCTAAAAAGCTTCATCATCCAGCTAATTATGCCACCATAAGAAGAGAAAAAGGTTGATGCTGTGGTTCGTGTTTCACAGGTATCATTACATTTGCTGTAGAGTGTAAATGGAGACCACTGAGAGGTTGGTGAATGAGATGTAGAGGAGATGACTGCTAAGGCACGGTGGGAGAGATGAACTCAGGGCCTCAACCACTAATAATATCTATGCTGTGGGAAAGTGGAGGATACTCGTGAAAAGTGTTAGTGACTAAGATCCACTGTGATTCCCTAACTCAGAAAGCCCCTAGGGTTTTGCCTGGGGTGCAGAGTAAGCAAAGAGTGACCTGCTGTCTTCTGAGGAGAAACTCATTGACAGATGCTACTGATTCCCTGCCAGCTGTTTGACAATGGCTTCTGCCTTATCCTCAAACCGGTGGGGAACAACTGAAACCATCTCTCCTCTCAGCTCTCTTGCACTCATTCATAGAGAATGACAATGTTCCAAAGAGCAGAGGGGCAACTCGCTGAGATCACAGTCTGGAAAATAATCCAAGACTTCAGAGAAGTCAGGACACCTACGTCCTACTGGCCACAACAGGAATATAAATATTCCCTATTTGGTGAGTTGTGTTATACATGAAATTTGTAGGGCATGGTGATCTCCTAGGAAAAATAACGTTTCCCACCTTCTGCAGGTATGTAATCCTTAGGAAGGTCTCAAATCTTTTAAAAAATAAAAGATCATGATCATGATGATGATTCAGCAGTACCAATAGGAGATAACACATCTATACAGATTTTCCTGAAAGAATTCCAACAAGGCTAAGATACAATACTGTTTAGCCCATTTTTAGAGACAAATAATAAAAGGACCCTTTCTGATATCACCCATCACTAACGTGGTTCACATTTATCAAGTATGACTGTATACTGGATACTTGACATTTTAATCTTGTTATTCATTTGTTCATCTTTACAAATATTTACTGAATGCTAGGTATTTGTAGCAGGCCAATCAGGACCTACGTAGGAATAGAAGAGAATTTGTAACTCTAGTCTAGGAACCAGTAGAGACCAATTCCTTGCCCTTGCTCCGAATTAGTTACAAATCCTATCTAGAGTTTAAAGAAATTGCTAGTCAATGGTGAAGACTGGATCCAAATGTGAATATTTCCCTCTCATAGGTGCACAGTTCCATAATTTAAGAAAATTGCTGGAGATACTGCGGAGGGGCTATCTTGGGATAGTAGTTCCCAAGGGAACTACTTGGTTGCAGATGGTTGGTAGAGCTGCAGGTCAATGCATCTTTGGTTGGGTGCAGCTTCCCACGGGGCCCCCAGGCATCCATCCCTTAGCTCTGGTCTCTCTGTCTGTCACTAGTGATCTCATGACTTTGGGTAAGTCACTCAACTTTTCTGTGTTTCCAGCATCAGTCAAAGATAGATGGATGCATACAACTGTTCAAAAGAAATCCTAAAGAATAAAATGAGACTGCGGTGAAAATGCATTTTAAAATACTGTGATGGCTCAGATATAACATGGCCCCCTGTAGGCTTGTTTTGGACACTTGGTTCCCAGCGGTGGTGTTATTTTGGGGAACGGGTGGGGTCTAGCCTGAAGACGTAGGTTATTGAGGACAGGCTCTTGGAGTATCTTGCTTCTGGCGGCTTCTTGACTTCCTGTCCATCCTGCCATGATCCTCCGAATCCTATCAATATGTAAGTGTCACCCTCCTTCCTCCCTTTAAGTTGTTTCTGTAAGGTATTTGGTCACAGTATTGATAGGAGTGATTCATGTTAGATAGCAATGGAAAGAAGTTGTGATACGTGTAGTTACTTGCTAACTATTCTGTCTTGATGGCATTACCTTTTGATTTTCCCCAGTGACTAGCTATTGATGACAAATATATGTAGGAAAAGGGCAAAGGGAACTTGTCATAGGCTCACTCGTAGGACAGAGGAGGATAGTTCAAATGGAGTGCTTTCATTTTTTGCTATGCCTCCATGGCTAAGCTTAAACCACTTCCTGCGAAACAGGTCTTGCCCTAAAGAGTGAAAATTTTACAAAGCAATCAAATGCTTAGAACTACTTACACATTGGTACAAAGATCAGTTCTGTTCAATAACACAAAGAATATATTTTTCATCTTCAAATTCCTGCAAGAGACAGATCACAACCCAGGGCTGCTAATGTGGGAAGATAAAGCCCTCCTCATAAAAGGAGCATCTGTAGCAATCTGCACCAATGCATTTAATTTCTTCTATCCTTATAAATCTTCAGAGCTCAGATAAAGTACTTGCATTCTATTACCTCACTCAGATCAGAAGGTTTAGTAGCTTTGTAAAAGTTCCTCTTTCTTTTCCATATCTGTTTCACCTCATTCTAGAGAACTGTAACATCCACATCAAGCAGAACTAGTTAAAGAGGATTTTAAGGAAATGCAAGATGTGACCAAGTCTAGACATCCCGTAATGAGTGCGCTGGGCACATACATTTGGACTGGTTACTTGAGCCACCTTCTTAATGGAGAATTTGGATCACTGCACAGTCAATCCGCTTAATTGCATCTGTGTTGGCCATTAAAACAAATTGAATGCGCTATGGCCAATTTGATCATGTCATAAAGAAATGGCCTATAGGGCCCATCGAGAAGCAGAATTTCAGCCATTATTCGATTATATCTGATCAATGGAGACAGACAGTATGGGAAATCCTGGAGCCAAAGCAGATCCTATAGGAGCCTCTGGATGGCTTGGACGGGTACATTTGTTAGGATCAACTGTCAGCACCAAAAAAAATTGCCAGGTGTTTGACAAAGCCTCACCTTGCTCTGTCCTGGGGCCAGAAAAGTCCGTGCCTCATGACTTTTCCTAAAATATCCAGTCAGCAAACCAACAGGTCATCTTTTCTACTTTGAGTCCTAAGTAATTTGAGAAGGAGAAAAAAAACATTCAAAAATCTCCACTGGCTTTGACCTCTAATGTTGGTATAAATATAGCTCTCATGCTGTATCCATTGTGATTAATGCTGGGTAAAGGTAATTTAAGTGGGGCCTGATTTTCTTCTTTTTCTCCATCTCATCTCCATGTACTGTACCTTGACCTGAACCTCTGCTCATCTGAGTTTAAACGGGATCTCGCAGGGGCCTCCATTGCTACAGAAGACACCTTGTTCTCAGGTCACCTTGGTCTTCATTGTCTTGTAAAGTTGGACAGGGGTAAAGATCATTAATGAGTCTATTTCTTATCATTTACATATTTATGCCATGGAGAAATTACTGTGGGCCATATTTACTTAGGATTTGATAGGTGCTTCCCTTAGTAATTTCAGAATATTGTCTCTTAGCATAGGCTAAATGGTTTCCCTCATTTGTCATAATCAGTAGAAACCTTGGGTTCTCCTAGCAGAGATTTACAATAGAGCAAAACCTAGATACATAAGGCCATACAGTATGATGCTAAATGAAAGGACCTTGAGGATATAGAAACAAAAGTCATATAATGAGTGATTGTTGTCCTTAATGTACTACATTATCTCTCATCTATTTTTCTGTCCCTTGGTTATCTCATATTGTTACAGTATTTTACCTTGTTATCTGATATATTGTATATATGTTTATTTGGTTATTTGAACTAGGATAGGGAAGGGGAGAAAACAAGATGAGGGGCAGGGGTGGGGAGAGGAAATGGGGACTAAAACATGAGAAAGGGTATCAATGTTTGTGAAATAATGCACCGTCTGTCTGGTGAATATAATGTAACCCTTCTATTAATTACAATAAAAATATATGGAAAAAAGAATATTGCCTTTTATAATCCACATATGACCTTGAGAAGTAGCTTGCAATGTCTACTCTGTGGAGGAACTGCTGACATACAGAGCTGAAGGATGAATAATGGTTTCAGCTCATGACCAAGGGAGACCCAGGGCCAGAGACATTTTGAACAATAGGAAATATGGAAAGGGAAATTAACAATTGCAGGAGAAGCCTGAGTCCTTGGGTTAGAGCAGTTACATAACCAGAAGGCAAATACATGAAGAAGAGCGTGTAATGCAATCTTAGCTACCTGGTGTGTTATTAGAAGTGTAGCTAGAGTCAGAGCAGAGTTCTTGTGGAGCTGGAGAGGAGAACTTCCAGGAAACGTGCAAAGCCCTTAAGGTCGACTACAAGTTTTAGAGCATTTTAAGGGGTTCACTCTAGAAAAAGATAAAGAGAAATAATTTGTGGAGAGTAGTTTAAAGATGAGAAGTACTCAAATACGAAGATATTAACAGAAGACAGGTCTAAAGGTAAGCAAAGGACAATAGAATGTTCAGGTATTCTAAGAGAATAAAAGATAGGCGTACCTGGCAGAGACAGAGACTCCTAGGTCTGACTCCAGTGCGGATGGGGAGATGGGATTGTGGTTGGAGAAGCCAGTTGGTAAAGAGGAACAGGGAGAATGGGCGATGTGAATGCAGGGTTATAAGGTAGGAAGCAGTATGGAAACATCTGAAAAGGAAGCTGGTGAGGGGTTGAGTAGGGGTGAGTCTTCGCTCCAACAATGTCACAATAACAACTTTGGCCAGCTCCTCCTTCAACTGTACCATTAACCTCTACAGTCATGCCATGTCACTACCCCATCACCCTCACGACCATCACTGACATGGCTACTCATCCTACCACACATCCCTGGCCCTACTACTCCCCTCCTGCTCCTGCTCCTCCTCCTCCTGCTCCTCCTTCTCCTCCTCCTACTCCTCTTCCTTCTTCTTCTTCTCCTCCTGCTCCTCCTTCTCCTCCTCCTACTCCTCCATCAGCACTGCAGTACTGTCACCATCATGATCACCCCTATTACAACAGCAAGCAAAACAAAACAGACACCAAAATGAAGGACATTAAAAAAAGAAAGCCCTCCTGCACACAGAGAGAAGCTGATCCTCAAGCGCACTTAGCCTAAATCTGAAATGTGGGGCGGCCAAGCTCTACAGAGATGAACTCTGGTTTCTCCACATTGCTAAGGATTAATGGACAAAAATTGTACATATTTATGATACATAATGTGTTGTTTCTCTCTCTCTCTCTCTCTCTCTCTCTCTCTCTCTCTCTCTCTCTCTCTCTCTCTCTCTCTCGAGATGATGACAATAATCAAGCTAATTAACGCGTCTGTCCCCTCGTGGGTGTGTGTGCTTCTGTGTTTTCATAGATTCTCCTGTCCCATGAACATCCGCTGTCTTCTCCATTTGTATCCTCCTACTGTTCAAGTAAGATTGTTTTAATTTTGTTTTTGGAGAGCCCACTGTTAGTGTGTAAAAGTGGTGCTATCTTATACATGGTTTTGTACCTTGCAATTTCACTGAATTCATTTTTTTTTTAGTTCTAACAGCTTATTGATGGAGTCTGAAAGTTTTCTATATGGAAAATCATGTCTTCAGAGGCAATTTTACTGATTTTGTTCTTATTTAGATGCCTTTATCAACTCCTTTTCTTGTCTAGATATTCTGTCCAGGACATCCAGAGCTATTGTATTGAGTAGAGGGGATGAAAGTACATATTTTTGCTTGTTATTCCTCTCAGAGGAAATGATGTTAGCTCTTTCCATTATGTGATGCGATGTGAGCTCTGTGAGTATGTGTATTTATACATATGCATGTATAAATATATGCCCTTTATTATGATGAGCTATTTTCCTTTTATACCTAATTTAAGAATTTTTTTCACACAGAGAATTTCTTTCTATGATTGCTATTTCCCTGAACTCCTTTCAGGGTGTGGTTTAAGTACTCAGTGAAGACTCCAGTGCGTGAATTATGTACAGCTTGACATACTGGAATGAATAATAGGCGTTCTGCAATCAAGATGGCTTCAGTAATCTGTTCATTGTCATTTTCCTTCCCTACTTAGAATTCATCATTTCTTACATGTGTGGAAATAGGAAATCTTTTCATCATTTCTAGCTTCATGCCAGCATACTTTATCCACCAATTGTGTTATAGACACTAGGAGATGTGAGAACATTTGACTGAAATAGAAGCTGATGAAAAGAATATTTAGTTTAGGTTTTAGAGAAAACTGAGACTCAAGAATTTGGCATGTGTATACCTAAATAGAGGTGATTTTTTTTTTTGCCAGTCCTGAGCTTGAGCTCAGGGCCTGAGCGCTGTCCATAGGCTTTCTCAAGGCTAGAGCTCTATGACTTGAGCCTCAGCACCACTCCAGCTTTTTTCTATGTATGTGATACCGATCAATCGCACCCAGGTCTTCATGCATGCTAGCCAAGCACTCTACCACTAGGCAAAACTCCCGACCAAGGTAAATTTTTTGTATATCAAGCACCTGATAGAAACTCACAAGATTAAAATGTTTGCTAACTTTTTATTTTTTAAAAAAATGCCTCAAAAATCATCTCAGAATTTCCAATGTGAACCTAACAGTTCTCTATTCTTTAAATCTACTACTTAGAGATCCTCACACTGGAAATAGCTTTTCTGTAACAGGATTGTTCCTTGCCACATTAGATGACTGGTATCTTATCAAAATGACCCATATTGGTGCTCAGACAAATTCACCTTCCTTGAGCAAAAGGTAAACAGATGTTCTAAGGTGTGGAACCACTAAGTTGGCTAAACAACAGCCAGCATGGAGCACTCACACCAGTTAGGCTGGTTCTAGAGAAATAAATCACCCGAGAAAGCCACTGCCCACAGAGTAATCTGGACCAAGTAGATGGCTCTTTTGGCTCTTTCCTCCCTTGCAGATTAGTTATTCAGAACCAGCTCAGGCATCCTGTCTGTCCATTTTCTCTGTGTAACCTGAAGCAGGTCACCAGACTCAAGAGAATGATTCTTCTTGATCTTTGAGGCTTCCTGCAAAGGCCCCAAACTATGTCTTATTGCTAAAACCTCGCTTCTGTACCAACCACCTTTCCTCCCTGATATGCCATATGCCTGAGCTTTCCATATGCCCCATGGCAGGATCTTTACTTAGAGCCATTCCTCCACTGCCACTCCATCCTGTCATCTCACCTAACCCCACATACACACCAGAACTGTGGTCGGAAAGGATTTTATCATCAATTTATAGTTGCAGAAGTTCAGCTCCAGACACGTGGTGGGTGCACTGAATTTACTACAGGAGACTCCATCCAAGCCTTTGTCTTAGTTTCTGGTGGTTGCCAACATTCCTCAGCTTTTCTTGGTTTGTGGAGGTGTCACCACAATCCCTGCCTCCATTGTCACATGGTGTCCACATGTGACACTTGCCTTTCTTTGTGTGCCTCTGCTCCTTTTCTGAGAAGGCCACAAGTTAGATTAGACTGAGGGTTCATTTCACTTTACTCTGTTCTTATTTTTAATGCGCACGCCAATTATGTCTGCAAAAACTCTATTTCCAAATACAGTTATATTCTCAGGAGCCAGAGATGGGGAATTCTACATCCCCTTGGGAGATGAACTCACAGGAAAGGTGACCCAGGGTCTCCTTCGGAGTCTTAGTCTCTGGGTCTGCGCAGTGAGTCCAACTTTGTCTATCCCACAGTGGCCGGGTGGGGATTAAAGGAGCTAAAGAATGATGGTGCTTCTTGCATTACCCATGGCCTCTCCCTTTCCAACCCTCTCCCAGTGATTTACAGTAATATTATGGCTAACACAGAAAGTGCCAGCAGGTAGAATTTGGAGTAAGCATCAGTCGTTTGCTAGTCCATTTTACAACTGCCCACGTGAGATGCGGGGGCTGGATTTGATGAACTGGCTTTCATAATGAAAGTTTGGGGTGATTTTAGGACACCAGGCCAAGATGGGTGTTTTTTGGCTGGTTATCCCTGTCATGACAGAGAGCGCAGGAGTGTGTGTGTGTGTGTGTGTGTGTGTGTGTGTGTGTGTGTGTGTGTGCATTTTATGGTCCAATACAAATATATTTAAAAATACCTAAAACCTATAGGGAATCAAGTTTCCAAACTATGTTCTTGTGGCTGACTTCTGAATCATAGTTTAGTAATTAAAAGAAGAAAACACAAAGTTGCACTTGGCAATGAGACATAAATTGTACCTTGGAAAAGGACGGACACTAGTTTCTACACACCAGACGTGTCCCATTTAATCCCGGTTAAAACAATCCTGAATCTTAAGACTATTTATAGGCTGTGACAATCCTTCCCAACTCTCTTCCCTGCAGAAGTGCACGGGTGGAATCTGGCTGGAAGTGGCGCTTTATTTATTTATTTATCATGTTATTTTCAATCTGCGAGATGATTTCCATAGACTGTGGTTTGGCAGGCAGCACCGGAGAGATACTCAAAGACAACTAGGGTGCCGACAGCTGCTCTAGCATAAACAAGCAGTGATGCATAGGACTGGCACGGACAAATGGTTTGGAAAATCAAATGAAATAAAATAAAAACATTTGTTATCATTTTTTTGGAGGTTTTGAACGCAACCAGCTTCAGTATAACTTTAATGCCTCACATGGCTTTATTATTTTTTAAAATAAATAATTACGATGGGGAACATTTTGTTTTGCTAAGAAGGGTGGTTTAACTGTGTGTGGGGGGGTCCATGGAGGGGGGCTCCAGCAGCTGTGGCTCGTCTCTGCCTCAGGTCTCGTGATGGGCCTGATGTTGGCAAAAGCCAGGGCTGGATCAGTGGGCCACTTGGACATTCATCTGCTTCTTGTCTCAGACACTGCTCATTGAACATCTCAGTGGCCCAACGTCCTCCTCTCCCAGACTCTCCCCACAGTGGCTGGAGACACCACCGAGCACTGATGCAATGCTTACAAATCTCTCATGAAGTCTCTCTCCATGAAAGTTTAGCCCAGCGTAGTCATGATCTATAAGCATTTACCAGAATGGTGTCTGGCAGGGCGGCGCTTATGCTTTTATGCCATGCTTCTCAGAGGGGGATTTGGGAAGTCCTTTCCCATTTGCAAAGTACTTGGGACTAGGTAGTCCCACGTGAGGGTCTCCACTGTCAATCTCAATTCCCAGCCCACTTCTTATCGGGGTCACCTTGGCTCTGCCTGTTTCCACTTCACATTTCTCATTATGTAAGAAGGGAGTGGGAGGCCTGTTCTAGGGTTGTACCTATGGTTCGTGTGTGTGTGTGTGTGTGTGTGTGTGTGTGTGTGTTGTGTATGTGTGCTGGTCCTAAGGCTTGAACTCAGAGCCAGGGTGCTATCCCTGATCTTTTTCATTCAAG
Organism: Megascapheus bottae; assembly: GCF_031878675.1. Lineage (NCBI taxonomy): Eukaryota > Metazoa > Chordata > Mammalia > Rodentia > Geomyidae > Megascapheus > Megascapheus bottae. Next base: position 5,036,934 of record NC_143532.1, on the reverse strand, counting down.
GCTTACCACTTGAGCCACAGTCCTACCTCCAGGGTTTTGGTGGTTAACTGGAGATTAGAGTCTTGTGGACTTTCTCGCCCAAGTTAGCTTTGAACTGTGATTCTCAGATCTGTCTCCCAAGTAACTAAGATTACAGGCATGAACAGCCAACACCAGGGTCTAAGACCTTTAAAAAAGTAATTAGCAATACAAATAGAAATTAGACACTCATTGGAACACCTCTGACCCTCTCCTCACTTGGAGACACACACAATGTCTTTGCTTTGGGTAAGGAGATAAGAACTCATTGTTACCATGTTATTTCCTTGAACCAAGCTGAAATTCTAATGAGCAGTTTCTAATGTCTGAACATCAGGGTTTTATTACAACAGAAAATGAACGGAAAAATATGTAATAAACTCAAGAGTTTATAAACCCCACGAGGGTTTCTTTTTTTTCCCTGAATTGCCAGGGCCTGGCAGAGTGCTGAGACCTACACGGAGCTTGATAAACATGAGTTTAATGAAGAAATAGATAAGCAGTCTTCAGATAGGAAATTGACAATAGCGTTGATATTAGAAGTTGATAAACTGGCTTTCTGAAAAAAAATAGTTACATTTGATTTGTGAGGGTCTACAACCCCCTTAGTAAATACTCTACCACAGCAAGCTGACACTTGGAGAAGCCTGAGGGCTGTGCAAGAAAGAGTCTTCAGCTCCAGTGATCTGATCAGAACAAAGGACCTCCATTTCCTGTTTGTTTTCAGGAAGCACTTCCTACTGGGGACTTCCAGTTGACTCCACCCAATTCTCCTTCCACAGCTGGCGTTAGGGACCTCGCACTTTGCAGTTAGGGACGTCTCACCTTGTACTTTGTGGTGAGGGACCCCTCACTTTGTTTGGCTGGGCGTGGGACTGGAGCCATGGGTCATCCATGGGTTGACCATCTGGCCATCTTGCACAAAGCCGCCTTCTCCTTGTCCCCAGTGCCCACAGTGACTGACCCAGACAGTTTTAAATGGGCCACACAGGTGACACCTTTGCAACTCCTGCACTTTCTGGGTCTCTGCAAAGGCCTCGGGTTTCTGTGTCCTTCCCACGATTCATTTCCCACCCGTTAGCGCTCCTATTTCCCATCCTCTCTGGCAGAAATTGCAAGGAGAGACATCAGCACATCTTTGTACAATCGGCGAATATATTTGGAATGCTTATTTCTGAGAGCTGTTGGAGATGACTAACAATTTTCCAGCACACAAAAGGGCCTCCAATAATCTTAGCAGTGGCAAATGGAACCAATGTTCTATTTCCCTCTCGAAAAGCAAATACCTGAAAAACCCGAATTCCAATACTAGAGTGTCAAATCCACGGCACCCCTCTTGATTAACACTGGAAATGTCTTTGTGAAGATATTACCTTTACAAGAGTCCTAAAGCTGACACTGAAGGTTTGATTTGAATGAAGCAGAATTCGGAGTGAGCAACGGGAAAAGAGCGCCCACACTCCTGCAAGGCTCCCACTTGTTCTACTCCCAGGGACATGTCTTTCAGGGTTTTTTTTTCTTCCTATCTCATCTTCATGATGAACCCGTTCAAGTGTGGCTGCTTGGCATACATAAAGCCGTCAGAGCTAACCACAAGCCAACCAGTCTTCGAATCTGATGCGAGGTAAAGACCAGAACTTGAAATGATTTGTGACCCAATGAGTCATTTCCTGCCATCTTATACTTCCTTACTGAATGCCAAGACTTCTGTCCCAGCATGTTTAGATGGGAATTCAGAAAGAAATTTCTCCACAGCAATGGTGTGAATTGAGAGCCTATTTCTTATCCTAGTAACCCGTACCTGTCCACCATTGGCAAACCGATACACACTAACCACACAGAAGAAAACCAAGAGAGGCCTTGGCAAGACAGAAGAGCAGGTGAGCAAGGGGAGAGAGAAGAGAGATTCGTATGTTGAAAAGTTTCGAGGCTCCTTTCTTTCTTGTCTTGGAAAACTAAGACTGGATCTTTGAGCTTTAGCTGAAGTGTGTGTGAATCCTTAGGAAAACCTTTCAGAGAACCCAAGATGGAGCCATGTCTTTTTGACACATGGTCTGAAAAAATCCTCTTCTGTTTGGTACATGTGAGGGTTATACTTATATGTGGGTTTAACGTCATGCATATGGTGATTTGTTACACATGTCTGCCCCCTCCCCCTGCCCTCCAACAAATGTTTTTAACTAGGAAGGCTTAGAAAGCCTGGGTTGCATCTCTGAACTGGTGAGCTGAGCAGGTGGAGGGTACCTGGGTGGTGTCTGAGATAACTGGACTTTCGTATCTTAGCCTTGCTGGCCTAGCACTGTCCTTCCCTCCTGAATCTACTGACATCCAGCCTTGGGCGCTAACATAGCAGAGAGCCTGGGTTCCCAGCTGACAGCTACTGGTCAGTACCAAGCATCAGAGGCAGAACGTGGATAGGACAGGAAGAAGAGGGCCCACCGAAGGACAATGGAGGGCAGGGAGACTGATGCTGACAGAACGGATTTGCTCCTGCCGTCTTCTCCTTTCTTCTTGCATTAGGGACAGGCATTGCCTGAACACACAGCACACAAGGGGACATGATGAAGCATCACTTTTTCCAGGGCAGTGACCGGGGGCAGCGGCAGGAACTGTCCCTCCAAGTTAGCCCCTGATATTTCCTGGGATTTCCTGCTGTGAGGAAGTCCTGACAATCAACCCGGGGCATCATTCATTCATTCCCCAAGTATCCCATGTTAGGCATTGTGTTGGGAGGAGTATGCCCCACCTTGAGTGACAAGCATTCCATGGCAGCTGTCCTAGCTCTCTAGCAATGCAGAGTTTTCTGCATGCAAACCAAGATAGCTGTTTCCCCACGTTGGATATGAGCCGAGGATGCAGTCACTCATCAAACAGTGCAGGTCCTGAGAACCACTGCCTCAAGGTCGTCCCATAATGCTGGCCCACCCCTCACTGGTGACTCTCAGTCCTCTGGGACAGAGCCTAGGAGCCTGCATTTATCCATCCCATTTACTATTATGTATATTTAAGTGCTAGAAGGGCTCATTCTTAAAGGCCCAGGTGTTAAAGTCACTCAGACCTGGACCCTACAAACCTATGCCAAACGTTACAAGTCGCATAATCAAGATGGAATCCACTTTCCTATTCATAAAATAGGTTAGATAACACCACCTTCAGACTGTTTTCAATTTCGGTGGTATTCAAGTTTGAAATCAAGGCCTTGCACTTGCTAAGCAGGTACTAAACACTTGAGACCCTTCTGGCTATTTTTCAGGTAGGGTCTGACATTTTTGTCTCAGACCAGCCGTTGAGAGTAGCTACAGGTGCGAGGGGTTACTACATATGACTTATTTGATGAAATGAGTACTTAGTGGTATTTTTTATCGCCTATGTGACTCAGAGGAATGACAGTCCTACTGATCTCTGCTCTTGCACTGCTGGGATTATAGACATGAGCCACTTGACCTTGCTCAATAGACTAAGAAAATGGGACAGAGCCTTAGCACATCATCTGGCTTGGAATTTACTGTACATTGATTCATGTCCATCATCACCACTACAATGGCTGTCTGATATCTGGAGTCACATCCATTTAGGACTCCTGGCTCATGTTCAGTCTGGGTCAGAGATGTAGAAACAGAGAAAGAGCCGCCCATCATTTCAATGTTTGCTGAAACGCAGCCTCTGGTTTCATGTGTAGAGTGGATAACACTCAAGAGGCAGAGCCTGAGGGAGCCTCTCAATACGGATAATGTTCTAGAAAATTTAGCTATTTGTCGTAGGCCTATGAAGGCTAAGAAGACTCTTTTGAGCAGAGGGAAACATGTTTTGTAGGCAAGGATAACTTGTTTTAGTCAACCAAAGGTTTAAGAAGATTCCATGTGGCTCTTCTGCAGTCACTGCACAAAGTCCCAAAGCACCATGCAGACACCTGCACAAGGCATGGCCCTTGATTGCTCTTCACATTTCTCATCCTACTTGGGTTGTCTAGTCCCCATTTGTCCTCTTCTTTGGGATCATCACAGAAGTCTTTAGTAGATCTTAGATTGCAAAAGCTAGTAGATCAAAGAATATTCCTTCAAAATCCATGTCCACCTAGAAACAGAATGTGATCTTCTTTGCAAATAGGGTTCATGAAAACGAAATTTGTTTACATCTTGGATTAGTGTGTTCTCTACACCCAATGTGATCACCTTTGCAAGAACAGAGAGGAGATAGGAGCTGGAGACTTACTCCTGTAACTCACAGTTTGAAGCCATTCTGGGCAAACACTTCATGAGGCCCCATTTCAACCAATTGCTGGAGGTGAGTGGTGCACCGCTGTCATTCTATGGGAAGATGAGTTTGGCTGTAGGCCAGCCAGGGAAGGAAAGTCTGAGATTCCATCTTGAGGAAGGGAAGCTGGATGTGGTGCATGTGTCTGTCATCAACTACACAAAGTCTAAAGCAGGCGGATCATGATCCAGGCATATCTGAGAATGAAGAAGACTGTATCTTAATAGCCAGTGGAAAAACAGGTGGAGGCATAGCTCAGTGGTAGAAGGACAAGGCCCTGAATTTAAACACACCAGAACCTCCAAAACAAAAGGGAGAAAGTGGAGGAGGAAGAGAAAGAAGAGAGAAAGAGAACGTGACAACCGAGGAAGCAAGAAGGATACATAAAGATAGCAGCAAGGACTGGTTTCATACTGTGGCGTTGCAGAGGCTTGAAGGTCACAAGAAGCTGAAGAGGCAGAGACAGATCTGCCCTAGAGACTTCAGAGGAGGCGAAGCTGCTGACACTTTGATTTCATGCCTTGGTTTAAGGCATCAAGTTCTGGTAATTCATTATGGCACCCCCCAAAAAAACTAGCACTCAATCAAGCCACCATGTATCACCCAACAGCCTTCCAACAACGCCTTATGGGCTCTGAGCAGGTGGCAATAACCCAGTATTTTCACGTGCCAAGACATGTCGTGTAAGTAAGATGGAGACCGTCTACTCTAGAAAAGGTCCTGGGCCCAGATGACGGCCACATCTGGTTTCAAAGGAAGGGAAGAAAGAACCTGCACTAGATGAGCAGGAGAAAACTAGAGCCGTTCCTACCTTCCCCAAAGGCACGCCCATGCCTCTGTGGGTAGCGCGGTGGCATTTCCTGGCAATGTTTTACAAGTTTGTTTTGGCGGCAAGCATGTCCTTTTCTGTTTTCAGTGGCTGTGGAGCCTCAGGGCTACACAAGTTCCAGCCCATGCCCTCCTTCCCATTCTCCTCCAGGACTGCCACCACCAACTCCTCACACATGCTGTGGGCTCTCTGCCTTCCACCCTGGCTGCCCTTCACCGTCTGGGGAAGCAGGGGACAGTGAACTTTTATTGCTTAATGCATTCCAGTGCTGGTGACTGTAGGAAAACTCAAGAATGACAGAACTGTCCAATGGTGCTACAAGCCAACTCTGACTGGATACGTGTCCTGCCAGCCGGCTGTCCACCTGGGCTCACACTTCCTCTTCACCCCCATCAGATCAGATGACACTGTTTGGATTCCTCATTTCAAGGGTGTGGAGGGTGAGGCAGGAGGAGTGCCAGGAAATTACCTGAGGGACACTGGCCCTCTTAAAGACAGAAGGGGTACTAAACCACTTCAGAATCCAAGTCAGTCACCCTAGCCCTGCTTAGGACTTCAGTAAAGGCATGGTGGATCTCCTCCTTGGAGCTTTGATGTATTTTCATGGCGATGTCAAGAAAGCCCAGATTGCTGGATGTGGGTAGCTCGAGTTTATACCCCTAGCTCCATGGGAGAGGGGGAGAGGAAGATCGTGGTTTGAGGCCATCCCAGGCAATTAGTTCAAGAGACCCCACCTCAAATTATGACTGGGTGTGGTAGTGAGTACCTGTTACCCTAGCTGTTGCAGGGGGCATGATGGTTAGGTCCAGTGGCCTCTGTCGGTCATCATTGGTGACATTGGGGCACACAATGAGGAGGACTGCAACCCAGGTCAGAACTGATTATATAAGTAAGACTCTACCTCGAAAATAACCAACGCAAAAAGAGGCTGGAGGAGTGGCTCAAGCAGTCGTGTACAAATCCTTATAACTTACTACAGCCGTGGTGATATGTAAGGCCACTAATGGTTATCTCTTCTATCTGAACTTGAACTGTTGGCAGCATCGCTCCATTCCACATCCGTCTCTGGGAGCTGCCCAGAATACTGTGCTCTCTCCTCCTTCCAGAAGGTCAGCTGTCACATCTCACCTGTGGGTAAGTTCATGTCTGTATCTGGCTTATTTTGCTTAATGCCACATCTATAGATTTATTCACATCGCCGTATATGGCAAGATGTTCCTCTTTTTCAAGGCTAAGGTCTATTCTAATATGAACCTACACCACATTTCATTCATCTGACTACGTCCATGGGGGTTGACGTCAGCTCTTAGATATTCTAAACATGGCTACAATGAGCATGAATGTATAGATTTCTCTTTAGTGTGCTGAATTCAGTTCCTTTGGGTACATACCCGCAAGTGGGACTTCTTCTTCCTGAGAGTACTTAATTCTAGCCCTGCAGCTTCTGCCCTGAAAGTCTGACCCACATGAAATAATTCTCTTCCGGTAGAATCTATTGGCTTGAAAGCTATCGTTGAGGACTTACAAGTTGGGAAGAAACATTTTCCAGGGGCCCTGCAACATCACAAGCCAGCAGGTATTTTCTAGAAGTCATTCCAGGTAATAGATAAATAAGAAATCCCCAGAGAAAGGCCCCCTGAGGGCTAGACGAGAGAGCGCTTCTGTGATGCGGTTCTGGTGTGCGCCGAGTGTTTAATAATAGATTCCTCTTCTCATGGAAGGATCTAGATTTGGAAAAACTCTCCAGGGAAATGACCTTAGCTCATTCATTTGCATTCTGCACTTTCTTCTCTGTGACTTAGAGAAGCATGTCCACTGCATATTGCTTAGGAGTTCATTATTTTTGAAGCCTGAACTGTGTAAATATCAAATCACTTACAAGACATGGCAGTTCATCCGGGTGATGAGATCTGCAAAGACTTCATCATTCTCATAATCACCCAGATGAGTTTTGAAGTGTGAGCCCTCAGCTGCCAGGAAATTGGAAACAGAGTCAGGCCCAGCTCTATCTCCAATTGTATGTGACAGCTCCTGTTCAGTTTCAATGACAAGAAATGTGTTGAGCTAAAAATATTCTAAGCAGATGTAAATCTGGGAGATGTGACTGCCACACACCCATGCCTGCTATTCGTTACACTCTACTCTTGATGCATAGCTACTTGAAGCCCAGGTAGCCACTGCTCCCTCTGTACGACACCTACTTGTGTGAGCCTGCGCCTGACGTTCCCGGGAAGGTGTGGCAGAGGACATCACGGCATCCACCAGGAACAATGGATGGTGACAGCCTCATAATGGGTGGGACGAAGGAAATTCTGTTCTGAGAGAGCATTCTCTACTGTGGTCAAGTGCTTTCTTCTGTGTCTGGAAGATCTATTGCCCCAATGACAATGTGGAATAAGTGAGATTCCATCTAGCCTAGGAGAATCAACGGACCCTGGGCACTGGTGGAATCTTCCCTCCATGCGTGACTCAGGCACCTACCTCTCCGAAGGCTGGGGGGTCTGGAGGCAGCATGCTTGCAGGAGGGGTTTTGGTCTCTACTGGTGATAAAGATACATACTCATTATTTTACACAATGGTAATAAAGTTAAATACTGTATTTTATTGAGTGAATCCTATACTGTAGGCACAATACCGAGTTGTATCCACTTGTATTTATTGTTGTCTATTCTTGAAGGCTCAGGAGGCCACTGCAGGGTCTATCCACTATGGCACTTCAGTTCACTGAGATGCTTGTTGCACTGAAGACGGGCCAATATCAGGATATATATATATGTGCATACTATATATATATAGCATATATATGTTTTTAAACTTTTAACATTTTTGAGGCTCTAGGGATAGAGCATCGGGCCTATGCTTGTACAAGACAGGTGCTTTCCGTCACTTAAGCCACGCCTCCAGCCCTGTTCTGTCTCTATTATCTTTGAGTGTGGGTCTGTGTGCTCAGGCTAGCCTGAGTTGTGATGCTCCTACCTAGACTTGTCCATTTTGCTATGGACGACAAGCACATGCCAGTTCACTTAGCCCGTTTGCTTTCTCCAGGACTGGGATGGCATGTGCCACCACATCCAGGCACTGAGAGAGATGGAGCCTCCGGAGCTTTGATATGAGGGCTGGCCTGGAACTCCAGTCCCCTGATGGATACATCTCAAGTAGTTGAGATTACAAACATGAACTACCACACTGAATTGGATGTGATCTTTGAGTTGTGTATGGAATTGAGAAATTAGCTCAACTCTGATAGCTTCTTTGGGAACCCATTTGGTGACTCCTAGTAATGAGAGCTGGGGTTTAGAGTCATTCAAAGTTATCTCTCCTCAGAAATAGAAAAAGAAGAGCCAATGCCATCCTAAGCAAAAGAGTAATCCTGGAAGTATCACAATATCTCCCCCCCCAATTATACTACAAAGCCACAGTGGCTGAAACAGCATGTCAGTGGCACAAAAATAGATATGGAGATTCATGTAATGGAATAGAATACCCCCCCAAAAAAATCCATGTAGCTACAGTCACATGCATGGTTTTGACAAAGGTGGAGAAAAGATAGCCTCTTCAATTCATATTGCTGGGGAAACTGGATGTCCACATGCAGAAAACTAAATTTATATCCTGATTGCTCAATTCAAAGTAGATCCAAGACCTTAATACCAGAAATTTTGAAACTACTTCAGGAATAGGTAGGGAAAATAGTACCACATAAGCAAAAACTTCCTAAACAGGATTTCATTTGCTCAAAAGCTAGGAGCTAGAATCAACAAATGGAATTGCATCAGACTTAAAAGCTTCTGTACATCAAAGAGAACAGTTATAAGAATCAATCCAAGGGGCTGGGAGTCTGGCCTAGTGGTAGAGTGCTTGCCTAGCATGCACGAAGACCCCGGTTCAATTCCTCGGTACCACATATGTAGCAAAAAGCAAGAAGTGGTGCTGTGGTTCAAGTGGTAGAGCTCTAGCCTTGAAAAAAATCCAGGAACAGTGCTCAGGCCCTGAGCCCAAGCCCAGGACTGCCAAAAAAAAAAAAGAATCAATCCACAAATTGGGAGAAAATCTTTGCCAGCTATTGATTATCTTAAGGATTAATATTCTGAAAGATAAAGTCTACCACATTAATAAATAGGCAAATGAGTGGCAAAGTTTTCAGAAGTATAAATGGATACTAAACACATGAAGAAATATTCACAATCCTTAGCCATGAAAGACATGCAAATGAAAACGACACTGAGAGTCCATCTTATCTGAGTCACAATGTCAATCATTAGGAGAACAAACAGCAACAAACATTGTCAGATTTGTGGGGGAAGAAGGAATCCTCATACATGATTGGAGGCCATATACATTAGTATTATGGAAATCAGTATGGGGGGTTCCTCAGAAGTCTACAACAACGAGTAGGTATCCTGCCATGCCGCCCAGGCACGTATTTGAAGAAATGGAAGGATGTATAGAATTGAAGTAACTGTGCATCATGTTCACAGCAGCACTATTTTTTTTTTTTGGTCAGTCATGGAGCTTGAACTCTGGGCCTGGGTGCTATTCCTGAGTTCTTCAGCTCAAGGCTACCACCCTATCCCTTAAGCTACAGTGCCACTTCCAGTTATCTGGTGGTTAATTGGAGATAAGTCTCATGGACTTTAGTGCCAGGCTGGCTCTGAATGGCTATCCTCAGATCTCAGCCTCCTGAGTAGCTAGGATTACAGGCAGGAGCCACCATGCCCAGCTACAGCAGTTCTATTGGTAATAGTCATGTTACAGGTCAGTCTAGATAGCTACCAACTGATCCATGCATTAAGAAAATCTGGCGTGTACACACACACACACACACACACACATACACACACACACAAAATGGAGCATTGTTCAGCTATGAAGAATAGTGAACCTGAGAAATGAGAAAATATTCTATTTCATAATTTATAGGAAATAGATGGAACTTGAGATCATTAATGCTAATTGAAATCAAAGCCAGACTCAGGACAAGTATCTCATGTTTCCTCTCATATGAGGAACCTATGTCTAAACTAAAGAGATGATTGTCAAAGAAGGGGAGGAGAAAGAAAGAAAGAAAAGAAAGAAAAGTGACAATGAAAGGGAATACATATAACTGAAGTACATTATATACCAGAGTGAAAAAGCACACTATTAAGATAGTGCAAAGGGGCCAGAAGCATGGCTCAAGAGGTAGAGCATCTTTAGCAAGCAAGCACAAGTTGAGTTCCACCTCCATTTTTGCCAAAAAAAAAAAAAAATAATGAAATAAAGTAGAAAGAAATGGGGTGGAGTGGGATAAGAAAGATTAGTACAGGGGTAAATATAATCCAAGTATATTATATGCCTATGTGAGAATGTCACACGAAACCTTCAAGTAATAAAAAAAATACCCTTACATATGTCTCAATGATTATACCAGGTTCCACTGCTGAGCCCAGACCCGAGAGTCACCCTTTGATTTCGGGGTCTGTTAGTTACAAGCCTGATGTCATTTCTATAAGCTTCCATTTCTTCATCTTTAGCATGGGCATGCGCCGTGCCCAGACAGACAGAGTGGGTGTGATGGGGTCGCTGGGACTGCACGTAGGTGCATCACAGGTGGGTGCTACACACACGGGGGTTTCCGTTGCCGTCGGCCATGGCAGGACTTGCTGAGTGAATGGTCAGTCCATCTTCTATGCCCCAGCTAAGTTCACGGTCCGCTTGCTTCTGGGTATGAAATGCTAGGCTGAGGAAGAGTGGTGACATCCTGGGCTGACTCAGCCCCAGCCAGGACCCGGCCCACACTACATTCCCTGAGCAGAGCCCCAACCCATGAGTCACTCAGCCTTCTCCATATGGACGCCACAGAAAATCACTTTTCCCATTATGAGCAACCAGACCCACTCCGATGTGGTGATGGAAAGTCATTATGAACGTAAATGATCTAACCAGACAGGGTTCCACCAGGGTTTAACCCCTGCCGTGCTCTTTTACACAATAACCACACACTGACCCAGGGCAACCACTGTGGGAGAGCTTTACAGAGAATGGTGTGATCCATCTGCTCGCGGTGTCACAGGCTGGGGTGTGATGGAGCACCTGGATTTAGCTTGGGTTCTGGAGATACAGGTATAGGGACAAACACTCGGCTCTAAGTAGGGGGTGTTTCAGGTCCAGGAGCCAATGGCTCTGCTATCTGCATTATCCTTTTTCCAAGCCAGACTTCGAGGTCTTGCTCTGAGGAGAGACATCCATGGTATCCTCAGAAATCAGAGCAGCATTCACAGCTCTCTCATGATGCGTGATGCCTGCAGTTCACCAGCCCAGCATCAGAGTGACTCCAGTCGTTCCATATGGGAAAACCACATTTCTACTTCTACTAATACTGTGATGAGCTAGCCTTTACTCAGTGCCAAATGCTCAGCTGTCCACAGTGCAAACGTTTCCTCCCACACAGATAGGATTCCCTTCCTTCTAAACAGAAGCTGAGGTGTTCAAGAGTACATAGGTCATGGATGCCAACGCCAGAATTCGAGCCCATGGCTCCTAGTTCAAGCTCACTGTTGCTATGACAACATCCTCTGAGCTAAGAATGTCTGTGTCAAACATAGAGTAACGAACACGATTTTATTCACAGAATACCCAGACGCCCATTCAAGCCATCATTGATAACTTAGTAATAGTGAGACAGTGTAAATAAAGATACAGGCAATCTTCCTGTACTGAAACAATCCTAATATTATTTTGTCAAGGAATAATAGACCTACAGTGAAATTGTCTCAGCATTATATCTTGATGTTGTAGGTTTTGCATGAACCCACCCAGGAAAACAGACACCAGGGAACTCCGCTTTGCTCTTCTCAGTTTTGTCTTCTTCACTCAATTTACTATTCATACATCGTCACTAATTCATTTCTCCTGTCTGTACACACATATATGCATATATAGACACATATAGGTACTCTTTTGTATGTGTCTTTTTCCCTTATCAAAGTTTCTAAAAGATTCTACTAGACAACCACAAATGGATAGTACTGTTGTACCAATCGTTGGCTTTTAGTTGTTATGTGGTATTTCACTCTATGGATATGCCACATCTAGTTTTCTTTCTGATAATCTTGTAACTGGACCATGCCTATGCCACAAATCTCTCGTCAGTTAGGCTTTATGCTTTTCTGTTTGTGGGAAAGAATTTACTAAAAAAAAAGTGCTTAGAAGTTTGGGCCTCCAGTAGGACAAGGAATGAAGAAAGAATTAAAAGAAAGATGGTTGAGCAGAGATGAGACACAGTGAGGGGAATTGTGACGGAAAGCCTACGACTAAAGTTTAACTTCATGTATGCATAATTCTGGATTTATTGCAACCTCTGAGTTGTATTTTATAAGGAGACAAATGCAATGACTGATTCTTTGTCATCAATTTTAATAAGCTGGTGCATGAGCCCAAACTTACCCAAGTCATCAGATGGCAAATGTTTTATTTAGCCTGAAACATTCAATATTCATGGAGGCACTCCTGGCTTACTCGTTTATTCACTCTGATTCACGCACAACACAAACATATTAAGCATCTCCCGCGGGACAGACAATGTGTGCTCCCTGGATTAGAACACTAGGTAAAAACAACATAGATGTCCTCCCTAGAGAGATGTGAGTAAATCCATGTTTTAGCATTAATTAATTAATTCATTCATTCACAGGAGCAATTCTTCTGCTAACACATGGCTGACTTGGGTGTCATATACTTGGGGCTGAGAAAGAGAGAGACACAGATGTAGCTTGTCCTAAAAGCTAGTGTCCGAAAAGCAAAGAAAGAGACATCAGTGCTGTGGTCGGAGGTAGCTGCCTTTTGGTGTGAGGTTATGAGGGTTGAGGCAGCGGTTCTTGGGGTCAACCCCCTTCCAAGAGATCCTGTTCAGGCACAGCCACATGGTTTATGTTGATCCCCCAAATCCCTTCCCACATTCTCCAGGCTTGTCAAGCCAGGAAGACTTGAGTAGAAGTTCACGAACAGGCTAAGCCACATTAACTGGGCTGTGGTCAGGTCTGGACGCCCACTTGCCTTAGAAACCCTTTGTCACTCTTATCCAGTCATGGGCCTATATGTCACATGTCATAGAACAATGGAAGCCTCTTAAAAGGAATGAACCAGGCCTTCAGCGCTGGGCCCTTTCTCTCCAATGTTGGAAACTTTGCTCATCTGAATGTGGATGGACTTTTAAAGCAGGTGTAATACCTTAGTGAAGAGTATCCAGTCAAACGATTTAGGAAACTTTCCTCTTTTCCTTTCCCTTCTTCTTTTCTTTTCTTTCTTTTTTTTTTTTTTTACAATGGTGGAGTGATTTAGTAAGGATACTAATGCTTCCTTTCACCAGGGCCTGTATAAACCCTGACACTCATTCATTCCTACCCTCATTTGAAGGATCAATAACCTGAGCTCCACAAAATCATTTTTGCGCACAACCATAGGGATAGCATCATGCTGAAGTCACAGTAAAGTTCAGAGAATCTGGCCTGGAAGCCCCAGGGCCCTGAGGTCACCAGGATGGGTTATCTTTCTAAGGGAGAAGGATCAAAGAAGTGGAGCTCATCCATTATCTGCTATGTTTTCCTGAATTCTCACTGAAACCTGAAAACACACAGGCTCAGTTCAGATTTAGGTGAGAGACAAAGGCAGAGTTGAATTTTGAGGTTGTTTAAACCCCTCACATTCCAGAAGAATGAAGCTGTCTCTACTTTGTGGGAGGTCAGGATTTCTTTGCTGGGTTGAATACGCTCTGTAGGGCTCCTTTGTCCTGGGAATCAAATGAGTTAGTCTCTTTAGACAAGTTGGGCATGGATCCCTGGCTCTCATGTAGACAGTGAACAGGGAAAGTCAGAGCTGGAGGACCCTTGCCCCACTTCTCGGCAACAGAGCCCTCCTAAACTGCAGGCATTTTCTGTGTAATGGGCATAAATACGCTCTTAAGTATTTTGTTAATGAGTAGCTAAAACCCCCTTCTATTCAACATAGCCACCATATGATCTCTGTTTCTCTTTGTTTTCTCCCTTTCCCTGCCTCCCTCCTCCCTTTTTCTCCTTCCCCCCTCTCTTTACACACACACACACACACACACACACACACACACACACACACACACACACACACTTTCTTCTATTTTTTGTGTCTATGTGTCTGCCTGTCCTTCTGTCTGTCTGTCTCTCCAATTGTGCTTCTAACATGGCATACACCATCATATAAACATATCTGCTGGCTTCTCAAAGTTTCATGTGTTCACTAGAGAATGGTAATGTCTTTCAAATACAAAATGTCCTCATGTTTTTCCAGAAGTGTTAGTAGATCACTGAAATAAACATCTGCTTAGAAATGCTATGAACTTTTAAGTGTTAAAACATAGTGATTTGCTTTTTTTCCCCTCCTGTGTAGATGGTGTCCCCATCCTAGCTCTGCTGAGTGCTTATGCAGCTCAGGACAAGATGGTCCCTGTGTCACAGAGGCTCTCTGATGGACCCTAGGACTTGTAATTCCTCATCTTTGCAAGGTGCCTGTGAGAGCTGGCTTCTGGGAGCTGCAAGCCTGGCAGACAAAATGCAAACCAAACAAAGAATCCATTTCCAAGGTCTGCTTACACAGAGAGGGATCTATTTATGAAACATATATTGTTCAGGTTCAGGGGAAAATCATGTAATCATTGCAAGAGGAAAGCATGGAAAGTGCTTTATTTTGCATAAAAATTCCCTTGCTCTATGATTTCTATGTGGCTGAGAGTTTCAGGCCAGGGGAGCACAGATCTGTGTCTACCCAAGGAAGGTGGAATCTAAAACGCAGAGAATATTATCTTTTATTAATCTAGCATAGGGCAGGATGGGGAATTCTGGACATGTAGCAGACAGATGACCTGATGTTGGGAAATCTTAGAGATTATCCTGAGGCCATGTACTACCACTGAGAGTGTACAACTTACTCTTTGCAATTAATATCTGAGGACTCAGCTAAACTCTTCTGGACTTGCATAGTGTATGTGGGATATTATTATTGATATAATTTACCAGTTATCTAGACTGAAAAGAACCTCTCTTTTCCACACTCAGGCTGAGAATGTTTTATTACAGCCTCTGTTTGTGAAATGCCCTCTGAGGTTTAATCTCTCAGGATATAAAGCCCAGAAGGGAACTAACAAGTCTTCCAGTTCTGACATCTTTGTACAGGGTGATTTCTCATCATTTCATCCAAAAAGAAGGAAGGAAGGAAGGAAGGAAGGAAGGAAGGAAGGAAGGAAGGAAGGAAGGAAAAAAGGAAGGAAGAAAGAAAGAAAGAAAGAAAGAAAGAAAGAAAGAAAGATGCTGCTAAGCTTCAATGCAGGCAGAGATGGGGAGATAAAAATTTCCTATCATCGTCATATAATTGTGGTTAGGAAGGGATCTTTTCTGTTGAAGCAAAAAAGTGAAGTTCTTTGTTTTTGCCTTTCCCTGGGTTGAGGTGTGCTACACCACAGTCCTCCATGCAGAGCTGTGGTAACTGTGCGTGGTTTGGAGAGACACTTGAATCACAATTTGTCTCGCAGCTACACCACTAACTTGCCCAGACGTTCAGGCAAAGGACATCCTCATTTGAAATGGACAGTGTTAGCCAACACCTGTGTCAGTTGGGTTTTGTTTTGCTGCAGTCACAGTTGCCACAGGAAATGACCGAGTCTGCCCGTCTGTGTGCTTTGCCCATTCACTGCCCTGTGATTAGAGGGAGGAGATAATGCACTCAGCAATCTTACTTCCTTTCATGATTTCCTTCACAGGTGCTCTACCACTTCAGCCACCCCTTTTTGCTGATTTATTTTATGAATAGGGTCTAGAGTTACTCAGAGACTAGACTTGAAAAGAAACTTGCCTGATCTCTGCCTCCCAGGTAGCTAGGATTATAGGCATGAGCCACCATCTTATTCTCGGTCTCTCTCTATCGCTCTATCTCTGTTGCTCTCAGAATACATTGCTAAATTTACTACCAACTGCAGCCCCTCCATCTCTTCTTTGTGATCCTTATCGCACAATGGTGTCATTAGACTACAGGTCACAAAGATGTTTCACACTGTTCCCACTAAATGGCCTCCTTCTCATCCAGTGATAATGACCTTGCTTCAAAGTCTTTCTCCACCAACATTTGAACAAACACTGTGGAATGGAAGAGGTGTAAGAATATCCATCCCGACTGTAAATTGTGACTAATGGCCATGCCTTGAAAATGGCTGGCTCACCCTTTAGGAGGAGGCTATTTCACTATATTTTTAGCAGTTTTATTGGGGTATCGTGGATGTACAATGATCTTCGTGTATTTAAAGGGTACAGTTCTGACATTTTTATTATACATAACCATGGAAAACATGACCTCTGCCAAAATGATAAATATACCCATCCCTCCCAAAAGTTTTCAGCCGTCCTTCTTTCTTTCTGTGATGTGTACCACCTAGCACAGGGTGAGCACACAGTGGTAGTGGTTTGCATATTGAAGAAGCACCTAGAGCATCTGGGTGCTGGCTGCACTGATAAAGTAGTCACACAAAGTTAGTCCGTACATACAGCTTGCCTTTCAAAGCCACATATCTTTTATCTTTTAGGCAAGGGGGGCGTTCCTCATTCAAGCTGAAGACTTGCCAGTGACCTGTAATGCCCTGGCACGGACCTTTGCCCAGACCAGACAACAATCCTTCCTCAAACAATCCTCCCCTGTCAGCAGACTACCACTTAAGCCACTTCCCTTGCCCTTTCGGTTTTAGTGATTTTTTGGATAGGGTCTCGCACTTTTTGCTTGAGCCCAGGGATGGCCTCAGTCCAGGATCCTACTCCCTATGCCTCTGTGTAACTGGGATCGCTGATTCATACCACTCTATTTGGTTTCTTAGTTGAAATGAGTCTGGTAACTCTTCCCTTCCCAGAGCTGGCCTTGCACCGCAATCCTCCCAATTTCTGCCTCATAAATAGCTTTTCTCGCTTAGGTGGAGATAGTTTTGTCCTGTGTCCTTTTCTGCACCTCAACTTTTCCTTCCTATCCAGGAATTTCAATACATTTTCTGGCAATGTATTGGAAAAGCCAACTTCATCAATTAATTACTGACTGGTGTCTGGAGCGCTTGATCCTGGTCTTAAGATGTGTTTCCGGTGCTTTCTGCATCAAGCAAAGTAAAGGAGCTTTCCCACTGTCATGATGAGACCAGACTCCCAGAACAACTATCTGCTTGGGGAGAGAGCACAGGAAAAGGATTTGGAGAAATCCGAATTCTATTGACCCACTCTGCACAAGCCTTGCATCATTCAGTTTCAAGAACTAATGCATGATGCATGTGATTACCAGCAAACTCCTGTTACAAATAATTCATGCTTGGAACTTTTAAATGATATATTATTAACATTCTTGCCAGCAGTCCCAGACTGGGTGAGTTCTTGTAATATGATGGAAATGATCATATGAATGTTTTTCTCTTTTAAGTGTTTAAGCACTCAATTCTCTGTAAGGAGAGATTTATAATAAGGTAAAATTGGAATCCAAATTTAAAAAATGGTTATTGCTCTATTTAGACAATAATGACTATGATATTTCTCAGCATAACTCGTATGAAATACTATCTGTCCAAGATCAAAAATACAAGATCGTTAATAGCTTTTTGTTTGTGGAGTGCAATTTTACACAAAATGATTCGTGTTTATAGCATAGTAAAAAAAATCAAACTCATCCTGAGATTACAGGCATTCTTGGATAGCGAACCTAGATTCTACTAACATGTACTGCAAAGCATTAATCAGTCCCAAATATCGGTGACACAGAAGCTGAGAAACCCTTTATGGATGAGCCTTTGTATTCTCTTCTGGGAAATGGTGACATTGTCTTTTTGAAAAGGAGACAATGTAGGGACTTTTAAGAATGCCAGTGATATGCACACATATACACATACATATGCATGTGCATACATATATAAATGTATATACACATACACAATTATGTATATACTTAGTTTCTTCTGTTAAAGGCTCTGAAAAATTTATTCTGAAGCTATTCTATTTAAGAGAATATGTATATTGCCATGAAAAAGACTTGTCACATATATATATACTTATAGTATTTTTAGTGAGATTTAGAAGAGGAAAAATAATTTGAAGCTCGGTGAAAAGTTATCCTGATAACAAAGTGGCAAAGATTTGACTGGATTATTTTCTGCTGTAGAATGGAGTGTAGACATGGTCAACAATTAGTTTAGGTATTTAGCTTAATCAATATCAAAACCAATTATAAAATATATATCATGGTTTATGCTTGTTATTTTACTAAGTTTCCAGAACAGTGACCTATTAAGTGAAAGAAACAATTTGTTGATGTTGGAAAATCACAATTGACCCAGATATTATATATGTGCACATTTAAAATATATATTTATATATACATATACATATGTATATCCATGTGTTTGTATACACACACACACACACACACACACATGCACACACAACAAAGGGACCCTTAAGAAAATACAAGCTTTCCATAATTAAGCTCTTGTTTCCATGACCTGGAGGTCCATTAATTTGGCCTCATCCTATATGGCCTTATGTATCTGGGGTTTGAGCTATTGTAGTCTTCTGCTGGGAGAGTTCTAAATGTGTACTATTTATTAAAAATGAGGGAAACCATTGAGCGTATGCTCCTTTAGTGACTATTATTCTTAATGTATTATGTTTTTTTCTCTTCTCTTGTGTTGCCCTTTGGTGAATCTCATGTTGTTACATTATTCCACTTTGTTACCTGGTATATTATACAGTTGTTTACTTGTTTATTTGTAATAGGAGGGGAAAAATGAGGGGAGATGGTGGAGGGAGGGAAATGGGGAAAAATCATGAGAACGAGTATCAATGTGTGAAATGTAATGAACCTTCTGTCTGGCAAATATAATTGTAACCCCTCTATACATTAAAATAAAAAATTGAAAAGCTAAAAAAAAAAGAATGCCAGTTATGGGCCAGTGATGAATTTCTGTCTGCCCCCTCACAACCAGGTAACTAAAATGTAATAATACAATATCCACAAAGAGAACATTGTATGCATTCTTCATTCAACAAACATATTGAGAGCAAACCAGAGTCATTCTGAGTGATAAACAGATAGTATATTGGCCAAGAATGATTAGTTTTTGCCCTCAAAATATTTCTATTTTAAAAGATTTGCCTTGTCTTTTGCCTATAACACCAAATCAGAGCCCTACTACATTGTTGAATGAACAAATCAAAGAACAATAGGAGACTTGGAAGAATATGGTTATTTATGGCTCTACAAATACATTTTCTAAAATTGGACCTCACCCATATTGAGAATAGCCCATACTAATATCACAGTCCAGATAAATAATTCAATCTGTCTCTGCGTACATGATTTATCAATGGGAAAAGAGGCTTTAAAAACATCTGCTTTGGGAGATGGGCTTGCCCTTTAAATAGAGGTGCTGGCAGATGGAGGAGGAGACTTGGTTTAGCACCATTAGAGACTGTACAGTCTGCAATTGTATGCATCCTGCAGGCCCAGTTGGAGAAAGAGCTACCTGCTTTGTGTCCTTGTGAAAGCGCAGGCTTGGTGTGGTGCATGCCAGCTGGGGACTTCCTCGTACCCTTCTCATGTGCGGACAGGGAGCAGCATGCTCCATCCCAGGTAAGACAGCCCAATTCTCTCTTGGGAATCTGTTCTTGGAAGTGGTATTGTTCTGGGGGCGGAGGGGGGGGAGGCGGAGCTTTTCCTAGAGCTGGAGAAGGCAGAGCTAAGGAAGCACCTCTTCTCCCATAGCCCATTTCCTCATCTTCAATGAGGATGAGATCCAGCAGCCTGTCTGAGGCCATAAGGCCAAAACCTGAGATAAAACCAGAGATGGCCCTAATCCTAGACTCAGGTTTCCTAAGCTCAGGAGGTTAATATTTGGGATCAGAAGCGTC
The DNA here is from genome assembly GCF_031878675.1 of Megascapheus bottae. Taxonomy (NCBI): domain Eukaryota; kingdom Metazoa; phylum Chordata; class Mammalia; order Rodentia; family Geomyidae; genus Megascapheus; species Megascapheus bottae. The sequence goes on along the minus strand of NC_143532.1, from coordinate 5,016,903 downwards.
TTCGTGAGACAAAGCTGTTCAGTTCTTGGTGACTTATTTGACTGTGTCTCTGATATGGCCCCAAGGGCAGTAGTGCTTAGAGACAGTCAAAAGTGCGTCTCCCTGAGGGTGGGGTGACCACCTGGGCCATTACCACATGTCCCCTGGGAGTGGGACATCTGAGAATTTGACATTTGACATTCCTAGATCACCACTGAATAAGAACACTTGATTCCATGCAATGGAAGTGCATCAATCCTCATTTGCTTCAAGTCCGGCAATCAGCTTCTCTACTTATCGTAAATGAAGGCAGTCTTTGAGATGCATGCAATACACACATGGCTGTCAACTACACAATATCTCACTACCACAGGGACATGGTGTTGGCTGGCTTAGGTTGTAGCCTCTGTCCTTTGGGCTGTCATCTTCCTTCAGAGGCTCCTGCTAAGAAAACTTCAGCTCTTGGGGTCGGGAGTTTGGCCTAGTGATGGAGGGCACAAAGACCTGGGTTTAATTCCTCGGTACTATATGCATAGAAAAAAAGCTGAAGTGGTGCTGAGGCTCAAGTGGTAGAGCTCTAGCCTTGAGAAAGTCCAAAGACAGTGTTCAGGCCCTGAGCTCAAGCCCAGGACTGGCAAAAAACGAAAAAAAAAAGAAACCTTCAGTTCTGTGGTAAGCCTTTTTGTACCTGTGTAACCTACTCTATTCTTCTGATCTCCCATTGGTAGTCCTAGTGACTGAACTCAGTGTCTCCTACTTCCCAGACAAATGCTCTACTCCTTGAGCCATGGCCCCAGTCGTTTTGCTTTTTCCCAGGCCATCTTCAGACTGTGATTGTCCTACCTCCATCACCTGAGTATCTGGGATTATAGGCATGTGCCACTACGGCTACCCTTATTCTTTTTAATCTAAGAAAAATCTTAACACAAGTACCCAGTGTTCAGTATGACATACTGAGACAGATTCTGGCAGGTAGTAGCTGAGATTAATGAATCAGAAGTTGGACTTCTGTGGATTCAATTCATGACTCTTAGAAGCTGAGGTAAATGATCTGGAGAAAGTGGTTTACTTTGTCTGAGCCTTTACAATAGGATGGCAACACTACCTGCCTCCAGGTCCATTGAAAGGAATCTCAGGTCTTGGCCCAAGTATGCCTGTCCTGTTGAAAGTAAGATAATAGAGAGAGGGGAACTGGACAGTTGGGCTACTCAACTAGTATAAATTAAGAAGGAGAAATTCGATTGCAGACAGGGAAAGCCATGACCGTTGACAGTACTGAGGGGAAGTGTGTACACAGATCACTCTATTTCCAGTGAAAAGAATGTATTGAAGTCAGGGGAACTGATACTTAAATGTGGGGCTGCAAACATTGAGCCACGGATTGATGCTTTGCTTCTTTTTGATTCTCCAAGTATTTTGGTATTGTCACCTCACTATAATACAGAAAGATGGGCAAAGAGCACTGAAGGTCATCAATGTCACCTGAGGCCTCGGGGGAGACTGTCCCGCCCGCAGCCCCCAGCCCGAGCCCATCTGTTATGTGGGTAAAGGCATTCCCCAAGCAGAGTCGCTTGGAGAAAAGCTTCCCGTTGATTTCTGCCCCGGGCCGCGAGGAACTTCTTCCTTCTACACAAGTCACATTTCTCATGGCACCGTGGATGATCGTGTTCTCTCGAACTGTCCTCTCAGAAAACAAATCACAGCCCACGAGAGCTGAGCGCCTCAAAATCACATTTAGGATGTTAGATATATTCGGATGCTCAGGAAATGATTTGTTGTGTTTGGTAGCTTCATAGTCTCTCCTCAACTCACTATCTCCATCTTCATTACAGGAGAGCCGCTCCGTACTCTTTCAAAGTAGGATGCAGCCCACAGCGAACGATTCCGGCAGGGGTAATACAAACCATTGGTCATGTCTCCAAGAAGTACAGTCTCTTAAGTGAAGCACAATAGTTTTTTCCCATCTTTCTCTTTCCGTGGCTTTAGGAATCAGAGTGGGATCTATAATCGCTGAAGTTTGTAATAATTACAACCTGGGCCTTGCTGTCATTTTGGTATGGTGTGAGTGTTAAAAATGGGATTTCTTAATTTGAATTATTGATCGGTCTGCTCACTCAGGCGGCCATTCTCCACTTCAAATAGACAGTAAATCTCAGCTGACAAAGATTCACACTTTGAAAAATAATCAACAAATTCGTGAGCTTCAAGTACAGTCACAGGCTTTCTCTCTCTTGCTGAAGATCGTCTTTGGCAAACATCCTTCATAGTAGAAAGAACACCCGGCACTTGAGAGCACTCCGATCCCCAAGGCAGTAAATCGCCTAGCTGGAGTTGGCCGCCTTGCATGGGGCTTCGAAACTTCCACATGCTAGAAATCGCCTGGCAATCCTGTGAACAAGCAGCTTTGTGTATTGTACGGCTGAAGAGAGCCTGCATTCCCAGCACATGTCAGGTGATGATGTTGCCAGCGTCGTGCTTACCCTCTCACAGGGTCCTGGACAGGCGACCACCACATACAGGCTGACTGGCACTGGGCCTATGACTTCTGCCCAACTCTTACACACTCTGTTCCCTGAGTATCTGGTGAGTACAACTGCACCCTATGCTAGGATGTTCTTAACAGTAGGAGCCAGGGAAAGGGCTGAGGCCACCTTCGTGGCCAACTCTCCCAAGAGATTAGTAGGAAATTGAGCACGAGGAAGTGAGACGTTCAGAGGGGTGTACCAAAGACGAAGGAATAAATGTGAAAATCACCAGGAAAACAATGCTTTTCAACATTGCTGTGGAAGACATCAGAGAAAGAACTGAAGACCAATGAAAAGCACCTGAAGGTAGGCCTGACACGAGTGACTGAAACGATTAGTCATTTTAATACAAGACGAGTGTTCCAAAGAATTCAAGACAAAGGGATGGCAGTGAAATCAAAAATTTTAACTGTTTTGTCAGCTCTAAAACAAGACCCCACCACATAAAATAAATGAAACAGAAGAAAACCACCGTAAGGATAATCTAAGATAGCATAACATACCCCAGGAAAAATTAGGAGTAATTAATCAATATGGAGACAAGTATTTGCATGGTTTTCACCTTGCCAAGAAAGTAAGACTCTCGTGAAAACTCAGTTATCTATAAGGAGAAACATTTTAAAAAAATCAGCCATTTCACACTTAATGTCAATGATAACTCAATACTAGAAGGCAGTGGGACAATGTATAAAAACCCTCAGGGAAAGAAAACATGACATAAAATTTCTAACCAGTCACATTAGCATTCAAATATAAAGACAACAGACAGATAGTTTCTATCAGGAAAGGACTCAAGAAATATAGTTTTCCATTTGATTTTAAAGTATCTTTTCATTTGGAAATTTAGACAGGGACAACCTGGTGGTTTCATGCGCATCTTAACATGTATACATATATATGTTAATATCTATCTCTCTATATCTATCTATCTATCTATCTATCTATCTATCTATCTATCTATCTACCTACCTATCTGTCTTGTGGTGGGACTATCTCTGTTAAGAGGAAGCAAAGGCCAAAGCATGAAGATATGGCAGTGATGAGGTCAGAAGAGGCTTGTGCTAGCCACATGGGAGGTGTGACTGCCTCCCTTTCTTGGCATTGGCTCAGTCGAGTGGGTCGATTAATTGCTAATCACTGAGTTTCTGCTTCCTGATGTTGAGATTGGCAGTTTGCCATGGCTGGCTGCAGAGTGCAAGGCTGTGCTCCAAGTTCAGCCCTGACATCCTTTCTATCCTGACGAAAACTCTCCAACCCACCGCGCACTTGGAAACAAGGCATCCTGGGCCTTCAACACATTCAAAGACACTCAGAAAATGCTATGGGAAGTGTGGAGTACATGGAAGGGACAATCAAGGAGTCCTGGAAAGTTCTCAGAAAGTTGAGCCTGGAAGGATGGTCATTAGTCTCAAGAACTCAGGGAGTCGGTTTTTTTTTTTTTCTTTCCTTGTTTTCTTTTTACAAACAGGGATAGATTGAATGGAGCTCTAGAGTTGGATAGGAGTGGTGTCTGTAAACAAATGGTTCAAGTGTTATAAGTTAGAAGATCAGGAAGGCATCGGGAGACACTGAAGAAGAAGATAATATCAGATCATCGCATGGCCTTTGATTATCTTTGTGAGAGGTTGACATGAATGTAATGGACAATTACATTCTCTGTGAAAAGATAATTGGACGAGCCTGGGACCCCTCAACTTAGTTATTACAACAACCTTCTGGCTGATCTTCTACTTCTATCTCCCCCCCCACCAAACAATCCAGCCAGCAACATTTCTGAACAAATAACACTGCCTCTCAGAAGGGCTCCATGTTTCCAAGGGAATGGATACTGGGTCCATCGCCCAGAGACCGAAGCTCCATGATGCTCTCAACCTTTCCTCTTTGCTTTTCTTTTCTGTGAGAGTCTGCTATTCATAATTGCTCTTGCTGAGTTGCCAGAAAGCCTTCCCTTTTCTCTGAATTTTAAAAACTGTTGGTGTACAGTGGACAGAGGAAAGCTCACAGGCTGTGCTATTGTACAGAGGCTGAATCCAACTCTCTCACTGCTAACTGTAAACTCTTTGGCAAGACCATCACATCCAAGCTTCCTTCCCTTCTTTATTAGAAAGGAGAAGGCTCTGTGTGAGCACATATAGAAATGGGAAACAAGAACAGTCCTCAACTTCCACCCAAGAGGGTTGTGAAGTTTGAAATAAATAATGGAAAGAACTTGGTCCACAGTAAACAGTACCTACTGCCTTGTTATCTTGTCTTTTCTCACTGATTTGTATGGTAGGGTATCTAGTCGGCGCTGGATGGTGCACACATTTTAGAGAGAACTGGCTGGCTTGCCTCCTTCACCTGATTCCCTTGACGATGGCCCACGCTGATGCTCACATCTGCTCGTGGACAATGAGTCTCTTTCTCCCCGAGGCGTTTTTGGGGGAGAGGTCTTTAAGGAAAGAGGGAAATCCCTGTGCATGCTGCTCTGCTCGTGAATTATGTCTTTCTTGGTATCCCACTCGTTCCACAGGCATGAATCACCGAATGTTCCTCATGTGTGCCACACAGCTGACACTCACAGTCGTCGGGCGCAGCACGCAGGGCAGGCGCACATGGGAAACAAACAGCCTTACACATCTCAGTCTTCAAGAGGAGTGGATCTGAACTGCCTTCCCAAGGGCCGATCTGTTACAGACTCACGTGCAGGCCTGATAGAAAATCCTCACTAGGGCCCAGCGCCATAACTCACCAACCAATTGTTTATAACACTGGTAGGAGTTGATGTCAACTGAATATCAATCTTGAATTTTGCAAGCCATATCCTGGGATTCATGGACCGTCTATCTTCTCCCAACACATTGATTTCAACAACACGCATTACTTCTCAATTACACACGCTCGGGAGCCCTCGGTAACATCTTGGGTTACAGCGGGGCAGACTACCAACTGCGTCCTTCAGATCAGACTGTGGTTGAGGAGGCAGACCTGAACCCAATAATCACACCGATTCCTCCATAATTAGCATTGTGGTGAGTCCTATGTTAAACAGGAGAAGGGGCCATTCCCACAAATGACAGAGGCCTGACCTAGTTTAGAGACTGGAGATGAAGATGGAACAGGTTAAGGAAAAAAAGATCACACAAAGGAGCAATGCGGAAGCTCAGCCCAAAGGATGAGTGGGAGCCAGACAAGGGAAAGTGAAAAAGAATAGAAGCTGGTCAGGGAACCTTTCAGAGGGGAAACAGTGGACACAGTGCTGGGAAGCTCCAAGCACAGGAAACGGATAGGCAGTGTGCAAAGTAGGCAGGTAGACTTGCCATTCCAAGGTAGACACATTGAGGGGAAAAGAACTTGCTAGAGACACAGCCCAATAACCAGGAAGAAGAGGTCTCGCCTCATGACCCATTTATGATTACCACTGATTCCCCGAGCAATCTTCAGCTGGCAGATTCTACAACTAACCTACCAAAACTGAAGCTGAGTTCAAGACCCACTTTCCCAGATAATTCTCCATGCATTCGTCTGTTCATCTGCTCATCCATTCATCCACCAATCTACCTTACTCACCCATCTATCCACGCATTCATCCACACATCCACCCATCTATCCATTCCATCCAATTCTCCATCCATCCATCCTTCCATCTCTCTTCCTAAGCCTCTCTTTTTCCATCCACCATTTTTTTATATTTCATCTATTCACTAACTGTCTGGTTCTCTATTCATCACCTCACAGAATCTTGCTGTATGACAAAGAATAGGGCAGCAGCCTGTTCTTCAAGACATTTACAGGCAATGGGGAGACTGCTGTTACAACCTGGCATTTCCTACATGATTATGAGAAGGGCTGCGTTGGGAGGGATGGGAGAGAATGATGACAGGGTGACATCAGTCAGATGCATTGTATTCATAAACTGCTTTGTTGAATGGCAACTCCTTTGACCACTACTTAAATTAGAAAAGGACAATTAAATAGAAAAAGGAAACAATGAAGTCATGGCTGGAGGGGGGTACTAAGTATTAATACCCACAGAATATTAAAAGAGTACAAAGAAATGGGGCATAGGAACAGAAGGCTTTCTACAAGTCACACCAAGACAGGAACAGTGATAGAGTCAAAAGGTGACAAGGACAACGACCAACCTGAAAAGGTAGGAGCTGTCTGGAAGGACATGAAGCTGCAAAGTGTAGGGTGAAAAGATGGACTTGGAGAGGTTGTGGGTGTTTTATACCAAGGCCCAGTTTATCACTTTAAATGGCTTTGTCTCATTTCGTTTGGATGGTTTTGCTTGTTCTCTCTTTTATTTGTACTTGTTTATTACATTGATTGGTTGGTTGGTTGGTTGATTTTTGGCAAAGAAGGTGTACATGAGCAAGGAGCAATATAGTTTGATAAATTTTGTACTGTAATTTGATAAGTATATAAAATATGCTTTCAGGAGCCATAAGGCTAATGAAGTAAGATAAATAACACTGATTGAGTGCCTCCTGTTTGCATGGCACTCAGTCTACGCTGGCTCCTTTGAAGCTCAGGTCACTCTGAGTGGGAGATAGGGCCTGAGGCTGAGCTTCTGCAAGGAGCCCACACAGCCTGCAAGGTGCCTAGGCCGGGCGTGAACCCAGGTCTGCCTTTCCATTACACTAGGCCTCTGCTCCATGTCTCTCCAAACTGGTCATTTCCAATCCCGTGGACTAGTGATTTCCAGGGCTGACTTCAGGCACCTTCAATTATCCAATTATCCCATCGAGGATGTCAAGTTGCCAAGATTTCTTTCCAAGCAAGTGTGTCTGAATAGGGTAAGTGAGGGAGAGAAATGGCTTACCTATAAAGTAACGTGGAAGGAGTGTTTATTGTCATGGGGTCCTGGGGCTTGAACCCAGGGCCTAGGTGCTGTCCCTGAACATGTTTGCTCAAAGCTAGCACTCTACCACTTTGAACCACAGGTACACTTTTGGTTTTCTGGTGGTTATTTGGAGATAAGAGTATAACAGACTTTCCAGCCGGGACTGGTTTCAAGCTGTGATATTCAGATCTCAGCTTCTTGAGTAGCAAGGATGACAGGTGTGAGTTGTCCACGCCTGGTATGTGTTATAGAGATAATTATTAAACATGCACCATTAAGGTCCCCAGCTTTTGAAGGGGCTATAGAGCCTTAGGTACAGTGACTTACCCATGACACTCACCGAGTGGCAGAGTTAGTGTTTGAAGTCCAATAATAGCTCCCCAATCATATTCTGAAACTAAAAGCTGGGGTCAAACTAAAGCTAATCTACCCCCAAGGGGCCAACTCCAAACCATATGATCACACTTGCAAATGTATACATGAGCAAGTACAAATCACACAAGCAGCACTGCCACTGCAACAGCCTGCGTCAGAGGGAAATGGAGGCATTTGTAGACTAGAGAAACCCACTGAGCCCTTCAGAAGGACAAGGAATCTGCGATGGCTGGACCCAGATCTCAGCATGGTGGACTGGAGGCACTCAGAGCCATGCCTGAGATGGTAGCTGGTCTGTGCTACCTGTCACCCCTGGGTTCTCTTTGCTTAGCTCTGAACTCTCCTTTCCAGAACAAGCTTTATGGGGCTCACTTGAATCTGTCATGAATTTTCTGTGAGTTTAAAGAGCTACAGCATTATGCCAAGTGACAGCTATGCCTGTCCTCTTTTTTTCCTTCTCTTTCTTCCCCCCTCCTTTCTCTTTTTTCCCCTTGTGTGCAGTTTATGGAGAACATCTGGTTTTAAAAGTGTCGCAATTTTAAAACATATTCTAATGCTCATGGGATCCGAATATCAGCAGCTGTCTAGTGTGGTGAACCGCATGTCTGGAAGACAGTTCCTGGAACGGAGTTCTTAAATAAACATAAAGCATCTACAGCACACGATGCTGAGCCGTATCGACTTGTAAGCTGAATATTTAGACCAGATGAGACACAAACAGCAGTTTTCTCGGTCAGATTGTCAAGGCAGGAATGGGATCCTAATATTTTCTGGCTCCAATTTCTCTGGAGATGATGGAGGTTTTGTGAGCTAAGTCAGGCACCTAGGAGGTTCGCTGAAATATTTCTCTTGGTGTTCTTCTTTTCCCATTTCTGTTAAAGCCTGCTGCTTTTGCTTTCCTTCCCTGCTATATTATTTCTCTCGTATCAAGATCTCCAGAAAAGTAAATGATAGTTGATAGAGCCTTTCTCTCTTCCGTGTGGATTCTGAAATCTCCAGAAGAGAATTCTCTATGTGCTCATGTATGTGTGGGTCTGTGTATACCCCCTATACTTATTGGTTATTATTTATGTGAGACACTATTCTAAGCCCCTTTCCTGAATGAAGCCAGTATCCAAAAAAGCCCTCATGTCATAAATATTAGTATTTCTAGTTTACACATGGGTAAGCTGGGCACAGAGAAGTTGAATAACTTCAACAAAAATTCCACCACATGTAAATAGCAGGGAAGCAATGGATTAATGATTTAGGCTAGGAATCAATTTCTTATGGAATGAACCTGCTTGCTTGGGAGTATTCACGAAGATTGAATAGCATGTTTTTGGCAAACTAAATCAATATAAACATGTCACTTGGGAAACAAGTGACATGTTGGCACATGAACACATGTAGAGGTTACCTTGATGTACCTACAGATAATTCCTCCATCCCCCTTTTAGTAGCCTATCAATAAAAAGTATGGAAGATATATGGTACAGTAAAAAATATTTAAATACGTATTTTTACCTTTAAAGTGAGCTTCATAGCTGCTCATGGAGATGCACACCTGTAATCTAAGAAATTTGGAGGGAGGGTCATGAGTTCAAGGCCAGCCTGTGCTACATGGAAAGACCCTGTGCCAATAATTTTAAGCACAGCCTCATTGATATCTACAAATATCAACCACAGAGCAGCTAAAAACAAAACTACCAACACCAAGCTGTGTCGTGAGAGGGGAGCTGTTTGGTAAAGTGTCGTGTGTTCTGTACACAATTATAACTTATTAAGAGGATACTCTTTAAATTCCATTTGTTCCTGAACAGTATCGTTCCTGAACAAGGTAAAGTAGTGCCCTTCATGTCACAGCTGACACTGCTTCCAAGGTCAGGGTCAGTGCCCCATGACCTTCAGATCAGTATCTGTACGCTCTCAGTACTTCCTTTCCCCTTTAGATTCCTGTGGCCTCAGTAAATACTCACCTCTGACTGGGGCAGTGTTTTTCCCCACGAAGCACAAGGTACTCTGTGAATTCATGACTCAGGATATTTCAAGTGGATTCACAAGGCATCCACGTAAAGCCCATGCATTCAACTCCAGGGTAAATTCTGCATCAGAAAGGCTCTGCCCCTTCCCAGCATAAGGTCAAAGTCTCCATTTAACTGGAGACACCTTTGATAGAACAGTTTATATGCTAGAACACATGGACCCCATTGCCAGTTAACTGGAAAGGGGCTTTGATAAGTTAAAACAAAGAACAGAGGGACAGAAAAGAAAGGAGCAAGAGAAAGAAATGGTACGTGAAATAATCCATAAATTTGCATTAGAAAAGGTGGAAAGCCAAGCTAAACAACAAAGGACACTGACTTAGAAAAATTCCAGTCACTAGAATGTCTTTTTTCATAAGGATATTTAACTGTAATAAGGCCACATTCAAGGGCACAAATATGATGGGCTTATCTTTGTATTAAAACAACAGAAACAGAACAAGGGCAGATATTAGAATGTTTTTGTACTCATATTTCCAAGCCTCATAAATATTAGTAGCTGCATCAGCTATAAAAATTAATGGCTCCAGATTCTTGTGTGTTACCCCCCTTCAATTTCATTTTATCACCCTTTTCCCTGCCCCCCTCAGCCTACACTTTTGTCTGTCTTCCTAAGTTGTTTGGGGTTCCAGTGTTTATGAGCTTTATAAGCTTGATAAGACTTGTAAAGGAAGTCGTGTCTAACAAAAAGGGGCTGAACAAATGCTGGCTTGATTTCTTTACATTGGCATCACTATAGTACAGTTAGATTGTGATACCAGATCGTGATAGCACAACAAAAAGAAAGGAGAAAGGTTCCAGCCTTCATTACTGAGTTAGCTGCAAACTCACTTTTTTTTGTTCTTTTGTTCTATTTTTTAATAGCAAAGATGAAAACTTTCAATTTCCTCAGGCCTAACCTGGCCTTTTAAAAATGTTTTCAGGCCACTATGAACACCAAACTCAATTCTGAATTTGCATTTGCATAATATAATTTTACCACCAATTAATCGATCACATTTAAATTCCTAAAAGTATTCAGTAAGTAATAACTACCCCCAGGTGGTGTATATAAAAAATTAATTTCCAAACACAAAGGCCACTTTGATTTGCAAAACACTATTACTTCCTGTTTAAGTCCAAGTAAAAAAAATTTTTTTAGAGGTCTCTGTGTGTGCATGTGTGTGTTTGTGTGCTAATGATCATCCTGAAGAGATGCCATTTAGGTTTTAAAAAAATGAAGGTAAGAATCAAGCTTGAATAGTCAGAAAAAATTGGAGTGGACCACAGAGAACTGGCTGCGGGAAATTCTAGGTGTCCTATCATGAAGTCACTCCACGTGGCCATTTTTTTGGGGGGGAGACAGAATAACCACTCCTCTACAATTGTAAGATAGCTAGCTGGAAAGGTGACCCAAATAGCCTAATATGTGGCTATTAGAATCATGCTGCGTGGGCATGCAGTGCACACAATGCCAATGGACAGAGTAGACATTTAACAGATAATTACTGTAGCGTAGGAGCCAGGTGGGACACCGCTTTTGGAAGCACTGATTGGAGAGTTTGATCTGCCATTAACTAGCTGGGTTGGCTTGAACAAGTCATTCCACTTCTCCCCAGAAGATAATGCCTGTCTTGAGAGGTTGTTGCCACAAGACTGGGATAGTTTTCTTGAAGCTTTGGGCAAAGAGAAAGACCATTGTTCCTGGTACCAGGCAGGTATGTAGAGAATTGTTAGCTCCCCTACGAGCCAGCAATTCCACTGCTGGACCCATTGGTCCAGAAACAAGGACATACTAAACCCACTAGCACAACAATGTTCATGGCAGCACTATTTACCATAGCAAAGATATGGAACCAACCCAGATGCCCCTCAGTTGATGAGTGGATCAACAAGATGTGGTATTTATACACAATGGAATTCTATGCTGCTGTCAGAAAGAACAACATCACCCCATTTGTTAGGAAATGGAAAGACTTGGAAAAAAATCATATTAAGAGAAGTAAGCCAGACCCAAAGGAACATAGGCTCAGTGGTTTCTCTCACCTGTAATAATTAGTACACACCAAGGACTCTTCTAGCAGAGGATTACCAAAGCTTAAACCCTAGATTCATAAGGCCATATAGGATAAAACCACATTAATGGACCTCCAGGACGTGGAAATAAGAGCTTAATTATAAGCGACTGTTATGCTTTATGTATTATGTTTTCCTCTCTTCTCTTGTGTTGCCTTTTGGTTAATCTCATATTGTTACAGTATCCCACTTTGTTACCTGGTATCTTATATAGATGTTTACTTGTTTATTTGAAATAGGAGGGGAAAATGAGGGGAGGGGGTATGGGGGGAAATGGGGACAAAACATAAGAAGGGATATCAATGTGTGAGAAGTAATGTACCTTCTATCTGGCGAGTATAACTGTAACCCACCTATTCATTGAAATAAAAACTTATTAAAATTTTTTTAAAAAATAAATGTTTTCTGGTCATGGCTTGTTGGGTTTGATTTGAATCCATGTATCAAGCAGAGAAATGTGACCCCCTTTAGTCACCCTCCTAAGCTTAGCCTTAGAGGTATCCGATTACATAGTTCAACCTGAATTTTAGAAGGTAATAGTTCAGTTACAGACTCACTAGCAGGACAACCCAGCATGTGCCATAAGGAGAATGATCAAGCCATTCGATGACAGATCAGTGGAGGGTCAGGAATGCACCAGTCTGGTTGTACATGCACCATACATCACGCTCTGTCCACACGCCTGTCTCCCTGTCAAAACCAAGAGCTATGCAGGGGGAGACCCTGGTTTCTTCAGCCCTGGACATCCTCCTCTTCCTCACATTTCCATCTAGCATTGGATCCTGCTATAGTTGGTGCTCAATAAATGTTTAGTGAATGAATGGACAACGATGGGAGAAACATAAAACCAATGAAGTGGAATTTAATTCCACAGCCTGCAAATCAAAATCAGGCTGCAAATGGAGGTCATTTTCACAGGGATATATCGCAGCGTCACGTGCAGTTAATCAGAACACAGCAATTTTTTTCCCCCTAAGTGTAGGACGGATTATATATTTTTTTTCGCATGGTCCCTAAACAGCATCCTCTTCAACTCATTTCAAAACCAAATGGGATGCTCGGAACACCAAATCGAATGCTAATGTAGGTTGGCGTGTGGATAATTCACAAAGCCTGACTCTTCACAGCCATGACAAAATCAGGCATGGCCATGAGATTTAGTGGAGTTGATGGGGCATGCTTGTGGTTATAAAATTGCCCCCAAATCTCCAGTAAATTGCTCTAGCCAGGATGTCTGGAACTGGACAGCCCCGAACACAATTCTCCACTCACTCCCAACTTGAGATTATTGCTTGAGAGGCAAAATGAAGAAGCAAGGCCTATATTAGAGGTTCATCTATCTACCATTTTCATAACCCAATCAATTTAATCTGAGCACAGTCTAATGCATATACTCTGCATATAGCGTTGACTTCCCTATAATTCCTTGGTCTTGGGACAAATGCATTCGCTTCGTGCAGCTGGTAGTTTATTGAGTCAATAAGCTAGACCCTGTGCTATTTAGGAGGCGCTGAACAGAGAGTCAGTTCAGAAGAGAACTCTGCACCCAGAATGCCTTCTACCTATTACTCACTGTTTGACCTTGGGACTGTGACGCAGCATCTCTGTGAATCAGTACTGCATTTATGAAATGGAAGCCGTAATTGTGGAGCCAATCTTCCCGGGTTGTTGTACAGATTGTGTGGGCATTCCATACACACACAGACCATTGCTTTCAGACTTTGCTCACACACACTAAGTCTATCTAGACTATGATAGATTAAGAGGATGGATTGCTTTTAAATCTAAAATTGAGGCCTAAATGCTATTGGATATAGCATTCCTTAAAGGTATTCTCCTAAATTATTATTGTCCGTGGGTGTGTAATGATACTTCAAGAGTGCACATCGCCACAGAGAAACAGAAAACCTAACAGATTGGCTAAAAAGTCTACATGCATCTTCTTGGAGTCAAATTTTCATTTGCCAACTTGAAGGAAAATAAAATGAAAAGTAGCAAACTATTTTTATAGTAAAACAAGAGTGGGTATATATTAAATCTCATGCATTTCCATGGTATAAGGTTCTTTAAAAGGACACCACATGTGTGCTTCTGTCTAAGGTTCATCTGTCCTCGGTTCTCCCAATTCAACCCAATAGATGTGGAAGCCAGAGGTCCTAGGGATGGAGCCTTGCTGGGTTCTTGATCTCACAGCCCTCAGATTTCTTGAGTTGCTTCTTGAATTTTATGTGAAGGTTAGTTTTTAAAATTAATATAACTTATATTAATGCTTTAATAAAACACAATCTAAAAAATTACACCTTACACGAATGCTTTAATAAAGCACAATAAAATAAATCATTAGGAAAAATGGAAGAATCCATACAAAATAGAGTTCCCACTTATAAACCTTAAGATTAAGCAGAGGTAAAATTATTATGTCAGACTGCTTAAAGATTTCCTACACGTGGGCTCTCCCTTTCTTACCAACGTGTGCATGGTCACAGAGCTACGAGAAAGCTGTGGGTCAAACCTGAAAAGGTTCTCCTCAAGGTTTGCCAAGCAAGCAATGGCTTCTGCACAGCCACATAGTTCAGACAACTCACTGGTTAATTCCATCCTTAGGAAAACACCTAGACCATGTTAGGGTCCAGAAATGCATTTCTCTGGCTCTCAGTTGGTGGCTCAGACAGAGAGGAGCTTAGACCACCCTCCCCTCTCTCTTGCAGGAGCTGCTGCGTCCTTCGCAGCCCCGGGTTCTCTGTCTCAGCGTGAGACACCACTGACTAATATAATCCCATGGGAAGAGGAGCGAGGCAGGGAAGAAGAAAGGCTGGGTGCTGCCTGTGTATCTCCACATTTACTGGCAACGTATATCTGAGGACCCATTTGAGGCTGACTCCCTTCCCCTTAGAATAATGCAGAGGCCTAGGTACAAATACATGAATACTACCATGGTCTGAGATGGCCCCCAAAGGCCCATCTGCTAAAGGCTTGGTCTCCAGCCAGGGTAATATTGGAAGCATTTGGAACCTTAGGAGGGAGGTGAGACCAAGTAGAAGGAAGTCAGGTCAATGGGGTGTGCGCTTGATGGGGCTGTTGGTACCCCTTCTCCTTCCTCTCAAGTTCTCTTTGCTTCTGAGCTGCCACAAGGTGAACAGTCTTCCTCTCCTCTCCGGATGTGCAGGTTCAAAGCAAAGTCCAATGGAGTGTCAGAATCCTCAGGTTCTATATGACCCCACAGAAACCACTTTTTTCTTAGAAGTTGATGGGCCCAGGCATTCTGTGACAGTAAATGGGAGCTACCAAACACATCATCAGGGGAGTTGGTGATATTTTGACTCTACCTAGGTACCAGATGTCCCAGGCTATGAAATTGGACATCTACTAAAAACCACACCAGGAGGTACTTAAACCATCTCCTGATACTTTTGTTCTGTACTCAGCACAGTCCTTCTTGCTGTGCTTCCTTCTGACCCACGTGACTCTCACTTGTGCTTCTCTAGGTCGACTAAAGGGGCTCCCGCCCTGGGTTTTGCATAACATGGTATGATTAGTTTTGCATAACATGGTATGATTAGTTCGGTCTACCTTCGCACAGATTCTGGAACCAAGCCAGACCCTCCAGGACAACCTGTCCATGGCGGAGGGCCCTGTGAGACGGGCCGCCAGGTGGGTCTGGGCACTCTTGTTATGAGGTAGTGTCTCCTGGAGTTCATATCTCCACTCAGAAGACATGTAATGATGGCCTTTGGGTGGGGTTCAAGTAAGAGATGGTATTACTGACAGCAAGGCCCAGAGCTACAATTTCCAAAGGCTTTGGGAGGTACTTTAAATGCCAAGACTCATGTCAGAAATGCAGAGGTTTTCAAACCGTGTCTACCTGGCCAGGATACTATGATTCAGAATTCTGGGGCGAAGATAAACAAGAAATCACCCAACACTTAGGAGGTAGCATAAAGGAAATCATCCTCCCTGTGCCTAACATGTTCCATTCCCCGTGTCTTTTCTAACAGCCCCTCTGTTCAGATGCCATATACTAACACATTCATCTACATCATAACCACCCCACAAGTTGGGCCTATCTTTATCATATGGGAAACTGAGGCCCAGAGGAATTGGAAGGTGTGTAATCATTTCAATAGTGAGCAGTACAGACAGGGTTTCCAGTCCAAGCCGTAACTTGATATACCGAATTGCCCGTCTCCCACATCCAACTCTAGTGGTGGGTCTCAATCCACGTAAGGCAGTCAGAACAGAGCATCTCCCTGTTAACCGCTGTGGGTGTAGGGTGGGGATCACCCGGCATGGATGGTAACGATGGAAGGAAAGGACTGATTCTTACAAAAGAATGCATCCGACGGCTAGAATAAGTTTACTGCCTCTGCTAACTTCTAAGGGATTCACGTTGATAGGCATGGACTCCTCCGGGATCTGTGCAAGTGGACAGGGGCTAAAGGCCAGTATGGATGCTTCAGAGAGTTCCAGAACCTGATGATCAGGGTCAGGTTCCCTGAGGTGACTGTTCCGAAAGTCTGCAGGCATGTCCTCAGGCCCCCTGTTGGTCTTCTAATTATTACGTGCATGATCTTATCCACTTTCACTTGCTCAATAGCTTTCCTTAAGAAGGATGGAGCAGAGAAAAGATGGGAATTGGGTATCGACTTCTTGTAGGTATTGGTGTCCTGTTAGTGTGACAGGACAACCAGCCAGCCGCAGAGGCAGACAACAAAGGCGGGTATGCAGGTCCAGAGACCCTGGGCTCGACACTGCTCCACCTTCTTAGATCATGTTCGGCAGCAGAGGCTGGGACAGCATTCACTGAGGTCCACATTCACATGCCCTTCTTCCTTGCCTAGTGACCGCTCTGTCAATACATATGATTCCCTTCTTCTGAAAACCCACCCTTGACCCTCTCCCCATGTGCAGCAGCAGGTACATCTGCTCCCACAATCCTGAGCTACTCAAGGATGGGTTCTCTAACTTCCTATTCTCCCAATCCCTCCCTGGCTGGGCACCCAACAGCTGCCTGGCACAGAGGAGAACTTCGATAAATGTTTGCGGGATGCATGAATGGAGAAATGAATGGATTTCATGAATCCACACGCTGTTAATTTGGAATCTGTGATACTTTGGAGACAGAATATTTATTGAGTAGAAGTTTGGAAAAAAGTGCTCTAACTTTGGCTTTTACTGCTTATGTAGTTCATTACCCAAGAACGCAAGTCTCTAATCCTCCTTCATCCCCCACCCCATAACTTTCCACATTTTATAATATGTAGAATAATTACAACTCAAGAAACTGTGTTTCTTTTAAAGAAACAGCCAACATCTGCTATAATTATACCTCTTGGCTAATTCAGAAGATTTCTTCAGCCCAACTGCTCCCTCTTTACTGACTCTTAATACAGAACTTTCCAAGACTCGGTTAATAAGAATTTCACTGTTAGCTTAATACATGTATATCCTGCTTCATAATGAATTGTAGGAGGCAGAAGATCCCAAAGGAAGATGATTCTCCTACCAAAATACAACAGAAAAAAAACATGATTAACAGAGTCATGGTTTTACCCGGGCTTCCATTGCACAGCATCCTAGAGGTTTCTTAAAAGAGTTGTTTGCGGAAAAAGATCAGCATTGGATTCTTGGAAATATTCTTTGTCAAGAAGGCTCACCCCAGACCTATAGAGTCAGGAATTCTACAGTGGAATTCAGCCATCTGATTTTCGTGTTTGCTATTTGTTTTTTGCCAAGCTCTCCCATTAATTCTGATGCTGTTCACATTTGAGAACCACTGGGCCAACAGCTCTGAATCAGGCAGGCCTTGTCTAGATTTTCATCTGCCCCTTAGTGGCCTGGGAAGGGCCTCCCTGGCCTCTTACTCCGTTTGTACAATGTGCACGTGTGGTGTTACTACGTGATGTTATGAGTCTTTATATGTCAGGCTCTCCACAATACCTGGCAGAGCCTTCCAGCTCTAGTTTCTGTTATTGGGGAGTAGAGGTGGGGGGTGGGGGGGTAGAAGAGAAACATGGAGAATAGGAGGTGCTCATGGTTTCTCTGTGATGGGAAAGGGAGCCTGTGCAGGAGGGTAAGGTAAGAAGGTTGGCTGAAAATAAGACTGAGGTCCACTGACACATGGGAACTGGGATGAATTCTGTGTCCACTGCAGGCTTGAAGATGGGTGACTGGAGGCGATGGGATGGGCCTGTTCTGTAGTCCTTCAAGCACTTGGAGGGTATCTGGTGAAATCAGCACCCCATAGATGATCGTGGTGGTGGGTATGTGCCGTGTTCTTTGCAGGGAGTAGATTTGAGGTTCTCATGACAATCATCTGAGCCTGAAGGCTTTATGGAAGGTGGGGGGGGGCATGAGGTAGCACGCTGGTTCCCACCACCTTCCCTTGCTCGGGAAAATGTTTCCAGGCCCCCACCCCACCCAATGGCATCACCCAGCTCTTCCCTTTTGGCAGTCTCCAGTTCCTTCATACCCTCCCCTCAAATACTTCATTCCAAAGCTTCAAGGATCTGCTGAAACACAGTGCATTAAGAAGGGGGCATGCCACCACCAACATCCCTGGCAGGGACAGTAGCTTCTGCCTTCTCAGGCTGCTTCCTGGATGCCATGCATGGGCCTTGTCTTGAATTCTTGTCACCACTCTGGGAAATAAACCTATCTTCCCTCTTTTACAACTGAGAAACAGAGGTATGCAAGGATTACGCCAGGGGGCCCAGCTGCATCACTGGTATGCAACCCTTCTGTGCAAGTGTTAAGTTTATGCCTAGGGAAGCTGAACCCCGAGTCACACAGGGCAGAAGCTTTGTTCAAGGGGGTCTCACAGCTACCAAGAAGCCATCAACAGGACTGGAGGCGCCATCTCTCAGTGCCCCCTCCAAGAGCCCCACAAAACATATGTACTTTCATTTATGGCAAACCACAATGCAATAACAGTTTTGTGGCAGATGGTTAAAGCCCTTACAAAAAAATAGCAAAAGATTATTGAAGCTACTGGTAGCATTGACTGAAAAGTCCTGGGATTGCAAATTTGTCTGCGTTGATTTGCACAAACATTGCAGCCATGTTTATATAGAAAACGTATGGCACCCACTTCAATTGCCATCGCTAAGAAATGCCCACAGCCTCCCTCTCTGTGCGCCAACAATCAGCCTTCACGTTTGCTATTTAATATGCAAGGCAGATTGGAACATTAGCAGTGCAAAAGTGTAAATAATCCAGTAATTGATCTGGGATTTGTGGATTTTTACCTCAAATTTCTGTTTATGGTTGAAGGTCGTAAGCTATACAAACCCCTATTGATGAGAGACTTTTGTTTAAACAGAACCCACTGTATTTATGTGCGAGTCTCCTCCAAGTCAAACAAAAGGGCATGGCTGGAGCAGAGAGTCGTCACTGGCACGGTGGACATGTGGCCCATTCGTTCACGTACAGATGTTTTCAATCTGCAGTTTGTCTTGCATACCCATACGAGATGAAGCAGCCTTCACTTGGACTGGGAGACATGCCAGCAAGAGAAGACATGCATTAACCCTTCATAGACCCATTCCCTCGCCCTGTGGCAATGGTGGAGTGAGACCTGAGAAACTAAGGGGCCCCAGAGGCACTGCGGAGCCCCCTTCCAGCCCTCTGTCAGACCTGTGTCCCAGCCCGTCGTCGTCTCGATGCCTCTACCCTCTTCTCTGGGCTGTGTGCCTCTGGAGAGAGGCTGCATGGACAGCAACGTGACCTGGTGTCCCGAGCCATTCCCAACAATCTTGCATACAGAGTGGAAGGAGGTTTGTGAGGATCAGGCTGACCCCAGCCTGGGATGCTCTTAGCAAGGGCTCCCTTTTCCATCATGCACTTAGCTCACTCTATTTTCTTAACACTAACTTGGTCCTGAAGTTTTAAGCACCACTAGTCTTCAGGACAGGGTGATTCTAAGTGTGCGTGAGTGAGTGTGTGTGTGTGTGTGTGTGTGTGTGTGTGTGTGTACATTTGTGTGCGTGTGATGGAGATAGGGAGACCCTCCTATGCATTGTAGCACTTGAGGGAACATCACTGACTAATCTCTGCCCACTAGGTGCAGTAGCCCTTCCAACCTCTCCCCACTGAGAGCCCCAGCCTCAGGTGACCCCTTGTGTGTTAGGCTATAAAGGGCTTCAACTTGCAGTGGGCTAATGGTTCATTCTCCTGCCCTCTGGATTTCTGAGGGCAGTCTGACCTTGGCCAAGAGCTTTGTTCCTCCAATCCCAGTTGGTCCTGGCTCACAGGGCCTAGCACAATGCAGTGTGGCCCTTGCTTGGGGCGTGGAACCCAGGCCATCTGGTACTCTGCCCTCCAGAGGCTGACAGCAACAGAGGGATTTGCAGAGGAAAGGCAGTGAGATCTGCTTGGAGTAAGATCCTTTCAGGTTATGAACATCTGGCACCAAGAGTAGCAACTTTGGGTTTCTGGAGAGATTCCTGGGTGGGTCCAACAGGCTTGTCCTCCTACCTCTTGCTCCAGTGGCCCTCGAATGCTCAGCAACTGCTCTGCACATGCAAGTGTGTTAAATAAACTAAAGTCCTTCCTAAGTTAAGGTCAGTCTCAACAGGCCTTGTATACTCTCCTCCATGTTGTACCTTTGGGAAATAATACACGAGGGTCTGGACATACAATTTCGATTCTTCAAACCATCTGAAGCTGAACTGCTGGCATAACC
This sequence comes from Megascapheus bottae, assembly GCF_031878675.1. NCBI lineage: Eukaryota > Metazoa > Chordata > Mammalia > Rodentia > Geomyidae > Megascapheus > Megascapheus bottae. Next base: position 4,996,440 of record NC_143532.1, on the reverse strand, counting down.
ATTTCAAACTGTTGAGTACTCTCAGAAATGCTGATGCCCTGTCTGGGGTCTGTAGCCCCCATTGACTTCAAAATAAGGTTTGTTGGTTTGTTTGGCATCTTCTTGGCATCACCAAATTGTGTGATTATGTATTATTGATGTGTTCTTTACTGAGTGTCTCATTCATATAAAATTCAAGAGAGCACAAATCAAGCATCAGGTATTTGATCTTCATAAACTTCAGAGAATAGTTTTCATGTTTTCTGATGACATTCTGTCATGCCCTTTCATTAGGAAGAGGAGGGAGAATTACTTTGATTTCTTTCAGACTCTAATTCTCCAAAGTGAAGTAGCCATTCCTATGTGTGGCAAAGTGTGATTTATGTGAGACCAGAAGGTAGTTCCATAAATGCAGTCTACAGTCTTTAACAACCGGATGAGAGCAAGCCTAGATGAGGCCAGAGTATGGACATAACCGACGCTGAGTATAAATATAATTCTGTGTTTATCAGTGTGAAGGTAGATATATCTTTCATCTACTGGGAAGAATACGCCCATTTTCTTTCTTGGCCTTAAAAATATCTTGCTGGGTGCCAGTAGTTCACGCCTGTAACTCAGGAGACTGAGATCTGAGGTTTGAAGCCCAGGCAGGAAAGTCCATGAGACTCTTATCTCCAATAAACTACTCAGAAAAAAGCCACAAATGGTGCTGTGGTTCACATGGTAGAGCACTGGTCTTGAGCACAAAGAGGCTCAGGGACTGTATCCAGGTCCTGAGTTTATGTTCCAGGACCAGCAAGTAAACAAAATTTCATAGGGTATAAGAAGAACTGATCAGCAACTGAGACTTCATTTGAAGTGAAATAAAATGAAAAACCTCTGATATTACTATGATAACCTCTCTATTTCAAGTCTTTTATTTCTCATTTTTCTCTGCTTTCTGTGCTGCCCTGTCCTCTGCTTCACCACTGTCTACATATAATATATATTATATACATCCACGTGTGTATGTATAGCTGTATACTTATTCGCACTTCATCTTGAATTTCATGCTTATGTATTTGGAGACTCTCAAATTATACTCATCATTTATGGAGAAACCACAAAACCAAATATAAACTGATGTGAAGTAGTATCTCAGCTGGAGAACCTTGAATCCAAGTTTTTGTACCCTTGTCAACTACCCAGCACCCTGAATTCCGTGGTCGGCACCGCTTGCTTGTCTTAAATCCCACTTCCTCTGGAGGTTGCTTCACCTCAGCCCTTCATGGAGTGTACGGGGAGGCCAGAGTTTTTAGCTTTGTGACAATGTCACTGTATTCCATGTGATTTAATGTCATTTGATTTTTTTTCTTTTGCTCTCCATGTCATATTCTTATTTTGTTCCCTGTAAGTATGTGTGGTATATTTTCTCTACTAGATTGTATTGTATTCCATTTATTTCTTCATTAATTGGCAACCACGGGGTTGTTTCCAGTTTCCTGGTAGTGTGTTTGTTTTCCTTCTATAATGTGACTGTATGGCATTCCTGTGCTTGGAGCATTTGAGGTGGGAGGCATCAGCTAGTTTATATCCTGGATCACGATGCTTTCATGCTTGGACAAAAGCCTCAGTACCTTTCTCTCTCAAACAGATATGATGGCAGGTAACTATTAAAAATCACAGCAGTCATTACAATAAATTATAGCTTTTGCACCTGCTTTGGAGATTCAAGATGAAAGACATTTCATGAAGGCAAATATTGTGACAGGTGAACGAGGCAATTAATTTAAAAAATCTTGTGCATAATCACACAAAGAGTGTTCTTTGAGTACAGAGAGGCTGTGCCCTGGGGCTCTGGAGTGCATCCTCTGTGACGAGAATCAAGCCAACTTTTATCTCCCATTCAAGTCCCTCAGCTGCACGCCCTCCCCTCCCCCCCCCCCCCAGTGAGCTCAGTCCCTCTACAGGAGAAGAATCTGAGCTCATAAGTTCCAGGGTTTCCCAGAGGGAGTTGGGGGTCATCAATAGGCCTTCTGGTAAGTTTGGATTTCAACTTTAAGCCTTATGAGCTCTTAGTTCTAAGCAAGTTACTTAATCTCCCCTAGTCTTATTTTTCTCATTATTAAATGAGATAATTATAGTATCTGACTCTTGGAGGAGGAATTGTAGATTAAATAAGATATTAGCACAGTGCCAACCATACTGTCAGTTTTCTCTACATGGAAGCTATTATCAGCATAGTAAATAACTAACACAAGTGAAACAACTTAGCTAGGGTTGTATAATACCCTTTGCTCTGGGCTGGAGACAGAGAATTTAGTACATGTCATTCTACATAAAGTTTTACTCTTTTTGTGCCTATAAAATGAGGTGCCAAGATGTTCACCAAAGTTAGAATATTTAGACTGTTCTAGCTGAAAATATAAGCTAAACATCCTATTGGAATCCCCCCATGAGCATGCCTGTAATCCTTGCTGCTCAGGAGGCTGAGATCTGAGGATTACAGTTCAAAGATAGCCCATGCAGGAAAGTATATGAGACACCTATCTCCAAGTAAGTACCAGAAAACCAGAAGTGGTGCTGTGCTTCAAAGTGCTAGCTTTGAAAAAAAAGCTCAGAAACAGCACCCAACCCTGAGTTCAAGCCCAGTGACCTCCCCCCTCCAAATAAAAAACACATAGGAATACCTCTAAGAGATAAGTAGTAAATGAAGAGGGAGGGGGAAGAGGAGGAGGAACAGAAGAAGAGAGAAGGAATAAAACAAACCAAAGCTAAACACAGATACCTGTCTCCAGGAATAAGAATTATTCTGCAAACTTGCTCTGGCTTCCAGGGGGGTTGGAGGGGCTGGTGGGAGGGACTGCGTGTAGCAGGTTGCAGAGAAAGCAACCACAGGGTTCATTTGTTCTAAAACCATTAATGGTTATTCGAGAAGCTCATTTCACATAAATCCAGAACAAGGACCTCTAAGCAGCCAGACTCTGGAATTGCAGAACTAAGTTACAGAGACTAAAATCTCAGGGGAAATTAACAATCCCAACTCTTGAAAAACAAAGCAAGTGCAAGATCCCAACACGTGTGTGAACTTGACACAATGGTAATGAGGTCAACCAGTCAGTCACGTCCCAATTTGGAAAGCTTTCAGAGCCAGCATTCTGTAACATGTCCAGCACGCCCAAACACCCCTGTGAAGATACACCCACCTTGCAGAGCCCTTTTTGCCCTTCCTATGTCCTGTGACTCCTATAGTAACAGCACAAAACTTACACTTCCCACCTGCACACATCTGGCAACTGAGGCCTGAAGTTGCTGAGGGATTTTCCTGAGGTCACAGAGGGTCCCCAGAGGTGGGTTTATGATTATGCCTGTCTTCAGAAGGTAACCATGGAAAAACAGAACCAAAAATTAGAGGGTGTGGCTGGGGTGAGGCAGGTAGGAGCAGCAGCTAGAGTTGTCTTCTGATGATGAGAGGGAGTGAAATGGAATTTCCTTTAGCTCCCTTCATCCTTCAGTCAGAGTTCTCAGACCCCAGCCAGGTTTACGTCTTTGGTGTCACTCCCTCTAGTGAAGCCTGAAGCTGGGCCCTGGAAGCCAGGAAACAGGCCAGGACCTGAATATTGGGGCTCTCAAGTCTAGTAATGTCTAGGTTCCTTGAGGATACCATGAAGTGGGGAAGGACTAAGGTATGGAGAAGGCTTGATTTTTTTTTCCAGCATGCTGGGTGACCAGTTGTCCTCCCCCGCCCCACCCTGCCCCGGGAAAAACAATTGGCAAAATCACAGGCTATTGGCCCCTTCTTGCGTCTCTTTTTTTTTGCCAACTTTGAGGAGCCTTGGTGTTCAACACTTAATATTTACATTTTGGGTTTTTTCCTCCATAGCTATCAAATCAAATTGATTTTCAGTCATCTTAGCCTGGGTAGTTTCAGCCAACCAGGTCCCCCAGGTAAAAAACAAGTTTATCAAAGGTGTCATTTATCCAGTTCTTCTGCCTTAGGAATAGAATCTCTGAGCTGCTTCCAGAAATGAATGACCAATTCTAAAGGTTGTTGGTAACAATAATAATAATTGCCTTTTACAAAGCATCTATTCTATTTCTTTACTTCATATTCTTTTCTAGTTCTCCAACAGTCTTCTGAGGTAGGTAATAGCTCAATTGATGAGTACTTACTTTTCATGTATTCCCTCATTAAATCCTAACAACTCGTGGTGTGTGTGTTATTATCCTAATTATTAAGCAAATGAAATGGAAGTTCAAACAAATGCCATGCAACTTGCCCAAAGTTATACAGGCTGCGGCAGCGCTGGCACTCTGACTCACAAATAGAAATCTCAGGCTGAACTCTCCGGGCCTACCCACACTGCATCATGCTGCAAGAGCCCGGTGCTTCGTGCCTAACCACTCTGCCATAGCTGTCTTGGGAGGCTGGCTGAGAACTGGGCAGTGGGCACAGTCTCTATGTTGAAGCATCAGCATAGGAAATGCAGCGAGAAAAAGAAGTGGGTATCCCATCCACGAGGAAGCCCACAGCCCCCACGGGGCCAGCTGTGCAGAGGCCTGGCTGGGTCCCTGGGAGGCTGCATTCCTGCATCTGTGCAGAGAATCTGCACAGATGGAACTGGAAACAGAAACCCAGCTCTTCAGAGGGCTGTCAACGTGCATGCATGGTGTGCATGGACCCTTGGGACATACTTGGATCCCTTGTTTTGTCCCTTTCTTGGCTAATATTAAAATTATATTGCCAGGCCTGGTAATGCATCCCTGTAAGGCTAACACTCTGAAGACAGAAGATTGTGAATTTGAGGCCAGTCTGGACTACATAGTTAGACCCTACCTTAAAATAAACGAATATAATCCAACAGATAAAAACACACATTGTCATTCTAACAGAATGAGAAGACTATGGTCCCGTCAGGCTGGCAAGTACCCCAATCTGGGCTAGGTAAGGTTGGGAAGTGGGGCTGAAATATCAGTCATTGTTCCCATTGTGGCCGGTAAGTCAGATCCAAGTCCACTGTCTGAGGTGAGGAGACTCAGTTAATTAGAATACAGAGTGCTGGTTCAATGTCAAGTGCAGCTGCCCAGCACGTGCCTTTCAGGTTAAGCCTGTCATCATGCCTGTTCTCTCTTCTGTGTCCAGGGCGTTGCTGGCCTCGTCTCTGCTGGAAAGCTGGGCCTGACCATGGGGGCCTTGGAGGACCTGAAGGGAGTGCGCTGAGGGTCCCTGCCTCTTAGGAAGACATAGAAGTATTGAAGCCTGCTGCTGTTGGTGTAGAAGATTTAAGTATTTCCTGAGAAAGGCATGGTGTGAACCACACAGCCATTCTGTGAAGAAGCTGGGAAGTCAGGCTTGCATATGCTGTCCTTTGGGATCCAGTAAAGGTCTCTGAACTGAGGAGCCATGAGCCTGGCCCAGAGGGTTCATGGCATGCTCTAGGAGCTTTTCCCTTCCTCCGCTCCCTGCTTCCTTCTCCCTCTTGTTCTCAGTTTCTCTCTCCTTCTCTCCATCCTTCCCCTCAGGCTGCAGGGTGACTGTCACTTGCCAGCAGAGTCTGGAGACATACTGGGTTGGCCCAGCAGGAGAAGGATGTGCTCTAGTCGTCTTCTAATGGCTGCAGGCCAGTGAGGCTGTGCAAGATCTGAGCTTGCTCAGGACCTTCCAGCCCGAAGACCAGCAGGGCCACGCAAGGGTGACATGATGAAATGGACTCTGAGCAAACTCCTTGAGCTCTCTGGGCCTTAGCCTTCTCCCCTCCAGGAACACCACTACCAACATCTGAGCGGGGACGTCTCCTACTCCCCACACTTCCTGTGACTTCCACCAAGGGTCCTGACACCAGAACCAGGAGCCCCTGGTCCTTGTGGCCTGTGACTTTTGCCTTCCTGAGCTGTGAGGGAGGGATCAGGCAGCCCAGCCTGCCCACACCCTCTGCCCCACAACCCCTGGGCCTTTCCTTCCTGGCGGCCAGCCTGCACGGCTGTCAGGAGAGGCAGGCAACGCGGCACACCTTGCCTCCATCGCCCAAGGCCAGACAGGGGATCAAAGCACTCTGGTTAGAGCAACATCTGGCACCAGGAGTGAGCTCAGCAGAATGATCCCGGCCAGGGCACAGCAGAAGCCAGCCTCAAGGGGTGTGGTGTCTGCAGCCTCTGCAGCTTCTGTCTGAGCCCAAATGACCTTTGTGGTCTCCCTTCTGCACCTCTGTATCCTTAGATCCTAGCACCGTAACCCCATGAGGGGATCCAGGGCACAGTGTGGGTACAGCCTGGCCTGTAGTCTACCCCAGCTTCCCAACAGCCTGCCCTGAAGTAAAATATATATATACTGAGAGCTGCCATGTTCCTCATTGCTAGGGATGAGGCCCTGAGCCCAGTGCTTCCTGGACATAGTGCATCTCTTTCAGCATGGCCCTCTACGTGGATTCTATTCTTTTTAATCTAATTTTACAGTCACTCCAATAAATGGATGTTGGGCAGCTCTCTAAGGCCTTTACATTACATGACTTTCTGTGAGCTCACTTAAATACCCCAGCGTCTTGATGGGGCAGGCCATTGTCTCATTCCCATTTTACAGCTGGGGAAATTGAGGCACAAAGAACTATATAATGGATTCAGACTCAAATAATCTAGCTGTACTGTGAAAAACATAATCATTATGCAAACATCCTTCCCAAATAAGCAAAGGACATGTTGGCACAAATAGTACAACCCAGATCTGTAGAGAGGCCTAAATTCTTTGTTACAGTACTTTGTATTAGATGCATGCATATTTGATCATGTATGTATTTATGTTTTAGGTAAAAGAGCCTTTTAAAAACACATGTAGCTAGGTGCTGGTAGCTTATAACTGTAACTCTAGCTACTCGGAAGACTTAAATCTCAGAACTGTATATTCAAAGTCACCATGGGCAGAAAAGTCCATGAGACTTTTACCTTCAATTCACCATCAAAAGGCCAGAAATGGAAGGGATAGAGGTCAAGTGCTAGAATGTCATCCTTGAGTGAAAAAGCAAGGGATACCACTTAGGCCCTGAGTACATGCTCCAGTACTGGAGTGTACATACTCACACATACACACATACACACACACACACACACACACACACACACACACACACACACAATGCATGGATATCTATAACATTTCATTTGTTGTGAATCCACTTTAAATGAATTGGAAGAATATTCTGGAAACACAAATGATTTAGACACTAGAGGCAGGAGAGCACTCTTTAGGCTCTGGGTTCAGAGGAGATTTCCATTTTGTTGTGAATGAAACTCTGATAGCCCAGTCACCAAGTCATGTGGTTTGGACAGGGCTAACTCAGTGCTCTCTGCACTGAGATGGAATGGTTTAGTAGTAAGTCTATTCTGCCTCGTGTGAAGAAGCCAAAATAAGGGGCCATCTTTTGAGCATGGGTGCAGAGGTATCTGGGAATAGGCAGCCACAGCAGAAGGAATTCACTGTGACAGGTGCCTTCACCTCGAGTCCGGTCCCAGACTCCTGCCCAGTACAACTGGGACTCTTATACTGATACCTTCCTCAGTGAGGCCCACACATCTTAATCCAAGCGCGAAATACCCTAATAATCATTTTCCTCAAAGTCCTTCAGCTTTAAATAAGTGCATGCATGAAAGCCACACCAGGCAGCTCATGTTTGGACGTCGTGAGGCAGCAGGACGCCCACTGTGAACTGCTGGGTAGGTGCAAGGCCACCACAACACAGGAAGAATCTGCTTTGGTGCCTGAAGAGAGTGGAGCAGAGCCCAAGCTGGGACTGGAGCTGGGACACTTGCTTCTTCCTGCTCTATAGTTTTGGTGGTGCTTGCAGAAGGGAAGCCAGATATCAGAGGCTGGAGGCAGGTCTTGTGCTCTCTCCACCACCAGCTTCATCTCCACTGCCCCTGGAGGGACCCAGAGCTCCTTTCCTGGTGGCCTGGCAGGTGCCGCCATTCATAGGGCGCAGCAGCCTCAGACCTGCCCTTGTGGGCCCCACCTTGCCACATCCCCACCCTGCTGGCTCCTGGGATAGTGACTGTGAGAAAATCCACACATGTGAGCAGGCACCTGGGAGACAGCTCATGAGCCTCCCTTCTTGGGAAGCAGGGTGGGGAAGGAAAGCAGCAGCTCAGCCACTGGAGCAAGGTGACATGGCATGAAGCCTAAGGGCCAGGATCATCTGAAGGCAGGAAGCATCAGGTAAGAAGGACTGCCACGGGGAGCCGTGGTGGTGAGTCATGCCCACAGTACAGGGGAGGCTTTCCAGGAGCTAAGAAAATGATTTCTGCATGGCTCTCCACTCACGTGGACACCACACAGTGCTGACACCAGTTTCATAAGGAGGAGGAGGAGGATAAGGAAGAGGAGTAGGAGGAGGAGGAAGAGGAGGAGGGGAAGAAAGAGAGAAGAAGCAATGATCTTTCCACTACAAGAACAAAAGAGCAGAGAAGGAGAATACTAGAGCTTTTTCCAGAGCTTTCCTGGGCAATGAAATCTTAGAACCACAGGATTTCTGAAATTCTCATTTAAACATCACTACTCCAGTCTTCCCACAGTAGCTGTCTCCTTCCTTGGATGCAGCTGAGCGTTTCTCTCGGCAGTCTCTCCTGTCACGTGGCCCTCGTCCTTCTCATAGGACCCTCACCCACCCCCATCCACCCTTGACTGCCATAACAACTCACGGCACAAGACGGGGGCTCACTTGGTAACTTACATTCTAGCCCATCACAGGTCAAAAGTAACTCCTAATACCAACTTTGTCTGTTCATACAATCCTATAACCTTACCAATTAAAAAGCATTCCATATTATGTTCAAAAAAGAAATGGCACTGTCTGTTGTCTGTCTCTTTCTCTCTCACGCAGAAAGTAAAGCTTTACGTTCCATGTCTATTTTCTCTGTCTCTGGAGATATTCCTGAGCATGTCTAATGTCATTTGGTGAAAATCCAAGCAAGCACAATGGCTTCAACTGCAGACATTCTGGCTCTAAGCTCTAATTCTGCACCAACTAGCCAGGTAACCTGAGGCAAGTTGCTTAACTTTCTTTGCCTCTGTCAACTAAGGAAGATAATAAATCAATTCTAGATGAGATAATCAAACGTTAAGTAATAAATGTTTAATACATGCAAGCTATTATGATCTACAAAGAATAAATCATGTCTGTGAGTTTTTAAAGATTTGCCTAAATATAGCTTTACACCTACATGGTCATATACACATACACACACACACACATACTTTGGCAATTTAGTCTTCTTACACTAAGAATATCTGAGCATTGTGTTCTGATCTATACATTTTATATATGTATACATATGTATTCATTCATTTTAGTTGCTCTAGAGTCATATACTATGGTTGTTTGGATTTATATTGCTGATTTTTACTCTAAAGTTTACTTAGAAAAGTAGCTTTCTACATTCCATAGAGTAAATGGCCAAAGCAATTTTGAAAGATGAGGAAGAATGTAAGGAGAGTTACCCTATTATAATTACGCTGTGAGCTACAAGGTTAAGCAATGCTGTCAGATCAAATGTTCTAGCATCTTGGAAATATTCCATACCTGTGATTTTCAATATGGGAGCCGCTATTCACATACACTTCTTGAACACTTAAAATGTGGCTATGGTGACCGAGGAACCCTTTTTGCCCTTTTAATTTAAATGTAAATAGCTATGTGTGATAATGACCACACAACTGGATAATATAGAGTTAGAGATCAAAGCACCATGGCAAAATGGCAGAGACTAAAGCATTTCAAAGCAACAGAGGAGAGCCTAGAACAGATCCCAATGCTGTAAGACACAACGGTGCAGTGAGTGGACAGGGAGAGGATCGGGCTGTTTTTAGTCATTGTATTTCCCTTGCTTTGAAACCTAATTAGTATTTCCTTCAGAAACTTTCCGCAGCCCTCTAGACACTGGAAATCCATGCTTATAACACTGTGGAGTTCTCCCTGCTTGTATTTTTTTATTAAAGATTTTTTATTGTGATTAATAGAAGGGTTACATTATATTCACCAGATAAAAGGTGCATAACTTCACACACATTGATACCCTTTCTCATGACATTGTCCCCATTTCCCTCCCACCCTCCCTGGTTGTATTTTGTGTCTGTTCTTATTTAACGAGGGTGTTACTATTACCCAGTTCCTAACTGTTCTCATAGACCATGTAACCTATGAGAGCACAAGTATATAGCCCCAAACTCTAGCAAAAGAAGAGCCATATAATAGATCCAAAATGAGTATTATGTAAAATATTTGAATAGAAAGAACCCCTTCAGTCTAAGACTTAGACATATATCTTCCGATCACTTCCAAAGCAGGCTCCTCCGTCTTTGGGTGACAGTGGTACACATATTGGTCTAAAGCCACCAACTGAAAAGCTGGGGTACAAGCAAGGACCTGCTTTTCAGCACAGGGCCAGGGGCTGTTGGGGTGCAGGCTGGAGCTGGACTGAACAAACTCCAAACCCAGAACCTCTACATGCTCTGACATCAGGCCAAAGTAGGACTTCCACACAGAGCCACCACTACTGTTCATCTGAAAAATGGAGACAAGTTCCTCCCCAGCAGGATAAACATGCAGGTGACATAATGAACATGTTTGATCAGCAAATTCTTGCAATGTGTAGGTGTTCCACAAATATAAGCATTATAGCTATTAATAATGTGCTCTGTCATTACAGAATATCACTCGACACTAAAAGGCTTTGTTGTGTGATTGTGGTAGATTGCATTCATGTTCAACAGATATTTCCTTGTCCCTGGAATGCTGCCTACTTTGGGTTCAGGTAAGGGTCCTCTTGGGCTAATAGAACACAATGAGATATAATCAAAAGCCTGTCTAAACAGAGACCATAAGAAGCACCGTGTGTTTCTGTTCACTTCCTTTGACAGGAGGCAAGGCAGTGTTCACTGTAGTAAAAAGAGAAATCCCTTGTCAGGTGTTGTTTCTGAAGCCTTTGTCCTAAACTGGAGGCTGTGGAGGAATCTGAAGTGGAGGCTAGCCAAGGCCAAGCAAACTACAGCAAACAGGTAGACTTGGCATGGTCATAAACTTTCAGATTTGAAGGGGACATTGTGGTTTCATCACAGCAAACAAGAAGGCTGTAAGTCACATGGAAATGGACAGCCCATGTCACAGACGCAGGGGAAAGGTTCAGTTCTCATTTTCTTGTGATACTCCTAGGCTTGGGGATTGGTTGGTGAATGGTGGTTTCATCACACTCTTCTCTGTGATCAACCCCACAGGCAAAACACCAGAGCTTCATAGACTAGAAGATGGACACACACTGAGCTCAAGCTAATGAGAATCTCCAGTGCCTTTGAGGGGGAATAGGAACTTGCTTTAGCGCATGAGGATTGGGTCAAGTTTCTCCTATCAGAGTGAAAAAAAATTAGTGGTTCCACTCCCTAAAAGGTAATTACAAAAATAAACCCCAAAAGTCTAAAGAAATCATTTTAATGCCTATAATTTTCCTCATTCTTACATACCCCATTAAAAAGAAACATGGCATTCCAATAACGTTAAAGTCTATGGCTTAAGCCCACTGACGGAAATTTCCCGCATAGAATCAGGTTCTCGGGCCCTTGGTCCATCTTGCATTAAGGATAGCTCTGTGGATGGGGTCTGTTACTGGACTCCAGCTGAGAAGTGCCAAGCTGGAACTAAATAGCATCACTCACTCCATAATAGAGCCTTTCAAGTCTCTTATAGGGCTTGCGGATGAAAATCTCCCAAAGGCATCCTGCACTCTCTCTTTTGGGGGATTGCTCCTTCGTGTTCTGTGGTGTCACTCTTGGTCTTTTTTATTTTGTTATTTAAAGGGACAGATATTCTAGAGCAACTTCTGTCGTGAAGGTTCACAATAACTTGTTTCTCACGTCTATCTGTTTATTTTCTAGTTTTAATCAAATTTTGATCTAAGAGGCAGGCATTGAAATATTTTGGTGGTCCATTATCTGGGAAGTTGATAAAAGCCATAATTGGTCTGGTAGGGAACAAGCTGTTGAAAAAGGAACCTCATAACTCAGGTCCTGTGTTTGCCACTGCTTGCTGAATTTCTTCTTGTCACAATGGCTACTTTGCTCAGAAAGAACTGTGGGAATGGGAATCAAGGCTTTCCTGGACCCCTGTCAGGGAGATCTCAGAGGATAATGATTTTCAATCACTGCCAACTGGGTTCTAGATTTGAACCACTGGCCTACAAAGAAAGTCTCCATAGCCCATTACCAAATTATCCTCTAAGCCTTTTGCATCCCCAATTAATACCCTTTCCAATAAAACTCGGTTTCTTGTCATTGAATCTGTCAACCTGCCTACAAATCCCTGAGGGGTGAAATTAATTTGAACCCCAGAGTTGGGCCAACAAGCTTGGAAGTCAGTTCTTCAGAGATAGAAGCCAGTATTTCAGACTTGATCTGTCTGTGGTGGAGAGGGGAGGTGGAGATGATGGCAGTTAACAACAAATAAACATGGAGGCTGTTATGCAGTTTACTGCATGGCAGTAATTTCTTATGGCTTCAGGTGGATGGACTCGGCATGTGAGTGGCCAAAAATCTAGGAAATGAAGGGGCAGATCTTTCTTGAAAGTTCTGCTTCCTCTGACCAGGGTTCCAGAGAGTTTCAACCTCATTTGCATGAGGAAAAGCATTTCAGAGCATTTCAAACTTCTTTCTTCTTTTCAAACTTTCCTTTTTCTCAGCTGTGAACCCCCATGAGTAACAGAAGCTTCCTGTGGCAGGAAATAGCTTATCTCATAATTTCTATCCTAGTTACATCTACATAGTTTGAACCTTATTGGAAACCTCACATATTTTTTAAAATGTTGATTATATTTGCTATGAATTACTACAGAGAATAACCAGATGCTGCACAAAGTTAACAGGAGCTAGTACTTTCAACTTGAAAGAACTTTTCTCCCACCAAGGCTCAATGATATATGGTTAGACCCTCTCTTACCTGCCTTGAACTCTCAGTATCAGTTTCCAAAGGCTTTTAATGCAAAGGGGTGAACAGGTGTATCTAGCAGTGAGTATTTTACAGCATACTTCAGCCTCACACAGAGGTTAGACAAGCAGGAGAGGGGGTGGAGGTTGGAAAAAGACTCAAGGCTAACACTTATCAACTAATATCCTACTCTGAAGTGTCAAAAGTATGTAAACCCTTTTATGTATTCCACTCATGCATTAAGCAAATGCATACTTACGACCTGCTATATGGGAACAAAATATTCTACAGTCAATGATCTGCAATCAGATTCTGGCTTTCCTTTTCTGACTGTGGGACCTTGGGCCCATGACTGATGCTTTCTGATCTTTTCCTACTTCCCCAACAAATATACCCAAGGACACTCCTCAAATAAATGGTTTTCACTTAGATTCTTGTTTTCCAGGTCTATAGAGAACCCCAGTCAAGACACTTTGGTTAAGTTTGAACTCCCAAACCAGAGTTGCCATATGAAATCCAATGAAAATTTGATCTGAAGTCAAATTTGGACTTCAAATCAGTTTGCAGTGTCTGATCCTGGGACTTTGTGTTGATATTTGAAAGTATCTCTCATTCTCTCTCTCTCCCTCTCCCCCCACTCTCTTCCTTCCTCCCCCCTCTCTCCTCTAATACATATGGCTTATATTTCCTAGCCATAAGGACTTTCTTTATTCTTCAGACATGTTTCTTGGGAGGGTATGGAAGTAACTCTTAGAACACCTACCCTTGACACTCAAAGGTCTATTTAGCATGCATAAACCATCCTATATTTTAGGTAGACCACTCTGAGCCCAAGTTCATTAGGTCATTTCACGTAATATAGAAGTAGACAATTTTATTACTGGAAATTTAAATGGTATAGTGAAGCCCTGCCCACTTTATTTTGTTTTGCCTTCTTTGCTTTGCTTTGTCTTTTAAGAAGGGCCTTACTTTCTAAACTGGACTAGTATGAAACTACCATGTTCCCGAGCTAGTTCTGAACACTTGACCTTACTTGCTTAGCTTCCTGAAGGCCAGGACACAGGCATGCAACACAATGCTAGACTGCAACCTTGTCCTTTATCTGCTTTCCTTATGTTGCATTCCAGGAAAGCAAAAACTCTTTCAAATAGTTTTCTTCTGCATAAGCTTATTCAGAAGAAATGAAACAATGACCCAAGAAAAGTGAATGCAGTTAATCAGTTTCATTTAATTGAGTAAATTTAATAGTGCATGAATTAGAAATATGTGACACAGTGTCTCTAATATCACTGCTAAGGAAATGCATTTTCAGTGACCTCACAGCTTTTAACTTGAAAAAAAAAAACCAACAGATTGCTCTTTGCATGCATAATTGTGGCCTGGGCAGTTAGGACACCATTTCTCCCTTGGTTCCTTTTTTCTGGGCCAGGTGGCCCCACTGAGGTAGCAGCTGTGGTGAAAGCAACATACAACAATAAGTAGTGCACTGATCTAAGACCTGGGTTTCCCTTCACAAGGGGGCAAAGAATGTGTGCAGACTGGTACTCAGGACTCAGTCTGTGCACCACTCTACAACAGAGTGACTTCCATAAGAGATACACTCTTAGGCTGCCTCTGCGCCATCTCTGTCAACCAAAGTGACAGACTGACTTCCCAGAACCTTCTAGAGTTCCTGGGATACTAAGTGGAAATACTTTGTAAACTGTGGTCAAAGGTACAAGTTCTATAAACTAAGGAGAAATTGATTGATATTTTTTATTATTGCAGCTAATTTTTACCATTGCTGTGTGATCTAGGTAAGCTGAAACAATATTTTCTTTGCAAAAAAAAAATGAGAAACTCAGAGTGAAGAAAGCTAACTCACTTTCGTTGGTAAATGTCAGCCCTCCAGTTCTGAGATGAACCTTCTTCAACCTCGAGCATTTCCAGAGCATGTAGAACCTTTAGAACTAAACTGGGAAAGCTTATTTAAAAATGTAGACTTTAAGTTGGTTCATGCCTGTAATCCCAGAACTAAGGAGGCTGGAGCAGAAGAACTGAGGTTCAAGGTCAGCCTGGACTACATAGGCGAATTATGTCTTTTAAAAAGTGGCTCAGGACTGTAATCCTAGCACTCAGAAGACTGAGATAGTAGGCTTATGATTTGAAGCCAACCCAAGCAGGAAAGCCCATGGGACACTTATCATCAATTTAACCACCAAAAAGCTGGAAGTGGAGTTGTGGCTCATGGGGTAGAGTGAGCAAAAAAGCAAAGTGATTATGCTCAGGCCCTGAATTCAAACCCCAGAAACAGCACCCACATACCCTCATGCGTGCGTGTGCATGCGTGTACACACACACACACACTACATACACATATTATACATGCTACATATATATATATATTCCATTTCTTCCATTTCTCTGCTTTTACTCCACAGCCACTGATGTCCTAAACAAACAATCTGAACTGAAGTATCAGCAGTAAGGCAGATATTAGGAATCTGTATTTTAAATTAAATATTTCAGCTAATAATTGAAAGGACCTCCAGGATAGTGAAACAAAAGCCATATAATGAATGATTGTTGTCCTTAATGTACTATGTTGTCTCTCATCTCCTTTGCTGTCCCTTGGTTATCTCATATTGGTATAGTATCTCACTTTGTTATCTGATATATTGAATTTATTTGTATTTGGATATTTGAAATTTGATAGGGAAGGGGGGAAAACCAAGATGGGTGGGGGGTTTGGGGGGGGAGGGAAACGGGTACCAAGACATGTGAAAGGATATCAATGTATGTGAATTAATGCACCTTCTATCTGGCAAATATCATGTAACCCTTTTACTAATTACAATAAAAAAAAGAAAAAAAAGAAAAAAAATAAATAAATATTTCAGCTAAGTCTGATGCAGTAAAGCCTTGGACAACAATCTTAGAACATGTAGTTATGACGTGTTATCTACAAGGATTGAGGTCAACAAGGAAAAGTCTTTAAAATTAAAAGAACTTCCTCCAGGCTGATGTGATGGACTTCGGGTAATTATTATTAAATAGAATAGTAATCATTGTAAGAACATAAGAGACTTCACTTCCTCTCAGATATCAGCACTATGGCAAATGTTTTGTTTACTCTACCTAAGTGGATACTTATAGAAACCTAGATGGCTGCTTGGAATTGTGCAACTCCATAAAGGAATTGTTCGGTCCTCCCTGTTTTGGGCTGCAGTGTCTCAATTCTGAGAGAAAAAGTCTACTTCCAATGATTCTCTATAAAATAAATAGTAAAGGAATAATTTGAATCCCAATTTTATTAACTAGACAAGACATCACATGAATGGGAGAGAACACAAGAGATCTAACTTGAAGCCTCGAGCCCATTTATAATTGGCATTAATCCATCTGTGAGAGCAGAGCCCTAATAACCCCAATATCTCCCATTTGCTCCCTCTTTGCAGCACTGACAGTGGAGATTTAGGCTTGGAGTGGGGGGTGGGGCTGATATTCAAATCCTAGCAGTGACCCTGTCTACTTCCTTCTCTTTTCAGCCACTGGAGAAGAAAAAGTTCATCTTCCCAGGAAATAATTAAGTGCTCAACATTGTCCCTGACTCTCCTCCCTAGACTTGGTGCTCTTGGGTTTTTGTCCTGCACACTCTGCTTTGGTATAACAAATGGCCCAGAGCCCACACAGCTCAGGTTCAGAGGTGCTGGTAGTCAATGCAGATGTTTACTTACTTAGGACTTCTTCCTGTGAATGGCATCTCACCCAGAAACATTATTCACTTTCAGGAAACTAATCCCCAAACCTATTTACTTATACATGGGCTGCTTTTTTGTTTGTTCTGTTGGTATGTGAGTGTGCGTCTAGCCCTCTGAGCAGAGGCTGTGCTAAGAGTTGTAGCTCATCAGGTTTGGGAATTTTTTTAAGATAATATTCATGATAATAATGAACTAGCCATCCCCCCCACAACATGGCTGTCTACACAATTATTAGTGTTTACATTTTGATTTTCCAAGCTCCCTGCAAATGGGCCTGAATGGGACCCTATTTCCCCTCATAATTGCTTTCTGCGTGAAGAGTTCTTTTCCAGAACCATCTGCTTCTGCTGTTTTAATGGGAACCCTATCTATTTGTATGCTAATAGTTTCCTCCAAGTTATTGGGCTCGTTAATAGAAAAGCACAAATCACAGGCTCCACTACGTTCCAGATTTACTATTAATCCTGAATTTTTTGTGTCAACACATAGCTGGTTCAGCCTTCTCTACTCTAAACCTTCTTGAGAAAGGGTGGAGAAGGGCTCAGCCTTCCTTCCACGAAGCAGCGCATGCCCTGCTTGCTCAGGTGTCTTGGCAGCTCCCCGGGTGAGACTGCAGGCAAGAGTGACGTTTCAAGTAATGCTCCACTCAGCTCTCCCAGGTGATCTGGACAAAACCCATGGTTTCTGTTTAGCGTGGTCAGGTCCAGAAAGGTAGGATTCAAGTTGATGAGAAAGGGAATGAGCATTCGGAGTTTGCCAACCACAGACTGTCCATGTTCTAGAACCTCCCAAAGTCTTGGTTGTGTTGTGTTAGGGAGTGCAATCACAAATGTCTCCCAGGGCTACTTCAATGGCTGATGCGTATAAAATAGATGAAATTCTGGCTGTGCAGTGGGTGCTTGGGGAAGGTGTGATAGAGAAGTTGAACCTGGAACCTAGAACCTTCCCAATCACGTCTGGCTTGAGAAGAGTTTGGACGGTGAGAAAGTCACCTGGAAAGTTCACCCCAAAAGCTAGGTACAGAGGCGGTCAGCTTGGCTCAGTCCTTGCTTGAAATGGCTGGCCCTCCTGCTGGGGGACTCTGGGGAGAGCAGGGGGTGGGAAGAAGCAAGTGCAGCCCCTCCCAGGACCTGGCTCTGCTTCCCCAGGGGCTGCCCCTTCGCCATCCCAGCTACCAGCCACCCCGGAAGTGCTCCCGGGCCTGGCCCTGCAGCCCCTTCTGAGTGGCAGCCAGACCACCTCATCCCGCCTGACTCATAGCACTGGGTGGTGCGTGCCACAGAGCACAGGAGGCAGCAAGCCTGTCAGGACAGAGCCCCTTACTCCACGCTGAGTCACCCTGGCCTCCTTTCCCCTCTATGCCCCTCCTCCGTCCCCTACCATACCCAGTTCTTGGAAGGCATTACTCAGCGTTTGCCCAGACACACCAGTGCAATGCCTGCTGGGTCCAGAAAGAGTTAATCAGGCCCCTTGGCTCAGACACCAGGCTGAATACAGGCCTGGAATAAGATCAAGGATGGAAGGGTCTCTAATGTCTCCAGCACTCGCACCAGGTTAGCCCAGGACTGTAAGCGTGTTCACACAAATGTACGCAGGGGCGGGTTCCAATGGTGAAAGTGCTCTGCACAGCGAACTTACAAGGTGAATACCAGAGAGCTGGAACTTGTGGTGTCAGGAGGGGTAAAGTCAAGGGAATGGATATGGATGAATGAAAAGAAGAACAGGTGAATGTGGTCGTGATAGTCAATGTCTGTATGTGAAAATGGAACTGGGGAAATGGAGGGGCTGAATGGGCTGGGAGAGAGTGCGGGGAATGAAGGGTGACCCTGCTGAAGATGCACTGCACTCATAACCAGACACATCCGGCAAAGCTTCGTCTTACAGCTACTTAAAGATGGTTTTAAAAATAAGTAACTGGCACTTTACATGTGATTGCAAAAAGAAGTGATACAGGGACGTCCATTTATCCTTCACCCCACCCTCTCCCAGTGACCTTTTCCATGGTTTCTATCATATCACAATCATGGGCCACCTTGATACAATTTATAAGGAAAAAGAAATTGCATTCCTAAATAATCAAAGACCCACTCGAGGGGCTCCCAGATCAAGCTAACTTTGACAAAGAAAAGCACACTAATTTCTACATCTCTCTGGGTAGCTGTGTGTGTGTGTGTGTGTGTGTGTGTGTGACTCATGTGCATTCACCAGGTGTGAGACGAACAACTATATGGACACATGAATATGTAGTATATTAATTGAAAAAAACAGTTATCAAGTATCTAGCTCAAGTCTGGAATTTGCTATTAACTAACAAAACAAGACTGAGTCTAGCATTAAATATAGTCATTGAAATAGGGTATCTAAGTATTAAGGAATGGGAGCGTGTAAGAATTAGGTTAAGCAGTACCCCTGCTCTGAGAGGAATAGAAGTGTTCTTTTTGTTACGTTCCAGCTTGTCTCTGGAAGAGTTCTTGCTTTGTAACAATTCCCTGCCACTGACACCATCCTTCTATTAGAATCTGGCTTCCCTTGGGTTTTGTGAAATAGATTTGAAGAAAGAAGAAGTCAATGCAATGTCTTTTCTTACACAGCAATACATTTGTTCCTTGAAGCAGGTTCAGATCCAAGTAAAGATTCTGTCCTGTTATATAGTTAGTCCCATTTTTTCCTATCAATTGGGAAAGATTTAAAAAGAGGAAGCAAAATGGGAAATGCAAGCCAATACACAGGACAGCTATGAAGCATTTAACAAACCAAATTAAGCCTGACACTTGGTGAACTTGGCACTTGCTCACATCTGTAATCCTCACTGCCTGGGAGGAGGATGAGATCTAGAGATCACAGTTTGAAGCCAGCTTGGGCAAAAAAGTCCATGAGACTCTTACATCCAGTTGACCTGCGAAGAGCAGGAAGCAGATCTGTGACTCAAGTGGTTGAGTGCCAGCCTGTGCAGGCATAGTAATGCATGTCTGTCTGTTATCTCAGCTACTTGGGAGGTGGAGGTAGAAGAATCACAGAACAAGTCCATCCTGGATTAAGTCCAAGAGTGTCCCGGGCATGGTTCATGGAGTAAAACACTTGCCTAGCAAGCCTGAGTTACTGAGTTCAAATGTTAATAACATTCACACAAACCACTCCATCCCCACACATAGAAGGGGTGTCTAAAGATGTTAGCTCTCCTATATTTTTGCAAGGAATATATTTGAAGTAAATTAATGTACAGCTATTGCTACGTCAACAGGAAGAGAAAGGTAGCTATTGTGTGCCAGGCATTTAAGCAATGATTAGTAAGTGCTAACTATGAATAAAACATATAATCATGAGCAAAAGTGATACATTAAGAAACATCTACATTGAGGCAAGGAAACTAATATTAATTGAAGAGTTGTCCACAATAAAAGCAAAACTGCCACGCAATCAGTGCTGAACAAAAGAGAAGAAAATAGTATTTTCCTACTTAAAAGAGAATACTAACCAGATGAGGGAGGCAGGAAGCTCAGATAACTCTCCAAGCAAGAGATGAGTCAACTGAGAGGTGATGTTTATTACAACAGTGCAGACCAATGGATGGTAGATAAAAAAATGAAAGGACACAAAATATTACTTGTACGATAATTACTATCTGTGCATCTACGTATGTAAATATAGAATTTGCAAAACAAAATAGAAATAGATCTAAGGATGATGAACTAGAAATGGTGGTTAAGTTTTTCTTGACCTGATTTATAATGTTATGCTATTTTGTAGGCAAATATTTTAAAGTCATTTTTTGTGTTTTCCCCCACTGGGCCAAAATTACATTTTTATAGATTCAAAGCTATTTAAAACATCATTTTAGAAATTGATCATGCTTTTAAAAAATATTAAAATTATTATTATTATTTTGTCAGACATGGGGCTTGAACTCAGAACTTGGGCATTCTCCATAGGCCACTTTGTACTCAAGGCTAGTGCTCTACCACTTGAGCTATGGCACCACTTCTGGTTTTTTAATAAATTGGAGGTGAGAGTCTCACAGCAGCTTTTCTGCCTGAGCTGGCTTTGAACCATTATTCTCAGATCTCAGCCTGAGTAGCTAGGAAGACATGCATGAGTCACCAGTGCCTGGCTCTGAATCTAATTATTGTTCTTTTAACATAAATATTTTCTGGGCCAGGCTCTTACTATCCTGGATCTGGCTATTAGCCCAGTGTGGCCTCAAGCTCAAGGCTTAGCCTCAATGACATCTCCATGGAGAGGCCTTCCCTGGCCACCTGGCCTCACAGCAGGTCTCCATGGTAGCCTCTCAGTTCAATAGACTGCTTTCTCTTCTGGCATGTATCACAAATAAAACTTGACTTTGTTAAGAATCAAAGTTAGCTTTGTATTTGATTCGTTTGCTTGCTGTTCTTCGGGCCCCCTCACCTTCTGAGGGAAAACGATTATTTCTGGTATTCACGACTTAATACCTATTCCTCCAAACAGTGCCTGCAAACTGCTTGGTAAACATCTGCTGAAAACATGAACAATTAAACAAATGTAATTTGTATGGATGATATCCTGTGTTGTTCTTGAATGAAGGGTTTCGTAGTTACAAGACAAACAGTTGAATTTTTCAAATCAAACCAAGTCTGAGAGTTAGCTATCTAAAGTCAACATAGGCCAAATGTGAAGTATTTTTAAAGTATGAAAGAAAACAAGTGAGTAAAACTGATAAGAATTATTAAAGTATTTCATGTGAAATTTAAAAAGCAAAACAAAAATAGAGACTAGTATTAGCTGTATTGTTTATTTATTTCATTGTCTTTTAACGTATTTCTATAAGCAATCAAGATGGCAGAATTGTCAGCAAGTTTATTTGGTATGCAACATGGAGAAACTGTTGGCAAGTTTATTTTACCTTCTTTGTTGTTGTGTGCTTGGTCTGACATTCACTGTGCCTTGACACATAAACAACCTCAGTTCAACCAGCTATATTTCAAATACTCAAGTCAAATATCTAGATGAAAACCACACATGACACAGCATCTGCTTGAGGCCTCTAAGCCAAAGACAGTCAAAGCTTGACCCCTGGCATGCCACAAGATTGCTCTAAGCCTTCGGTTTTGTGCCTTGAGTTGGGTTTTTCCACATGCCTAAGGGCTGGACTTAGAATGGCCAGCACAGGTTCAGACCTTCAGTCCAATCTCACAAAGGCCTTCTTGTACCTGGGATCACTTGGGAAGGCTCTTAACTCAGTCTCCTCTTTCTTATAGTCATTTGCACTGAACCAGAGTCAAGCTATTGTGAAAACAGAAATAAAATGAGATAGCTACTATGTCAGGTGAATCTCCTGCAGAGACTTGTGGAGGGACCAATCCCTAGGATCTCACAATGTGACCTCATTTTTAAACAGAATTGCTTCAGATACCATTAGGCAAAATGGGCTCATAGGGAAGGAGGGTGAACTATTCCTCCCGTGCGATTAGTGTCCCTAGAAGAGGATTAAAGAAGAGACAGAGACACACATGGGTGAGGCTAGGGCAGAGATGGGAGGGATGCAGCTGTAAGCCAGGGAGCACCGAGGACAGCTGGCTGCCGACCAGAGGCAAGAAAGAAGCAAAGACGAGTTACAGCCCAGTCCCTCCGCTGAGGCACAGGCCTGAGGATGTCTTGATTCCACACATACAGCCCCAGAAATGTGAGGGTAAATTTCATCTGCAGGGTTGTCTTAAGCTACTCAGTTTGTGGCCAATTTTTACAGCAGCCTTAGCAAACTAATGTACATGGCTTGGTGGCCAGACTAAAGCAGACAATGCTGATGTCCATTGGGATTTCAGGTGAAAATGAAAAATGGTTCAACTGCTAGTCTGTCTCCTCTTAAATTCAACTATCTTACCTTTTTCGGTGAAATTTGTCAACTTAGTCCCCATGAACTTCAGTGCATAAGAGCAACAATAGCTTTCAAACAAATTAGCTGTCCTGCCAGCTTGAGCAGGAGAGGAACTGTGTACATATCGAGGTGTTATCTACAAATAAATGCATATATTCTACAGACATTCCATTTTTAAGGCGTTCACAAAGGGACGGACTAAGAATCATTTTTAGCTTGAGCTGAAATCAGAGAAAGACCAAACTCTGATCAATGAAGAAAATGAAATCAAATTGGCACTGCATGACTGGGCTGTGGCCAGCCTCTCAGATTCCACAGGGCCCAGGCTCTAATGCCCCTCTTATCACGACCCAGCTGCCACACGATGCATGTGTTGGGGCAGGCCTGGCAGTCTTAGAAAAGTACCCCCCCCACCTAACTTCCCCAGTATGGTGTTGGTAAGTGCTGTAATCCTCTCCTCCTGCTGGGGCCACAGACTGCCTGTGACAAACTCTGTGGATTTTATTAGCCAAGCAGATGTCATTGATAGCTGGGAGATGCGCCCATCATTCTTTCAGTGTGCAAATGGGACTGCTTCCTTTTCTGCCCCCTCCTTCTTCCATGGCTTCCGCCCCGGAGCAGTGGGCTTCCTGCCATTCTCCCAGGGGACCATGTTCTTCCCGAAAGGCTGCATGGGGCCTTAGGGTAACATGATCTTAGCAGGCAGAGATAAACTTAAACTGGCCTGAATATTTTATGATCCTGCCTGTTGGGAAGAGCAGATTCTGTGCGTGCCAAGTTCAGGAAGTTGTTGGAAAGAAAAAAGAAAAGTTGTTTCTGGTATGTGTGTGTGTGCGTGTGTGTGAGTGTGTGTGCACACACACAGGAGTAAGGAAAAGAGAATTAATAATGGCTATTTTTACATATAAGAATTCTTAGTGGGACATGATAAATCCTAGTGTCGAAGATAATTGGTCAAGCCCAACAATACTGAGAATGAACTATCCACCCATGTCTTAAATGCTGAAAATCAGTATTATACAAGAAATGACAAAAGCCACTCCTCATGGAGTTTATGTATGGTAGAGAAGAGAGCGATAATAAACAAGCAAAGACCTTAAATGTCATGTATAGTAGTTAGGAGGAGAAACTCAAGTAGGACCCAGAGAACAGTGGAACTAACAAGGTGAACCTCCAGAAGGCCACTCCGATGTGGTCTTAAGAAAGTTCCTGTCACCTGTAGGGGGATGGGGAAATGGATAAGGGAAGTCCAGGTGAGAAGCAGCCTGCTCAGAAGAGAACAGGCCCAATCCCAGCAGTGCTCCAGGAGCCTCCTTCGAAAGTCTCTGGAGGAGTTAGGGTTTTGTACTCAAATTATGTTCTAAAACAGCCATTGTACGAGAGGGCTGGCTTTGTCTCTTGTGCATCTAGAATGGCACCTACAGTGGTTCTAGTTTTGTGCCATCCCACGTGTGAGTTGGGGAAATGGTTGTTAAAGCCTTTGGTGTAATGGTTAAATGAGAAAGGGCTTTGAGCTTTTGAGCTGGTGGTGAGCACCAACTGTGAAGGTCTATGGTAGAGAAGGAAAGGGCAGTGGATATCGAAGTGCACCAGACAGGAGGAGAACACCTGAAACCCAGGTACCTCACCCTGCAGGAGCAATCATGACGCTGACCCAGGAGGGTTTGAGGCATTAAAAAAACAACAGATAGAAAATCACTGAGCTTAACAGCTGCTCTCTCCTACAAATAAAGACAGGGACTTCTCTTCTGTCTCTCATTTTTAGTTTCTTTCCCTACATGGTCTACTCAGCCCAAATCATGAACCTAATAAGCAACTCTACTGAAACTTCAGACACATAGCTTTCCAAAGAGTGGGAACCAGACTGTTGAGACCCAGAAAATCATTTGAAGACCAAGCAAGGAATCACGCCCCTACCACTGGAGTTCTGTAGGAATCACAAGTTCTCTCCGGTATTAAGTGTGCCATTCTTTGTACTTGGGACCTGCCCTCTACCATCCACATCTGGGGTTCTGAATCCTGTTTCAGGAGTCTACTTACTCCACCACCATCCAGAGGGGGTGCAGACTCCTCTGTAGACCCATCATCATCCAGTGTGCTGAAGCCATTTGACAGACTTCTGTTGCTCCCTGACAACTAGGCATTATTACATACACTCCGCCAGACACCGGTGCTCACATTAGAAAACTAACTTGTAGACCACTACTTGTTCTGTTATAATGATCCCATTCTTTCTCTTGTGCTGGACTTGAACATTAGCTTTGTAAGACAGAACCTTATTTCTCTCTGTTCCATGCTGCTGTATGACAACACTTACATGTTGAATACAATAAGAGCCAACCAAGCCAAACAACAAACTCAAAACTGTACATGCACTGCCATGCAGGAAAGGCTACCCTACACCTGTGCATTTCTGGTCATTCAGAGGCATATTAAAACACAAGACACCTCCTGTAATCCTAGCTATTTGAGAGACTGACATTGGGAAGACTGAGGTTCAAGGCCAGCCTCAGTATAGAGTCAAGACTCTTTCTAGCCCCAAACTGTTTCTTGTGGCATGTACCCGTCATCCCAGTTATGTGTGAGGCTGAGATGATGGTAGTCACAGGCTAGCCTAAGCAAAAAGTATATGAGACCATCTCGACATCAGAAGCCAGGTACAGTGGTACCTGTTTGTCATCCTAGCTATGGTAGGAAGTATAAAAGCCAGACTAGCGCTCAGGCAAGAAGTGAGACGCTGTTTCAACATAAGCAATGAAAGAAGGACTAGAGGCTCAGCTTAGTAGAAGAACACCTGTGTAGCTCAAAGAAGGCACTGAGTTCAAACTGTAATGCAATAAAAAAGAAAAAAAAATAATTCTCCCATGTGAGGTACACGTGTGAGCTCACTGAGACCATCTGTCTCTCGTTTCCCATCCATCCTATGCTATCTTTGCATAGATGCCTGGTTGGTTTATGGTGTGGCTTCCCAGCCCGGAGAGGAAGGAAGAGACCACACGAGGGAATTTCAAGTCATCTATTCTTCTACTCTTCCAAGCTCGCTGTGGGGTGTCAACCCAGGTTGTCACCAGGGCGGGGGTGCAGGTCACATGCAGGACTCCGTTTCATGTGTTAGAACTCCCAATCAGCCATCGAGGGAGACTTCATCTACTTAAATACTCTCTGCTTTGAGGTCCCAGATGGTGACGAGGCCAAAGCAGAGGTGTCAAACCATGTGTGGTCCTTAAATAGCCTTTTATGTCTGTCACAGGAGTTGAGCCTGGGGCCTGGACCCATTCCAGTTGGTAATTGATAATTCCAACTGGTAATTACGTGCTCTGGGTGGTTTCGGTTGGCATTCCGCACATCCTGTCCTCAAATGGCGAGAGGTGTTCCCGGGTTTCATGCCAGAGGTGGCTACATTTCAAGCCCCATAAAGTTTCTAAATACCTCTGGAATGCTGCAGGATGAAAGATGCTGTCCTCGTTAAACACATGGGCTTCTCAAAAGAAAACCCATTACTCTCTGATAATGACAATTATTTTCCCTGGTCCTTATGTTCCTTGTTAAAGAAAAATGTCAATTAATAAAGAATACACGCATAACCTTTTCCAGGAACTAACCAATTAGACCAACCCCTGACATAAGGAGTTAAACAAGTAATCTGCTTGCTAATCATTGCAGTCCTTGGAATACACAGAGTCATTCTAGATAGCCTAGCTAATTTTTTTCATTTAGGAAAATGCTCTGGGATATAATTAATAAACACTCTTGGATGGAATCCTGCTAACTCACCTCCCCATAGCTCCATATAAGAAGACAAGCATCTTCTGAATCGTGTTCGAATGAACGCTTGCCAGTTTTAGGCTAACAGCCCTAGGAACACAATTGTGGCCTTTCCTCTTCCTATTCTCTCAAAGGAATGTCAAAAAACAAGTTCAGTAAACATATAATGTGCCAGTCCCAGAGGTGAGCACTGGGGGTTGAGACGGCCATTTCGATCGGTGCCCTTACTTTCTAAGTGGTGCCAGGCTTGTGGGAAGCACTTGTTCAAGCTGTTATCTGTCTGTTCTCTGCTGATCTCTTGCAGACATGCACTGGGGTCAACACACACTGCTTTACACACTAGCATTCTGCTTTTTTGTCAGACCGGGTGTTTCTGATGCTGCTCTTGCTTGGAGTGTGTCCATGTGGATGACATCAGAGAGAGGCCAGAGCTGGACTCCCGAGATGGCTCTTTGCTCTCCCTGCTGCCCCAGGCTATTCCCTCCTGAGAGGTTTCTCCCTTGGACTGGCAGCTCAGCAGCTGGACTTGTCGCGTGGTGCCTCTTTTCCTAGAGTAGAGATTTGAAGACATAGAAGTTGTTGGCTTCAGGCCCGCACTGCTTTACTTCCTCTGCATTCTCTCACTTGGTAGGTTTTCTTTGGAGGGTGTTGTACAAGTGTACAAAAACTCGAAGGTGTGGTTAGGTCAGCCTTGGAGAAGAGCTGACATACTTTCGTGTCTTCTTGTCAGACCCTGTCTAAGCAGCTGGACCCATGCTGCACCTTGGCCAACTCCACTTGAACCTTGTACCGCCTCTTCTCTGGTGTGTCTCATCCTCTGTCTCCCTACACTTTGTATTTTGAAGCCCTACTGTTACTTCCACATCAACCTTCGCTTTTCTACCAGTTTTTAACTCCTGTCAAAAGCTCTCCAGGGTCTATGTGGTGGCTCACGCCTGTCATCCTAGCTACTCAGGAGGTAAGATCTGAGGATCAAGGTTCAAAGCCAGCCCGGGCACAAAAAGACCTGAGACTCTTATCTCCAATTAACCTCTAGAAAATGGGAAGTGGGGCTTGGCTCAAAGGTAGGGCGGTAGACTTGAGCTGAAGAGCTCAGGGACGTCCAGGCAGAGTTCAAGCCCCATGAACCACCAAGAAAAAGAAAGAAAGAAAGAAAGAAAGAAAGAAAGAAAGAAAGAAAGAAAGAAAAGCTCTCCAGTACTTATACTTGAATCCATGAACTAGCACGACGGGATTCTGCTTGGTCCCTTCCTTCCTTGTACAGAGTGCTGAGACTGCTCTGCCATCACCCAGCCAGGCCCAGGCAGACTGAGAGCAGCTAAGGTAAGAACTGTCCTCGGTGCTCAATGGACAATCTCCCAGAATACCTTCCTCTCTAAGTAGGCAGTGGGCAGGCAAGGGTCACTCCGAGACTGCACAGATTTCTGAGACTGGGCTCTTCCTGCAACGGTGACACCCGTAGAGGAATGTTTCCGGCCTGATCGATGACTGCAAGGGCCCTGTCAGGATATAGTACAATGATTTGATCCCGCTCAATAAACCCAGAGGTCTGGGGAAGGAAAAAGACTCTTACTTTTAAAAAGTGCTTGTTCAAAGAACCCTGTGGAGCTTCTAAGCCCTCTGCCCCAGCCATACTCTGAGATCATCCGGAGCTCAGTATCACAGGAGGGGGATGCCGTTTGGCTGGGAACTCAGAGGGGACAGTGAAAAGCTTTGATCCGTGGCCTTTGCTGAGCCTGACATTCAGTCCAAGGAGAGCTCAGTGTTGTTCTGAGCATGCGCTTTGAGGCCAGCTGCAGGGGACCTGATGACAAACCATGACCTTCGCACTGTGCAGGAGGAAGGGTTCTGGTGAGCATGTGTCCCATGGTTTTTCTAAGTTGGCCCCAAGGTTTTGTTTCCACGGAGGACACTTGGGGACTGTGGTGGTAAGACAGAGCTAGCTCCTCAGCAATGGGAGATGAAGGAGGAAGATAAAACCAAGAAAATATTAGATTTTTTTGAGCTATGTACTTCACAAGCACTATTTGTGGGGGTGGTGGTACTGGAGCTTTAACTTGGGGCCTAGCTGCTGTCCCTTGGCATTTTTGCTCAAGGCCGGTGAGTTTCCACATGAACCACAGCTCTACTTTTGGCTGTTCTGGGTGACTGTGAATTAGAGAGGAGAGACTTTTCAGCCTTGGCTAGCTTTGAACTGTGGTCCTCAGCCCTCAGCCTCCTGAAGAGCTAGCAGGACATGCATGAGCCGAAGCTGCCCAGGCCTGCCATGTGCACTTTGCTTCTTGAGGCTGTTTCCTCATCTAAGGCAGAGATGGTACAGAGCTTCCCTCACAGGGTCATGGTGGTGAATGATGAATAAGATGCAGCCTCAGTTTCCATGTGATTCTGGACTTTGGGAACGATGTAAAGAATTTGCTTCTTGCCGTGGCTCTGGTAGGTCGCGGGGTGCATGTGTCTCCTGCTGTAAGACCCTCAGCACCCAGACCAGCCTCTGTACGTATCCCGTTATTTTCAGGTGGCATCTTGAAATGAGTTGTCATCTAGTGTACACCTCCAACTTTGTTCTCGGTGTGTGCGTGTGTGTGTGTGTGTGTGTGTGTCTATGTAACAAAGTAGTTACTTCAGTTTCCTCCCAAGAACATATTTGTACAACTTTTCATAGAGATGAAATAGCGGGTAATTGGTGTTTGACCTTGTTATTGGCTCTTCCTTTTCACATTTGTCTTAGAGATCTGGGGCAAACCCGTGTGCAGAAACTATAGGTCCCAGCTATGATCCTTGGGTGGCCATGGGGAAAGGAGGGGCAAGGCTTCAGCCCATACAGGCACAGAGGAGGGGGCACAGCTCGCCACTGCGGCCCACAGCCTCACCTCACTCTGTGTCCCTGCATGAGAACAGCCAAGTGTCTGCACACACGCTGCTCTCCCCTTCCCTGCTCATGGCAGGCTTCACCTAAAGAGGGCTGGGAGATCGCTGTGACCTTTGCTTCTCTGATGATTCCTTCTGAACCAAACTAATGAGAGATACTTCGTGGGCTCATATGCGGTCCCGTAGCATGCACTTTGATCATCCTTTCTTAACCTCGACTACAGGTCTCCCAGTGTGGTCTCCAGATGGGCCAGAGATTGTTACAAGTCGACCCTGGTCTCAAAGAACAAGGTGGATCACATCCTGGGGGAGAGGCGGGTGTAAACAGTCAGACCTGAGACCCTCTTCCTCGTGTGACAGCTACTTTGCAGCTCACCCACCAAGCTCTACCTGGATTAAACTTCTCTCTAGCACCTTTGAGCATTGTGTCTGTCCACCCTAAAGCCTTCTGACCCCCAGCTGACTCCCACATGGCTTCTGGATTCTTACAAGTCACCTCCTCCAGAAAGCAAAGATGTCAGAGTCCCTGTGCCCTCAGTATTTCTCCCCCATGCCCAGCCAAGCTACAGGTTAAACCCATGCTGGGTTAAATCTGCCAGACCATACAATGCCATAGACAGGGCTCACCTTAACTTGTCCTCAAGGGTGAGGAGCTAATGAATCAGCACAGGGCCAGTGCCTAACACACAACCCAACGGGAAAGCCTTCATAGCGTCCTCTGCCACCTTCCTCTGTCCTGCCCCCAAGGACATCACAATACACAGCAGCCAGCCCTTTGTGATATTTGAATGTCAGAGGAGCTGTCTGTTTGTTTCCCAGTACTAGGGCTTGAATTTAAGAGTGTTCAGTACACTCAGCCTTCATGCTCAGCCATGTGCTCTACCACGAGCCTTGCCTCCAGCCCTACTTTTTGCTAGTTATTTTGGAGCTAGGGTGTTGAAGACACTCAGCCCCCACTGCCTGTGAACCACGCCGTCCTCTAGACTGCAGCTTTCTGAGCGCCTAGGGTTACAGCACCAGGCCAACTTGTTATTTTCGAGATAATAGTTCCCCATTAGCATTTGGCAAATAAATGTTAATCTGGTGAAAAATGAACATGAGGCCACATGCTGTCTAAAGGTCCGGCACCCTGAGTTAATGATTTTCTGAGGTGAGAAAGAAAACTGAAAAATAAGAACAGGGACATGTATGCCTTTTTTTTTTTCTTTTGTCAGACCTGGGGCTTGAACTCAGAGTCTGGGCACTCTGTCCCTGAGCCTGCTTGTGCTCAAGGCTAGCACTCTACCACTTGAGCCATCATGTCACTTCCAGCTTTTTTTGAATAGCTAATTGGAGATAAGAATCTTATGCATTTTCCTGCCCAGGCTGGCTTCAAACTGTCATTCTCAAAGCTCAGCTTCCTGAGCGGTAGGATCGCGTGAGCCACAGGCACCCAGCCATGTAGACCTTTTGTAAAAGGCTGAAGGGACTCAAATTTTCTTCCACACATAACCAAAGAAAAAAAGTAAAAGTAAAGACCTAATTTTGACTTTGAGTAAGTTTCTTTTGAAGTGACATGTATCCACTGAACAGAACTGGATAGCACAAGGCATATGTTATCCACAGTGGACTACAAACTAGGCCTGGGCTATTCTATCATAGCTGGGGGAAGGGCTACCATGGACCAAACCACTGCAATGCGTGCGCATGGCCTGTGCTGCCTGTTAGCTGCTGGGCGAGCAGAGCATGCAGTCTGGGAAGGCTTCCTGGACAGGCAATGGAGTTTGCTGACAGTGAGGACAAAGACAGAAAGAGATGACTCACCCAGAGGAGAAAGCTGTTCTTTACGGGCAGCTCCCTCCAGCCTGGGCAGTTGTGGGAGGTGAGGAGGGCCACAAGAAGGTTGGTGTTCTAGGAGGGGCAGAGAGATCTGTGGAAGGCTCTCCATGTCCTGCTTCTGCATCACCAGCCCTGAGGCTGGGAGGAGGCTCAAGGCAGGCGCCTCGTAGCTGGTGACTGAGGTCTGGGGAAAGGCTCCTAGATAGGGCCTGCCTTTCAAGTTTCTGATTCAGTGGCAGAGTCAGTTTTGTATGGGTGTGTGTGTGTGTGTGTGTGTGTGTGTGTGTGTGTGTGTGTGTGTACTAGGGCTGGAATTCAGGGCCTGAATGTTGCCACTTAGCTTCTTCACTCTACTACTTGAGCCACAACTCTTCTTTTGGCTTTTTGCTTGTTCGTCACACACCTTTCTGCCGAGGCTGGGAAGCCAGCCTGCCATCCTCACATCTCAGCCTCTCGAGTGGCAGGCATGGCAAATTTCCCAGTGAGGCTGCCGATCGAGAGCCCGACTCTTCCCCCATAGACATCAAGACTCGCCGAGAGTGGGATGGTAAAACACTTCCCGCCGCTCAGCAGGTCGGCGGCACGAGGCCTCACGCTCACCCTGAAAGGATGCCTGAACTGTTCTGCCATCTTTTACCTGCCAAAGTCAGCTATCCTACGGCAAGACCAGCGGCCTCCACAGTGTTTCACACCCCAGAACCCCACACAGGGCAGCTGAGATAGTCTGCAGCCTCCGAACGTGCCTCTACATCTTGATACCGGGACTTGGCACCCGTTGAAAGGAACCGTGCCTGCATTAGTTATTCCACCCAAGGGTGTGACTCAAAGAGGAAAGGAGTGTCTCATTGCGCAGCCACCCTGCCTGGAACCAGATACCAGGCTGGGAAGCTCTGGGTTCTAATTGTACCATTAACTCTGATGAGATCCGTGTGGCTCTTTAGTCTTGTTGTTAACATCCTAAGCTGAGTTTCTTCATCTTTGAAGTGAGGGGATGAGGTCGCTTTATTGTTTTAGGACTGGATGCCCAGTCGCTGCTTATTAAATGCTAATTAGTACATGATAAGTACAATTAGAGGGTCTGAGATGTTTGCAAACACCCACTCCGCTGTGAGCAGAGCAAAACCAGTTCCCCAGCTCCAGAGAAGATAACTGGGAGGTGAAACAGTCTTGAAGTGCTTGCTGCCAACACCATGTGCCAGCGGTGTTTAGACGGGCACCTTTGAGTGGCCCACATTTGCTTTCTGTCGTGTTGGTCCTCCTCTCGGAAGGCACTGACTGGAACACCTTGTTCCTGGGCCTTGTGAGGCACATCCCGGACTGCAAAGGAACGGAACATTTGACCGCTGAAGCAAGAGGGCTGGCTTGTTTTGCTCATGTTGGGCTTTCTTGCACACATGATAAATTCTCAAAAAGCAAATATTGCTCAACCACCCATGGATCTCAGTTCTGAAGGCTCTGAGACAGATTCTCCCATCTCCTTCCTGGGCACGTGAAGGTGTCTGCTACTCCAAGCTCAACAGCTGCAGTGCAGGCAGAAGGAAGAATGGGCTAAGTCCTTCCCTTGGCAGGATTCCCTTTAAATCCCACTCACAGTCCTGTCCTGTGGCTATCCCAGCTGCAGGGGGCCTGCGGGAGCAGACAGGTGCCTAGGCTTCAGCAACACCTTGCAGTCCTGAGCACAATCTGGCAGGAGCAGAGAAGGTCGAGGTGAGGTAGCCATTGTGCACCAGGTGAGAGGTCCCTTCTCCCCTTCCCTATCCCAGATTCACTCTCTCACCCATCGGAGGTGTTTGAGGGTCCAGTGACATCACACATGCAACCCCCAGGGCCAGGCACATGGCACTGGGAGTGGCAGGGTGCCTCCTTTTTTCTCCAGCCCCACTGGGCCCCATCCCAGCTCTGGAACCCCTGTGGTCAGCTGAGCTGGGCCTCTCTGCTCTTTCCACCAACAGGACTTTGTTCACTGTGTGGCCAGCGCTCCGGAAAGCCTTCAGACACTGTCTCACATCGCCTTGACCTTTCAGCTTGAGGAGCATAAAATTCTAGTGTCTTGTTTTTCTCGGTCAGAGTCCACGCTGCTCCCCTCTCACATGGACTCGGCTCCCCTCTCACATGGGCTGGCCTGAGGCCAATCCGCTGTCCCAGAACAGGGAAGGACAGGGACTAATGACCCCCAATTGATATGTAACTTGCCCTAATATTGACCCTGGCCCTGTGGTCAGTGATTCCCCTGCAGGGTAAATGATTGGTCTCTGCTGTGTTTACCCCATCTGACTCTTCCAGCCGGTCCTTGCCACCCACCCTTCTGAGCCATGTAGGAGGAGGGTGGCTCGAGCTGCCATGGCCAACTCTGCAACCGGTCTCCTGGATCTCCCAGGAGGTATGACTGCTCTTCCTGAAGCTGACACCAGCTAGAAAGTGCCCATCTGGGATGCACACACCACCATAACAGCAGTCACCATTAACATCCGTCCCACACCAACCAGAGCTTCTATGCTGGGTTCCTGAGGTTAGAAGCACTTCCTTATCCCTCAGTGGCCAGGTTCTACTACTGCTAAACACTGTATCATGGATGGCATTCTAAGAGCCTTTTGTGGCAAGACAGAGAAGCATCAAACCCAAGTCTTAGAGCTATGAGAAGAGAATCCTAATTACTACAAGTATGATTGTCCTTATTGTGTTCCTCATGCTGGGAACATAGGCTTTGTGATGTTGTCAATTATCACCATCATCACAATCTCCTAGGTAGGTTCATCTTTTCTACGTGGTGGCTAAAGCTCAGAGAAGGTAAGTAACTTGTCCGAGGTTACACAGCTACTGGAACTCAGGGCTGGTAGTGGAATCCCATTCTAGCTGACTCCAGAGCCCATACTCTAACCCCAAAGCTGAACTCTCACAACCTTTGTAAACTCAGGCCGTGCATCTGAAGCTGTCTGAAGTCCATCTCCTAACCGGCACAATGGGTTTTGTAGTAGTATGTATGTCACAAGGAGGTATTGAAAAGTGGATGGGTTAATGTGTGAAAAATGCTGAGGGGAAGAAGACATACAGGTCTGGGGCCCTCTGTGCCCCTGGCCACACCAGAATGATAAACGCACACCTCCCTAGAGCTGGGGAACAGACCATGCTGTGGCCCATTCCAGAAGCATGCTAGTGGGGAAGGGAAGACAGCTCTGTGAGCACGGGAGGCCACTTTCACAAAGGCAGAGAGCCCTTCCAGGCAGGGCCAGCGGAGGGCCTCACCAAGGGTCTAGGGGAGCAGGGCAGGGGGAAGTGGGGCCAGGAGAAACCAGAGATTCTCCAGAGGAGGGTGACCATTCCTCTGAAGCCGAACGAGAGGCGAAAGAGAAATGACCTCTTCTTCCTGTAAGGAAAAACAAAAAAGAAGAAAGAATTCTAGAACCCTAACTCAAGTCTTGCCGTGTCCCATCCCTTTCCTCCTCGACCTTTTCTTCCCTTCCTCCTCTTGGCCCTCCTCTTCCTATTCCCTTTCCACTTCAGGAGGAAGCGCTTTGACTCCTCCCAGTGCTCACCCCCAGCCTCTTCCTGCAGAGGTACCAGCCTGTGCTGGATCCAGGCAGGGTGGGGAAGGTGCTAAGCTTCTGGTCTCCTTCCACCTGTGAAGGAGGATGGAGGGCCTCAGGGCTGTGCCTCTTGGCTAGTGGTCCCTGACCATGGATCCATCTTCAGAGTAAGTCCCTGGGTCCTGAGGTTGGGCAGGGCTCTCCCTAATAAACAACACACTCAGATTATATAATGTCCCTAGGATCAGGCTGTCCTCGGTCACACGAGCCAGATATCAGTGGGGCAGTTTGCCTTTGAGGGCTGGATCAGCAACCCGGCCCACCAGACCTCTCTGTGGCTACTCCCATTCTCATCAGAGCACCCAGGGGTGGAGATCAGAAAATGGAGCTCAGTGAACCCCAGGCTGCTTGTCTGCCCCGGAGAAGAGGGCCGGCCTCCACAGCTTCCCAGAGCTATGTGGGCAGCTACAAAAGAGCTTTTGAGGGTAAACAAACGCAATATTGAGAAAATAAGGAAGGAGCTGGCATCTGAAGAATGTGAATATTTAGAAAATGCTGGGGACTGGAGACAGAGCGAGCTGTTCTGCTGGAGGTCGAATGCCTGGTGGTCTGGGAGTGGAGAAGGGAAAGAAAAGCCATCTTGGTGGAGAGGAGGCTCAGCTCCTCCAGTGGACCATTCCCATGGCAAGAATGAAGGCCTAGAAGGCAAACGTCAGTGCAGACACTCGCCCCATCGCTCAGCCTTGGCCTATCTATCATAGGATGTCATAAAGGCCCACTGCCACCCCGTGCTCGCAGTGCACGTATCGTGACTACTGATCTCTTTGTTTATTGCCTGTTCTAGGGAACTTGCAGCTACCGGTTTCCGGGGTAGATCAAAGCGGAAGCACCCAGGACCTTGATACATGGGCTACAAATGTGGTGATTGGGAAACACAGGGGCAAAATCCAAGGGCGTCCTGGAAGCCAGCTTCTCTCAGCTATTATAGAGAATACCAAGGAACTCGGCCCTTAAGCACTGAATCTGGAGTTTGCGAACGTGACATCCACACTCTTCCCCATCTCAGATGCTCTGCCTCTCTCTACCATTAATTTTTCTTGGAGCAGAATCTCACACATTTTGGATATTTGGAGATAGAAAAGACATCCACACAAGTTAGGGTATGAATGGATTTTCATTGAGAATCCACCGAAAACTCCAAATCCGTCACAATCCTCACAAATTCCCCTTTCCAGAGAGAAGGCCAAGAACCATTAGAAATATTACTACCTCAATTAAAACAATTGCTACCATGTCCCTGGCACTTTATATGTGTTGTTTTCATTTAATATTTTCTATGACCCAAGAGTGATACTGTTATTGTCCAGATGGCCAAAGCTTAGAAAAAAAATAAGTAACTAGGCCAAATATAAAATACCTAGAGAGGTCAGTAGCCAGATTCATCCATAGCCACTTGGCTCACCAAACACAGTCAGTGATTCCTCAGTGGTCCCGTGGCTTCAGCTGTCACAGTGGGGAACATGTTGCAGTCTGATCTTGGAGCAGCACGTTGAGTTTAACCTTGCTCCTTTCCAAAGAACATCTGTGTTTTTCTCTCCAGATCTCTAACATTAAGAACAGCCAGGAAGTGCCAACTTGAGCACATTTGTTTCAGATGTTGAAAATGGTCTTAAAGAGTTAAGCCCCGGAGCATTTGTAATCATTCTTTCTAGTGACATTAAAGCTTCATTTTCTAGGACATTCAATGGAGTGCCTCCCCTCCCTCCCCCGTTAAGAAACAGCATTTACGTTTTTACAATCCATAATTCAAACCCAATCTTGGAAGAAATGTTCAAATGATAAACATGTTACCTGTGATGGGTGGCTGTTTAATGCCGCTGCTATTGAGCAAGGAAATTAGACCCATGTCAGATGCAGTTTTGAAGGAGATGGGAGAGACGCTGATACAGATTTTTCTTCCTGGGAGAGTTATGCAGACTGTATACCTCTCTTTCTAGAGTTTCTTAAAAACACATTGGCCTTTTCCCTTCCTTTCTGGCTCATATTTCAACTGTGTGTTAATCTACTTGTTGTAAGATTTCTATCCTGAGTGAAATCATAATTGATGATTTCTTGAATTTCAGCTTTTGTCACTGGTGTTGTTAATGTTTTTGTTGTAACAGAAGCAACAGAGAACACTGGCGTGGTGTTTCTAGACATAATCTGACTTTCTCATCTTCTAATAAGGCTTTATAAATGGGATGTTTTTGAGTCCAAAAAAGGAGAGATGAGTAAGTGGCTCACGTTTGTACTTGTGTTCACAAAATGAATTCATGGACACAAATGAATTCACAGGAAAAGAAAATCTCTATTCAAACAGTTGTTCTTCCAAGATTTGTCTTTAGTTATTTGATTCTCCCAATTACAAAAGCCTTGCTTCTTTTTATGAGCATGGGTGACAGAAGTAATACTTCCACATTATAGGAAATGAGAAAATGTCTGGAGAAAGATAAAACTCAAGAAAGAATGTTAACCCATCAATAACATGAAACCATGAATTCTTGATATGCTTAGAATAGTCTCTTCCAGGAATGCATGTATTTTTTGTTCTTCATTTTACAAATCTGTGCTTATATTTGTAGCTTCGATGCATTTAAAAAACTTAGACAATAGTCTGACATACGACATTGAATTGGTGACAATTTAGAGATGTAATATGCTACTAGTGGATGAGTAACTGGGCCAATGGAATGGAAAGCTGAAAGACTCACCTGCACTGACTATGTCATCTAGCAGTTCTACATCTAGGCACATAACCCACAGAAAAGACCACACATACCACCAATAGCCGCCCAGGGAATCATCACAGAAGGACTGTGCGAACAGTAGAATGGGTGATTAAATATCATCTATTCACACCAAGGAACGGAAACATTGAAACTACAGCTCTGTGAAACATACAAGACTTTTTAAATAAAACATTCAGTGAGAGAAGCCAGGGGTAAGAGAATACTGGAAGTAGGAGTCCAATTGTCAGGCTCAACAACAGACAAAATTGATCTAAAGTGTTAGAAGTGGTTTCCTGGGGAAAGTAATGGAGGAGCTTCTGGGGTGTTAGGAATGTTTCATTTTAGGGTTTCATCTAAGCGCTGGCTATGTTTGCTTTGTGAAAATTCAGTGACTTGTATGCTACTAATTCACATTTATGTATGTTTGTCTGACTTTCACAAAAAGCCTATATTAAAAACTTTTCTTACAAAAAATATATTTGGCAAATCCCTTCTGTAAACCCAAGTCCATCAGTGAGGCGTGTCCTGTCTAATTAACATGTCACAATTTGACTCAACTGCCTTTTAGTTATTGGATACCTTTGACCCCTGGTTTTTTTTTCCTTTCACCCTTTTCAATAACACTGCAATGACTGTCCTGAAGAATGATTGGAAACAAGGACCCATCCCAACAGGGGAGACTCAAGGGATTGGAGACCTTCGCTGCTCATTCCAAGTGGCATCTAAAGAGTTGCTGGACAGTCATTCTTGCTGCTGGGGTGTGCATTTGTTTGCATGAAATAAGATCACACCAGCAAAGCTCAGAGCTATTTAGACTTTCAACAGTATTGGATGAGCAGAACATCTGATTGTACCTTTAGTAAGTGTGGACCCTTTCAACAAAAAATGAAAACATACACATATATTTTGAAGAGATATGCTCTTAAGTAAGAATTCATGCTTCTCACTTTGAATTCTCTTTCCTCAGGGATGGTTTTTCCAGCATCAAGCAGCCTCTTCTTCTGGACCCAATTTCCCAGCTCCAAGAAAAGCCAGTGCCTGCTAAGTGCAGAGGGTGCTGAGAGGCAGAGATCTCCATGCAGAACACAGGCAATTTCATGCACAAAATGGATATTTTGCTCTGTGTGCTGAGCTGAAGTTGAGGTGCACGCTGGGGGCCTGACAGCTCTTTAGCTGTAATAGCGCAAACATGCCAATACAAGACTTGAAACGAGTTCTGAACATTTTGCTTAGTTTTCCAAAAAGGAATTTCAGTTCCAAGCAACTGTGAGGCTAGCTTCCCAGGTGGGGACATATAAGTGGATACCAACTTATTTCTAACATGAATGCCCACCCCAGTAGGTTCTGGGAGCTCAGAGCTGTATCGCTTATCCTGACACTCAACCACCTGGTCACAGGCAAGCAGACACATGGAGGCCTCACACCAGAAATAGAAGGAATTGATTTCAGCCATCCATTCCCACATAGTGTTCACCTGCACAGGAGCTTCAGAATTTAAGGATTGGTGCTGGAGGACAGAGAGAAATGTTCTAGTCATTTATTGCAAAACAGAGGAGAGGGCACCAAAGATTCTGGCCTACTTGAGGTAAGCTGGATTTTAGATTTGGTTTTATTGAGGAAATGTAGTCTTCTCTAAACATCTTTCAGCTTTGCATAGAGTGACAAAGGCAATACTATGTTCTCGGTGTATCACTTTGATCCCTGTGGCCTCACTGATTGAATATGGCCTAAATATGGAGCCACCACTATCGACTTCTTTCTGTGACATACTGAAAGAAGTATTGAACCAATCTTTGATTTAAATAAAACCATAAATCAATTTTGACTATGAATATAAAGTTGTAGCTCCAATCCAAGCACGGATATTAAGTCATGGAAGACAGCAGGAAACAACAGGGAAATTAAATACCAACCAATGGGGCCTCCACCTCACCATATCTTTGTGGCTGTGATAAAGAATGAACGCACCCATCTTTCCTAAAGGAGAGAATACTAGGATGCGATGTAGAGTGAGAACACCAAGTACAGACTATCCATGTATTCATCATCAGCGAACGTTTGGTGATAAATGTAAAAACGGATGATTTTTGTGTTGAACCATGGCTGCAGCTCTGGAGCTCGATTCCTCATTGCAAAGGAGAATTTCTAAGGTTCCACCAACACACAGGGCTCAGATCAGCCTTATTGGGCATCTCTTTCATTCCCTGCTTGTTTATTCTTATCTGGGAGATACACAGTGTGATAATGTCCAGAGACGCCTCAGCCGAGAACAGCAAGAAGCAGTAGAACCAACACTCCAGTTAATATTCTGTTTTTAAATCCCAAGATGTGATCATGGCCCAAAGCTATTCTTATTCACTCTATCTCCAAAAACAGAGGTTGGCACATCCATTCAGAATTGTTGGAAAGTTCAGTAACTGTTCGTTTTGTCTTAAGAATGCAGTTTCAAAACCTGCGTTTCCTGGTTTCAAGTTGCTTCCCCATGGTTAGATTTGGGACAAGTTCCTTCACATCTCTGAGCTTCCACTTTCTCAGCTGTCACACAGGGATCATACCTTTGCTTACTCTTCAGGACTACAGAGGTAAATAAGCTGCTTGCTGCCTGCAGAACAATGAAAATGGTTCCTAGCATAGAACAAAACCCTAATAAAGACTAAGTATTCCCTGGGTACTGGTAGCACGTATCTGCGGTCCTAGCTACTCGGGAGGCTGAGATCTGAGGATTGCTGTTCAAAGCCAGCCCAGGCAGAAAAGTCTGTGAGACTCTTTATCTGTCTCCAATAAACTACTCAGAAAAAGTCAGAAGTGATGTTGTGCCTCAAGTGGAAGAGCACTAGCCTTGAGCACAAAGAGGCTCAGAGATAGTGCCTAGGCTTTTAGTTCAAGCCCCAGGACTATGTGGGTAAAAACATACCAGGGATTGTTGCTAATATTAAATTTATTTTGCATCCTGTGGCATATCAGGAGTCTCAATTTTCTCACTTATGAAATGGGTATCAATTTCTCAGAGGTTTTTTCATACATAATCAACAGATCATAGTTACCATAACCCATGTGAATTACCCATTGGGTTGCAGCTTAAAAATAAGTGGCTTTGTACTTGTTGGATGGTCCTTCTGCAGAAAGGTTACGACTGTGGGGTGACGGGTAGCTCTAGAAGAAGATGATGATCGTTTTGGCTACAAATGGCCTGGAAAGTTGAATCTCTCTTCCTCTCTCTGCTGCTTTTGCTTTTCCCTCCCTACCCTTGTCTCCTTCACCTGCCTCCCGCCATCTCTGTACTGGGGTTTTATTTTTTCATATATTTTTATTGTAATTGATAGAAGGGTTACATGATGTTCACCAGATAGAAGGTGCTTTACTTCACAAACATTGATACCCTTTCACATGTCTTGGTCCCCATTTCCCTCCCCCCACCCTCACCCCTCATCTTGTTTTTCCCCCCTTCTCTATCCAATTTCAAATAACCAAATAAGCATATATACAATATATCAGATAACAAGGTGAAATACTGTAACAATATGAGATGACCAAGGGACAGCAAAAGAGAGGAGAGATAACATATGTACTGGGGTTTAATACATGCTTGTCCACTTAAGCCAGGTCTTTACTTCAGTTATTTTTCTGAGAGGGTCTCATGTGTCTGCTCAGGCTGGCCTCAGACTGTAATCTTCCTATTTAACCTTCCCATGTAGCTGGGATTACAGGTATGTACTACCACTCTTGGCCGTAAATTCAGGTCTTTTAATCATAATTGCCTAAAAACAGAGGTTCTGGGTATAGGCTTCTCTGTAGTGAGAGGTCGTGGCAAAAGAAATATTACCAAGCACATCAAACGGTAAAAATAAAAGTTCACATTTCCAAATGAAAATAAAATCTAGGATAATTGTTCCCCATTTATATCATATTTGTACCGACTGAAGTCAAGTGGTGATGATATTCTGATGTTTCTGGAATTTTCTATTTCACCTCCCACCTGTCCCCTGTGAACCAGCATCAGCTCTGCAGTTAGTCAGCATTCCTTCTCCCTGGTCCCAGGTGAGCAGGATGTAATGAGATGTCATCACACATTTAACTTCCCCATCTGTAAAATGGAGCTAATAACACCTTGCAAGAGTTTCGAGGGGATTAAATGAAGTCATGTCTATGGAATGCGTGGCCCAGGCAAGCATGCAACAGCTGTGGGTATCTTTATTTCTCCTTTCTAATACACTCAGCATTTCACTTCTCTGCAAGAACAGCCGATTGAGAGGTGTTTTCATTTTAGTTTGTTTTCATTTATTTTTTATGACTAGTAAATTCAAAAAACTTGATTACTTCCATTCGGTGAAAAAAAATTAGTCTGGGATGATCAAGGTAAATTCGGAAGCAAATGTGTTGATGCCTTAATTGCATTTTGTATCTACACATAGTTGGGTTTTCTTTTTATTGTACCTCATTTTATGTATCATCTCTAACTTAGGGAATGAGGAAAAGAAAGCAAGAACCTTCTTTGATTGTTGAAATCATGGTGATTGAACTTGGTGTCCTATCTGCTAGGGACTCAATGAGACTTTGTTGAGTAAACACAATAATGTAAGCACACCACTTTTGTTACATCCACCTCTGCTCCCCATTCTCTGACCCTCACCAGCCCCGTCACTGACCTGTCCAGGGCGTGGTGGCAGGGATGACCTGAGACAGTGACCATCACACACTCAGCATGGGGTGGGGGCCTGGCAAGAACAGGAACAAAGCATTCTGTAAATCCTGGCCACCGTTACATGTCTCTGCGTCTTCCCTGGCCAGACCCCTCTTTGTTGAAGGTGGCAGTCATAGCTCTCTTCTCCAATCCTCTCCTGGGCTAATTAAGAGCAACCTCTAGGAGGACAATGCTGATGAAGCCAATAATATGAATTCAGTGTTTTTGGAATCTGCAATTTGGTCCCTTTCTGCCCCAGTCCACGTGCTGCACGGATCTGGCATTTGATACCAGGATGGAGATCGCCTCCTTCCTCTCTCAATGCTGGCTTTATCGATTCCTTTATCTTAATGGGGGCAGTGGAAGAAGAGGAAGGAGGAAAGGTTAGCAGAGAAAGAGGTTAGGCCCCTTGGATCTTGTCTTCACTCACAGGCACGCTGTGGAAAGCTTGGGAGACAGTCCAGGATTAACCTAGTCCCTGACTTTTTGTTCCTTTCTTTCCAGTCAATTCCCAGAAGGTAGCCATTTTTAATTTGCCATTTATCTTCCTTTGCCAGGGTCAGTCACTTCTGTTTGCAGAGCAAAGATGAGGGAAGTGATAGATAAGTGGCTGATAATAAACAAATACAAGTTTCAAGCCTCCTGTAATTAAAAATGTATAAACTCACATTTTATTCTGCCTTAAGAGTTTACAGTCTTTCTTTGGGGTCCTTGGGCCACCATTCAATTTACTTTTCTTATCAAAGGAAAGGAAATGGTGTACTGGATAAACATCACCTCTTGCTGTCTTCTGCAAGGCACCAGAGAGGGAGACCTGCCAGTTAGCTGTGTATTTCTCTTTGCAGCCACCAGGCCAGGGTCCTTTCTACTCAAACCGACCGTGGGAAAATTCTCCAAAAAAAACCAAGCCAACTTCAAACAAGGCCAAAGTTCAGTATCTACGCCTGGGTCGGCATGCTACTGAAGGTCTGCACTGTGCATGTGAGAGGAGGCATTACGAGTCCATCTCTTCCCAGACCAGGAGCTCTGGCTCGAAGCTCCAGTAGAGGAAGAGCCACGGGTTCTGTTTAGACATCCCAGGTTATTGTACTATTGTGCTCTCCTTTCAGGAGCTCTAAAAGCCATATTCCTTCCTCCTTTACAGTTGTGGAGAGCGAGGCTTTCCAGAATGATTCACTCCAGCAAAGAGTGGCTCTGCTCGGGCAGCGAGCCCTCATACCAGCCACCCAGGTGGGGAGAGCTGGGGATATCATCAGTTTTGTCTCAGAAGCAAGCAAACCACTCTCCAAGCTTGCCTCAGGCGTCTCTGAAATCCAGTCATCCGCACAGGGAGAAGCATCCTGAGCAATAAATCTAGGTCCTCCCTTTGCAAGCTGTCCCACTGGAAAGAGTGAGAGGGGCGCAGCTCCCAGCAACCTGAGTGCATGGCACCGAAGTGGTTACCGAGCATTTTGTTCAACCAGACTATTTACAAGTAGTAACAGGGTATCTGTTTCCTGTCATCTCCATCATATATCTTAAGGCAGAGAGATTGGAAGCCCATTACAGTCTGATATCTAATCAATACACACCGTATTCCTACAGCAGGAAGTAAAAGAATAGGCCCTTGGGAACCGGAGTTCAAATTACTCTACTGTGGATTCCAGATAGCGGCTAATGATAGGCTAAGCTGGTGGGGTGGGGGGAGGGTTTATTGGGATGGAGTTGTGCATGGCTGGGGGAAAGGGGGGGAGAAATGACCGTGGTTTAATGGGATAGTTAATTCAAAATCAGATATGTATTCACTTTTGTCTCACTTAAAAACTGCATGTAGTTTCTTAGCAGGTGCCATATTAGTGCCATGTTACAGCTTCAAAAGGCCTTGATTTGTGTGCTCCCCCAAAATACGTTAGACATATACTTGTATCCCACATACTTTATCTGTTTGAGTAGGAAATTCTCTATCTGGACATGCTTTCTTATGGTACTCTAAATGAATTTGAACATCCATTTGTTTATGCC
Organism: Megascapheus bottae; assembly: GCF_031878675.1. Classification (NCBI taxonomy): domain Eukaryota; kingdom Metazoa; phylum Chordata; class Mammalia; order Rodentia; family Geomyidae; genus Megascapheus; species Megascapheus bottae. The sequence goes on along the minus strand of NC_143532.1, from coordinate 4,952,510 downwards.
ACAGATATTTTCTAAGTGGCTGTGCAGTTGTGTATGTGCATGTGTGCATGTGTATGTACCATGTTTGTTATTTACATCAAGTTTTGGGCAAACCCTGAAGAGCCCTGACCTCCGAGAACTCACAGTTTAGTGGAGGAGAAGGAATCGCTCAGCTCATGTTCCAGTTCACACTGTGAACTGCCAAGGGCAGAGAGTAGCGAGCATCAACCTTTCCATGGGAAGGGATGAGTGTCGGAGCTGCCAGATGGTGGGCTTAGGCCTTCTCTCTCTTCCGGATGAGTTTTATTCCTCCCAGAAAGTGAAGGTGACCTTTGAGCAGTCAACAAGAATGAGAATATCTACCTCGTAGGCCATTATGAGAATAGAAAAGGGTAGGAACTATAAGTAAGTGCTTGTACCTCAACATCAGCCTAGAGCCCTTCCTAGCGGCCTTCAGTGTTTATCTACTATTGAGTGTCCTTGACCCCTGCTCCAGCCTTGTTAAAACCCTAAAAGCAAGCTGCTTCGGGTGCTGCTATCTCATTCACACTTGGCAAGGCCAATGCAGGGCCCCTGCCCACTGAAGGTCATGGACAGCTGGCCCCTAGACTCTGCCAGTAGGAGGTGCTGCAGGCTGGTGTGAGTCCATGGATGACGTGGATTGGCTGTGTTCCCTTGGCTTGCTGCTCCTGTCTGCCTCACTTCACCTTGGCAATGGAACTTTATCCCTAGGGGTGCCAGGCCTAGCTTTGTGGGAAAAGGCTTAACTGTCCTCCCCGGACCCCTGAGAGCCATGAACACCAACAGGGCTCTGAGTTCAGCCTCCAGGTCCCTGCTCTGCACTGCATGGTAAGGTCAGAGTGGACTCCACCATTGACCCCAGATTCCAATTACCCTGAGACCTTCCTTCTGCTCCCCACCAGGCCAAGGGGCAGCAGCTGTCTCTGTAGTCCTGAGTCACGTGAGCTCCGTGGGCCTGGGTTCACCTTTCATGCTTCCCAGTGCGTGTAATTGTTCTGTTGATCTATTTACCTAAACTATCTAGTGTGGTCCTGGCTGATACAGAGGGTGGGGCCTGCAGTTCCACAGAACTCCAAGGAACTTCATTATCTCTTAGTACCAGAGCAACACGTGGCTTCCCAGAAGAGCCAACACCAACCAGGGAAACATCCATGCACACGCATGTGCGCGTGCACACACACACACACACACACACACACACACACACACACACACACACACTCCAGCCACACGTGCTTGCCACACCATCAGTCCTCTACACAGAGATTCCCAAACGTTGGCCTCTATAGGAGCCAGACCGGAAACTGCACATCCCTAGGGATCTCTTCCTACCCCTTTCAACAAAGCCAAAGTACTCTTAAGCAATTAACAACAAAATTTCTGTGCTAAATTGAATGCCTGGGATCAGGGAACTTTCCATTAGAAATGCTGAGTCTTAATTCTGCTGGCCAGAAATGTCTCACTGCATAAATAACACTATTAAAAATTAGGAGGTCTGTGTTAAAGCCCTAGAGCATTCCTTCACATATATAGGGCTTTTCATTGTCTCAAATGGAGCCAAGAGTCTTGTTACATATGACAGAGCCTGGCACACTGCATCTGCTAAACGAAACTAGCCAGGGGCTGGTGGCTCACATCTGTAATCCTGACTACGGAAGGCTGAAATCAGGAGGATCGTGGTTCAAAGCCAGCCTGGACAAAACGTTTATGTGATTCCTAATTTCACAGAAAAAGCAGTTGTGCATAAATAAGAGGATTGTGATCCAGGCTGGCCTGGGCAAAAATTGAGAACCTTTCTCAAACACAACCACAGTTGAAAGGTCTGGGAGAGGGGGTGACACAGTGGTAAGAGAGCTTATGTAACAAGTGTAAAGTCCTGTGACCCCATTAAAACCTAAAGGCTCCATTTCTTTAACTTAATTCATCTAGCAGACAGAGAGTAAAGTCTAGTGCTTTGAGCTTCTGGCGAATGTGTTCTCTCTCACCCCCCCAGCTAGAAACCCTGGTCTGCCTTGTCCTGTACACTGGGAGATTCTTGACTCAATTGAGGTCAATTGCACACTGTTTCCTCTTAGTCTGAAACTATTCCCAAGTTTTATATGTGCCTTCTCTGCCCTAAGGAGAGGGCTACGTCTGCCATTCTTTTCTTGATCTTAAAAAGCTGAGCATAACATTTCTATAGGTTGAGTGGTTGTCTGGTCTACGTTGTTTAACATCTAGAAGTCAGGAATGGACAAAAATTAAATTCAAAAGCATCTCTCAATGATACAAATTTGATTTCATTCTAAGGCCCCTGATTCTTACTGTTTCTTCCCTTCATGCCTGCTGCCCCCAGTGAGCTCACAGATAAACTCTGTGTTCAATTTCCAAAGCTGTCCTCAATCTGTCTGCTGTGAAAATGACATGTTTCCTCTCCATGTCGTTCCCAACATTCTCTACTCAGCCCACAGAGTCCCCACCCATTCCACTTCCTGCATGGTGAACTTTCAACTTCATCTTAATCATTTTATTACTTTATGGCATCGGTGGGTTTTTATAAGCCCCAAGTGTATTTTGGAAATCAAAGAAGTACAAAGGGAACTACCAAGGTGAGATGGGCCGTGTACAAAGCTGAGCCTCAGGTTCATGTCAGTTTATGAGAAGGCAATTCGTCTCTGTAGGAGTCATGGCTTTGGAATTACTCCCTTGGTGGATAATTGTATATAGCCTCAATTATCTTTAAATAAAGTTTCTTTTCCTAATATAAACACAGTTTCTAAGCCAGGCTCCGGTGGCGCACGCCTGTAATCTTAACTACTCAGGAGGCTTACAGCAGAGGATCACAGTTTGAAGCCAGCCTGGACAGAAAATCCATGAGACTTGCATCTCCAGTGAACTACTCAGAAAAAAAGCCAGAAGTTGTTTCTGTGGCTCAAGTGGTAGAGTACTAAGTTTGAGCACAAAGAGGCTCAGGGACAGCACCCAAGCCCAGAATTCAAACCACAGGACTGACAAAAAATAAAAATTAAGGAAAAAAAGAAAACAGCGTCTAATTTCCTTTAAGTCATTTTAGGAAAATACATTAAATAAACATATATACAAATACAAAAGCAAAAAGGAAAAAAATTCTAGCATCCAAGGACAACCAGTATTATGAACTGTGTGTCTTTATATCCTATATTTCTTTTTTTTTTTTTTTACAGCTAGAGCATCAATGCTGTACTCATGCACACACAATCTCCTTTACAGAATTAAGCCGGGCTCCCATGTTTTAAGAAAGTCTTCATAACTTATTATTAAAAATATTAGTTGTCAGAAAAACAAGGATAATTCCAGTCCATTGCTAACTCTGTGAAATAAGAGTCAGATTTATCCTCTAAATAATTAGGAAAATACATTTATTTCTATTAGGTATCTATATATGTATATGTATACATTTTCATATGTTACTATGTATTAGTCAAGTATATGTGTATATGACATATATACAATTATGGATAATATTTCTATAAGCTTTGTTTAATATATATATATCCTATAGATTATAGATACTTAACCATTTACAACAGGTACCCTACTATATCTATGGTTCCCGACAGAATTTCAGAAACTAACACAATCCTGACTTTAGTACATTATTTCCTTGAGTCACTTCCCAAGCAGACATGGAGAATCTGAACAGACCAAAGTTATAAGGAGGGCAGGAAATGTCAAGCAGAATAAACCCAAAAAAAGACACATCAAGGTTCACTCCAATCAAATGGCCTAAACTTTCAAGGTACAAAGCCTTAAAAGTACCCTAAGAAATAGTGTTATTTACACAAGAAGAGAGATATAGAAATTATACAAAAGGAAATAATAGATTTGCATTTGTGTAAATTAATAGCAAATCTTAAAAAAGTATAAAATAAATGAAAAAGACTTCCTTCTGATTATAAAATCTACATTAAGAATAGTTGGCTTATTTAAGAAAAATAACATTTTTATCATGGGTTTACTATATACAAATAAATATATGGCAAAAATAACATAAAAAGTCAAAACAGATACATCTAGTCATAGGGTCTTTAACACATAATGGGTCAATTTGAAGGTAGACTTAATTATGTAAATGTTTACATGATATTCTTTGCAATTATGTATAAAACTATTGAAAAACAATTCTTTAAAATGGAGGTTAGAAGGTAGAAAAATATGCCACAATAGAGATAAAATATAACTTTAAAATATTCAATTAAAATTAATTAATTAGAAGTATTAAATTAGTACAAAAGAAGATAGGAAAAGAGAAAATAATGAAGAACAGAAGGAATAAATATAAAAGAAATAGAAGGGGATAAAGTAAAATTTAACCATACTAGCAATTACACTAAATGTAAATGATCTAACCATCCCAATTAAAAGTCAGGTTGTTACAGGTAAGAAAAAGCAATAGCAAACCCCATGTACTAGGGTTTTTAAAACACTGCCAACAGAGTGGGTCTGTCTGTCTGTCTGTCTGTCTGTCTAGCTACCTACCTACCTACGTGCAAGACTATCAATATGTTTATCTGTTCACACACACACACACACACACACACACACACACACACACACACACACACACATACATCACCCATTCAGGCCACATACGCATCCCCTTCTTTGTCTTAGACCATCAGATTCATGGGGACCGAGTCTGTTTCATTCCTGTTTATCGGTGGCTCTCCTGAGACTAACACAGGGCTGAGCGACACAGAAATGTATACAGCAAATATACCCGGAATACACAAGTCAGAAAGCTACTCTGCACAGAATCGGGAATCTGCCATGGCAGTCAGGATGCATCCATGTGGGGACAGAAGTCATCAGGCCCCCGTGAAGGGCGGGCTAGCACCGGCCACCTTCGTACTGACACATTCAGCTTCAGGCCCACTGATGGTCTCTCTCCACTCCATAGTGTCAACTCGACTACTACCTGAGACTCTTCCCAGCAGTGGTATTCTGGTCTAATCGTGGTTGAAAAACTTAGTCCAGAAAGAAAAAGAAATAGAAATGAGAATGAGAAGACTGTCTTTATTACAGCTAAACTGTTGGCTTAACTTCCCAAAATACCGTTGAATTTTCTTTCTGCATACAGCTGTGTTTATAGAAGGCAATATCATGTATGTAAATAAATTCAGATGCCGCTTGAGTTATTTTAAAACAATCAGTCTAACACTAATCAGCTTACTCAGAGACATAATCTTACCCTAAAAAAGTGACAAATCAGTCCACAGTGTGCACAGTAAAATACATGGGGACTAGTCGAATATAAATGTTAGAAAGCGGCCGATATGGGGACCTGGGGGAGGGTGATCCAGACGAGCTGTGGAACAGCCTTCACTTGGCCCCACCACCGCATCCCGGGGGCAAAGGGCAGTAAGAGGCCAATAAAGCCCATTCGTGGAGATGCTGTTTCCTTTGCATCTGTGGAGACCTCCTACCTTCCAAAAACTCAGCTCCTGCTTCACATATCCTCCCTTCTACAGAGCACATATCCTGAGTCCACGCTCAACAGTGTTTTATGCAATCATGGATGGTAACTGCTTCCGGTTCCTGTAGTTATCACGTATTAATGATGCAGCAGTCAAATGCAGATGCTCATACTGTGCATGCATGCGAGGTGGCCTCACCCTATGAGTTCCCAGGCTTGTCACCCCATTTTACAGGTGAGGAACCTGGAGCACTGAGCAATTAAGAGCCTATGTAAGCCCACACATCTAGTAAATGCCTGACTCGGAGCTCCAACTTCTCCTCTGCTGGAGTGATTTCATTCCAGACACCAAACTGCATTTCTCACACAGGCAGCTTCCAAGCACACAGCTTCAGTGGAATCCTCATCAAAATTCCAATGTCATTTCTTCACAGAAATAGGAAAAACAGACAGGCTCCGGTGGCTCACACCAATAACCACGGCTACCTGGGAGCATGGAATAGGAGGATTAAGGTTTGGGGCGAGACTGAGAAAAGTATTTAGGAGACTTCATGTCAGCCAATAGCTGGGTCCAGCGGCTTATGCCTCTAAATTTGAGCTGCTGGGAATGTGAAGGTTGAGAAGGTTAGTGTTCAAGGGCAGCCTAAGGAAAAAGTTCAGGAGACCTTGCCTTATCCAATAACTTGGCACGGTGACATGTACCTGAAATTCTGGTGATGTGGGAAGCATAAATGAGGGCGTGTGATCCAGGCTAGTCCAGGCAGAAAGTTGAAATCCTATCTCAACAATAACCAGAGCAAAAAGTACCGGAGCCATGGCTTGAGTTACAGAGCCTGCCTAGCATGCACAAGAAGGAAGAGAAGGAGGAAGAGGAGGACACAAAGAGAAAATAAACTTTACTTTTTATTGGAAACACAGAAGACCCAGAAGCCAAAGTAACCTTCAGTTAAAGAAAAAAAGAGCAGTCCTAGAGGTGTCTTATTACCTGATGTCAGATTGTACTACTGAGCCATAGTAATGAAAGCAGCATGGTCCTGGCACAAAGTTGGCTCAACGTCCTTAAAATGGACATAATTAAGTCATTGCAAGGGTGAATAATAGCAAGGACTCCAGTCATCAGTATGCTGTGCAGTCTATCAGAATTTCTTAGGCGTGGCAGTGCCCCTTGGAATAGTGCCAACGGGCTCCTCCATGCCACTGGTGCCCACAGCTGTTGTTGTGTCTCTCCATTGTTCCTGCTGAGCTGAAACGCCCTCATTTTTGTGCAGAGTTGAACCCTGGAGATAATACCAGTTAAAAATGTGACTACTTCAGGGCACATTAGAACATTCTTTGTTTAAAGGCATTCCCACCCTGTTTCTCTGAGACGAGCTGGTGAGGGGAAGGCGTGAGAAGACTGGAATGGCCAAGTTGCATATTTAAAATTCCATCACTTCGATTTCTTTAATGCAACATGGTCATTTTTAATCTTGCGCTGTTTGATAAATACCTGCATTTCAAGTAATTGTGAAGATTGTGTCTGTTTCTATTAGAACATATTTGTCATTACTTTGACAGTTGTTTCTAATCACATTTGTTATCCATGTTTCTTTTATGAATACTGATAGTGCCTGGAAGACATGTTTACCCAGCCTCATTTCATTCCTCCAACACACACAGTATACCCAGCACCCGGCATACCATTTTTCTGGTCATTCAGAAGTGAAAGTATGAGTTGCAAAAATGAATGGAGGGTTTATCTTTAGACACAGAAATTAGAACTGTGGGAAAGGTTTTAGATCTTTGAAGGCAGATGTGTGTGTGTGTGTGTGTGTGTGTGTGTGTGTGTGTGTGTAGTCAATTCTATCAATTGTGTACTTGGGGTAGAGGTTAGACAGGCAGGCAGCTTGAATACAACACACTGGCAAGTTGAGAATCTGAGTTGCCCACTGGACCAGTTCAGCTTGAATTCCAGCACTATGGGAGACAGCATGGCCAAGCCATGACTTGGGATTCAAAAAAATCCACCCTCCATTCAACCATTTTTTAATTACTGACAATATTCCTTCCCTCTACAGATATTTATTTATTAACATTTGAGAGATATTTACTTATGCGTTTAAGGAGTTAATGTATTTTTCTTTGGGTATTTGTTATATCACACTGTCTATAACAGCCAGGTGCATCACTGCCCTCGTGGCCTCCATCTCCCTTATGGAAAGGCCTTTCTTGTGGCCTTGATAACACTCGGCCATCCCCCAGCCTTGAGTCATGAGAGGATGCTCTAGACCACAGAACATCTAGTAGCCAGTCGCTGGGTGGCTCACACCTATCATCCTAGTGATGCAAGAGGCTGAGATATGAGGATCATGGTTCAAAGCCAGCCAAGATAGGAAAGTAGGTAAGACGTTTATCTCTTCTAGCAAAAAGCTGGAGGAAGAGGTATGGCTCAAGTGATAGATAGCCTGCTTTGAGTAGAAAATTCTGAGAGGATTGGTGGGCTGGGATGTGTCGCCAGGCACCAGTTCTATCCCTCAGACCCCTCCGAGCACTCTCCCTCTTCCCAGCAGCTTATAATTACAGAAGCCTAACCAAGAGATGCCCCCCATACACACATGGGGGCCTCTGCCAACTGCAGATGCTGTTTGCAATGCCCATCAACCCTTCCTTTGACTAAAGCCCAACCTGCAATCTGCTCTTGCTTGCTGTCCTCAATGTGGCCACTAGGAGAACAAGGTGCTCGCTATATCACCCAATGTGACTTAAGTTTTGTTCTATTCGAGTGACAGTGAGCCATAGTGAAAAGCCTATGGGATCAAAAATCAAAAAGAAAAGATGAGATCTCTAATTTCAGTCTAGGTATGTAAGACTGATTGGCTTCCTCAAGGTCTCTAACTCTCACTGTTCTGATCTGTGAGATGGGCGATTATCAGGAAGTTAACATAATGCCTAAAAAGTCTGTGGTGACAGCTGGCACTCAGTAGATCCTCCTTAAGTGCCAATTGCTGTCACTTAAAAATAAGCATCCAGTAACCCCTCTACATATCACTGACAATACATTTCTAAAAGTAAATAAAAAGAAAAACTAAGCATCCATACTACTGCAAAATGAGCATGTCTTCTATAATGATCTAATTCTTGACAGATCCTCTGGATTTATTCTAAGGTTTCTCTTGCAAAAGGAAAGAAAGGACATGGAGTTTCACTCTGAAAACAAACTGGTCATTAAGATAATTCAGCATTTCACAAGAATGTAAGATCATTTTCCCATTTGATTTGGAGTCTAGCATCAGTTAATTTCTCTTTGTTCAGCTCTCCTGGTTCTGCTAATGTCCCTTTTGTGTGTGTACATTTGTCTAATGCAATCTAAGAAACAATCACCTTAATTGATCTGGCATTAACCTCTAACAGCTTAAGACACAGGGCTTTTATCTATCGCTCACTCCTTGCTGCAGATGTAATTCCCTGTAGTACGTCCATCTCTGTCACCATCACAAGGGGCCCTTCACAGGGAGGCATTCCAGTAAATAAGTGCCACTTCAGACAAAACAGACCATTTCACAAGAGGCCCTACCATGGAGGAAAAGGCCTTCAATGTTATGTGTTTGCCTGGTAGTGTGCATAATGATAAATTTCATACAGGTGTCACGTGACACTCGCAAGACCCTGGGAAGGATGGATGGCTTACAGTAGGCTGATCCATCATCCAGGGCAGGTGGCACCCTATTGGAATTTCAGAAATCTGTTCCCAATCACACTCACTGTTGGGTGACTCAGTAACGACCCTGTTTGCAGAGTGTTACTGAAAATCAATGTGCCGCATTCAAGGTCAATGTACTGTTTGAAAACTCTTTAAGTGTTGATGGATGGAGGGTGTTCTTTCAGAATGTATGTGAGAAGAAAAGTGACAGCTGAGCATCCAACAGTGGTGCCAGCTTTCAAAGGCAGACATCCCTCTTTCGGGGCAATGGGCCTCCCACATGTAACCTCTCGTTTGCTCTCGATGAGATGTGTCTGCATGTCTTAGTGTATCTTTCATCACACAGTTGAGGCCCCACCCTGCAGAATATCTGTGGCTATCCTATCATCCCGATGCTTCAAAAATTTCTACAAGTCAATGTGGAATCAAAGCATTCCATGTCAGCAGAATTAAAACCAATCAGTAAGCAGCTTGTTTAAACATATGCCACTGTGGAAACCATTTGCAAAGCGGTCAAAATATAAGACACTCATCATATTGGGTATTCCAGAAACAGAATCTTCAGAACATGTCATATAATGAAGCTGGGGTCAGTATAAAGCTTAAGGATAGAAATTTTAAAGTCAAGGGAGAAAGATAAATATACACAAATTATTAAATATAATGAGAAAAATGGAGTTTGGCCTAATGGTAGAGTGCTTGCCTATTATGCACAAAGACCCGGGTTCGATTCCTCGGTACCACATACATAGAAAAAAGCTGGAAGTGGTGCTGAGGCTCAAGTGGTAGAGCTCTAGCCTTGAGAAAGTCCAAGGACAGTGCTCAGGCCCTAAGCTCAAGCTCAGGACTGGCAAAAAAAAAAAATATATATATATAATGAGAAGTACCAGTTATATACTGAACTTGCAGAACATAGGGCAAAATTGATCATTATTTCTTCCTAATTACTCTATAGTGTGCATACAGAAAAATGTATAAACATGAGCACATCTATGTTAGAATTACTAGATCAAAAAATCAGAACAGTACTTGCATCCAGAAGTTTCCAGACTTGCGACCAGTTACAGTTATTACCTTGTAAATGGTAACCATTATTTTTATTTCTAATAGCACAAATTAGCTCTCAGTTTTGGACTTCCTATAAATTTAATTACATAGTAGTACTTTTCCTCAATACTGTGTTGGTTAGATCTGTAATGCTGTCATGTGTGGATGTAGCCCCTATCTTCGCATTACTGTGAGTTGTTCAATTATATAAACAGACTAGTGATCATAAATCTAGTCCATTGTTGATGGACATATTTATGTCATTTCCATTTTGGAGACATAATGAATAGTTCTGGTAGGAAATTCTAATTCAAGTCATTAGGTAAAGACATATACGTAGTTTAGTTTGTTGTCTATCCAAGAGTCCTCTGCTTTAATAGATAATAAAAAATGATGCTATAAGCATGATTATTCTAATATATTTCTCAACTAGTCATAAAAGAGACTGTTGCTCCATTTAGCAAAATTCTGTTTTTCTGTTTATTTAATGTTTATTTTTTCAATTAGAATTAGCTTTATGAGGGTAGAGACCTCAGGGTCTTTTTTAAACTACTGTATCTCTAATGGCTAGCTCAATATTTGCCAAATGGCTGTTTTAATGGCTTACATTTAGAACACACATTTGTTTTTTTGACAGACATATACTATGGTATTTGTCTTTGATTCTTCTATTTAGATGGAAACAGTGCAATATCTTATAGCCTTAACTACTGAATCTATTGTTGAGGGTAAAAATAGAGAATTATAGGTGAGATAATATTTTTCTGCTGTGGCAAACTACTGACTCTTGTAATCCAAGTTTGTGAGACACTTATCTCCAATTAACCATCAGAAAAAAGCAAAGTGGTACTACGGTTCAAGTTGTAGAGCAGTAGTCTTGAGCTGAAGAACTTAGGGACAGCACCAGACCCCAAGTTCAAGCCCTATGACCGATTGGGTGTGTGTGTGTGTGTGTGTGTGTGTGTGTGTGTGTGTGTGTGTGTGTGTGTGTGTGTGTGTATAGAAGTGAGGGATCAGGTGATAAAAAAATATAGAAGTGATACAACTGTGTTCTGCAGTGGACTCTTGTCCCAAGACCACATCCCTAGCTATCAATTCAAGTGCTGGCTGTCTTTCTGCTGATTAATTTCAACTTGGCTATTGTTAAATAACGAGGTTAGAGTAATTTCTTTGCATAGGACAAAATCAAATGAGAAATGGAATACACATGTATAAGTCATCATTTGAAAAACATCAAAGGTAAAAGGATATCTGTGATAAACCTGGGACCCCTGCCGTTTCCCTGACCCAGCTCACCCATGGAGAAAGCGTTAATCAGATTACAATTCCTTGTAATGATTGATGGTGGCCCACACACGTGGAATTAGAAGTTATTCAGTGACATATAGCATATACTTCCCCTCTTATTCAACCTAGTCAGTTATCCACTGGGGAATAAATCACCCCAAAAGCTGGTTGCTTAAGTCCACCACCCTCAGGAATCAGCTCTCACTGTTTCTGTGGGTCAGGAATTTGGGGGCAACCTTGCACTTGAGTGAGCTGTGAGTTTACAGTCGAGTAGTGAAGGCCAGAACCCCCTGAAGTCTTCACCACTCTCTAACGCCCGGCTGGAGACACAACCAAGGGGCCAAGCAGAGAGGCTGGAGCGCCCCAAGTCCTTTCCCTCTTTCGTGTGGCCTCACACTCATGTGGCCTAATAACATTGTCTATGCTCTACTCATAATCCATACATTATTGCAATGACAGGCCACAGAAATCATGAACCCCAATTTCACACAACACAGGGAGCTAAACCTCAGAGAGGGAAAGGAGTTTGCCAATGGCAACAACAGAACCTGGGACTGTAACATGGACATCCTACAGCATAGGTCAGTGCCATAAACTTGGTGAAATGAAGTGTCTTTTCAGTCTTTTAATCATTCCACGTTGATGCATTAAGTCTGTGCACCTCAGCGTTCAAGAGGGACGAGGAGGTGTGCAATGAGACTGACCTGCTCCTTGCTTTGTATAATGTATGGTCTCCACACATGACACCTTCCTTCTCAGAGATCTCCCATCGTTTTCTAGACGTCATCCCTTTACCTGAAGCCTTTCTTCTACAGCCCCAGGAATGTGCCCTGCCCTCAACCATGCAGTCTGAATTGTCAGAGCAAACTCTTTCAGCCACGGCTAGACCAAAGCCCACCTGTCCTGTGTTCATTACCCAGCCAGTGGGACAGTTCTGAGCCATGTTCTTCCTGGTCTTGAGCCGGGGCCGGTGAGTGACTGTCAGTCATGTCTCCTGATTCAGCTTGGTATCATGAATAGTTATCGGATCACCTCCATGGATAACAGGAGACAGCCAACTCTGTGCCTTGATTTTGAACTCAACATCTTCCATTTGCTCAGCTGTTGCGATACCATGGAGCTCCGTCACAGCCCTGGTTCTCACTGGTTATTTCAGGGTCCCGCTCCCTTCCCGTGGAGGGTACGGACCTGACCCTCCCCTGGCCTGCCCTCAGGCCCATGCCATTGCTGGGATCACATGCATGTGCTACTGCACCCAGCTTCCCTCCTTAGAGATGGAGTTTCCTGAGCTGGTCTGGCGCAACAGTCCTCCCAGCTCAGTTTTCCATGCGGCTTGTGATGGCCGGCATGTGCCACTAGATCCAGCTGTGAGGTGGGACGTGATCTCATGGCTTTTCTGCCCCAGCTCAACTGGGGCTGCGTTCCTCCTCTCTCCGCCTTCCCAGCCACTGGGATTGTAGGTAAGAGCCACTGGAGCCCAGTTTATGCTCTGGCTTTTTTATAACAACATTTTTAGGACATCTATTACGTACAGAAGAGAAAATATTTACTTAAGCTAGGAAATAGTTATCTTTTTATTTGACCTATAAAACAGCTGCAATGAAAACCCTTGCCTAGGGTTCTGTTTCTGTGACAAAATCAAACAAACAAACAAAACCTGATGTCAATATTTACCATGTACATCCATGCAGGCAAAGTTATAGGATGTCACAAAATAACACAGGAAGGAAACTCTTCTCGTTATCAACTGCTGCACATGAGTACAATGTATTGTCTAACAAGTGACACTTGTCCCTTATGGACGTGGGGCAGACAGACTCGTCCAGGCAATTCTTACTGAGGGTTCCTCCTATGACTGCAGTCAGAGGCTTCTTCGTCCATCTCTGGTGAATGTGAACTGGCTAGAAACTCCTTTCTTCTTGGGACTTCCAAGTGGCTAGTTTAGATTCAATCACATGTCTGGGGGTCCTCTCCTAGCATTAGTCTAAGAATCAGGAAATACACCTTTCAGATAAAAGGTCAGGCCTGAGGTCTGGCATAATACTCCTGCCATGTTCTGTTAGAACAACAGTTCCAGAACCCACATGAAGGGTGTGGAGAGCTCACCTTCCTTCCCCTCTACCTAGATGGCGGTGTCAATCAATTTGATCCTTCTTACACTAAACTTGCAACTCCAGGCAATGATACTAGGTTGAGAATGGTGCAGAACCTGGCTGAGTAAGAGATAGGTAAGATGATGCCTGGAGAAAGGAAGAGGGAGTCACATTTAGAGATGAGGGAAGAACATTCTAGACAAACGGAAGAGTGCATGCAGACACTCTGTGTTTCAAGTATTTGAAGGAGCATCCATCTGTACCATGGTGGTAAGTCAAGAGGAAAAGGTTGATCTGTCTGAGCACAAAGGGAGTGGCGAGTACTGTAATGAAAATCAGAATCAGGTGGTCTCGTGAGCTAATGTGTATGCTTTTCATATCTCTCACACTCAGTGGACTATGCCAAGGACAGATGAAGGCTGCGAGCCTCAGACTACTGGCAGACAATGATGAGAAGGAAATTGATCGAAAGGGCTTCAACACTTTCTTAGTATTTTGACCACTGCAACATCTAAGCATATGCAGAGACATTTTGTTCTTTCATTTTGTAAGAATTCTGGTCCAAAAATGCATCAGAGATAAACATGTAGTCTGTAAAACACCACTCTAGCTCCAGTGCCCGGGTGAGAGAGGGTAGTCTGAAAGACCAGAGAGACCAGCTGGCACAGACGCTATGGCAGAGGAAACAATGGCTGTGGTCACCAGTTAGACTCATGTGTCTGGAGATACAGAGAAGGAATACATTTGAGTGTAGAAAGCCAACTCGGCAGACTTGGATGATAAACTAGAGGTAGGAAATAAGGGCAAAGGATTTCAGGGATGCCCACTGGTTAGAGAAACTGGCCTAACACAGACCTCACACGATGGGTGGAGTGATTACAGAGAGAGCCCAGCGCACAGAGGCTTTGTGTTTTTCTTCCACTTCTGTGTTGAAATGTCTAATGGTCATTGGAAAGGAAATACATCCTGTAGGCTACGACACATTATCTTTTCATTTTAATTAAAGGCCACCTACAATACAGAAACAAGTCAACATAATTCACTTTTCTAATCAAAGAGAATTCTTTGAGAACAGAAGATCTCTAGCACCCAAATGAATGAGTTGTAATTTTCTTAATGAACTGAAGTCATCATGAATCAGGTCGTGGAATCAACACTTCACGCAAGGGTGCCTGTGACATTTTCAACAATGCAGCACTATTTGGTAAATATTAAAGATGGTTAGGGGAAGGGGATAAGAAATGACCTTTCAATCTATAAGGAGCATGCTAATTACTAAAAAGCCAGCAGTTAGCTGTAAAGGACTGTTCCACTGTCGTCACCGCGGAAGTATGCCCCCGCTTTTTGGTCATGAATTATCCTTATAAGAAATATGGATGTGTGACATTTACATTTGCAATGTCACTTAGCATAAGCATGCATTCTTATTCATGTCTTTGGACTCTACACAGCCCTAAGTATGGATAGGTTTACAATTTCAAGGATATTTTCCAATTTTCTCTTAAACCAAGGTGTAACATTGAATCAAAATATGTCCTTTCCCTTGAATCATCTGTCAGAAAATTACAGAACCCACAATGTCTCGAATTTAGTTGATCACAGATGTCATAGCGCCTTCTCAGTCTACCACCCAGTCCCAGAATTCACACTGGTGCTCTACGATTTGCTCTACAGTTAGTGTGGAATCAGATTAGAACAATCCTGGCCTGCACTTTGTGCACTGAGTGTCCTCACACGGGACTGCCTCTCTTCCATGATACCTAGTTGCTCATCTTTAAGTTTCTACTATTTTAGAGTTCTATGGTGAGAAAATAAGCCACCATTCATAAAAAACTTAGCTCAGATCCAAGTCCTGGATCAAACATTAAATCAATGTCAGCCAGTATCTTCTTATCCTAGCCAAGGTAAAACCTGCAATACTTCTAGCACTGGAAATCTCAGAGTCAGTTCAATGCTAAGAATGAAGACTCAACACAGAAAAAAAAATCATGGATAAATTAAATTTCATGGTCTACAACTCAGTCTATGAATATGGAAGTTCCTAGGAAACACTTAAGTGAGAGATTTTTTATAACAGTGAGGTGAATGTCTTGTAAAAGATTAAGAGAAGTAAAGATTTTTTTCTAATAGTAGATTATACAGAAGTTGGAAGAAAACAAAGTTCATGCATTATTAAGCCAAGGTGTTTATACTTTCTCTCTTTTTTTTATAGATTGTGGGACTCAAACTCTGGGCCTGGGCACTGTCCCTGAGCTCTTCAGCTCAAGGCTACTGCTGTACCCCTTGAGTCACAGCACCACTTCCAGTTTTCTGGTGGTTAATTGGAGATAAGAGTCTCTCGGACTTTAGTGCCCGGGTTGGTTTTGAACCACAATCCTCAGATCTCAGCCTCCTGAGTAGCTAGGATTACACATGAGCCACTGTGCCTGGTGTATTTATACTTTTATATTAGGCTAAAAGGCAATGTAATTTAAGAGACATTCTCAGTCTGAGATTTTTTTCTTGATAGTTGTTTGTATTTGTTCTTTCATTTTGATTTATTGTTTGATCTGAGGTCTCAATGCAGTTCAGGCTTGGCTTGAACTCACTATGTAGCATAGTTTATTCTCAGACTTGTACTTTTTCTGCCTTGGCCTCTGAATGTGGGACTATAGTTCCAGGCCATGACAGGTGGCTTGAAATATTTGTTTTCTAAACAAGGCTTGAATATTTATTTAAATAAATTATAGGGTATAACATTCAGAGGAAAGAGCACTTCCACTATTAATTCAGTGAATATAGTAAAAATTAATATCTCATAATTTGAAAATGGAACAGTTCCAATGTCTATGCACTGACAACACAAACTCCATGCTTCAGCAGAGTTTTGCTGGTGAAGTCTTAATGAAATCTTCTTCTTTCTACATCCTTCCATGATTTGGTCTTTCATGGAGAATTCCATTTTTTCAGAAAGGGGGGACAATAGAAAAGAATTTGTTTTTTACATTTTCAGGAGTATTTGGGCATGCTAGAAAATTATATAGAACATTTTCATCTGTCTGTCTCAGAAAATGGAAGGGGCCAAGTGGAGAAAGCAGAGAATGGTAAGATAACAAGTTGAAAAGCATGAAGAGGGACAAAATAGTCTTGAAATACTCTGTACTCTGTGAGGGGAGAATTAAAACCCAAGGGAATAAAATGGGGAGACAATTAAAGGCCCTAATACTGTAATAATTATTTCTAGTAATGGAGTGAGTTTTGTTTGAGAGGTCACAAGCTCTGTATCACTTGGTAAATCAAATCAGAGTTTGAGATAGATGATACTCTCCCAGGAATCTTGAAGGGAGGATGTTTTCATGGAATAAGGGTGTTGGACTAAGTCATCATCCTTCATGGTACTTCTCAAAACACCATTACAAGATCTGAATAGATCCCAGAGAACAAAATCAGAACAATTCCCAGGAAAAATTCCCTGACCAAGATATTTTAGACAAATCAAGTAACCCATACTACAGGCCCCCAGCATTGAGGCTCTCGTGAGAGGCATTTGCTATGCCACTTTCAAGGAAGTTTTCTGCAAGATGCTTCACGCTGAGTGTAGAGCATACCGAAAAGATCATTAGGAAACACTGCCATGCGTGATCGCCCAACTGGGTTGAATTTACATGGCTACACATAAACGCACCACATCAATCGTCCCAGATGTGTTTAAGTTTAATAAACTACTAAAAGTTAGAAAAACCAAGTGATCAAATATCAAAAAATCAGGGACCACTACTTTGCAGAGATGTGTCTAAATGAGAACTAACCGTGTGGGGAATAGAAGAAACAAAGGGGTAGGCGATCTTCACTTTGCTAACCAATGTGAAAAGGACAATGGGAGAATCCAACAACAATTTCAGTGCCAGGAGGAATAGGAAGCTCATGAAGCAGGGGTGGGTGTGGATGCAGGCTTTTATTTTTAAGTGTGAGGTGTACCTGGCCTGGGCCCAGGCTGATGAGGCCATGGTCACTTCCTTCCCAAGGGGAAGAGCTCTCAGGAAATCCAGCCAAGCAGCTTCACAGGAAACGGGGGTTCAGCAGGGCTGGCTCTTGCAGACAGAGAATACCCCTAAGCCCGTGACCTGAGGAAACCAGGGTCCTCTTCCCTCATGGGATGTGGCTGCTTGGTGACCTGAAATTAATGTGTGTCTACCGAGGCTAAAAAGTCACTGAGAACGTAATTGGTCTCCCATTCTTTTCCCACAGCCTTAGGTAAAGTCATAACCTCTCCTAAAGTCGATTCCTGACACCTAATGCTCTCCTGGCTGCTTATCAACTACTCTTTGCAGGGACTGTCCTTTCCTTGAGCTCTAATGTCTACCTAGTGGCTCTATGTTCCAGCAGTATTTTGCTGGTCAAGTCTTAATGAAATGTTTTCTTGTCCTTCATCCTTCACAGCAAAATTCCAGACAGCTCTAATGTACAGAACATTCTAGTTCTCATCATTGTGAGTCCCCAACCTTAATCTGATGGGGGGCAAAGGAGAAGCAGCTCTCTTAGATGAGCTGTGCCTGGCACATCCTGTGACATCCTGGCTAGGCCTGCCCCACCCAGGAAGCCTCTGCCTTCCTACCAGATCCACAGCATAACGAGTCACAATATATCGTCTCAGTACATTTGGGGAGATTAGAGCTTATTTTTTTTTTAAAAAAAGCCTTTAGCACAAGCAATTTAGTGCTCAAAGCTCTAATCTGGAATTGGTATATTTATTCTGGTCTTTAATTATTAATGTCGCTTTATTGATCTGATACCTAAAATACAAACAACAAAAACTGTTCAAACTAATTATTGCAGGTTTTCTAACTTTTAGGGTCCTCTACTAGTCTTCAAATATAAACCTTTTCCCCCAATCAATAGGGTTTAATGATAACAACTAGTTCACTATCTCTACTGCTTGACTATCTTCCTCCATCAACAGGAAGTGTGCTAAATTCCCTCCCTGGCAATTGCTGCATGGCCTATAGAGATGTAGTTTCCTTGGGACATTAAACCAGATCTAGCAAGTCCACTTCCTGGTATTCTGTGCCCAGACTACTGAACACGTCATAAAAAGTCACAGTGTACTTCTTTAGCTCACCACAAGTGCATTAGATCTCTTAAAGTATCTTATATACTGGAGTGGGTCAGAGTTGGCATAGAGACATGAGGTCACTTTGACACTGGCTTATGGCTTTTTGGGTCAGCTGACAATGTCAGTGTGATTGAGATGTGTTAGTAATATTTATAGGCGTAGAATCTGATGGGTTGAGGCAGGATAATACTGCGACATTGTTTTCTGCTGGGCCCTAGCCTGATTTCTGGCTTATAAGTTTGGCTCCTGTCTTCATTACAGGCTGCTAGCTACCTTTCCAGTTGGGGTTCTTTGTTATAAAAGTAGAATGAGGTGAAACTATACCAGTCTTCGCCACCATTAAACCCAATCTAAGTCCTTAAAAGGAATCCTAAGAAGATATCAGGTTGAGCACACTGGGTATTCCATAACTATTTGTAGAATGAATAACTGAATGCCAGCGGTCAGATACTTTCCCATGATGAGACACAAAGGTGGCACAAACCCATCATCCTGTAACTGACGGGTAACTGACGGGTGCAGTGTGTGTGTGTGTGTGTGTGTGTGTGTATGTGTGTGTGTGTAAGCATACAAGATGGCAGTATCGACCTGCTATACATCGTCCTAAACCCCTTACAATGTAATTATGGGTTCTATTTGTGCCACTTATGGGCTAATAAGAACCATATGTTCAAATTCTCAATGGAAAGTAGAAAGACTACATTTATTTTGTTCGGTGAATTATCCATGCACCCTGGAGAAATCATTATGTTTAATGTACTCAGGATACTATGAGTAGGGTCATATCAACAGGTTAAAGAAGTTCTTTCTTTGCCTTAAGAAATTCAAAATAAAAATAGGAAAATAAGTCAAACTCATAGGAATCGGATGAAAAAAGTAAGTTGTTTCATTTTTTATTACATGTTGGATATGGTACCCACTAAATCCATAATCTTATAGTTGTGTCATTACTAGGCTTGAACTCAGGGTCTACCACTAACCTTTAGCTGTTTGCCCAAGGCTGGTACTCTACCAGTTGAAGCAGACCTTCTCTCCAAGCTTTTTGCTGGTTAACTGGAAATAAGAGCCTCACAGACTTTCCTGCCTGGGCTGGCTTTGAACTGAGATCCTTGGATCTCAGCCTCCGGGTAGATTTCATGTATGGGCCACAGACACCCAGCTTAAATACGTAATTTTGAATCCACACAGTCTTAGTGATAATGTTTGGCTACTTGTGGCAGCGCATACCTATACAGGTGAAGGTAGGCAGACTGCCAACTTAGCAAAACTATCTGAAAATTGGATTAAAGCAAACCAGGGACTGGAGCTCAGTTCAATCAGCAAAGCACTTTTCCAGTAAACATTCCCTGAGTTCAAATTCCAAGACTCCCAGGCCCTTTGTCCTCTGAGAATTCTAGGTGTCTGGTTAACTGTATGACCACCTGTTCAATAAAATTCAGCTTTGTTTTGAAATTTTAAGGCAAAGCGGTAAAAAAGAGAGAACTAGAAATTCAGCTATATTATAAAATATTCAGACCAAATCAAGAAAACAGACATATTTTTTCAGATATATGACATGCTAAATTAAAAAGCCAGGAAAGACAATATTGCATATATATTTAATGTGGTACTCAACTATAAATCTTGAAAAGACTTCAAAATATTAAAATCTTCTAAAACTATATAATGAAATATGATTAAAATGGATGGTAACTTAGTTTTATTTATAAAAATAAATGTTTCAAACATACTTATTTATTCCAAAGAAATAATACTGCCTTAAATATTATTCTATACTTACTTTGCTATACATAGATACAGAGTGATGTTTTAGAAGGTTCATCTCTTTTTTAAAATCTGGAAAACTAAAGGTATTTTTATGGAGTTATGTGAAAAATGGCCAAACCTTTGTCCTGGAGATGTATGACAGCATAAAAAAATCCTAAGAGCAGAGATGATGTCATACACAGGACTAATTAGCACACCTGTGGGATAATGAATGTTATGTGGTCTTCAAATTTTAGTTAAGTTCACTGTGAAGTATGGCTTAGGACTAAGAATGATGAAGACATGAGGCTCAAATACCTGTGGGTGTGACAAATGGTGAGTGTGTAAATATCACTTTGTCACTAAAGCTTGTCGTCTTTGAAAGAGTGTCTGGCAAGAACCTGACTGGTCCTGAGTTTCAGGAGTGTGTCAGGGGCTTGGGTAGAGAGACAGCATGGAGATAAGGATGTGAGCATGACAGGGCACACAGGAAGGACACCTAAAGACATACTGGAAACATTTTCAGATAGAAGGCAGAGCCTGGTGGGAGAGACACTGATAAGGAGGTAAGGCAGAAACCCTGGTGCTACAGCAGTGGCTTTTGGGTCCCGATGGTGAAGGAGAAAGTGGGAGACCATGCAGATCACTGCCCCTCATTTTTGCATCCTTGTGTTTACGAGCAGGAAATAGTGCACAGAAAGGCGTGAGGTACCACTCCTCTCCCTCTGTCTCTTTCCCTGTCACTGTTTCTATTCCCCCTTCTCTCGTGCACTCTCTCTTTCTCTCTCTCTCTTTCTTTATCCTCTCTCTCTTAGCTTTCAACCTCCATCTCCCTGCCTTGAAGACCCCCAGAGCTTTTAGCTGAGGAGGCAAAACTGCGAATGCCAAATAACCATGTGGAAGAAATTTGTTCTTCCCGAGTTGCTGAACCACGAACGGATCTTTGCATGAGCACACCGTTAGGCTGAGCAACCAGGATTTCTGTGTACTGTAGCATATGGTTTGTTGCCTATTATAGAAATCATGATGGTTAGAGAAGGATTTTATAAAGATGTGGGACCGACGGTGGTGTTCACCGAACACTCATCTGCAGTTGTAATGGACTGCTGCTTTATTTGGACGACCGCCTTCTCCTTCTAAATTTCACTGTAAGCCTGTTGAGGTTGTGTTATCATTATCTCCTCACAAGTGTACAGATCACGGTTACCTGATCAAACCCTTAGCACTTGCACAAAACTGGGTCCTTGCCCTACTCACTTCTTTGCTGATGTCCCAGAATGCTTTGGGAACAACTTCCTCCATTATCAACTTAACTGGATTGAAACTTGCTTAGGAGATTCGTGAAGGCCACTTCTAGGAGTGTTCAGGAGGGTGTTTCCAGAGAGGATTAGATCCCAGAGAGTCTGCTCTAGTGACTGGATGAATCCTTTAATGGATTCATGGTAAGATGGCCTTATTTGGAGGTGATAATTAGTAGGAGGGCCAGGTGGAGGAAGTAGATCCTGGGGTGTGTCTTTGGGAGTTAGGTCTTTCCCTGGCCACTTCCTGATACAAACCACTACAATCCCAACGCCACCACAGACTGACACCCCTGAAGCATAAGCAACAAGAAACACTCATTTTAGATTGTTCTCATGTATTTTGGTCACAGCAATGAAAAAGTAACTAATACAGGAAGGAAAAATGTTGCCTCTTATAGGAATCTGTTCCATCTCTACCTACACTGACCTGCTTTTTTGTCTGTCTTCCCTGCTGGTGTTTGACTCTCTGACTCTCTTAAGGATAGGGATTCTGTTTACATCATTATAGGTCCCCAATTCAGAGTTTTTGTTTGTGCCAATAAATTCTTGCATGGAATTTAATTGATAGAACCCGAATAAAGGAGTAGATACTGGCAGGTTAAGATACTAGAGCTCAGCAATTTAAGGGATTTATATAAAGTTGCCCAGCTAGTAAAGGACATACCTAAAACCAAATGGGACTTACTTAAAGTTCATGATCTCGCGACTCAAGGTAGAACACTCCTATCCAGAGTTCCAAGAAAGGCTCCTGGGTCAGTTTAAATCCTTAATTTGATTGTATGATTCATGCATTCCTTAGTATACAGAAAAGTAGATATTATGTCAGTAGCCTGGATCCAGGTGAAATATGATAAATAAATGCAAGATTGAGGCCTGAGTTAAACCCCAACACTGCCAAAAATGTAAAAACAAGTCAGATCCTTATGCACCATTCGTAACATAGAACTGCCAGCCAGACACTGTGGCTCATGCCTATAATCCTAGCGACTCAGGAGGCTAAGATCTGAGGATCTAGGTTCAAGGCCAGGCCAGGTACTAAAGCACTAAAGTCTGTGAGACTCTTATCTCCAATTAACCTCTAGAAAACTGGAAGTGGGACTGTGGCTCAAGGGTAGGGTGATATCTTTGAGCTGAAATGCTCAGGGGCAGCACCCGGGGCCAGAGTTCAAGTCCCACAACTGGGGGAGGGGGGATGCAAATCAAAACAATAAAGAAAAGAAACCCTCTTTAAAACAAATGTTCTTTTCTGTCAGGTGCTGGTGGCACTTGCCTGTGATCCCAGCTATTCATCTGAGGATTGCAGTTCTAAACCAGCCCAGGCAGAAAAATCTGTGAGCATTTACCTCCAATAACTTTCTCAGAAAAAGCTGGAAGTGGCACTGTGACTCAAATAGCAGAACATTAGCCTTGAGCACAGAGGCTGGCGGACAGCATCCATGTCCTGAGTTCAAGCCCCAGGACCCACATAAAAAAATTCTTTTCCTACTACTCTGAATATGTTTTAGGATATTAGCTTCTCTCAAGATGCCCACAGTCACCTGATATTTGGAAATTCTCAGTTAACAGAGAAGGCTCTCAGCTGTCCACTTAGTGCTCAGGGTTTGTTTCAATTATTTTAACATTGGCTAGAACTTACATAGATTTTTTTTTTTTACAAAAGATTCAGCACTGTCTTTCTCTTCTGTATCCCATTCCTAATTCTGACCTACAGAAACAGGTCTTTTTTGGGGAAGATCTTGCTATGGCGATTCTACCTGTCCATCAGAATCTCTGCTCAGCCCTCTTGCCTTCCAAGCTGAGGGCAATTCATTTCAGTGGGAAGAGGCGGTAGACAGGATTCTCTGGTCCCCAGAATGCCATGTGATCAGGAAAGAAAGTGAGTCCACTCTTGGAAGTATGGGAAACCCCCATCGTCTGCATCTGTGAGGACAGAGAACACCATGGGGGAGGAAGAGTTGGCTACAGCACCAAGGAGGGAACTGGCGCCAGGAAGATACTTAGAGATTCCTATTAGGCCCTTTGCCCAAGCGCACGATGAATCTGAAATTGTGCTCATAAAGCAGGAACTTGGCACGGGACTGGAGGTGATGAGTGTGCACGAGGCCTTGGTTGTGCAAGGGGGGGGGGTGCTGATGGGATGAGTTTCAAGATCTAGACTATGTCTGGGTGAGTCTCACGGAGCCAGAAAATGTTCCAACCCAGGGCTGCAGTGGTTTTGTTTCAGAAAGTAAGTGGGCTGCCAGCATTGCAGAGAGAGAGAGAGAGAGAGAGAGAGAGAGAGAGAGAGAGAGAGAGAGAGAGAGAGAGAGAGAGGGAGGGAGGGAGGGAGGGAGGGAGGGAGGGAGGGAGGGAGGGAGGGAGGGAGGGAGAGGGAGATCCATAGGATAAGAGAGCACTTAGAAGCAGCCGTCCATGGGCTAGACCAGCATTCCAGGGCTTAGAGGAGCTTGGTGAGCTGCATATACCCTGGATAAGTACTCAGTGAGTCAAAGGCTCACTGATCTATCCCGGTCTTGCATCATCTGGGCAGGCAGAGGATAGCAGAGATGGGAAAGGGAGGAGAGAAGAAAAGTCTCATCTGGGTACAAGTTACTATGCCAGACTATCAGGATTATGGAAATGTAGTTTAATGACAGACATCCCATGGGATGTTATGAGGTACATAAGGGCTGGGGCTAGGGGAGGGGAGGGCTTACAAGGTACTGGCCACTAGAGTAAAAGTTACAAGAGTCCAGATTGGCACTAAGTTGGACTCTCTTGCCTCGTACTAGTTCTGACACCCTCAAATACAGTATCAAGATGTGATACTTGTTTGATGTTTCAGATTTTGTTCATTGTAGATTGTATTTGTTTTGAAGTTGGTTTTTTTTGCCAGTCCTAGGGCTTGAACTCAGGGCCTGGGCATGGTCCTTGGACACATTTTGCAAGCTAGCTCTCTGCCATTTGAGCCACAGTGTCACTTCCCGCTTTTTCTGTGTATGTGGATCTGAGGAATTGAACCCAGGGCCTCATGCATGCTAGAAGAGTGTTACGGCTAGGCCATACTCCTGGCCCCATTTTGAATATTATTATTAAAGGCTGAATTATCTTGCTGATAGAGTTTTTCATCATCCCTGTAGATTTTTTTTTATCCTTTTAGTTTGTCATTTCAGCCCACTCCTGGCCCTAGGCCCCTTTTGCAAATCAGAAATGGCTCAGGTAACATTTGTGTGCTACCTTAGGCCATAGGTCTAGTAACATAGGAGAATTTAACTCTGATTCCTGGTCCCGTCCTTCCTGTCTGATGCTGTCACTGTTGAAGAAGCTGCCTTCCGTCCACTTGGACAGTGGACATTGCTGTGCAGCAGGACATTAGCTAAGGAATGATGGCCCTAAGCATTATGGGACTAGAGGAAAGAGGAAGAAAGATAAGTTGCTACAATTTTTCACAGGAAAACGCTTACATATTATAACTAAGAACAAATGTTAAAACAGGAATCAAAAAGAAGACCTTGTCCACTAGACAGTCAGATGAAGAATGTACCATGCTAAACAAAGATTTCTGAATTCCTGTGGTCAATGGCAACTTCAGAGAGACTTTTATTTTTTTGGATAGACTCCAAGAATAAAGAGAAATACTTCATTTAGGAGACTATTATGGTATGAATGAGAAATCTGAGATAACATCTAACAAATGATGTGCAAAAGTAATTAATGGGAATTAAGTATATGATTAAAATATATTCAAATACCAAAGTGTTTCTGAAGTAAACACTGTTTATTTTTTCCTGGAGCATGACCAGTCTCTGCTATACTGGAAAGACTTACAAAGAGGCGGGGCTCTGCCACCTCTGAACATAAGGCTCAGATCCATCTTGGGTTGTCAAATATCCCATTTTGTGAATTTTTTATAAACTGCCTTTCCCATTGGCCAATGAAGGCAGAGGTTAGGTCAGTTTTGCTTATTTTCTAAACTCTTATGCATAGTAAGTGGTTAATAGGTATTCTTATTGAAAAATGAATTTGAACATTTATTTTTCAAAGAGGAAAGTCCATGAGCCATTTCTGTCAGAGGCTAGGAGTTAGATTAGACCAATCTCGTTGTTAAATAAGTACATGCTGTATGCAAATATGTAGTACAGAAATAAAATGGCCAAGGAGGTCTTATTTAGTGCGAGGCTTTAGACACAGAAGGTCAAAACCGCTTCATGCAGGCTCTCATGAGTTCCAGCTGGCTGGGTCACCTCTGGAGAACGACAGTGGTTTGTGGGAAGGAGAGACATCACCTCAAAAGAGTGAGCCAGAGAATGCTCCTGGAGCAGGGCTCAGTCTTACAACCCTTTTGAGAAAGCCACCCCAATGCCCTCAGTAACCTCACAACCTCCTAAAAGTCCACATCATTTCCATCCTGAACACCAGGCCCACATGTGACCTCCAGGGGATATGATCAGACCCTATCCCAACTATACTCTACGCCTTTGGGACCGCATCAGGATCTTTTCACTCAGTCATTAAAAGGCACAGTTCAGAACTGATGAAAGACACGCTCGTCTTTTCAGGACACCCACCACCAATGCCTTACCCACCTCATCTCTTTCTCTTTACCCACCTTGAATATTACCTCCTAAAACAGACTTTCTCTGTTTGTTGTTGTTTGTTTTTATGGCAATCAGGGGGCTTAAATTCAGGGCCTGGGCCCTGTCCCTGACCATTTTTGCTCAAGCCTAGCACTCTACCACTTGAGCCACAACTCTACTTCTGACATTTTGGTGATTAATTAGAGATATAAGTCTTATGGACTCTCCTCGGCTAGATGGTTTTGAATTGCAATCCTCAGAACTCCAGCCCAGGTAGCTAGGATTATACTCATAAAGCACCTACCTCCCACTCAAGACACAGTTTTTTTCTTAATTGATGATTTTTTGTTTCATTTAGATTCTTTTCTCTTTTACTCATTGCCCCTATTACTCACTTTTTTCCTACAACATCATCTCCTCTGTGAAATATTTCATTTTTATATTTGCATATTAATTTATTTTCTAATTTTCCTATGGGGATCTTTTCTCTTCAAAGGTTATGAACATCCTCAGTCTTCTTTAGAGCTGAGAAGATGTTCTGAATTTAGATACATTTGGCAGATATTTTGGATTATCAAATGAACTAGCAAATGAGTGAAAACATTACTATTTCTATTTATAAGAGAATAAAGAGGCCTTGGATGAATGACATGGGCAAATGTCATTCACACAGAAAAGATACATAATTATCCCAAGAACATGGGTAGCCATAGATGTGGGTTATTATAGCCAGCACTCAGGTAAGTATGTGAATTTAATAACTCCAAACTAAGTCATATTACAAAGCCCTACTTAAAGAATAGTATGAATTATGCCATTCAATATTTATTGAGTATTTACTAAGTGCTATTGATATCATAGAGGAAAATGCTTCCCTTCTTTCAGCTTACATTTTACAGAGGAGATATAGACTAGAGAGATATATCTAGTAGTGGATTATGGACAAATAAATGGGTAGAGCAAGAGGAATGGAGATGTGTGACTGGAATGATGGGTAGGTAGATGAATACACATGTGATAGAGAGATGGATAGAAACATCTAAGATTATGAATAAGAAGCATAGAGAAAATCAAGTTAGAGGAAGGGATAGGGTTTTGTTGGGGCAGGAGTGAAATTCAGTGCTTTATAAATTATCATGGAAGACTTCAGTCAACAAAGGTGGGTTTTGAGCAAAGGCCTGAAGGAAGCAAGCAACCAAGCTATGTGTTCACATAGGGGAAAGATGCCCTGGCACAAGAACAGTGTAACAACATTCCTAGATTGAAAGCCTGCCATGTGACAGAAACCTTTCTAGGTGTCTGTACTTTATCTCACCTAATCCTCCAACAGGTAATATTAGTTCCCTTTGAGAAAAGGGAGACCTAGAGAGATTAAGGGATTTTCTTTCTCCAGGTAGCTCAGCAAGTAAGTGCAGAAGTCAGGATAGATGCAAACCCAGTGTGAGACCTCAGAGCCTGCCCCAGGGGAAGGAGAGGGCGAGGAGGAGTCTGGGCTGTGTTTGGTTGTAGAGCTACATCCCATCCCTGGCTCCTTGAAACTCCTCATGACGAGGCTTGCCCGGACACTCCACCTGGTTCTGGGAGGAGTGGAAGTACTGACCTCGCCAGCCTGATGCCTCTGAAAACAGCCTCAGACCGGACAGGTGCACCTGGACCTGTGTGGTGAGCAAGACTTCTACGTCCCAAACAGAAAGACCAGTTCAAAGCAAGCTTCTCAACCAGTGCTGGCTTAGCCAGGCTTCCTGGTATCCCATTTCACCAGACAAACAGCAAGAACAAAGCAAAACACAATTCCTAAAGGAAGGAGGCCAGTGCACAGGGAAGGGAGACAGCAAGAACAAGTAGTTCTGGTGACAGACAGCCATTGTTCTGAGGGGGGCCTATAGCTGGCTTCATGCCCACCATCCCCATTGTATTCCTTCTAGCCTGACAGAATGATTGGCCTTTCTGGCATCTGTCCCTCAGGCATCTTCCCAGCCAGCCCAGCCTGGGCTACTTTACCAACAGGATGCAGCCTCCAGGCAGCGGGAGGACAGAGGGGTTTGACAATCTCACCTTCAGTTCTCTCACACAAATCATTTTGATTCTGTACCAGAAATCTCTTTCTCTTCTTTTTTTCATATATTTTTATTGCAATTAATAGACGAGTTATATTATATTCACCAGATAGAAGGTGCATTACTCTCCCATTTCACTCTGGTGGTAACGTCTCATGACATGACAAGTCTCTTGGTCTCCGTAAGTAGAGGCAGAATCTGCAGTTGAAATCCTCAAAAGATGAGAGCTACTAAGACATTCTTATCTCTGTACGTTTAAAATGTTCTCATTATCTTCTTGGGTTCTTTCTTCATTTGTTTTTCTTCTGGCCCCTACACAACCATAAATAAATGCATGAGACCTACATGGCGGAGTTGGGTAGGGGTTGGGCAGAGTAAGGAAAAGAGCAGTCAGGGATAAATCAAATTAGTGACAGATGCCAACCCCTCAGACAGGGGTTTCTGGCTCCTGACTTATTAAATCGCCTCTGATGCCTCCTTGATGTATCTCTCTACTTCCTATGTTTTGAAAGCATTCAAATCACCCATTACTAATCTCCATTTTGCTTCTCGACTTTGAGTTCTTTAATCCTTCTTTAAACTCTTATCTGACTCAGCAATCTTTAAAATATTTTGAAGAAGATGTTTTCTTCCCTACTGGAGACTGGCCATCAAGCATAACTACAAAGCCATATGTTAATTAAGCATCTAATCTGCCATCTCCCAAGTGGGCTCTGATAATAGTTTTGTAGGAAAAGTAAGTTGGCACTATCTCTTCCAGAAGACCCGAGTTGGCTTTTGCTTTGGCCTTTTCCTGAAAATTTATTCTCTGGAGTTTTCTATCTCAGCATTTATAATATACCTAATGCAAACATTATCCAAGTAAAAATAAAATTAAGTTAATAGAAAGATGGCTTAATGTTTTTAAAAGAACACAGGCCATAGATATTTTTCTTTCATCTTTAATTACATCTACTGCCTCCCTCAACATTGAACTACCTTCATGTTCTTGGATTCCACTTGCCTGTCCCCACAGATGTGCCTATGTCTAAATTCCATCCGTTTCCTGATGCAGCCAGATGTTTCCTGGCTATAATTATAACACTTGCCCAATGTCTTTTGGTGCATCCTTTGGCCAGGACGAGAGCTGTTTCCAGTCACCATGTTCTCACACAGGGTAAGTACCTTCCCCTGTGGCCTTCTTCAACCTTCCTTTCCTTTCTCACCATGGCTGCCAAGAGAGGTTCTGAGCAGCCTCCACCCATTCCAAAACAGGGACCTCAGGGACAAACTTGGTCAGTAGCATCTATGGATCACTCCCCACCCCCTGCTTTCTACTGCTTTAATTCCTCGCTCTCCTGAACAACATACTTTTGAGCTCAATATGGCTGATGCTGAGGTTTGACAAAACTTTGTTCATGTGATACATCAGTGAACACATGGTATGAGATCTCTCCTCCCAACTGAAACCCATCGTTCATGAAATCCCATGATATTACAGAGTGCATTTCCTTTGCACAAGGCACTAGTGAAGCCTTCCTCATTCAAAACAGAATCAAACCATTCAAGGTGGAATGGTTGATCCTAGACTAAGGGAGAGGAGAGAGAACAATGCAAAGAGCTCACCTAGAGCAAGATCATCATTTGCATTTACTGTTACAGTTTGTTTAGGTCAAGTCAGTGGCATTGAAAAAGAGACTGGTATTTTTGATCACAAAAAAAAACCCTCGTCTTTCATCATGACTATGTATGTATATTTACATCTTCACATACACACGCACCTTTAGAACACCATGCTTTAGCACATGCTTTCACATGCTTTAGAACAAAAAAAAATTCAAGCAAGCACCTCTTAGCAATAATATTAAATAAAGAATAACAAATATTAGCCAATGAGCAGAACTATAAATACTGTCAAACAAAGTAAACATTCCACTTGTAGTTGTTATTGGAAATGGATTAATAAGAAACTTGCAGAATGGCACACTCCTAAAGCAAGAAAGAATGCTGAACGATGCACAAGTGTTGTGCCAAGGAAAAGAAATACCAATTCAAGAGTTTTTCCAAAGAAATACTACCCACTTAACTATGTTGTCTTACACCATTTCCCAACTTGGAATGTTGTAAGACAGAAACAAACCACCGGAGTTTTCTTGGGTATCCACATTACAGCTCTGTGAAGGCCCTTCTCAAGTCCACTTGATTTTCCCAATTGGCCCAGGTCCTGTTTCTCCAGTTTTACCATGAGTTCCAGATGAGCTTCTTGCTAAAAGCATGCGGTGTACACTAGCCTGCCCCAGGTCCCCAATGCTTTTAAATTAGGTGGCAGAAGTCCTTACTGCTCATCCTCAATCCTTTCCTGCTCCTGTCCCCAATCCACAGTCCACAGAACAGCTGATGTAACCCTTAAAACATGGCTTTGTGAAGAACACTTCCCTAATCCATGGTCGTGTAGAGACCACCCCCCTTCCTGTAACTCACTGCTATGCCAATAGAGCAGGGCCCAACCGTGCTCCAAAGCATGTCAAATACTGCACGATTGTCCTGAACCATTCTGCTACCCTGTCCTTCTCTCTGCTTGTCCCATCACTGCCTTGGCCTCTCTGCCTTATCACCTCTGAGGCTATTCCAGGCTCATGGAAAACTTTGGTTAGGTTTTCAGAAGACCTTTAAACCTACACTTTCAACATTACCTCTACTGTTGTTTTTTCTGAGCACTCAAGTTTTAGAATGAAGCACCTGTGTTCTGTAAAGGTCCAGAGAGTAAGTAGTTTTGGTTTTGTGGGCCAGACGCTGTCTGTCAGGACTACTCCACTCTGCCCCACTGTAGTTAGACAGAAACCATAGACAATACATAAATAAGCAGGCATGGCTGTACTCCAATAAAACTTTATCTACAAAAAACAGGTTTAAAAAGGAATAAAAATAACTAGAATTAGCTACTGTTTATTGGCCTCAGTTTACCATCTTGCAAACATTCTTAGAGATATGCCTCAACATGTCTTTATGAATCTCTCCACAAAGAAATTACTGGATACTTAAAGATATACAAATATGTATTTTTATAAAAGCTCCACAGAAGTGTATGTTGCATATATATATATATACACAAACATATACACATACACACACATGTAGACATGTCTGTGTCAGAGCTTTTAAATTGTTTTCTAGACAAAGTAAACTGGACTGTCTTAAAGAGAGTGGGTATCTCATTCCTGAAATTTTCAAAGACTAACTCTCCAACAGCAATAATGCATAGAAATTTCTTTTGAAGCGATAATACTATTGTTTAGACTATTATAATGTTCTGCTGTTACTTAACTTAAACTTTGGCATAAAATACAAATGAATTCAATTTTAGCTTCCCCAAATAGTAGTTTTCAATATGTACAAAGTTAGCTTATCTGAGATTTAGTTTGTTACCTTTAGAATGGCAAGACTAATATTTGGCATCATGCCAGTAAAATATACACAAACACACACATTCTAACTCCATAATCGGGACTCAATAAATTGTATGTGTATATATTTGCATACATTTTCATTATCAGTGATAGTTTAGTTTATTTATCCCCATGTTTTCTTACTTTGACCACACACCATCAATTCCAATTTATATTCTGGGATACCTAAAAACATGTCCCCATCTTTTCTAGGCTTCCATATTCCCTTTGAAGCCTCATTGTACTTTGACAAGCTGAGAGCTTCCTTGTGTATTGTAATTTGTTTGTTCCATTCTCTCTAACCTCACGTGTGCAGTGTCTCATTCAGATATCAGAAGGGCTTTTGTCTATTCTGCTCAAGGGATGTTTGCACGGGGCATGAGAACCATTCTTATCAAAGGTTCTAGATGTCTAGATATTTCCTCCATTACTTGCTCAGGCCACAAACAGACCTTTGGCCAGAACACATGGCTAAATTCTTATTGCTTGTTCATTTTGTTCTGAAGCTATGGGCTCCATTTTCCATGGAATTCTGTTGACTATGTGGACCATATGAATCTCTGTGCTGTGAGGTCACCTTTGCTCCCCATGGGACATACTGTCCCTGCACAGGCTCAGTCCAGGTCGGAAGCCCAGAAGTTAGCTTGTGAGATGTTTTGCAATACTGGCCTGAGTACAAGGTGTTACCAGCATGAGCCTGCTCACATCCACACAACACTGCTTAGTGTTTTGCCTTTGGAGGAAACACAGTCCCAAATCATCAGTTTCTAGCACCCCAGATGGCCCCGATAAATCCTGAATCAATACCTGCACTGCTAAGTTCTTATCAATAGGAACGGATCCTGCGACGTGTTCACTGGTGGATGCTATTGCTCTATGCGCTAAATAAGCCTCTAGTAACTCTACTTTGTGTGTCACTTCTAAGTTCCACAGAATCCATCCCACTTCCTAATACCTACACTGGGTCCCATACTGCTGCTAAAATCTGGTGGGCCACAGATGTTTCTGGCATTTGGACTTTCTTTCTCTAGTCCCATTATCTGGAGCCTTTGACATAGAGAAAGCTTTGAGAAAATAGCAAACGAGAAAGGCTTCCACTTAGAAAGTAGAAATCTCAGCACCAGCCCATCGTGGGAGATGTGCTGGTCACTCAGCACTCCGCTGACTCATCAGGAGAGCCAAGAGCCACTGTGTCAAGGAGCCAGCTCTCACCAAAACTGCATCTTTCAAGTTAATTATAGCTGATTTATAGTTTCCTCTCTTCCAGAGGAAACTTTAAGTATACTTAATATAGGGAGACTCTATTCTCCAATGCTGGGTTTTCAGAAAAGCAATGATAATGGGCTAACGTCAAATATAATAGAAAAACCTATCTTCTCACAGGCATGCTTGGCTTTACATAAGATGACCAGTAGTGTTCAGGAGTAGGGCTGTTTGCTGATTTCTTCCAGAGTTTTAGAGGATTCTACCTAATCCTACATATGTGACTACACTATATAAAGCCTTACTTAAGATGCAAATGGAGTAAAACCAGCATTTTTAAGTGTTACTTGTAAGCATTACTTATTACTTAGAATATAAGCATCTATTATATTAACTGATGGAAAGTACTACTAGGATTTCAAATATTTAGTGATTGTTGTAGTTTCTGCTCATCTGTATGTGTGAGATCATCAAATGTTCATTGAGTAGAGTTTTAGTGCTGTTTTAAGGTAGGCCATGTTGGGACAATTTGTTACAAAGCAACAATGACTAATACAATGAGGGATGGCAGCTCCACTGAAGAAATAATGATTATTATGCACTGTGAAAGTTATTTGAACAGGATGGAAAGTGTCTCTATCCTAAGAACCTGCCCACAGATGCAAATTCCAGGAGCTTGTCTGCTTCTTAACACTTAGGACTCCTCAGAGAGGAGGAAAGTTCTGTCTTATATGTAGAGAAGGCCAGATCCAGGACAGGTGAACTTGCGTTCAAATTCCTCACACCGAAGAACTTCTGTGGACTCAGCCTAGAGAACAGGCTCTCCACAACATTTTTCCCCAGGTGCTTGACACCCAGAAGACCAAGTTAGAGCTTCCAGGATAAACCAACGTAGGAGTAGACCAGTGAGGGAAGAGAATCCGGAACTGATTCGGGCTCAAAGGACACATTAACAGACACATTTAGACCTTGTAAAGGTTTCTAGGGAGAGCAATTTCAGGTTGGTTGGAGCCAGTCTTTTGAGCTGGGGCTACGCTTTGCACATGATGGATAACATTGCAGCCCAATCACAAGTCACTGACATCCCAACCCCAACCCCCTGTCCAGAGCCACTGACTTTGCACTTTGCATTAGGAGTAACTAGTAGGAACTAGTATGGGATACAAAACACTCACAGCTGAGTAGGTCACTTGACAATGAGCTCATCTGGTACCAGGGTTTTCCTGCTGATGCAGGACCCCGCAGTCCACAAAGGGACCTGGATGAGGACGTGTCACTGCTGCATGAGCCACAGGCTTCTGGAATGTCCACAACTTCAAAAAATCACGATGTGAAAAGTCACCTGGTTATTTAAGTCTGAACCCCAAATTTCAGGGCCCCAAAGCATACCATTACCAGTTAGAAACGCAGACTCCCAGGCCCTCCACTGACCTGCTTTATCAGACAACAGGAGGCCACAGAAAAACAGTCATTTCTGTTTGAACACATCTTCAGGATATCCTAACTCATGCTCAAGTTATAACGAAAGCAAATTTGGAAGGGATAGCAATATTCTAAATGCTGGATAATAAGGAAATGGCCAACAGCACCAATAGGTAAAATGGGGGGCTGCAGAAACAGAATGGAGATTTCTTTAAAGTTCAAACATCCTGAGTCTGGTGCCTGTCAAATGTGAAGGTGGATGAGAAGAAGACTTCAGGCTCACTCCTCGTTCTAGCTTACATGAGTGAATTCTGTGTTGACTGCAACAGGAGCTTCGGGAGATGCAGGAGTTTAAATACCCGAACCAAGACATACTGGGTAAATCTAGTGAGCCAATGTAGAAGTATGATTTTGGACATGGATAATGATTAATCACTAATGATGAATAATGATAATTGGTGCTAATTGCTATGGACTAAATTGCTATTGACTAAAATTAGTAAGTTGAAGTGCTAACCTTTAGAGTAGGTTTAAAGTTCGAGGAGATCATAGTGGATCTGATAGAATTTGTGGCCTTATAAAGAAGAGAAATGTCTTTATCTCTCTCACTGTCCCCACCTCTTCCTCTCTACATGTGAACTCCCAAGGAGAAGGCAGGCAGCCACCTGTGGGCTAGGAAGCGAATTCTCCCCAGAATCCAATTATACCAGCATGTTCATCTCAGAATTCCAGCTCCCAGGAGTATGAGAAAATAAATATGTATCATTAAGCTACTCCATCTATGACGTTTTGCTCTAGCAGTCAAGCTGACGAAGACAACAGTACTTTTATTTATCATGTCTCTATTATGCGCTCCACACCATGAAAGACTTCATGTAAGTCATTTCATATAATCCTGATAACACTCTCAGAGAGACACACATGATGATTATCCCCAATTTAGAGATTAGTAGAATGAGGCTTAGAAAGGTTAAACAACTCACTCACTCACTAAGGTTACAGAGCAGGTTTGAGGCACTACTTTTCTATCTGACTACACATTAGAGTCATCAGGATTTTTAAAGATTATTGGTGCCTCACTGAGTGCTTTGGCTCACATCAATGCTTGTATAAATAAAATGACAGCCCAGTTTGGTTTGGGAAAAGACCAAGAACCTATATCAAAACTAAGCAGAGGAAAAAAATGGCTGGTGGCATGGCTTAAAAGTAGAACAGCTTCCTTGTGCACATGTAGCCTAGGACTTCAAATCCCAGTACGGTTAATGCATGTGTGTTTATGTGTGTGAATGTATATCTGTATATGTAAATATATATGTGTAAATATATCTATCTATTTATCTATCTATCTATCTATCTATCTATATATATATATATATATATATATAGCAGAGATGAAGACAAAAGTGTTTAAGAATGAAAAGTGACACCGTGATTCCCTAAGAGTTAGCCTAGGTATTAGATGTAGAAGATGATGAGTTCTAAAGAGCACCAGCTGACTTTGGGGCACGGAAAGATTTGTCCTTCCATTTGAGAAAACAGCCCTAGATGGCACTTGGGCATTTCTGAAGTTGTGGTCTGCCCAGTCCAGTGGCCTTCGTGGACATGTACCGAAGCCGACTGGGGTCTCTAAATGAGAGTTCAGTTGATGGAAAGGCAACTGATTAGATCAAGCTTGGATTTTGTTGCTTGGTATTTGCTATTCTCCACAAAATGCTTAAGACATCATGTGCACGTTGTGGTTTAACATCATTGATTCAAGAGTCAAGCCAATTAAGAAGCATTATGTGGATATATCAGTTAGGGAACCTCTAGACCAAAAATAAAAAAAAAAAATCTGTGTTTATTATAAGAGATCCGAAACAAATTTACTTCTGTGCCCTGAGACTAAAGAGTGGGAAAATAGAACAGTCTGGCATCTATTCTTAGCATATATATATATATATATATAATATATATTACTCTGGAGTCTAAGTTGAGAATTCCATAGGCTGAAAATGTCTCTTTTCATTTCTGTATCCTTGGGACCCATTTCTGCTTCTGAGCACTGAAAATTCTCAGCATTTTTTTGTTGAATTATTTTTCTGTGCTAAATGATTATGGCCTTTCCATTGAATAAATGACTCAAATTGATTGAAATTACCCATGAAAATCCTCCAAAGGTGATGGTTGGCTTAGTGATAGAAAAGCCATGATATGCCAAATAAGATTGTATTGCTATTTCTTCCTAAGTTCTTAGCTTGGAGGAGGTTACACACTGTTCCTCACTCAGCTATATCTACAGGACGTAATCCCACACAAGAAAGATGGAAAATACAGATGTAACTCACTGATGGTATAAAAACAGGAAGAAAGAGAAGATAACTTTAATGCAAAGTTAATTTTATTTCTAATGCTAAGAACCATAGACCTAAGATGGTGATTTTTTCATTGTTCTATTATATCTCTTTATCCATCTATCTATTTAATTACCTACCTATCTTCTACTGCTTTCTAGTAATTAGAAAGTACATTCTGTAGCCTCTGTATCTTCTTTTCTAAATTTTCAAGGTGCACGTATTAAAAATTCTAATGAGGGTGTTCTCTTAAAAGATGCTTAGGCCACAAAGCATCCAGACCAATGTCACAATTATTTTCATTATCTAAGTGAAAATGGTTTGGGGATTTATTCATGTACATGGTCACCTTCTAGTAGATGTCAAAAGTTTCTTTCTATTAAAATCAACAAACTGGCAAGAAAGGCCCACAAGTCTGCCAGCCTTCAGGGGGCTCTGTTCAGACTGGCAAAAGAACTAAATAGAAGAAACCACTTATTTGATGAAATTGGAGGATCCCCAAATTCATAAATCAATTTCCAAATTGCAGGAGAAACATTACTTTTTAAATGCTCCTAATTGTTATTCATTACTTCGGGCCTGAGAAACATCAGCTGAGTGGTTTATTGATGAAGCAGCCTTTAAAAAACAGTACTTGGCCCCAAGGGAATGAGAAGTTGGGGATCAGAGGAAAAGAAAAGAGACTGTAGGGTATTGCTGCACCCTACTTCAATGCTGTTTGCTCTGGACTAACTCACGAACTAAAACAGAAGAGGCTCTTTTTGCATGTATTTTCTTTCTTGAGTTTCTTCTTGATTTCTTTTTAAGAAAAAATGAAAAGAAAAGCTATGGGGAAAATCAAAGCAGGCATACTGGAAAGAAAATATGAAGGCAGGCATATTGGAACACCTTGTTCCATTTTCTCCTAGGAGCTACATTGGAGAGCCCCTGGGCCTGTATCTCCAGCAAGATGCCTCCAGACCTCGCCTCCAGGACAAGGAAAGTACCAGGCTTCCCTGGGAAATAACTGTGTAAGTCCACCTGGCTTATCCAGGAAACACCTGGGAAATATCCCCTTATCCTGAAAGGAAAATTTATGGATATTTTCCTGTGAGGCCACTTGAGAAATGAACTGCTGATTTCATAAGCCCATGCCAAACAATGAAGCCAGAGGAATACTTGGCAGAGTAGGTGCATTATCAAGTGGTCAGCCTTTGCTTGAACCTGCGGCTTGCACAGCTGGTTCACTTAACCAGCTGTCATTCATAGACACATTCATTCATTCAGTCAGTCAGTCAGTCAGTCATGGGCCCTTTTGTTAGGGCCCAATTCCTTGGCTCTTTCCAACTCTACAGTTTTCCTAGCATCCTCTGTAACCACATTCTTCACAAACAACTCTTATTAAGGTCACCAAGGACTTAGGGTCTTGACAAGCCCAGCAGACAATTAGTCACACAAGTACTTCAAGTCAATGGCTCATCTTCCTTTACTACAACCAATGGCTCAGTTCTAAAATACACACACACACACACACACACACACACACACACACACACACATTCTTTTTTTTATTTTTTTTACCAATTTTTATTGTAATTAATAAAAGGGTTACATGATATTTGCCAGATAGAAGGTGCATTAATTCACATACATCGATACCCTTTCACCTGTCTTGGTCCCCATTACCCTTAAATGCTATCTATATACCAATGTTCATCCTGTTTCTCATTGTAATTTTGTTTGTGCTCAAGGTTTGTCATTACCACATTTTCTACAATTCTTCTCTTGGTTATCTGCTGCAATCTCAAACACAATATGCTTCAAACAGAACTATGCTTTTACTTGCTTCCACTCCAAACCATTCCACATCAGATTCTTCCATCTCTGCCAATGGTTCTACCATCTTTCTTACTGCACAAACACCAATTCCTCAGAATCCTGCCAATTTCCAGTTCTCCTACTACCATCCAGCCATAATCTATGCCAAGACTGAATCTGAAATCTAATTTCCTCAGTATCTTCCCCTCCCCACTACCTGCCATCTTCTTTCCTTGACCCCTGGGGCAATAGCTGTTTCTCTTACCACTCCTTTCTGTTTCCACAAGCATTATATCTTAAAAGAATGAATCAGGTACAACAGGACACAAGATCCTTCTCCAAAGACTTTCTATAGCAATCAGAATAAAACTCAGATTTCTTAACCAACAACAACGTGACCATGCTGACCTTCGACTTGTTTCTGTTAGGAAAATGCCTGCCCCTTGATCAGTACATCATAAATGTTAACCATGCATTGGAATCAAGTGAAGAATTAAATGAAAAATGTCTAGGACACAACATGGGATGATTAAATCAGAATTCCTGTGAGAATGAACCAGGAATAGGGACTTAAAGCTAAGAATATGGATTTTAAAACTATGGACATGGATTGGAAAGCTCCCTCACATGAAGCCATAGGGAAGAACACAGTGTTCTAGGAATACACTGGGGTGTTCCCTTCCCACCACTCAACTCTTAGAACATCTCTCCAGAAATGGTTTCTTCACCACATCAGCCCAGAGAGGGTCTAGCACATCCGCTATCGCAGTGGCTTGTAAGTTACTACCCAGTATTTCCTTACAGGCTGTGTCCCTGCTTGGGCTCATTCTGCCTGGTTCTTTGTTGTTAGACCTCTTCCTTTATGAGAACTGTGCTTTATGTCTGTTGTGTTCCTAATGTCTACCTTTTCATTCATTGGCTAGAACGCATCACATGACTAAGGTGGCCCAGAGCTCAGGATATGACTGAGGAGGAGAAGGGGAATGCTTCCCCTGCATTGCCAGGATGAGCTGGGTGGTCAATGCAAATCTTTGCCCTATACTCAGGGAAAGGTTTGGATTTGCAGTCCTCCAAGAAAAGGGCTGCAACTCCAAATTCCCCAGGGGAAGTGATGACAACTGCAGTGACAAGAGGAAAAAGAAGTAAACTAGGCATGTAGAGGGGGGTGGGGTGGAAGGGGAGAAGGGGAGGGAGGGAGGATGGGGGTCTCCTCATAGGCGGCTCTTCATGGTTGGTGCCATGTGGGAAGATGTGGAAGAAGAAACCTACTAAGTTCCAGAAACTGGAAATGATTCCAGTGTGAGGGTATCTCTGAAGAGTACTGAATGAGAGGATGCTAGAGAGAAGAAAGGACAAAGGCTAGGAAGTATAATCCCTGAGAAGAGTTTTGTACATTCTCCTGGGATCATCTGGGGAAACTGAGAACTGCATGGTCTCATCTGCATATTAGAAAAAGCATTTGGCTTAAGCGTGGAAGCAAAGACAGTGGCAACAGGGGAGCAAGACTTGAGACCTTGGAGACGGATGACAAATTGCAGTAATCCAGGAGATCCGTGATGCAATTTTTAAATGCCAGGAACGAAGAATCACCCACCGTGCCTATCTGTATGACAGATTATTCTGTTTAATTAATTTCTGAAAATTGGATGAGCTGGTTCATGATTCCTGAGAGCCAAGGGTTCTGAGTCCTTGAGTGGGTCACACTGGAGTTTGGGGTCCTTATAGTTATCCTCTGCCCCTGTTATTCTGTTTCTACTGGCATGAGTGAGGTTCTGTTAGATGATAATCAACAAAAACTCCAATTGCAGTGGGATAAATAAGATGAAAAGATCATTATTTTGTACAACTCAGTCTTCGTATGGGCGAGCGCGAATGAGACTGTCCTCGCATCCACATTCTGGTTCTGCAGGTGGGGGTCAGAACTGTGACCCCTTTGTGCTCATTTTTGATACATTTCCATTTCTGTCCTTTATACTCAAGGCGATCATATTTGCCAGCACATTGATGAGACTGCCAGGCACACGTGCTTCTGCCGCTGAATATGTGGGTTACGAGACCTGCAATGCTTTTGCCCCTGCTCCATGGGATTCCTATGCATTAAAAATCAGTTCTGCTGGCCAACTTCCTGGCCCCAGTGAGAAGCTCCTTCCTCTTCTTGCTGTGCTGATGCTTTCCTTGGTACTCTTCCACATCAGCATACGCTTCATTACATTTCGTTAACACTGTTGGCATGTTTGCCTACTCTTCCCCTGCATTCATGACCTAAAATTTTAGTCTTTTCACACCTCTACGTCAAGCACCAAAAATCTAACAAACATTAGGGACTTGGGAAGACCACTCTAGCCCTGTGAATTTCCGTTCTATGTAATATTTTGCCTGATTGGAAAGCAGTGTGGAAGCAAGGGAACTCTGTCGACAGGTTCACTGTGAATGGCAGTAACTAATGACTAGGTGACAGTCCATCTACCTCATGTAAAGTGTATGCTGAGAGCTGTACCAGAACCGTTATGAACTTCTGTCATCAATCCTATTAGAAGGCAATGGTTATTTACCCACCTTGGAAACAGGTAGGGTAAATGTTATGAATTTAAGCAGCTCAGCCACACCCACACACTAAATAAACTGAGGAAAATGGAACTAGAATACAGACTCGTGACAAAATCCAACCAAAGCCCATGGGCAGAGTCACCTCTTCACCTGGAGGCTCAGTTGCAACACTCTGTTGTCCCTTTCAGCTTCTTTGATCTTCTACCCACTCCTTGACCAGCCAGTAGTCTCAATCCTTGTTCCGTCTTTCTATTCACCAAGGCTCCTCCAGCCACCTGCTTGTCAGCCCTGGAAATCTTGGTTCAAGGTCTTCTCCACTGGGAGCCTCAGAGGGGTTTCTGTTTCCATTCTCACTCTCATCCCTTTGCAATGCTGTAAAACATGCAGTCAGTTGTCCTGGGGGCCCTCCTGCCTCCCCTAACAGAAAGCATACTCCAAGATGGCAGGCTCTGTTCAGGGGGGAAATTTGCATGCACAATTATGTCCCTATAATCAGACCAACAATTAATAAGTATTTATGACAGATATACTTTCAGAATTTCTGTGTTGGCGTTGTACTGAGAACAAAACACATTTGCAAATTTGCTTCATGTAAGGGAGGCCCTTAAATGGAATAGCACAACTTCTTACTCTAACTACCATTTTGTTTCCTTTGCCTTCTGAAGAAAGGTAGCGTTAAAAAAAAAGAAAAAGAAAGAAAGAAAGAAACTGAAATCCATTCCGTTTTCTATGTCCTTATGTCAGGATGTGAAACAGAGGAAAGAAGAGAGTCTGATGAATATTTTGAGGTAGAAATAACAAAACAGGAAAGAATGTCTTAAAAATAGAGAAGGAAAAAAAACCATGACCATTTCATTGAAGGCTTCTTTAATGGGGATACCATAAAAATGGTTTTCAATCAGAACTCTAGGTGGTTCCTCATATTGTATAACTAAATGCTAGGAGTGAAAGTGAGCTGTTTAAAGCCGGGTGCAGTGGCTCCCGCCTGTAATCCTAGCTACTCAGGAGGCTGAGATCTGAGGATCAAGGTTCAAAGCCAGCCCAGGCACAAAAGCACCTGAGACTCTTATCTCCAATTAACCTCTTGAGCTGAAGAGCTCAGGGACAGCACCCACAAGAAAAAAAGAAAAAAGAAAAGGTGAGCTATTTAGAAATGTTCTATGGCAGAAAAAAAAAAGTTGTTTTTAATACCTGTCAGGTTTTCCTTTGCCATAATGACAACAGATGAAATCAATGCTACTGTTTTCAAGGAAGGGGCAGGGACTTCACTAACCACTAACCTCTTCCATGGTTCTTTCTCTGGTGCCCTGCTTATCTTTGGCATCCATAAAATGCACAAAGGAAGAAGCGTGGTTTCCTCTGAGAGGATGGACTTTCCTGAGATTTCAGGTAGTGGGGCTTTGGGAAGAGCCAAGATCATCCCTGTGCTAAGTGAGGGGAGGGGGGCCCTGCCCTGTGGCCGTCAGAGGCTGTGCAGTGAGAGAGGGCAGCAGAGCAGGCCTGGGTGCTGCACAGTAGGGTGAGGAGGGAGGTAGAAAGGCTGTTTTCTTGTCTTCTCTTTTTTTCTTCAAATTTTGAACAATCTACCAAAAATGATCTCTAGGGTATGGAATATGGAAAGGTGCTGCTTTGAAAGTACGAACTTCCCAAGGGAGTTGTAGGGATTTCTGTGCGGCTTGTAGGCTCTAGTTAAGAACACTGCACTGTTTACTGGAAATGTGATCAGCAAGTTAGATTTTTACGTGTCCTCGCAGACACTTGACGCACCTCAGTGGTAACTGTGGGTGGGAATGGGCATGTTAATGAACTGGCTGGTGGTCGCATATCAAAATATTTAGATATGTCCACCAGCCTGTAAACCTTGAGTCTATGCAATTTTGGCTTATCCACTGTGCCTCGATAAGACTGGAATAAAACAGGCAGAACGGATTCTAATTCCCGTTCTCACCGACAGGCAAACAAAAGCAGCATTGGAGCTAAGCAGTGTGGTTGGGCCACCGGCTCCCTGTCCCCCGGCTCTGTGCAGGGACTGTCACCATCAATGGGCCCCTTGTTGCCCATCTCGGCCCCCGTGAGGTTACCAGGGGGCTCTGGCTACTCAATGGGCTCCCTCTCTGCCATTGTCCCCCAGATTAGTTCATAGTCTCAAGGATATAGACTGCATGACAATTAGTCACCATGTCCAGCAGGCCCTGAAACTTATTTGCCACGCAGGGTTTATTGGTCTTTGTGATGCGGACAAAGGGACGCTTGTTGGAAGCTGGACACAAAAGGCAAACACAATGTATGGATTTCTGAATAACACACAGGCGGGGGAGGAATAGCAACCACACAAATGGCTGTTATTGACCAAATGGAGAGCCCTGCCCCCAGCTCTTTCCAGCTTTTCCATGCAGTTTCCCAACCTGCTGGTGAGCATTTAGGGGACAGGAGGTGATGAACCACGCAGATAGCTGATATCACTGGAAGACTGGCTTCAGCCCAGAGGGGCTTTTCTGCGGGAGACAGGCAGTGATGTTCACGGATCATGTCCTGTGAGTTCTGTACAGTATTTTTAAATTTTATTTTTTATTGTTGGGTAAGGTAGAGAAGGGTTGCAGTTCTATTCACCAGGTAGTAGGTGCATTTCATCTCACACGTTGAAACCCCTTCTCGTGTTTTTGTCCCCGTTTCTTTCCCCCTCCCAATCATCTTGTTTTCCCCTCTTCCCTCCTCTATTTCAAATAAACAAACGTATATAAAATATGCCAGGTAACAAAGTCAGATATAGTATGGTAGAATGAATTAGTGTAAACAACATGTTCACAGGAACATGCAATCGTGTGTGTGTGTGTGTGGGTGTACCGTGATTACACATGTATCTGAACTCTTGTTCACACGTGTCACTGTAAGGTAGCATTTGAGTATGTGGGGATGTGGGGATGTATCTGTGCAGGTGTGAACCGTGAGGTTTTGCGTGTGTGGGAATTTGTGTGTATGGGACTGTGTGTACCTGTGTGTATGTGCACATACGTGAGGGTGTGCGTGACTGTGGATGGAGTGTGTGTGTGAGTGTGAGGGTCCTGTGTGATGATGATATGCACATGTGAGTATGCGCTAGTGAGCATGCGCAGGGGGTAACAAACAGACACCCACACAACAAGGTATCAGCACCTGCGGCGCCCGGCACCCCTGACCAGCAGGGAAGAACGGACACCACCCGAGGATCCTTCTCGTATCACGCTTTTAATGAAGAGCCACTTGGTTAAAGGGAGAGCTGAAGCAGAGGGGCCCTGGGCCGGGAAATGCAACTGCTTATATAGGCCCAAGGAACAAAGGG
Source organism: Megascapheus bottae (assembly GCF_031878675.1). Classification (NCBI taxonomy): domain Eukaryota; kingdom Metazoa; phylum Chordata; class Mammalia; order Rodentia; family Geomyidae; genus Megascapheus; species Megascapheus bottae. The sequence continues at coordinate 4,908,172 of NC_143532.1, read as the reverse complement.
CTCTCTACCATTGGCTGCTCTGTTGTTAAGGCCGTTTTGAGACTCGGGATTGGTCACGCCCTTTTTCGTCATGTGGCAGACTGAAGAGCAACTTGATACTTAGTAACGAGTAAAGGCCTCGCACTCACATACCAAATAAGTTACAAGGAGCGAGGCAAGAAACAGGTGCCATCCGGCTCCCCACAAGCACCAGTTCTGCCACAAGCTGGATAAATGCTCTGAGCCGAGGCGTGGGCTCAAAGGCAGGCGCTGCAGCCTGGAGACAGCCCCTTCCACACGGCATCACACACCTGACAGGACAGCAGGGTGTCGGGCAAACTGTCTGTCGAGCAAGGGGGGCTTGGACATGAAAACTCTGATATGATCAAATACATCCTCTGTCATACGTGATGGGCATTTAATCTCCTGAGAGCATGTCACCAGCTTCCTCTGCAAGTGTTCCAGAATCTTCTAGCATCAAGATAAGCTTCATATAAATCCTATAAGAATACTCTTTGTGGAGGGATTGGATGATGGAAAGTCTCCGAAAACACTGAGTACTCTCAGGCTGTTTCCACATTTTGTTGGTATACCTATCCATTGGCCTAAGCAACAATTCTCCCTCCCTTCCCTCCCTGCTTTTTCTTTTTTGGTCTTCTTTTTCTGCATTCCTTTTTCCTATTTCTCTATTCTCTTCCTTTCTTCCCTCCCAATTCCTCCTGCCTCCTTTCATTCCTTCCTTCTTCCATCTTCCCCTCTGAATTCAGACAAGTCCAAATAGACCTTCTGTAGACAGCTTTACTGCCTTCCTCCTTTGGCACATCAACAAACCACCCTCACATCCTTGCACTAACCCTGACAGCAGCCAATGTTTTATAAGGCACTCCTCATATGAGTTGCTTTGCTCAAAATACATTAAGAAAACATGATGTGGTTTAGAAAAGACCATTTCCATGTCTGGATCACAGACATAAGTACTTGGTTTTGCAAATCAGATATGTCCATGAGAAAAGAAGTTGAGTTTTAAAAGTGGTATTATATTCTCACACAGCTTCATTCATTTTGTAATCACTCAGTTATTTCAAAAGTACTTTAAGTATCTATGCATGCTTTAGGTACTGATAATAATTCGGGTAATAGAGAGATGACTTAGATGAAAACCTTCCTTCTGAATCACACTTTCTAAAAGGGAGATGAATAACAATTAAATGCAAGGTATTTCCAGAGTGCTCAGTGGCTTAACCTCTAGGTCTTGGTGTCCTAGCCTTAGAAATGGGATGGTAGTAGGTGTTCACTGCCTCCTGGAAGTGATTCAACTTCCACATGGTCATTGTGGAAATGATACATGGGAAACCTTTTGTATAGAATCTGGCTAAGAGGAGAGTGCCATAGCCAAACATGTTAGTTGCTAGTACTTTTAAGTGAACACATTCCTTAGGTTTGTGTAAGCTTTGAGGTAAATTTCTAGAGGGTGAAAAATTAAGTTACTTCCTGAAGTCAGCAAGTTGGCTTGTGCCTTAGAAAATTTAACTTCTTAATGTCGCTTCCTGGCCCTGCCAACTACCAACCCTCTAGGGTTGAAGTTTTCTCTTAATCTCTGATTTCCTTAATTACATGGGAATAATAAATAAGAGATCATACATAGTGTCCTAAGCCCAGAATTGAGTCAAACATTGCTGAGGCTCATACGGTGAAACCTTTTGCCGGGATTCAGCTCAGAGCCTGACCGTAATTCTTGGGCTCCTCAGCTGAGCTATTTTATCCATTCTATATAATTCTCATCTTTAAAACTGAACTAGTGCTGACCTGTCAGGAGGGTGAGATTAAAAAGAAAACACACAGTGGTAAATCAAATGTCAATTCTTTTTCTTTGTGAGTTAATCCTGGTGAATTTTGTGAATGAAATAAAAAAATGAAACGGTACATATCGCACATTTTGGTCAGCAAAACAAATCTCAGCTAAATCTACTTTGTTTCTCTCACCATTTCCCTCACAATTTCCACCTCTTTATTTCAGGCAGATAAAAAAAAAAGATAACTGGCCCCTCTTTTTTGGTCAGATGTCAACAAACTACAACCCACAGGTCTAGCATAGCCATCCATTCTTTTGTGTGTAATACATGCAGTAATAATGGCCTAATTTTCAAATATTTTTCAAAAATTAAAGAATATTTTTGTGACAAGAACATTATGTGAAATTCAAATTTCACTGTCCACAAATAAAATCTTGTTGGAACACAGAGAGATCCATAATCCCTATAGCTTTTGTGAAATAAAAAGGTAGAACTGAATATTTGTGACAAAGGCCTTACATCCCACAGAGCAAAAACAAATTACTCTGTAAGCTTTTAAAAGGAGTTTTACCATCCTCTGCACGAATTTACTCTTTAATTGCAAGTTTTTCCCCTAAGAACTCAACATTTTAATAATGGGGATATCCTTATATTAATGTTTTTATACCTCACTGCATCATTCAAAGCATATTACATTAACATAAACCTATCTAGTTCCCCTATTAAATCTGCTTCCTTATATATTACCTCTTGCCTTATGTTGTTTCTCTTTCCCTGAGCTAGTTTCCTTTAAATGTTGGTGTCTCTTGGTTTTCGGCATCCATGTGTGATGGACCTAGGTGGGAGGTAAGTCTAAACAGCATTTCCCTCATGCCAAATGAGAATCTCTAGCCATCTGTTGAAGGATGCACATCCGGACTAAAGAGCTTCCTCTCTGGCAGGTGGAGAACAGAATGGGCTGGGTCTGAAATGAACTTATCTTCCTGCAGGTCAGGGCGTGTGCCCATAACGCCTGGCATGACAAGTCATCTGGGGCCATTTGCCTGCCCAGTTTCATCTCTCAGCACTGGACATCTCCTTAGTTCAGCCCTCTAGGCCTATCACAGGTCTTTAGGGGAAGTTGCACTGTAACCAACACAGGGCTCCATGAAATATCTGAAATGGAGAGCAACGCTGTAGAAATGAAGAGGGATCCGGAATCGAGACTATTCTGTTGCATACAGGAATTGGCTGAGGGTCAGGAACAGCATCCTTCCTAGTTTTAAATTCAATGCCAAATCAGCTACAGCAAGGGACATGAAGCCACTAAGCCGTAAGTTGTTCTGAAGTATGACTGAAAGTCTGTTATGCACTAGAAACAGCTGACTGCTGTTCTGCACACTCGGTCTCATTTAGTCCACCTAAGACCAGCAGCAAAGCGGTGCTACGCAGTTGTCAGACATGGAAGCTCCTGAGGTTCAAGCAGAAGACAGGTGACCCCGTACTGTGCACAATGATTTCAAAACAAAAGGAAGCGAAACAAACTGCAACTGCAAAGGGATGCTTTCTTTCCCCCAGTTTAAAAACCAGAGGAAATTGAACCCAAAGGAGATGGGCTTCCTGCTGTTGTCCACGTGGCAGCAGGGGAAGTCAATCAGATCCCATGCTTTGGTCGTGGACCCTCATGCTAATCCCCAAACGCCTTCTCCCCAGTAATGAGAGTCACCTTCCCTTTAATTAAAATTCCCTTACAAATGTAGACATTCCCCTTTTACTAATAATTACTCAGAGAAGATTTTTAGCAACCAGCACTACATAAATATCCGTCCCTCGGTGAAGACCTAACAGTTACAGGGCTCTCTTCCTCTAATTTATTATTTATATACTGCCGCAGATAGACAGAGCTCTTTGTGGCAATTAACGTGGGCCTTCCAGTCTCCTCTTGCGGAATGAGGCTGGAGACGGCCATCACTGCTTCGATCACAATTACTATTAATTGGAGAGCGCTCCCTTCTCTATAAAATATGTACTACCCCAAAGTGCGAGAAACCGCCCAAGGTATATGAACTGCATGTCAATAGAAGGATTGTGAGGGCTGAGATTTAACAAGTCATTTACCCTATAATTCCTGGGGGTGGGGAGGGGACTCTCTTAATGGGGCAGAGGACATGTTTTCAGCAGCAGGGGCTCAGATTCCCAGCTTCAGTGACTTTCCCATGATGAAATGAACCACAGGCTGACACCAAATGGCCCAATACATCTCACTGGTGATTTTATGTTTGCTGTGACCAGAGGACTAGCAGGGATTCTTTGGTTCATGGATCCGAAGGCTCACTTCCTCTTGAGTTGTCAGTGGCTAATTTTTCTACGACCTGGGTCTGCAGCGTGCCACATATCATCCTTGAGCAGAGGCCCTGGGACGCTGAATGAATGCAGTAGAGTCCAACTCTACAGAAGCTGGTCTCCACTCGGGGGGATGTTTGGCCATTTCACTTTTGGGTCACAGATGGAAGAAAGTCAGTCATGAGAAGTTTGTCATCCATGGAATCACAAAGAAAAAGGATCCATCATCTCCCTCTTAGACCCGAGCTCCCGTAAGTGAGGTAGGAATTGTCCAGGAGGAAGTATCTACCAGGAAATCCCAGGCCAGAGCATGTCTAGAATTCTGAGTCTATTTAGTGTGAGGAGAGGGGGTGGAAGGGCCTAGATTGTTTACTAGAAATATGGATGACTAGGTTGTTCTTTAATAAACCCCCAACCAGATTATGTCCAGTCTGCCAATGTCATAGGCTTTCATACTGAAGAAAGTTGTAGCACTATTTTGCCTTCCAGGACCTAGTGACTTAGCTCACTACTATGCCATGCAAGCTTGATGCCCGTCTCCAGAATGATGGCTTAGTCAGCCTAGGAAACATCAGTAGAACAACAGCAAATGTTCTCTCCTAAGGTTTGGGGTTTAGACAGACTGAGGTCCAAGTTCTAACTTCACTGATTGCTGGCTGTGTGAACTTGGGCAAGTTACAGCATCACTGTAGATCAGTTCCCACTTGTGAAAAGTGGAGAGAAGGTTCATTATTATCTCCCCATCCTTTTGTGAAGATGAGGTAAGCCTTGGCAAACTCCAGAGGCCTTCTTGCCAACAACACACCTAGGATGGTAGGCACGGTTATTTGGTAAACTGGATCAAACTTTCTTCAGAGGGTTCTCCACTTAACTGCCCACTGAAGTCACTTCAAGATCATTGTTATGGTCTGAATGGCAAAGACTGCATAGGATCACATGTCGAGCCCATTGTCCTGCACTCTCTTGGGAGTTCTAGAAACTGGAGGGGACAGGCCTGGTCAGAGGAGTCTGCATCACCATCTGTGAAGCAGGAAGTGTGGTCTCACCTGACAGTGAGTGTGACAGTGTGAACCAAATTTTTCTTGTTTATAAGCCACGCAGTTTGTGGCTTTTTGTTGAAGCAGCTTAAGCAATCCAAGAGAAACGGGCGTACGATTTTCGAGTATGCAGAGAAGACACATCTTCTCCACCAAAGATGACTAGCTTCTTGATGAAGTGGGAATGGAGCAGTGCAACTAGCTCTGTGTGCTTCCCGTTTCACCAGTGGATGGAGGCTGCTAACGGTCGCTGCAGTCATGCCTCAACTTTACGCCTCTCAACACTTCTGCGAGGCAGCTATTATACCTAATTTTACACTGTAGTAAATTGAGGTTCTGAACATAGAGGGAGGGATCTTGCCCAGAGCCACATAGCTAGACAGTGTACATTAAAATCCCAAATTTCTTAGGTCTTGACATAAACCTATAATCACTAAACTGCATCGAAATGCATTTTCTTTGGGCTGCAAGGACATGAGCAGGGAGAGGAGAAAGATCTCAGGGTGTGGCTTTCATATAGAATATCTCCCTTCTGCCTTCAGGGATGCCACTCTCAGATACTCAGGAGGGCAGGGGTGAGGAGGAGAGAGGATTCTCGTTTAAACACAGCAAGTGCTGTTCCACACACATGTCCAGTTAGAGGGTGGCTATCTTTCCTCTGTCTCGTGTGGAACATGTGGATTCTAAAAATCCCAGTGGCAGAGGAGAAATTGTGACTGAGTCTAGGTCCGGCCACCAGGCATTGTCCCAAAATCGCCACGAAAAAGTCTCAGGAAAGAGGCCTACTTCTGTGTGCCCTGGAATTAGAAAAGGGAAGGCAAACACAGTGGGGGCAGTTAGTCTCAAACTCTGCACACCAACATCCTCCAATCTATCAAAAACAAAGCAAAAGTAAACTCAACCAACCAGTAACAAAAATAGTACCCAAGGCTCACATCTGGAGAGAAAACAGAATCTCATCCTATCAGTTTCCTACAGCTGTTGTTTCTATCAGAGTATCAAAAAATCACAACTAGATGGCTTTGCACAGCAGGAGTACATCTGATCTCATAGTCCTGTGAGGCTTGATGCTTTAAATCAAGGGGTTGGCAGGATCAGGCTCCTTCTCATACTGTCCGCTTCCTCCGTGATTCTTCCCAGCCTGGCAGGAATGCCTTACTGTTTCTTGGGTTACAGCTCCATCAGTCCAACTTCTGCTTCCACAGTCACATAGACACCCACACGCCACCTTCCCTTTGCATGTGTCTCTCCAACGACCACATGTTAAGGGCACCCAGCGTCCTGAGATGGAGCCCACACCCGGCTGTACCTTTAATGATTCTGTTTCTAGAGGAAGTCCCTCTGGGAGACACTGGGGTTGGGATTTTGCCCTCTCTTCCTAAGGAGGCCATAATTCTATTACCAGTGGCCACTTTTGCGAAGCCTGCCATCCATATGTTTTAAGGCATTTCTGTTGCCACAGAGGGTGATTCCCAGGCAAGCCAGTCTTAGCAGGGGTGAGGAAGGGCTTTTCATGTTTGTATATGCAGCTCCAGCAGGACCTCCTGAGCTGGGCCCAAGGGGCCCTCACCAGGCAGCCTGGAAGGTGCCGTGTACTCTGGATGGCCATGCAAAATCTAGCAAACCCCTTTGTACGCTTCAACTGCTTTGCCTACCCATTTTCCATAATAACAAAGCACGGGTCCAGAATTTCAAAAATCAATGGATATCTTTCCCTTGGCCAGAGGATTCTCCACACTTGACATCCTTATCTTGCTTCTGGCTTCTCTCCTCTCTTAATTGATCCTCTGTAATAAGTGTTCATTGGCTATTGTCCTGTGGTCTGCCGAGGCCTATGAGTGGAACGTTTTATTAGATATTTTTGCTATCCCGTTTGGGTTCTCGATCCTCCTTCCCTCCCTCACTGAGCAGCCTCTGGCAAGTCTCCAGACCCTGAGTTCAGTGTCTTCCTGGGTAAAACAATAAAGTTTTTCATGGCTCTCAACCCACAGCAAACATTTGAAAACTTCTCTTGGATTGCTGCTGCTATAAGAGGGATTATGCACTTTTAATTCAGATACAGACTTTTAGAAAGTAGGAAGCTTTTGTACAGGCACACATAAGACATCTCAAGCAGACACAAGAGGGAACAAAACTATGGTGTAAATCTATTTAGTAGTATCGCTGAGCATACTGCCAGACTGCTTTACCCTGAAAAATCCGACTAAGATTAAAAAATAAGAAAGGAAATTAAAGCAAATCAAAACAAAATAAAGCAAATCCCAGGAGAGTGTAATTGTCTTTATGATAAGAGAGAATATAAGGAGAACAATCTCTCCCTTGGGTACTACCAGAAGGACTTTGGGACATAAATGAAAAGCAAGAAGAGCTCATGTCTCCCCTTGCGTCTCCCTTTGAACTGTCGACTCTTTGTCTTTAGGAAACAAAGAGCAGACCCTCCTTCCTGTCCCCAGCCTTCGAAGCAGTCTCATCTTCAGTGGGAGTGAACTAGCCACTCTACAGTCCACCTCCAATCTGGAGGACTCCTGTCTTAGAGGACACTCACTGCCCATGGGCTGGTAACACAAAATACTTCTCTGCACTGTCCACGCACACATCTGAGTGGCTTGTGACAGTACAGTTCTCATGTATCATGGGTATGTTCTATCCTCACCCACTCATGTCTCTGAGGCTCCAAGACTGCCACGGGCTTGCACAGTCAGGATGCTTCCTGGCTGGAGGTACTCCTTAGACACAGAGTCTGTCCCTGGACAGGTAACTGTGCCAAGCACCTGAGATGAAAAACGACCAGGGCTCATCTCCACAGAGCTTGCCAAGGCAGAGCAAGTCTTCACCATTGCAGGATTGCATCCGGTCATCTGTAAGTTCTCTCCGTAGCTCTGCTTGGGCAAGGCCAGGATCCCCCCAACCCAATGCAAAAGCAATTCAATCAAAGTTTGCTGTTGTTTCAAAGTGACCAAGGAAGAAAAGAAACTCAGAACTGGGCACTCAACGCCTGGGAGTTTCTTTCACCACGTGACCACTGACCCATCTTCTCCTATGCGTGCACACACGTCAACCCAGCTAATCCGGGTGGAAGTGGAGGATCTGTGCGGGGCTCCAGAGCTCCAGGACTGACTCCACTCCAGCAAATGAGAGGCATTCCCAGTCCCAGTGTTTGGTCTAAGGTTGAAATAAGAAATAGAGTGGAGTGTTGGGCACTCCGTGACACACATTCGAGTATTTGTTATCATCATCACCACTGTAAACACTGTCATCCATTTACTTCCATCTGTGGGCACCAAGAGAAAGCAGGCCTTCCAGTTACTTGTCCCAAGGCCCCCTTTCTGTCTGGAGATTTCCTCCCTGCACAGACAGCAGCCAGTTGCTCAGACAAGCGGACCTGCTAAAGAATCAGAGATTCTTAAACATACCGCAACCGCACAACCTCAACGATACGGGAAAAAGTACTCAACAATGTATTTGCATGCTAGCTTACCTATTCTAAGAGGTATTTAAGGCTTCCCATTTTGGCTGAATGCTAAACATACAGAACTGAAAAGACTCGCCCCTTCCCTCTAGGAGATACATTCTAGAGAGAGAAGCAGACTTGCAAATAGTCTATGGTGATGTATGATGGGTTATTGTTAACCCATGAAATAACTCGAATCTAGGACATAGAGCAGGTTCCTTAGGAAGGTCAGAAGGAATTCCATTAAAGGAGTGATCGTCTTGCCAGGTTTCAGGGACTGTGTGAGGAATGGGAGGTGTTGGTGGCAGAGGGAACAACACATGCCAAGCGCAGGACACGTGCAGGGACAGGAGGGACTTCTTGGGTGTGGTTGCTGTCGGGGGTTGGACTAGAGAGACAGCTCAACACAGGAGGCAGGGGAAACTCAGCCTTCTAGTTCCTGGGCCTGAGTTAATGGGGAGATACACCCAGGACATACAATAGGGGTCTGACTTCACATGTCTCTACCGGCCATGCTGTGCGCTGATGTTTCTACTCTCTGATGTTTGCAGACGTTTGTGTAAACACAAAGACGTTGCCTTAGCTCAACTGTGAAAGGAAAACGTGAATTACACAGCATCATGTGAGCCTGAAGTGCTGGGGCTGAATCCATTTTCAAATGGCCAGTGCTGCAGGGGAGAAAGGAGCTAATCTATTCATTGGCTTTTATCATCATCATCACCATCATCAAAACCCATCAAAAGTACACGAACCCCTTGTAGGGGTCAGGAGTTGTCCATCCCTTCACTCCTGACTGCCACCTGTTGGCATCACCAGGACGGAGGAATAGAACCTGTCCCAGGGCAGCTGGGAGTTGCTCAGGAGCCTGCCTCCCTCCCACCAGGCTTCGACAATTGTTGACTTCACACTTGTGAATTCAAATAACCCGGTTATATAACGGGGCCCTTGTGATGGCCCATTGTTCTGGCCTGCCCTCCTCCCTGCACTCATCATACAGGGACCACACCACCCATTCTCCTTCACATTTTGCCCTTTTCCTCTCAGTGGAACCCAGTCTTTATATTCTCCAGTTATTTTCCAATGTTCCAGTTTCTGCTTCTGCAGTGTGTCCGGGTGTTTTCTTACATGCTAAAATTAAGACTGGGGTTATAGTCCTAATTGTAGGTGAAGTGAAGGCAAGAATCAGTACGTACATAAAGACATGCGAAAATACAGCATTTGAGAGTACACAAAGCAGCTTGCCAGGATTAGTGGTTAAATTGCCAGAATCACAGCAGTCCGTGTCTGGGCATGGAGGGAGCCTCTGTCTCTCCCTCCATGGTGGATTTCACATCTGGTACCCAGTTCTAATTTTAAAAAATCTAACTGCCAGTCTGTACCAGGTGCTATCTTACCTTGTGCATCTCTTCTTTTGTTTTTCTTTTTTTTTTTTTTGGTAGTACTGGGGTTTGAACTCAAGTCCTCAAGCTTGCTAGGCAGGTACTCTACCACTAGAGCCATGCTCCCAGCCCATGTGTCCCTTTTTAAGTGACAAGACTGCTTTCTTTTAATGTATATTCCTTCCTGAAGAAGCATAATAGAATTTTAGAGAACCTGACATTGTCCGTACACATTGCCCCAAGGAGAGTGTCCTATAAACACTTTTAAGTAAAGGGAAACACACACTGCAGAGCAGCAGAAACAGGTTTGTTGACTTCTACCATTGATTGACTCCTTGACAAGGCTTGTGATGGACAGGTGTGAAGGAGGCTGTTGTTGGTGTAGTCTGGCTTTGTCTGGAGATCTGGATCGGCATTTCTAACTGGGGCTCCTTGCAGAGGAATCCACACCCTGAGTCTTATTTCTTCTCTTTGTGGTTTTCAGTCTTACTTTCTCTTTGCATGATTTGCCACTTGTAAGTCAGGTGTCTAGTGTTTCTGAGGAAAAGCCTCGTTGCAGGTTGTCCACTTGCTATAGGAGCCAGTGTTTAGAAAAAGCCCTGCTGACCACTGGCCGCTGAGTCATGTAGAGTATGAAATCAGAGATGGGGACAAGCTTAAGTTAATACCGAAACTGAAATGTGCTGTCAATGTGAATAAGAAGTAAGGCTTACTCCATGTAGTAATCAAGTAATATGACTCTGATCCCAGCCACACCCCTTGGTGTACTTTCTTGTTTTGACTCAACACTGACCAAAGAGCAAATCCATCAAGGCTATTTGAACATTCTCTGGCCTCCCCACAGGAACAGGACCCTGGATGGGATCTATGGAGTTCAAAAGACGTCATAGATTCATCACTGATCTTTCCAGAATCCTCCATGGCACAACCATTGAGCTTCTTACCATGAGACTCAGACAGGCCACGGGCTGCCTCCACTGTGTGGCAGAGCAGGATGTGGCTGCTGTCTGCTGTCCCCATGTCACAGCCCAACACATCTCCATCTTGTGGTTGCAGTTGAATCTTGGCCTGTTCCCTGGGTTACAATCTTGCCATTGCTGTCACAAATATGGGGGAAGGGCAGGATACAGACATCCCCATGTGGATGCCACATGGCCCCCCTCACCCTGCCTCCAATCTTGAGATCAAGGAAGCTGCTCCACTCTCTATACTCAGAGCCCACCTGACAAACAATGCTTGGGCTCCAATCCTCACCCCCAGATAAAATTATCCATAACAGTTTCCTTCTCTACCGCTGAGAGTTTGGGCTGCTCATAGTTACTTTGCTATATAAACAGAAAACCAAGCCAGCACATTTTGCAAGGAAGGAACACCCTGGTCCAGTGGTCCAAGCCTTTGCTAGCATGTGCATTAGAAATGCAGATTCTCCGGCCCCACTTCAAGCTTCCAGAATACCAATTTGCCTAGGTTCTGAGTGACAACAGTAGGTGTACAATAGAGCATAGAGATCCTAGAGCTGCTAGTTATCAAGCTTTCCTCTGTCTAAACAATAGCATCCTTTCCCCAATGAATCTGGTGTAGAATCCACCACTGGATAAAAACACATCATCTGGCTTGAGTGGTTGGATGCCCTGTCTCCTCATGACTTCTTTGTGGTACTACTGGACCCCCAAGGAGCAGCCTTTAAACTACTGCCCCCTCATTACTTCTACTGCCTCCTCATTACTTCTGAGAAAACAGACTCTGAGGGAGCAGGGGACCCCACAGCCACACAAACAACAAGCTGGTGCAGCTGCAGCCTTGGGCAGGCCTGGCAGGCCCAGTAGATGTCTTAACTTCTTCAGTCAATACTGTCTAATCGACCATATTCAGGGAGAGACCTATTTAGACCAGTAGAGTATGTATCTACTGACTCCAACTATTTTAAACTCCTTATCTTACAAGTCTGATCATCATTTCTCCTTTGGTTTTAAAGCTAAAGCTCTTGCAGTCTTTAAGAAATGTGAGGCCATCATATCTAAAATATATCAACAACTCAAAAAATTGAATCACTCCAAAACTAATCACCAAAGTAACAACCATTCCATTAAAAAATGGGCCAAAGACTTAAAGAGAGTCTTCTCTGAAGAAGAAACAAAAATGGCCTATATACACATGAAGAAATGCTCAACATCTCTGGTCATAAAAGAAATGCAAATCAAAACAACTCTAAGATTCCACCTCACTCCAGTTAGAATGGCCAGGATCAGGAAAAAGAATAATAACAAATGCTGGAGGGGATGTGGCCAGGAGGGATCACTACTACACTGTTGGTGGGAGTGCAAACTCGTTCAACCACTATGGAAAGCAGTATGGCAGTTCCTCAAAAGACTAAACATAGAGCTCCCCTATGACCCAGCAATTCCACTACTTGGCATTTACCCAACCATCCAGAAACAAGGGCATACTAAATCCACTAGCACAACAATGTTCATTGCAGCACTATTCACCATAGCAAAGATATGGAACCAACCTAGATGTCCCTCAGTTGATGAGTGGATCAACAAGTTGTGGTATTTGTACACAATGGAATTCTATGCTGCTGTCAGAAAGAACAACATCGACCCATTTGTTAGGAAATGGAAAGACTTAGAAAAAATCGTATTAAGTGAAGTAAGCCAGACTCAAAGGAACTTAAGCTCAATGGTTTCCTCATTTGTCATAATCAGTAGAAACCTTGGGCTCTACTAGCAGAGATCTGCAATAGAGCAAAATCTTGATATATAAGGTCATATAGTATGAAGCTAATTGAAAGAACCTCCAGGATATTGAAACAAAAGCCATATAACGAATGATTGTTGTCCTTAATGTACTATGTTATCTCTCATCTCCTTTGCTGCCCCTTGGGTATCTCATATTGTTACAGTATCTCACTTTGTTATCTGATATATTGAATTTATTTGTATTTGGTTATTTGAAATTTGATAGGGAAGGGGGGAAAACCAAAACGTGGGGGGGAGGGTAATGGGTACCAAGACATGTGAAAGGGTATCAATATATGTGAATTAATGCACTTTCTATCTGGCAAATATCATGTAACCCTTTTATTAATTACAATAAAAAATATTTAAAAAAAAAGAAATGTGAAGCCAGCACTGGGGCGGGGGGGGGGGGGCGGCGAGCCTCACCTGACCAGAGCAGCTTTTGAAAGCAGTTCCTGACCAGAGCAGCTTTTGAAAGCAGTTTTTGTCTCACTTGTATCTCATGCCTGGATCTGGTATCATCGACACTGAGACCGGAACAGCCATAGGCTGGAATCTTATCAGCCAGAGAAACCTATCAATCCCAGTGGTGGACATGTGTCCATTATTTTAGATGACACTGGAGTTTTGAACTTGGAACCACTTGTGCCACAGACAAACCCTGCCCACCATTTTTAATCCATCTAATTACTATGTACAGAGCATGGCCAGTTGTAGCCAGGATGAAGCAAGGAAGGGACCTGGTGTGAGTGAGAATTGGAGGCAAATGCTCTGAATTTCTTCTGGTGGCCGCTGGGTCCGTGAAAGGCACAGTAACCTTGGAAGATAGGAAAACTCAGAGTAGAGCCCCAAAGCCTCCTCTTCCACCCAGGGGTTTTCTTCTTAACTCCAAACCTGTCTACAGTTTCTCCAGAGAAGCTGAGCTCCGCAGTAACGCCCTGGTTAAGGAAGGCGTGAGGCAGGAGAACCACTGCTCTCCAGGACCCAGCAAAGTCCCTGGTAATTTGAGCGTTCTTTGTGTTTGTACATTCCTTTAGAGAAATGTCACATTATTCACATTTTTCTGAAGTATCTGTTTGGCATCTTAATTTCTTTTATTTCCAGATCTGTTTTAAAAGCTGTTTTTCTTTTCTTTAGACATTTTTTGTTATTGTTGTTGTTCCCTGGATTTTCCCAAAGAACAGGATAAAACAAGAAAAAAAATTCCGCTTTCCAGACAAAAATCTGAAGTTTCCACCAACACAGATGGTCTGACTTAAGGAAAGTTATTATAGCCACGTCCTTTTGAAAAAAAAAATGTACTTAACTTTTCCCTATATGGAGTAAAAAAGGAGAGAGGGAAAGAGTTTCCAGCATGGACCAAGATACCAAGAGAGATATCCATTCAGACTCAGAGAAATATTGAAATGACCGTGGTTCGTGTGGTCTTGAAAACCCCTAAGGTGGGAAAACATGAGGTGAGGGCCTGGAGCCTAAATTGTGATCCCCCCTCACACACACACACACACACACACACACACACACACACACACTTACACACTTCTCTCCAGCAAGGGCAGTGTCGAGAGGTAAATAGGACAATGGGCTTTAGGCAGCCCAACAGCCATAATAAAGTCAGCTTTTTATAATCTGAGCAAGAAAGCCCTTCTTCTCTTCAGTTAACCCAGAGAGATCACTGCTGTTTCTCCACTGCAGCTCCCTCCTTTATGCCCTGGCCTATTCTAATGGCTTGCTTGGGACATGGCCAAATTGTCCCTAATTCTCACAGCCTTTGTTCTCTACCTCTGGCAAGCCAGAAGACCTTTCCTCAACCCATGACCAAACGTGGGTCCTTTCATGATTCCTAAGTAATGGTTAGTCCGTGGTAATTAGGCAGGAATCAGATCCTTGCCTTATAATCGGAACCGGCCTTATGTCCAAAGGGGCCAATTCAGTTATCATGGGGCTCCACCGTTGACTCAATGCCACAGGGGAATTATATCACCCCAAGCTTCATTTTGAACATTTTCTTTTCTTATTCCTTTCTGATTTCATCTCTGGCTATTACTCAAAACTCTACTGAGCAATCAAACAAAGCAGTGAACACAGGCAATGTTCCTGTGCTCCCACTATCTTCACTTGTATAAAATTTAAATATTGCTTAGCTTAGCTGTCAAATGTCCCCCAAAGCCCAGTGAGTGGAAGCCTGGTCCTGCGTGGATCCATTGGAAAGTGGGTGCTGGAGAGGGCTCAGGTCAATGGTTGTGGGCTCCATGGGGACTGGGGCTTGGCTCCCTGGCTTGTTACAGAGTGGGGTGCTCACCCCACTAGTACCTCTTGCTAGTGACCTAAAGACATTGGACTACCTGATCTTGAAATGGAACCTCTGGAGCCACAAGCCAAAACAATCCTTTCTTTCATTCTTTCTTTCTTTATAAATGAATCACCTCAGATTGCCCGTGATAGTGACAAAAAGCTGACCAACACAAATGTCAACCTCGCAGATAGTTTACAACCCTTGCTCTGAAGGTAGGCAGTCCATTATTTAGTGTTTTATGTTGTTATTCTATCAGTTACTTCTGGAAGGATAAGAACTAGGCCCAAATCCAGTGGGCTTCCTTTATCCTATTGGGTGAGCCATTTGAGGTCACATTTCAGACATGTTTAGATTAAAGTCTTTAGACAGAAATGAGGCCTGCTTTGCTGTAATGCTAATTAAAGTTGAATCTGTTTGGATATAACCAAGTAAACCACTCCCAAGTCTCCCCGCACCGTCAACATTGCCCCTCATGTCTATGCTATAACTCACATGCCTTGTTCATTTTCACAGGTTATCATGGCTCCTTTATTGCTGCGGGGCCTTTGCATAGGTCATTTCTTTGAATGGAATCCCATTCAGTCCTTCAGCAGGTATGTATTTAGTAGCCACAAAGTGAGCTTTTCTAGAGGATACAAACAATATGATAACAAGTATAAACCAAATAAAAGGACTTGTACTACAGTGAGAGGTACTAGGGAATATAATGAAGCATGGGAAAGAGAGGGAACCCTACTGGAAGAAGATTTTGAAGGCAGGAAGAAAAAGTTGAAGGGAGGAGACATCCTAAACTGAGGTCTAAATGGTGCAGGCCATGTAAATAATTTTAGAGACTCAATTCAGGAAACATGAAGGGCAAGAGCAAAAGCCACATGTGGGGGCTTGTTTCCAAGATGGCTGTCAGGGACTCCTTCCTGCCCCATCTCCCATGCCTCATCACTGCTACGATGTGAAAAATCTGCTACTCTCCGTGTGTAGGGCCTGGCTTGTGCCACTCTGTTGACCAGCAGCATGGGGAAGAAGGGACATTGTGAAGTCATGAAGGCCACTTCTGCCTGAACCATATGAAATCCTCTCATGCGATTCTCCTCCTCAGAGGAGAGGACTCCGACCATGCAACACCGCATCCAACATGTCAAGCTCAGCTCCCATCTTGGTTGGCCCCACCATCATCTTAATGTATCCAAGTCAACAAGGAGGCAGAACTACAAACACAACCCATATAGCTGAGCCCGGCCCATCAAAGAATCACAGCATGCCAGCATCCACTTGTTTTAAGCCTCCAAGTTTTGGAGTGATTTGTTACCAAACAGAAGGTAACCAGAATACACAGTCAATTTTCTGTTTACTTGCCAGCCATTGTTAATTCCTCCTTAACTCAAATGGCATTCTCTTCTTTGACACCCTCACGCCCAGATTCTCGGTCACTTTAGTTTATGTGAACGTATACCATATAATGTTCCTTTATAACACTTGTAATAATTGATAGTTACGTTATTATATTTACTACATGATTACTTATGATGGTCTCACTCTCCAGGCTATACCCAATAACAATTAATTCACATCTGTTTGCTCCCCATAATACACCTAGCACAGAGCATAGAGCCTGGCATGTACTGAGTACTGCATAATTATCTGTTAGAGAATGGAAAAAGAAGAAAGAAATGAGTTGGTTTCAGAGTAAAGAGCAAGTTGCTCAAGTTAGCAGACCTGGTAACAGACATTGCTTCCAAACACTAATTCTCCCCTGGCTATAGCTGTCTAGAGGTTGCTTTTTATCAACAAAGACTTATAAATTAAAACATCAAGTAGTCAGGACATAGGGTGCCCCCAGAGACTTGGTAAAAGATAGTTCTGTCTCAAAGGACCAAGAGCTCCCAGACTGGACACACACTTTAATGGCAGATGAACTAGATGATTCTGGGTCTCAAGTGCTTTCCAGGGGAGTCTGTAACATGAAGAGGTCCTTTAAATTCTCCCAGCACGTCACAGACAGCCATTATCAGCACACGTCCAAGAGGCTTTGATGGCTGTGAAGCACCGTCTGGCCAGTTCCTCCTGTCTTCTCTCCACTCTAGAGCCACTCCCTTCCTGCTTGTTTCCTTTATATTGTTAGAACATGTTACATCTCTTATCTGTCAGGTCCCCTGCCAAGTGAATATGCCCAGTAGTTCATCTAATTCTCTCAGAAGTATATGAGGTACAGAGTCTCTCCCAACTACAGAGGAGTAAATTAAGGCACAAATTGGTTAGGAAATTTGCCTAAAGCCATGGAGTTAATAAATAGCAGAATGTTCTGAAAACAAAACAAATAACAAAGAATCAAGCACATGAACAAGGAAAGGTCTGAGTGTCTTCAGAACATGGGTTCTCATCCAGTGTGTCCTCGTAAAAGAGAGCCCGCCTGCCTACATAGCTGGCCTCATCTGGTCTTTGAAACCTGGCGTCTGGCAGGACATATTTCATGGTGACTGCTCACCGAATGGTAAGGTCAGGACCACTCTGTGGCTGGGGACGGGAGCCCCTTTGCCACACCAATGCCATCTTAACTGAGGAGTGCATCTCAGTGGATACCATGGGTACCAGGATGGAGCTGAGGCAGCCAGCGATTGCAGAGTAGGTCATGGAGGCAGACTCAGGACCCTGCAGCTGAGCACAGCAGCAGAGTCCATGAATGACCTGAGACCCCACAGCACAGCCGGAGACACACAGGGGGTGTGAAATGGTTTATCCTGGGTGGACCAGTTTGGAAACTCCACACTGATAAACATGTCTGGGAATCTGGAAATCAGATCTCTGGCTGTATCATGACGTTAAGCCCACGGATCCCACAGGCAAGCTAGCTATAATCTTCTTTGTGCTTCCCTGACTCGGCCTCGCTCCATATCCCTGGCCTCATGCGAGAGCTGCCTCATCATCAAGTGTGAATCATGTAAACCACATACACTGCAGCAAGACCACATTCCTGCCAGCCTCGGAGAGCATAAACCATAATAATGTAAAGGCGACTTAGTAAAGGCTCACGCAAAGTGCTTAAAAGAAATCCACATTGTCGGTGTTATCCATTGTGATGATAGAGAATTCCTGCTCCACTTGGGAAATCTGAAGGCAGACCGTCATGGAAGCAGGGTTTGCCCTGCATCAGGAGATGGAAAGGGCAGTGTGGCCTCACCTCCCTTTACCCGGGGGATTCCCTTCAACTTCTGCAGGGCCGAGAAACAATACGAATTGGTTTTTTATTCCGGGGTGAGGGACAGTTAGTAGCACTTTTGTGAGGTGATTAGACTTTGAAGAGAGATGTCAGCATTTTCCTTTTGCCTGGCTCTCAAAGAGCCTTTGGAGAACAAATGCTATGGGGTGAGTGTACGTGCAGGAGACAGGCAGACTAACAGACAGACAGACACAGAAAGCGGTTAAGCTCAGACATTGCAGGAATCAGAGCAAAAGTTCCCACCATCTTCCCCTCTCCCTTTGTCTCCAGGCTGACGATGATTCTGGGTGGTGATCTACAAGGCTAGAAGATGTCAGACAACTTGGAAAATTCCTTATTGTTGCTAACCACAAATATTTGGGGTTTGTGCTATCTAGGTTATAATGAGACACTGCCAGGGGAAAAAATATTCAGACACACAAATCTTTGTGTAAACTACCTTAAGAGTCCTAAGCTGACAAAAGCCAGAGCAAAGTCTGAAATTGTGTCCTCACAGTACCCATAATTGAAGCTCTGGTGCTTCATATATTGTAACAGGATTCCAGCTTTTGCACATATGCCAGTTTGTGCTCAAGCCAGAAAAAGACTTTTAACTTTGTTCTGTGACCTTCCTAGTCTGATGTAGGCTGTTTTTTGGGGGGTGCTGCTACATATTTTGGAACAGTAAAGATGATAAGATACATGGTTTCTAAACCTCCTGAACAATGATAGAAGGATGCCCTCACTTGGAGAGTGAGGAAAGTCCTAACATCACCTCCTTTCTTATTTTCTTATCACTAAGGGGCTCTCGGTTATCTATCCCATGTCCACTTCCCTCTGCCAAGAGCTACACCACTCACACTTCCTCTCCCAGCCACCAGACTCTAGCCAAACCATTCCTCTTGTCTCTGTGCTAAGAGATTGGCTAACTCCTGGCTACTGCCACCTCTCAACCCTCCTGTGTCCTGGGCAATGTCTGGTTCCCTATCTTAAGTACAATTTCAGTAAAGCCAGGCCCTGGTGTTTCCTTTCTTCTAAAGAATGGAGGCAAAAGGAATCCTGTTCTAGAAGCTGTTCGTACAGATGAGGATTTGAAGATGAGCCAAACTCTTTTTGCCTTGAATGAGGCTCTTCCTTCTGTGACTACCATTTTATCTGAAGAATCTGCTCCATGTGGATTGTGGGGACACAGCCATCAACAAGTCAACAGAACCCTGCAACTTAGAGAACTCGCAGTCTACTGGGAGGAAAAGACATTACACAGCAACCACTATCCACCACAAGAGTGTTGTAAAAGAAGAAACTCAGGGCACAGTAAGAATATCTCACTAGCATGATCTCATCTCAGACCCCTGGCCTCAGTGGACCGAGATAATCTAAGTGGGGATGGGGGAGAGGAAATGAATAATTAGAATGTCATTGAGATGTTATAACTTTCTAGTATGATGACAATAATGTGTGTATAGTGGCATGGAGGAAAGGCTGGTTGATACTGACTGTCCCTCTCTCCCATCTTGGAAAGACGACCCATGGTGGTAGGATGAAGTGTATAAGCTGGGTCACATCAACACAACGGTGTGGAAACACTTAGGCCTTCAGCTTTACTGTGACGCCTCCAGGAGCCCAGATGAATATCAGCTCTCTTGTGGGTTGGTATTTCCTGATCATGAAAAAACAACTGCTAAGGCACCCAGGATTTGCTTTAGATATTTTTTGTATTATCTCCTTTCTTATAGGGAGCAAGTGAAATAGTTATTTTTTTTTATTTCAACCCTTGGCCCATTAATTTCAGCAGATAAAGCAAACTTCGAGAGCAAAGGAAATTTCCAAAAGTTTCCACACATTCATATCTGCTTGGCTCCAAGCCCCTTGATCACCCCATTATTTCACAGCTAGTTGACCAGGTAAAGTTCTGAATTTCAAAGCCAAGTGTGAGTCAGTTCTCAGGAGTCCCTTGCTTTCTAGATGCAGATTGTCCTGCCAGCTCATGAGAAAAAAAGTAGAAAGAAAGAAAAGGCAGAAAGAAGTGAAGAATGGAAGGGAGAGAGGAGAGAAGAGAAGGGAAAGGGTGTGGAAGAAGAAGCAAGGGGAGGAATGAAAATCACCCAGGCTTCTCTGGTCAGGCATAGGGCTGAACCCTAGGGGCGGCCCTGCACTCTGCATGGCTCTCCTGCTGAGGTTTCCTCTCTCCTCACTGTGGCCTCAAGGAACCCAAGAGACACACTCATTGCCTGCTGGGTTATTTTATAAACACTGCTTGGAAACCACGGGTCATTATCACTCTTCTGGCCAGCCAGTCAGACTTTCCATGCCCTTGGTGTGATGCCTTTAATCTCCCTCAAGTTAGCAACATCATTTCTGTAAACCACAAGGACTGTTTACTTTGGCTGTAATCAGGGTGGAGTTAAAGTCTTGGCCTAACCTCTCCCAGGGCAGAACAGTCCAGTCCTCCATGTTCTTAAACCCAGTTGCCCTTAAGAGTCTCCCATGGTTTCTCCAGGCAACTATACCTCCATGTATTCATTCACCCATTCATCTATTCACCCACTGATCCATTCACTTATTTCCCCATGCAGAAATCTACCCACATATTCTCTTTTAATCAGTCATCCACTTATTGACTCCACTATTTAGGTATACACTGACTCAATAACCAATCCTGTCATTTATCCATTCATTCATCCATGGCTTCGTCCACCTATTCATCATCTACTCAATCATCTACCATTTCTGCACTGTCACCTAATGGCTTTTTTACTTCGTCACCTAACCATTTAATCCCCTCAATCTACAATCACCTCTTTTGAGCCATGCATCATTCTTGATGTTTGAGGAACAAGGATAAATAATATGGTCACCGATTAACCAATCAACCCACCAACCTTTCATCGATTATGAGCTACTTATTTATTCACTGTGTAGAACTCTACTCCTGTGGGCACTGAAAATGATACTGGGTGGATCCCAGGGAGGTTGGGCAAGACAAAGACAGTATAACTCTGACTTAAGTCTATGCAGGGTGTGTATGACCACGGTGAGAGTTGGGAAAGACCTGGCTAAGACACAAAACTCGGGCAAGAGACCAATCCTAAACTACAGCAATCAGTAAGCAGAAAAACTGCCACAGGAGTCTGTCAGTATGGACCTTGAAGAGACTGAGATGCCGACTTTCATCATGGAAAATATTAACAGGCTTATGATTTTTTCTAGGTGGAGGCATTCCCATTCATCCATCCACCCGTCTCTGTTCATCCTTTTACTCACCCATCTGTCTACATTTTCACTGTTAACAACTGCAATAGGGACTCTTCACTAGAGAGTTCTGTGGACAAGTAAAATCACTTCAAGTCATCATGAATTCTGGGTGTCTTCCACTGCTACTGACACAAAGCAACTACAAATTAAATATTTGCTCAATAACCTAACAAATGCTCTTAGTTAGGACTAGATAAACCTGAACTTGAAAGGTGGTGCCTTGATCAGATAATGTGGCTGATAGGAGTGGGTTCACTTTTTCTATGATTGCTTAATGGCAGTGTGCACGATTCATCCCATTTCATAGTCAAGTAATTAACAACCCCTCAGGCGGCCAGGACTAGTTCTAGCACATCTTGAAGGCATGGCTTGAACTGTTTGATAAAAGTGAATCTGTCTCCATTACACACTCATGGGCATCTAGAAAGGACCAGTCCTGGTCTGTGCATTCAGAACGAATCAGCCAGACCTCATCATTCACGTTCACCGCCAGCGTGATGAGGTTTCCAGGGACAGGCTCCACCGAAGTGACTAAGCTTAGGAGGACTGCAGTTGCGTTAAGAGGACTCTGACTTGATCAGAAGAGTCAAGCCATCTGGACAATACAATCAAATACCTGCTTATTTTTAAAATTTATTTTTAAAAGAAGTAAAAGTGCCTTATGTTGGAAGCAAGAAGAGCACCATGGCAGGTTATTGGTAGTACAGTAAACATGAAGGTCACATAGAGATATGTATGTATTAGCTTGGCTTTGGGCAGGTTCACTAAATATCTCTAATCCTCAATTTCTGTATCTGTCAAATGTAAAAAAAAGTTACCCTTACTTAACCTAACTGGGTTCTAATCAGTGAATTACAGAAAGAGGCTAGTCTAGCATCAAGTGGAGGACCCCAATAAACAGCAGCTCTGAATTTCCTGATTATCAGAAAAGTGGATCTGTATACCTGTTCATGTTCTTTTAGACCACTTAAAATTAAAATAAAACAATCATTTTAATGTTCTTTTGGAACTCTAAACTCTGCATGACGTTACCCACTCTGAGTTTTTTCAATATTTTCATTATCATCAATATTGTTATGTTTCATTCTGTAGATAAAAACCCTGAGGCCTGAACAGAATAAAAGACTTTATCAATGGTCAGGATTCAGACAGCATGCCAAGTCTTTGTACTGACACAATTGTAGATGACAGACTTAATGAAACATAGAGGTGAAGGGCCCTCAGTCTTACAATCCCATTTCCTGGTGCGGTTTCTCAGGTAGTAAGGGGTGGCTTGCTGAGAAGACCCACATTGGTCTTGGGTCCATTTTCTTCCTTCCCACCTGTACACAGGTTCTTTAAGCCTGCCTATGACATGATAATGAGCTGCCACTGCACCGGATGAGACCTGGAGCCTGAGAAGCTGCCCTGTTCATGAACACTCCTACCAGGAGGGTGTGTTTTAGTTTACTGTTTTGCTGGGTGAGCTTCTGTTTTCTAATTTATTTATTTGATCCACTAAATTATCTAATTAGTGACATATATTGTTGACACATGGGCCACTATGAATATTTACTGCATACTCGTTCGTGCATTTATCTAAATAGGTGGCATGCCAGAGCTACGTAATAAGGAGTAATGATTCTTTAGAAGAGTTACAGGAGATTATAGAAGGGGGAAAAAGTTTTGCACAGTGGGTTGTAGTTTCCAACCACATCTATCAATTCTTCCTGAGATAGAGCAATTGCATAGTAATGACAAAAAATTTATAGTAATGAATAAATCAATACTCAGCTCTGCGGCAGTTCAGATGTTACTTTTATGGGCTGTCCTGTGTCTATTATATATCCCTGGGCGCTAGCGCTGAGAGAGTGTGGTGAATATCAACAGCCACAGGGAGAACACCAATGGCCCCGGCTCAGGAGAAGATGGCGATCCATCACCAGCCCCTCTCAAGCAGGCCCATTTATATCCCTGAGCCCAGGAACTTAGCCGCTTAGAGTGATCAACGACGGGACCGACAAGTGTTTGTTTTTAAAAATGGAGCTGTCACTTTGTGTTAAGCAAAGTAGAAATACATAAACAGATAAATAAACAAATAAATCCAGCCAGGTGGGTGGAGGTGAGAGGAAGGCCGCGCTCAGGGAAACTCAAGGAAGAGAAATGGAGAGCCTGTGTTGTTCCAAGTGATATCTTTGAAGCTCTTATTCTTTCAGCAAATGTTTACTGAGTGAAACTATGTATAAGGACTAGTTTTAGGCAGGAGGTGGCTAAGATGTTCTGGAAAGGAACAGGTAAGTATTTTAGGCCATATGGCCTCTGCCACCATTGCACAATTGAGAATAAAACTTAACAATGGGCATGACTATATTCCAAAAATCCACTTTATTTACTAAACAGGAAATTGATTTGTTCATGAGGAGATTTTCCACCCAGGATATAATAACCACATATCCCAAAGCATGGAATACCAGTGGACGCAAAGCCCTATGGTAGATCACACCTGCTGCAAATAACCAAGGATGCCACAAGGAAACTTAACTTCAATTATAAATATTATGCTCTTCTGATCCACCAAGGAAAAAGCTTCTGTAGGGGACTGGTCTTTTCCATTTTTCTCACACTTGCATATCTCTTTTTCCACAATAATAAAATAGAGCCGAGGCATTGTCATGATAGTGGTTTTTAGAGAGATTGTCTGTCACTGTTTCTGGATGAATTTATATGTACTGTAAGCAGTACTCCTTTCTGTTTTCTATGTAGGAAGGGAGAATCACCCAGAGTGATATCTCAGCTTTGACACTTCTGATATGGGGCTGGATCCCTGAGATAGGCACTGCTCTGTGCTCTCTAGATACTTAGCCATGTCTTAGTCTTGGATTACCAGATGTCCCCAGCCAGGGAAATGACAAGTATCTCCAAAGTTTGTCTAATATCTGCTGGGAAATATGTCACTGATATAGACTCTCTGGCCTTGGGTGAAGGTATGTAGCTGGTAGGATGAGAACTTTCATCTAATCATTTATTTTTTGGTGTCATGAACAAACTATTCGTCTCCCAAGCGTTACTTTCTCCATCTGTAAAATGGATTTGACAATGACTAGCTTCAGCTGAATAGAGTTGTTGCCAAGATTAAGTTCCTTCATTCAAAGCACTCAGTAGATAGCTAATGCCAGAGAAAGCATTCAGTAAATATTTGGACATAGTTATTAGTCACAAGGACAGTACATTTCTTGCTCAAGTGTATTTGTTTAGTTACTTATTGAAGTGGGATAATTAGGATTATAAACTAAATAATAGTTTGGACAGGATAAAGATCTGCTAAAACATACGTAGATATTTTGTAAGAGAGTTGATGCTAGGAATCATATATTTAGTTAGGGTAATTCAAGCTTGTAGACAGATTCTGAGTTTTCATCTTAGCTCTATTACTCAGTAGATATGAGACTCTGGACCGACCAATTATTGAACTTCTCTGACCCCTAGTTATCTCTCTGTGAGGAAAATGATACCTTCTCCTCAGACAGCTATAATTAAGCAAAATCTAGATAATATTGTGTGGGTTGCTCAACCCAAAGTGGGTACTCAACAAACGTTACTTCTTTCCCTGTCTTTGTTGTTAATAACTCTTTCTGTTCACATCAATTATTTATTGTTGTGTAACAAACCACCCTAAAACTCAGTGGCTTAAAACAATAGTCATTCCAGTGAGCCCATAAGACCACAGGCTGTGAATTCAGGCTGAATTCAGCCAGGCATGTTGTCTGTGGGTCTTATGCTGGATGCTTCCTGTGGCGACAGTCTGCTAGTGACTTAATGGTTTGGCTGATCTGAGGGGGGCCTCATTCACCTGTGTGGCTGCTCATTTTGACTGTCTGCTCGTCCCCTCACTCCTGAGAGCTCTCATCTAAAAGCTGAGCCAGGATTTTAACCTGGAGACAGCCTGTCCCAAGACAGAGTAAATGCACAAGACCTAGACTCAGAAATTGTACCATGTCACTCCTCTCACATTTGATGAGTGCAAGCAGGTTGCAAGGCCAGCTCAGACTCAGAGCACGGAGAACTAAACTCCACTTCACAGTGGACGGAGTAGCAGTACCCTTTGCACAGGCAGGTGTGAATCACTGGGACCAGAGGTATAACAAGTGCCCACGTTATTTGCTAACATAACAGCCATGGCATCCTCCTCTATGATTTTTCCATAAACACTGATGTTGAATGCCATTCGCGTGATGAGCATACAAACGTGGGGGTGTCCAGATGTTCACCAACCCCTCCAGTTAGCACGCGAAGAACAAACTACCGCAAAAATTCACAACAACCACAACTATTAATGGAACATCACTTCAAGGCCATGCTCTACAGTTTGTAGTATCATCGAGGAAAGCTGTGGAATCTTTACTATTTCCTACTCTCTTCTAAATGCATTTCTCCTAGCACATTCAAAAATAACTGGACCATAGGAGCCAGACACTGAGATTACTGTAACAACCTCAAATATGCTTTCCTTAACAAACACACACACACACACACACACACACACACACACACACACACACACATTCTATTAAACAGTAAAACTCTTTACAAATGATAACCAGCATGAATTTCTTAAGACTGTTGAGGGAAATAAAATGGCTCTGAAGAGGGTCAGTACACTTGGGTAACACTCAGTAACCCACATAACTAAATTATTGAAGTAAGTAAATCGCTCTCACCAGTACCACCATATTTTTCATTACTTTCAGTCCCCTGAGTCTAAACATAATGTGTCAGTGTTTTCTTGTTAGATTTTGCCCCCCAATGGACCATGACTTTTCAGAGTTTCCCTCCAACCCCCATCAGCCATCTTCTTCCTAAGTTATATCCTAGATTTCTATGTTATCTGCATCACTTCCAGCAGCTAGATTTCCACATCTAATTTTCCCACCAGAACCAATCACTTCCTGTAACCTACATACACCCCCCCCAAAACACATTGCTGGCACCCCACTTGCAACACCTGTCCGTGCCTTGCTTTCTAATCCTTCTTCCCTCTTTCCATGGCTTTTATGGCCCATTTGCACATGAATTTCCTCCTACCTCAGATCTCTTCCTTTCATAACTCATCTCTGCCAAAACATTTCTCTTCTTGCTTTGTGTCTGTACCTGGGTATCACATTGTAGCTAAGAATGCCATAGCCTCATTACAATTTTCACTCCAGATTTATGACCACATGACTCAAGTGGGCTTTGAACCACTGAAAAGTCAACCACAATCCCTAGTCAAGGCTTATTTCTGCTATCCAGATAATTAACACCTTCTTGTCATTCCTCAGTCAAGGTTCATTCAAGAGATGATTTTGATTCTTTTTTTATTGAGAAAATATATGCCACCAGCATGTGTATAGATCTTGCCTTCTCTTCTCTCTCTATTATGATAGCTTCAACATACCTGGTCCAACATAAAGTCGTCCTCTTATCATTTACCCAACTACCCCTTACATCAACTATCTACTGAAATCACCCAGAGAGAAGTTTTCACTGGATTTCACAACTCTTTCCAGTAACTCTACCTATTTCATCACCATCCTTTCAGGACACTTCGGTTTCATCC
This sequence comes from Megascapheus bottae, assembly GCF_031878675.1. Taxonomy (NCBI): domain Eukaryota; kingdom Metazoa; phylum Chordata; class Mammalia; order Rodentia; family Geomyidae; genus Megascapheus; species Megascapheus bottae. The sequence goes on along the minus strand of NC_143532.1, from coordinate 4,881,151 downwards.
CTACCTCTATATTAAAACAACTCTGCTGTACTTCCCAATTTTCACATCGTAGATGAAATTGCCTTTGAATTATTGGTATCTTTTGACACATTTAGTCAGGTTTTGTCTTCTTGGTTGCTTTGGGGTTTTCTGGTCAATCCGATTCTATTTTTTCCAAATCTTTACTACTGGTTTGCCCAAAGGTTATATAATCTTAATACTCTCAGTCTCCTGCTCTCATAGTTTTAGTACTTTTCTGATGATATATATCTTATACTTTAATATCTACCTCTAATATCTCCCTGGATTCCAGACTCATCATCACCCACACTTCATATTTTCACTCTCACATGCATCTTTAATGATAGATGTAAAGCAGAATTTGTGATCTCCTGCTTTAAAACCATTCCTTTTCCTTTAACCAAATACTATTTCCATAGATTAGTTACTCAAATAATGTCTAGTATTACTGGCAAAAAAAATGTAAGGAGTTAGCCTTGCTTTCTCTCATTCCTTCATTCGCATATACAATCCATCATCAAATGCTATGGATTTATCTTTAACAGATATTAAAATTTGATTCATATGGCCATCCCTACAGCAACTCATGTTTAGTAAATTATATATATATATATATGCAATGTTTTCCTGATTAGTCTGCCTGCTCCCAAATTGTCTTCACAGTTGATTTTCCATAGTAAGCTTGGTTTTAGAGATGATCTATCATGTTTAATATATATACACATGCGCACATGCACGCACACTCACATGTAGAGTTACATCCTGTCACTTTCCTTTCACAAACCGCAATATCAGCAAACCAGATTCTCTGCAGTGTCTTTCACAATCTTGCTTCTCCCTACCTCTCAGGACTTACATCCCTCACTCCTCTCGGCTTCTCCATGGGATTGTCTTCCTTGCTTACAGACTTATCAGTTTCATTTCTGCATCACAGTCTTTGTATCTGTGGCTCTCTCTGCCTGACACTCTCTCCCTGAAACTTTCTAATGACTCATTCACATTGTTCATTTCTTAATCCAAACATTACCTCTTCACAGAAGCATCTCTGACTACCCTCTGTAAAGCCAGCATGTCACTCATCATACTCACTCCTTGCTTTGTTTTTCTTTACAGGCTTTCATTACCCCAAATCCCACCATACATTTATTTGTCTACTTATTCACCGTCTAGTTGTCCCATTAGGAATGATTTACGTGAAATCAAGGGCTTTGTCTTCACTATTCACCACACAGCCCAGTGTGGGCACTAAACAAACATTCACTGTCTAAATGATTGGTATTCTTGGTCAAAATAATAATAATAATAATGAAAAGAATGTTTTGGCACTTTGACATTTCTGTGTTTGTGTCAGAGGTGATCCTGTAACTTAAATAAGAGAAGGAAAAAAAGGCCAGAATGTCACCTTTGACTTCCATGCAGTAGGACTGTAGGGATGATTATTAATCATTCAAATAAGGCTACTCTCAAGGGCCACTCGACATAGGGTGAAGACAAAGAAAAGATTGTAAAGTTGGAGACATACATGCTAGGAAACAAATCTTGCTGCTCAGGTCATGGGCTCTCATCATTTCAGAGGTAATCAGGGGCAGGAATGGGCTCTGAGCTTGCTCAGTTAGGTCTGTGCCCTACTGAATCAGCTTTCAACCAGAGCTCTAATGACCGGGAGATGAATTCATGTTCCTACCACTACTCTGAACAGCTATGACAACCATCAGTGTTATCTCCAAATACTTCTTTTGCTCTCTGCTTGGTAAGATTACCTTGAGATTATCGTCCTTGTGATTTGTTTTAGCCAATGTGATCATAATTAGTGTGTATCCCTTCTGGTGGGAGACTTAAACCACACCATATGAATTGGTATGTTCTCTCTGTGTTTAAGCAATTGCAGAAATACATACTGAGAGAAGCCCAGACTCAAACAGAATGCCTATGTCCTGTCCTCTACCTCCTTGAAGTTCCAGCCAATCAGAGGACCTGGACACCAATGCTCAGGTTGGCTTTGGGACCTCCTCAGTACAGGCCTATAGCATGAATACTGCTGTGTGTCTCAGTCTTTGTGTTTGTGACACTGGGCAGTGTTCTCTGTCACCTGAAGTCAGAGGACTGGGTCTTCTTCCTAGAGAGAAAACTCAAAGCCTGGCTTTTACAGTTCTCATTTTCTATGAATACATCCTTGACTTTTCCTTTCTGTCTTTCTTGGCTTTTCCCAAGCCACTAGTACCTACTGGTATAGATTGGGAATCCAGAACTCTCAGATCCTAATAGGGAAAATGAGTCCAGCTTCAGGGGAGGGCGATATACAACCTCTTAGAGAGGGCCTCGTGCCACTTTGCATAGTCTATGTAGATGGAAGTGAATTCTTCTTTTCTAAGCAAAATGGCAAAAGAGAAATATAGGTTTTCAAACCTGTGATTTATTCTGTATCAGAAACGCTTTTACCTGGCCTATTTTGCTGAAGAGAAAACCTCAGGTTCACTTAGTAAAACTCAATCTGAATATTTCTATCCTTTATTTCCATACAGATTAGCTTCACATGGCCCTGAGTATAAATACCATAGACGGGCTTCAGGTTCTATGGGGAGAAGAAGCAGAAGCTCAGAGGGAAGATCATAACTATTTTAAGTTCTCTTCATGGTTCAGCAGGCGGCTGCTAAGACTTCTAAAGGAGCAAACAAAATAAGAAAAGTTTTATTGATTAGTTTACAAATAACTGTTGTATAAGAAAATAGACGGAATAGCAGGCTGGCTTACGGATGGCTTACCCTAGCAAGTCCTTTCATTCTGTGGCCTTGGGAGACAGCCTCAGGAGGAGACAAAAGAAACAGGGCAAATGCTTTGACTAGATAAATAAGAGTTTGCACCAGGTAAAAAAGTAAATATGCAGGACCTTTTATTTTTGATGATTTAAAAGTGTGCCAAGGTATTCCTAATAGTCCTTCTTTACACATGGGCGCGCACGTGCATGCGCACACCCACACACACACATTCTTTTGAGTGTCTATTCTCTCCTCTAGCCAACACCACAGGCCTCTCCACTATGTGCTCCATGATACAGGTAGCAGGGTTTGATATGAGCTTTCCAGATACAAGGGCACTCTTAAATAGTTTTGGTAATGAGGGAAAAATAAGCATTGACTTCATGCAACTCCAGGACTTCAATCCAAAGATTTTTTTTAACCTAAAGAGAAAAATGCAGGTCATGAAATCTCATGTGAAGGAACTGGCAAACATAAGAGCAAGGCCAGAACTTCAATTTCCATCCTAGCTGGCTTGTTCTATGAAACACCGACTGGTCACTTCGCCTCTGTGAGGGAAAGGGTGTTGGAGAAGTCATTAAAATGTCTAGGACAAGGACTTGAATGAAGGGCTTGGACCATGCTACAGGGAACCACTCTGTAGTGATCTGACGCTTCCTAGAGAAATGAAGAGTGGCAAAGGAAGCGTTCAGACACAGGTGATGAAGGACTTTCTGGGCCCCACCATAGAATTTGATCCAGTGTCCACAGAGTGCTATATATGAATATCAAGAATTGTGAAATGATTTAATGAAAAGTATTAAATGCCTAATAATTTAGGAGCAGAGTCAGCAGAGTCATGCTCATGAGGGTAGCAGTAACAAGAGAGAAGGCAGATGACGGGGACTGGCAAGGCTGCCAGGGTATAGTAAATCTCTCCCTTCCTTTGAATCACCTGGTTCAGCTGGTCACCAAAGCACCTACTGTCGCTCAAGGAGTCAATAAAATGAACGAAAATAAGCAGGTAGCTCAGACTTCTGGCCCAAGCAGGGACCTCATGCTTACTGGCAGGGTGGGAAAAAATGGAAAAGTGTCAAAATCCTTCCACACAGGGATATTCCAACAGGAAAAGGAGATGCTCCAGCCCAAAAACAGACCCTGGCTTTCCAGGTCTAGGAAAACTGTAATGGGAATTGAGTAACACCACAGACAGCTTAGATCAAGACCCATGGGGAGCCCACTCTGACATAAAATAGGGACCTTTCCTTCAGGAGACCTTCATGCATTCATGCAACCAGTGATTGTATCCTGCGTTACAGCAGGAAGTGTGGTGTTGAAATGGAAAGCATCATGGTGTAGGGTATCAGAAAGATCTGAGCTCCTTTCCCAATTCTTCCACTTGCTGTATTTTCCTCTATTCTGAATTTTTTCTATTCATCTATAAATTGGCAATAAAAATGCCTTTTGATAGGGCTGCTATGACGAGTCAAGGTGATTTATTTTTAGTCAATAAATACGTAGTAAATACTGATGATATTCCTGATATCATCTGGGGAGTGTGTCATCAAGATTAGGTCCTTGCTTACCCTCATGCTCAAAGACTTCATATGAGGACAGAGAGGTCATCTGTGAAGATAGCAGAGCCAGTGGGAGAGATGCTGGTGAGGACAGTGGAGGCAGACAGAGCTCCAGGCGTGACGAGCAGGGTATGGAGTCTGTTTCATTTGCAAGCAGCCATTAGAAGTCTCTATGCAAGGGAAAGGTGCCCCGGTATGTATTCTGGCAGTTTGTATGGAAAATTTGTGGGGAAGGGGCAGAGAGTCACAAGGATGCCAACAAGATCTGTCACCATACTACAGACAGGAAATCAGGCCCGGGGGCTGGGATGGGAACAATGAAACCTTTCCGGAAATGCTTCCCTAAGAAGCCAGAGAATAAATATTTTGAGCAAAATTGAGGCCAAAAGGCAGCCCATATATTTATATAAACATTTCAAAACATTTTGGTAAAAACACGAAAAACTACTTCTTAGTTTAAGGGAGGATAAAATGAGCAAACAAACAAAAGAAGGCATTTGACTACATTTGTGAAGTTTGCCAATCTCTGGTTAGAGGACTGGGGGAGGAAAAAGAGACCAGTGCACAAAAGATGTGACAACTGTCTCCTAAAGCATCAGAACTGGGAAAGAATTTTTGTGCCACACAGTTGGCGAAGTGTGTTTCCACAAGTCACTGGTACTTACAAGGGTTGGAGCACTGACCAGGTTGATCTACCAAGACGTCTAGATGAGGCTCCGTCCACTTTCTTCTCATTGGAGCCACTATTGTATTGGTGATAGATTTCTGGGGACTGCCTGGAAGGTGTTTTGAATTTGGGGACGTATGGCCAGGAACTGTTGACAGCCAGGAAGACGTAGAGTTCCACAATTGTATCTGGCTTGGGGAATGCCAAAGGACTTGTTCTTTGGATGTGATGAGTATATCTGATCCTCCAATAGCCCAGTCCATTGGCATTTACTGAGAGGGTGAGGATAAGAAGGAGAGTACCAACTCTGATGTCACTTGACTGACCTACTATAAGGTCAAAAGATTTGTAACTGCTACAAGTAAAAGTTGTTGCCTAGCTAGCTCAGCAATAAGGAAATCAGTGTTCCCCACAAAGAAATATCTAATCCATGGGATTAATAGGGCACATACACACCCAGATGATTTTTGTTCTAAAGTACAAGGTACTAAAGTTGTGAATTGGATAGTCTTTGTTGGCTGGTCACCATTTGTGCATAAATAAAAATGAGACTGTGATGCATGAATATAATTACTAGCTAACATCCCCTCCCTTTAAACATAATCTTACAGATTAAATACTATGTTGTTTATGTTGTATGTTTTCTACACTATTTATGTATTATATACTTGTTTGCTTTATATTTACATGTAAATTTACATTCATTTATTACATACACGTCTATCATGAAAACAATGCTATCATGGGAAGTGTTAAACATTTAACCAAACCGAGAAATTTTTCTTGATTCCCAGTGACTTCTGCTACTATTTTGTTTCATTCAACTCTTTTTAGTTTGCTATCTTTGAAGATGGGAGCAGTCTTTTGTTGTTAATGTGGCTTTGGCCATGAGGCTTTAAGCTTTCTTATTTTCTGTTTTATCATCTAACCAAGCAGATTAGCAGTAGCATCTTCTGTGATACTGAGAACTCTCAAATCAAATCCTCTTTTTCTACAGCTGAATGGCCATTTATAAGCCCAACTGCCAATGTGAACTTAAAGGACATTTTCAGTATTTCCCTACCTTAAGTAGTAACTTAGGAAATGTTTTGTTTAACATTGTGTCTTTAGCATAAACCTAGAAGATCTAGTGTCTCAAGCCTTTCCCAGGCCAATTAGGCATCAGAAACTGCTTCTGGTTTCTGCTTGTTGGGTATCCATCCCTCGCCAGCTTCACCATCCTAAATAGTCATATAGTAAAGAAGAACTTAGTTAAGTTAGTAAAAAGTTTTATTCCAAAGCTCATTAAATGAGTCTATTTTCTCTATTAACTTTCTTCAGAGTCTGACTCCACAATTTTTTAAAGATGATTCTTACAAAGGAGTTATTGCTATATCATATATCCAATGCTTAGGTACTAATTAGTATCTATCTCCTTATTAAAGTAAGTTACCTATAGTTTTTTCCCTTGCCTAGAAAAACAAATTATCTGATTCAAATTATAACCACATCAGTACTGATGTTGGTGATGATAAAGATATCTTCCTTGGGCATATAGATTCCAGGACATAGCTCTAGGCAAGCCAACTCCCTGACAGTCCCCCTTACCAGTCTGTGGCGACAGATCTGGGCTTGTGTGGCATTTGACTACTCCTGATCTGTTCTTGTGTAATCCACATGACTCATGCTGGGTCATGAGTCACCCAACCCCTTGCCTGGGGCATCTCTGCTGGCTCCTGAAGTCCCCCACCTGTCCTGATCCCTGTCTGAATGGAGGGAACATGACTCAATGCCAGGGAAAGGGTGGTTCTTGCTGTCTGGATGGTGTCCTCAGCTCCAGGAAGCTTTGGGCTTGTGGCTGACAGCTGAGAGGAAGGCCACGCCACTCACGTCAGCAGTGTCCCTCTGAGGGAGCCCCATGCAGGAAAGAGGCAGCCCAGAAGCCAGACGCTCACCAATAGTGACCAGATGTGGAGAGGAAACACAAGGGCACAGTGTTTGTTTGGACTTTTGGTGAGTTGTTTTTATTGCCTTCGTGGTCTCGTAGATAGTCCAAGGGATATAGTGTGATCATCAGTGCTGATATATTTTGAGCATGTAACACTTCCAAGCACTGTCCTCAGTCTGTGAACTTGCTGATGTCCATTTGTCAGGTGTAGAAAAATGAGACTCATAGGGAGCAAGCTCACCCAGTTGGGTCAGACACAGAGCGCTCCCAGAGCTTTCCCTCTTAACCACGAGTACTCAGTCCCTTCAACCTGCAGAGCGCACAGCAATCACTGGGGGAGAAGATCTTATTAAGATGCAGACACTGATTCAGCAGTTTTAGGTGGGGCCTGAGGTTCTGCATTTCTACTAAGTTCCCAGAAGAGAAGGAGGCTGCTGGTCCATGGGGTGTTTACAAGGCTATATACACCACATTTACATTGGCTTTACTATGCCACAGATCAAGTGTTCCATAGTTGGAAAATATTGTATTCACTTATGCACTTGCTTATCCATTTATCCAAAATCCATTAACCGCCATACAGAGAAACACATGTCTCATCACACACACAGAGAAAATCGGTTCCCCATGGAGACACAAGCCTGCATGCTACAACATACTATCAGAGCCTGATGAGGCCTCAAAGAGAAATGCCTTGCTCTGCAGGATGGTGTGCCAGAGAATGGAAGCTGAGGTGCTCTGTAATTTCTAGCCTAGCAGGAGTGGTTGAGAGAAGAAGCCGAGGGCAGGGTCTTTGCTAGAGACTCTTCCCTGCCCTGCTTACCCCGATGTCATGCTTTTGCCTGCCCCATTCCTTCCATGGAGATAGTTGCTACCCGAATTGCAAGAACTGGACATGAGCCAGATCACTTCAAAGGTCCTTCCTCTGCACTTTCCCTAAGATTTCTGACTTCATGGAATTCTTCTCCATGGCAACTTAGTTGGCACTCATTTCATGCCAGACCTTATTAAGACCTTTGTGTGTGATGTCATTTAACATCCCAGACAACTCTGACAGAGGGGATAGAGTTGTCTCAATTTGTTCGGTGAAGAAATTAGGGCACTAAGTAGTAAAGAAATGTCTACAAGACTTTCCAGAAGGACGACACAAGAGCTAGGTGGGAAAGCTCAACCTCTCACCAGTACCCTAGTTCACAATCAGATTGTAAGCACCTCATAGGCAAGCACTTGGGAAAAACGAGAACGTGTGTGTGTGCGCGCGTGCGCGCGCGCATGTGCGCGCGCGCGTGTGCGCACATGCACATGTACACGCAGGGGACAGGGTAATCAATGTGGAAATATGAACAGAGATCTCTGTGGGATAGGAGAACACCAAAGCTACATGTAGTCTTTCCAAGAAAGAGTCCAGGGGGCTCACTTTGAAGCCATAAGAGGCACTAAAGAGGTTCTCATTAAAATGAAACAGAAGCTATGTTACCCATGACTGAAGATGAAGCTGGCCACCGACTGCTGGGGTACAGGAAGAAGCGGGTGCATCCTCGGCCCAGGGGCAGAGACACTGTCTCTATTTTGGTAGTTAACAGGGGGCCTACTCTATAAGTGAGACCATCCAAAACTATGGGTCATTTGACCCCTGGTGAAGCAGCCTTCGACTTCTTCAGGACCCAGAGGAAGTAGAGATTCATGTGTGCATCTGAGGGCAACAAATCAAATCACTGTACATTGTTTCTCAGCATGGTCCTTGGACTGGAAGCCTCCGAGTCACCTGGGAAAGTATAAAATATAAATTCTTGGCCTGCCTCACATTTCTTAAATCAGTCCCTCAGAGGGTGAGGCTGAGCAATGCAAGTTTTGACAAGCCTGCCAGAGAATACTGATGCACCCTCCTGTCGGAGAACCATTCTTATCGGCAGGGGGACACTGGTGTTAGACACTTGAGGATAAAGTCCCAGTTTGGTCAGTAGGTAACTGCTACCTTGTTTCTAGCTCTTCGGGCTTTCTAAACCTCAGTCTTCCCACCAGCAAAGGGAAGAATACTGAAATAACACCCCCAGGATACTCGGAAGATTAAGACACATAACTGAGGAAACCCATCTAGCACGAGGCTTTGCACAGGGCAGTCTTCAGTGAAGGTCAGTCCCAATTTCAATGGCAGTGTTTTCACATCGTGACAGCAGTTCCTGAACAAGCTTATTCGTATCTTTATGGAATGTGGCAGTTTAGAAAGACACTGCTGTTCCTCTGTGGCCCAGGAATTCCCCTACAAACTCTCAGAAAATCATTGTCTAACGATACTAAATACAATGTACTGATTTTTTTCAAAGTCATCACGCAGGATATGATCACGAGCAAAGCTACAACCTCTATTTCTAAAGGATGCAGAGCGTGGAATTACCAGCAGCTGAGAGGAGCAGCTTCAGGTCTTTGTAGTATTTCTTGATTTTCATGTGGTGGAAGGTTGGGGCAATTTTTATTTTGTAGTTGTGACTTTCATAATATGCTTGTTTTTATTATTGACATTTAGATATTCTGATGTAGAATGAATCTCTCTGATACATTATTTCAAAGACAAAAGATTACCGATTATTTAATTGCTAAACGTTTCAAGATGTATTCCTAATAGATAAGATTATCAACTGTTTTCATTAGCATTTATTAACTATAAAATTATGGGTTTCATCATATTTTTATATACCTATATAATTCGAATCGCGTTCATCCCCGTTACTCTCCACCTGCAATCTCTGCTTCCCACTGGTCATACACTCATGTTGCTACTTTATACCTTCAGTGTAACCTTGATGTTATCATTCGAAAGTTTGACAGATTGAAATAGAGACTTGAGTGACAGGAATTGGCAGGAAGAAAGGAAGGAAGGCATGACAAGCATTGGAAGATGGGTGCTTTTGAGACAGAAGGGAAGTTTCCCCAGCAGTCTCTGTGGTAAAGAGATTACTTACTTCTCTTTGCTGTCTTCTCTCATTTATGGACACAGCCCAGGGTAGCTGTGGGAATGCCACTTATAGTGGTAGCCAAGTAACCTGGAGTGAACAAACCAGACACTGAGAATGACTGGGAAACCTCAATGCCATCAGGAGCAACAAAAGCAGCCAAAACCACAGACCTGGAGGGAAGAAAGCTCACAGAGGCCTGTTCCACACTCTACACAGCATTTTCTTGTAGGCATTTACCAATTTGCAAGAATCAGAGTGCCAGAATATGTAAATAACCACAACAAAAGTGAAGCATATAAGAAGGAAGGCCAAGCCAAGCAGCAACAGTCAAATGCCTGGAAACTGAGAAGTACTTTTGACGATCTTGCAGAGTAAGGAGACAGCGAAGTCTAGATGTCTAAGATAGTCAGGACTTGAGAAACCAAAACTCTGCCAAGAGAAGCAGAGATTTAAAAAGCCTAAAAGTCCTATTTCCATTTCTCAGGAGACATTTGTCAGTTGTTTGAGTATATGAAAACCAGCAGCACGGTGCCATGAGAATGAAGAAAGGGGTAAACAGATGCAGGACTGCACAGAGCACTTAAGACATGATTCTAAGGGATGGAAGTGAAGAGGACAAATGCATGCCTGTGCCATAAACTAGACAAAAGTAGGCCACATCCAATCACATTTTTCCTGGCCTTCTTCAAACACATGTAGAGAGAGGGAAAGAAAGGACCCAGAAGTAATGTACAGTCCCTTGAGGATGCTTCCCCAGGGACCGACTGCATACAGTGAACCCCACCCACCTCCACACACAGTGCCACCAAGTCTTCAACACACGAGCCCATGGCAGGCCTTTCATATTCAATCCATAGAACAGGGAAAGGAGAAACAGATAAGTACAGAAGAAATATTGGAAAGAGACAATAAGGACTTGGGAAAACAGTGATAAAAGAATTGAAGTTAAAACTAGATTTTAAAAATCCATTGGCCTAACTAGGCAAAATACAAAATGAAAATACAACTAGGTATATTGTGGTAAAATGGAAAGCCAAAAATAAAGAAAGTTCAATAAATACTAGAGATTAAATCCAGGGTCACATTCACACAATTTTATCTCAAGATCATGTCGGATTCATTCTGAGAATGCAAGGGTAGTTTGATACGTGAAAATCAGTAAATGTGGTATACTATATTGATAGACTAAAGAAAAGTCACAAAATCTTCTCAATTGATAGAGAAGCATTTGGAAATACCTGCTCATCCAAAAAAAGAAAGGACGAGAACGCCTCACTTATGACCAGAAAGGAATTTTCTCAATCTAATGAACATACCTATGAAAATCTAACAGTATACAGTTACACAACATTCCCCCTGGGAGAAAGAACAAAATAAAGATTTCTTCTCATATCACTTCTCTTCAAAACTGTAGTGGAAATTCTAACCAGGACAATTAGATATATTTATGTATTATTTATATATTTATATATTCAAATTGTCAAGGGAGAAGTAAAACTACCTTTTACTGCAGATGACATTACTTAGATACAGAAAACCCTACAGAATCTATAAACAGAAAGAATGGAAAAAGTTGCTGTATATTCAATAAAACCCAATAAAACATATACATAATGCAATTACATGTCAATAATTAAATTAAATACATGTTGAACTGAATATCTAAGTAGCCAAATCAAATTCAAAAATTGTCAGACTGGGAGAATATCTTCTGCTACCCACAAGAGATCAAAAAATATTAAGATATCAACTTTCCTCAAATTGATCTATAGAATCAATGAAATCCCAATTGAAATGTTAACAGCTGTTTGGTAATTTAAATGGAAATGCAAAGGGTCTAGAACAGCTAGAAAAATTCTAAAAAATTGATGTGGAGGCCATCCTAGGCAAGACATCAAGACGTTTCAAAAACGTAATACAATTAAAATAGTATACTTTCAAAGTGCAAGAATAAACCAATAAAAGTCCAGAAACTAGAACTGATATAAATGACATTGCACTTCCATGAAAATGAGGTTGCACACAACTGTAATCCCGGCACTCAGGATATTGAGGCAGGACAATCCAGAATCTGAGAAGAGCATGGGATGCACAGTGCCACGTAGCCAGCCTGTGCCACTTAGCATAGGCCTATCTCAAAAACAGCGCTAAACAAAACAGTCACAAGGAAAGGTTCATTCAGACATACGATGTTCTCAACATGGTCTCATGATTAAGGAAGTTTGCTGGGTTATTGGATTGCCAAAGTTGGAGGTGGCTGGGTACAAGAAGAATAATGAGCAGGAGCTGACCACAGGGTCGTCACTGAGGTTTGGAGCCAGATGCAATCAATTGATAGTGTCAATGTGAGGTGCCATATTGAGAAGCTTACTCCTCCACATTTCCAGAGGAAATGCGCCAAAATTAATTAGTGATGTCTGCCATGGACAAGTCTGGGGTAAGTAGAGTGTTTGGGCATAATTCATACTGGCCTGGAGTTAAAGATCTTCAGATGTCACCACAATTTTGATTATGTGAATGCATCCATTGTCTTCATCGTCCTTTGTGAATGATAAAGCCATTGCACAAGAAAAGATGCTGAAGACTCAGAGGTTAAACAAATGTACCACAGCTGGGAGGTAAGGGTGAGCTTCTATCTTTCCACCTGTAAAACTATCTTGCCCATAACCAAACCTGGGTGGTACCCATACACCTGCCTCACCCGGGAGAGAAAAATACCTCTGCCACAGCTACCCAGTGGTTTCACACTCTCCATCCAGTTTGCCCCATGTATTAGCTTGAAGAAAAACCTAATTCATAAGAATGCTTCCCGGAGGGTAACAATGTGCAAGAAATAATGTACCCACTACCTGCTGTCCTCCTCTGCACATCACCCAAACAATTAAAAAAAGAATTAATAGTAATTCCTGAAATCTATTCAGACTTTGCAGATTGTGGTGAATTTATCTACGCCATTTCTCTTTTTAGTGAGCCAGGAGATGATCAAAATTTAGGGTTTTTTTAATCTCCTGGGAAATAGTTCTACTTTTACTTAACATTTGAGAGTCTATTGTGACACAGGTTGAAGTGATTCATTTGGCAAGCTCTGTGGTATTCAGAAAGCCTTCTGATTTGGACAGAAATCCCAGCTCAAATCAGACCAAGTCTCAGACTTTCTGGCATGTCTTGAGTGATGAGAAGGGGACTACCTTCCACAAAGGACAGGAAAAGGTGCCAAAAGCTGAGGGCTTTCCTTCAGTTCCAGCATGAGCTGGTGAAGCAGGTGCAGCCTGGGGTAAAGGATTTAAAACCCCCAGGCAGTGCTGCCAGCTGCAGACGGTGACTCATCCTTCAGCCACCGAGCATTGAGGAGAACCATCCATAAAACCAGGATGTGGTTTACCTGGCTGCATGAACAGGGGAAAAATGGAGATATGTCCTAAACCAGCACCCCTGAGCTAGGCATGTTCACCTGAAGGACACCTTTTCTCGTAATAAGACTCATGGTTTTTTTGTTGTTATTTAACTTAGTATTTATCTTGTGTAAGGAGGAAAGTACAATTCTGTAATCCAGTCAAGACACTGGGGGTAGATTTAGCCATCAAAACATGACATTTAGCCAGAGGAGAGGATTTACAGCAGTTAGTTTCAAACTTTGGGAATACAGTGTGACCATGTAACTCGTTTAGAGGAAACTCTCAGCCCTGGCCCCTGAATTTGGGTTTGGCAAGTGATTCTCCATCGGGTACCTGCAAAACACCATCTGGAGAAGCCCTCCTTGACAGTATTTTCTAGTCGTCACCTGCTTGCAAAGAATGTCACCCGACCTGAGAGACAATTATGTACTGCATCAGACTGATTTAGTACTTAGCCAAAGGCAAGGGGCTGAACAAGAAGCAGTACAAAAGTGATCTCCTAAATCACCAGGAAAGCAAATGTAGTTGAACTTTTCTGAATGTTTGTATCCTCAGTCCTTATCCAGGTCCACTTTAGCTCTCATCAAAATTTTCTTTTGCATACTTGTGCAGAAGCAAATGCATTTGTTTTCCTTCTTCCCGTGATTTGAATCCCAGGCAACTGCAAAGGGCCACAACCTCATGTCACGCACCTACACAGAATGACGTAAACCTCGTCTAGGAGACACAGCCCGAGGAGCAGGACCGGAACTGGAAATCGGGGCCGCGAGCTCACTCAGCTTGCTTGCTCTAGGCTAGTCCTCCACATTGGAGCCAATCCTCCAGCATTTTTTTTGATTAATTGCGGATGGAGTTTCATGAACTTTTCTTGCCAGGCTAGCTTTAAACCACAATCTTCTAATCGCAGACTCTCGAGTAGTTAGATTACAGGCATGAGCCACCCACTTAATAGCAACTTCTGATGAGTAATAATTTTCACCAACTTATTAAAGGCTCCACACTTTCTTTTTTGTTGTTTTCTTTTGGGGGCTGGAATTGAAGTCTGAATTTGGGGGCCCAAATCTGCTTAGCATGCTTGCTTATAACTCGTGCTCCTCTGTTTGAGCCATGACTTCAGCTTGGCTTTTTGCCAGTCATCTTTGAGATGGAACGTCACAGACTTCACTCCCAAGACAGGCTTTGAACCTCTATCCTCCATATCTTAGCCTCCAGAGTAGTTAATATTACAGGCAAGAGCCATTGGAACTGACCTGTACTTTTTTAACTGTGGAGACAAGCACGTAATAGGTGTGTCATAAAAATTAAACACACTTGACAGGAAAACACAACACCTACAAAAGTACAGCGAAGTTCTGCTATAATCACCAAAGTTGCCATGCTAACTGGCAGGAGACGCCTGTCCTAGTTCAGCTGGCACCTGTCTGCTTTGACCACATTCGATCTTCTTTCTCTACACCAGTGGGCTTCCGCACCACGTAAGGGCTTCTTCCTAGAGCTCAAGCGACCCCACATCTGCACGGCTGCTGCTTCTAGGTGATATGCTGTAATGCAGAAAATGACTTGCTTTACCCCGCTGAAGTTCATTCTTTGGAGACTACAAAATGCATTTCTCTCCCTTTGTTCTCCCTTTCCCTAATGCTCCAGCATTTGTGTCTTACTTTGGTTTTGCATGTATTCATCAAAGCCAAAGAAAGAACAAATTGTGATGATGTTGTCCACTCTTCATGGGAAGCTCTGCAGATCCTTCTACAGAGCAAAATCCCTTTCTTCCTCTAGTTTAGGACAAGTTCTATTCAGAATATTCGCACTCGAGTTCCTTTCAAGTCCCTTCTTTTTTTTTCTTAAATTAACATACATTTATTACACAGTGGGATTTCATATGCTGATTCAATGCACTCATTATTTCTTACCCCTACTCTGGGGGTATATTATGCTATTTTCATATAAACATATAATGTGCTCCGATCATAATCACCCCTGATCACTTTCTCCTTTCCCTCTCCCCACTCCCCAAACCTGATTCCCTTTCCTCTTGTTTCTCCAGCTGCAGGGAGGGACTGGGGCTGCTAGCTGGTCATGCTGGCTTTGGGTGTAAACCAGGCAGCTATGGCAGAGCAGGGTTGCTCTGCTGCAATTGTCTTATCTGTCACCCCATGGGCTAGAGAGAGTGGAGTCGAATAAGAAAGGCAGACTTCCTGGTTCAGTGAGAACTCCTTGTCCTGGATTGAAACAGAGAACAATTCATCTGTCTGCTCCCCGCCATCCTCATGCATTGGAGGCTAGAAGTTTGGTATTCGTATTGAATGCCACATTATACACAATTCTAGGTTCATAGAAAGACCTCAAGAATGGATGTTTCCTAAAACAGGATAAGCTCCTTGATCTAATCAGTTTTAAAATGCTCTCCAAGTGTGCCACCTACAATGAAGAGTTTAGAGCAAACAAAACTTTAGTCAGCCTAGTAACTGAACAATGAATCCTCCATGGACAGGAAAGGACGGAGGAAAGGGAATGCAGATGTGGTGGCATATAGTTACTTTTCCAGAGAAGCAGCCCCACTTTCTAAATCAACCCAGAAGGCATTTTATTTGCTAATGGATCAACTCCAAAGCATGCACCCTGGGAAATCACGATATGCCTAATCATTTTAGCAATAATCCTTGAAAAATTGGTCATTACTAGAAGTGACCAACCATTTGGCTGTAACAGCCTGAAGCAAGATTATTAACAGCAAATGTAAAGATGATTATTTTAGCAAATTGCCACTGACTGGTAAATTCAGAACACAAAAGCCCCATGCATGGCTAGAGTCTTTGGGAGACCCTTTCTGACCATAATAAATGATACTGCTTAAGATATAAACATGATTTAGGTCTATTTTCTCTCTGCTTGGGGTAGGAGGAGAATAGTCTCAGGTAATTCCAGGTAAGGATTTGTACATGAGATGAAGGTAAAAAAGAAAGATCTACTTTTGTATTTGCTGAACCAGATTATCAGGTTTAATGTAAGCATAAAACTGTATATGCCATCAGCAATACTTTGTGTATCTGTGGATTAGATACATAATTCTTAAGTGGAAAATATTTACAAATCCAGAAGGGTTTTCTTTATTTTATTGTAAAGGTGATGTACAGAGAGGGTATAGTTACATAAGGCAATGAGTACATTTCTTTTTGCACAGTGTTATCCCCCTCCCTTGTTTTCTCCCATTCCTCCCTTACTCTCCCCTCCCACATCACATTGTAAGGTCAATTTCCAAAGCAATGTCTGGTGAGTATCACTAAAGCATTGGCTTAACTTTAGCCCTACTGTTTCTGTGATTCTCCTTCCCTTCTCCAAATCAGACAAACTTATATACAAGACAAGGGGTACAGAGAACAAACAGAGTGACAAGGAATAAACCAGATTGGGGGAGGGGAGGGAGAAAAAAGAAATAACTGCAAACAGTACACTAGAAAAACTTCTTGTTTCCATTTCCCTGGAGTTCAATTTCGATAAGCATCATTTTATATGGTCATATGCACACTGCTATTGAGCTATTGTGAGCCTCTGCTAAGAATATCACAGATACATTCTAGTTATTACCAATGGGAAACCATGAAGCCTGTTTCTTTGGATCTGATTACTTTGTTTCCAGGTCTTTCCATCTCCTTACCAACGGGGTAATGTCATTCTTTCTGATGGAAGCATGAAATTCCACTGTGTATATATACCATATTTTCTTGAGCCATTCATCTACTGAGGGGCCCTTGGGTTGATTCCATATCTTAGCTATGGTAAACAATGTTATAATGATTGTGCTCACAGGTTTAGTATTGCTTTGTTTGTGGTCATTTGACTAAATGTTCAGGAGTGATACTGCTGGGTTATAAAGAATGTCTATGTTCGGTCTTTTGAAGAATCTCCATACTGCCTACCAGAGAGAGTGGACAAATTTATGTTTCCATCAACAATGTAGTAGCATTCCCTATGGCCATTCTAACTGGGATTAGGTGGGATCTCCATGTTGTTTTTATTTGCATTTGTTTTATAACCAGAGATGTTGAGCATTTCTTCATATGTCTCTTGGCCACTGTTATTTCTGTTTTGGAGAAGTATTTCTTTAAGTCTTTAGTTCACTTATTGGTGGGATTGTTGTTTCTTTGAGGATTTGTTTTATTTTAGGGTGGGATAATTTTTTTTGGCTCAAAGGATGAGGCTCTTGTGGATGAGCTATTTATCCTGGTAGCCATGTCCTTTGCCATGCAGAAACACCTTCGTTTAATGCAATCACATTTATTTAGCCTTTCTTTCATTTGCTGTGTTTCTGGGTCTTAGGAAGCTTCCACCTGTGCAAGCTGTCTAGTCGACCCCTTCCTTTAATATTTTCAGGGTATCTGGTCTTACATTTGAGGTCTTCAGTCCATTCGGAGTCTGGGAAGTTTGTCCACTTCCTTCAACTTCCTTCTCTGCTTTCATTTCCTTTTCATGCTTTTAAAGTTTCCATCATAGAGGTCGTCCTTCACATCTTTGGTTAAGTTGATTCCTAGGTATTTTATGGGCTATTACAAAGGGAGTTGCTTTCCTGATCATCCTTGCTCTTCTCATTGTTGGCATATAGAAAAGCTATTGATTTTTGTGGGTTAATTTTATACCCTGCTACTTTCCCAAAGTTTCAGATCAGCTCAGGTACTCTGGGAGAGGACTCTATGGGGTTCTTTAAAGACAGGATTATGCCATCTGCAAAGAGGAAGAGCTTTACTTTTTCTTTCCCTATTTAGATCCTCTGTATGCTTATCTCTTGCCTTATTGTTCTAGCTAGGAATTCCTGTATTACATTGAAGAGGAGTGGAGAGAGCAGACATCCTTGTCTCATTCCTAATTTTAGAGGAAATGTTTTTTTTTTAACTTGTCACCATTAAGTATAATACTAGCTGTAGTTTTGTCATATACAGCATTTATTATACTGAGGAATGTTCCATGGATGCCTAGCTTCTCCAGAGCTTTTAGCATAAAGGGGTGTTGGATTTTGTAACTGCTTTTTCTGCTAGATTCACATTTTTGTCAGAAAAAAATAAGACTTCACCTAAACTAATTCAAGGAATATTGAAATAATATTTGGGCTCATTTAGGAGAGAAATCTTTGAGGGAACTAGAGAGCTAGCTAGCTTCAGGCCTGCCTTGACTAAGGGGGTCATTTGGTGGTTCTCAAAGTTGATTTTATGTGTTTCCCTAGTACTTGCTTTTGCCTATGTGGGTATCACAGAGAAGTAGGTAGTACAGGCTCATCTCCATTTTCAAGAGATTCAGCAAAGGCCCCACTGTTTAACTCAGATTCTTGTCCTACCACCAAACCATTTTCATTCATAATAAGCTAAATGAGCAGGCCAGGCTGGAAAGGGAGGCAAGATCTCCATAGGTTCACACTGTAAAAGGCATTTCTGGGAGGTGAGGAAGTCTGGATGGAGCCCTTGAGAATTATACAGGATTTACACCTGTAAGACAGGGGAGGAAGGCGAGATTTGAGCCTGAGGTGGAAAAGAGAAGCAGCTGAGGGCAACTGGAAGGAAATCGGACATGGATGTGGAGGCACAGTCAGCTCATGGATGGATGCCTACATGCCAAAATCAAGTAACCCGAGGTAGGGCCGGGGTGCAGAGAGATCCATCTGGCCAAGATTTTCAGGGTACTAGCGTGCAGCGCGGACACAATGCAGAGAGACACACTGCAAAGGGAAGGTGATGGGGTGTGGCGGAAAGCCCCTGGCTTCGAGGAGCATGCGGCTTTGGCATGCATGTGGACATTCAAGGTGACAGACAGTTCTGTGTTCTTTTCATGCCACAGCTCCTTTACCCCTGACTATAGTCTTATTAGTTAAGCTCTACTATTACCCCAGGTTGTTTTTTTTGCACAACAGAACGAAGGCAGTAAGCAATCAAGTCTCTTGTTCAAGGCTACTCAGTAATCATGTAACAAGTCAAGATTCAAGCTAGCATGGCCTCAAAGCATAAGCTATCACCACAGCACTAAGGCAGACAGACCCCTCTTTCCGTAGCGGTACAACAAGGATAATGGAGCATACTTCATGCCTGTGGTCTCTGAATGACACAGGCACTGAGCAGATAGCTAAGGACCTGGCAGCATCTCCCAGATGCTAATTTCCCTGTTTCAACTGGTCACATCACCTGTTAATTAACACATAATGACGAGAAAGCACAAGTCCTTTAACCCCTCAGGTGGGGAGGGCAGAGAGAGAAGAGAATGTCACCTCGACTTTGGGCAAGCAGCCTTCTCCCTGAGACCACTCTGCAGCCTGCCTCCAAGCCCACCCTTCTCGAAGGCAGGGCTGATTTCTCCCACAGTTCATTTAAGGTCTGCACGCCCTGGAGCGGCCACAGAATCCATGGCAGTGAACTCAGCAACATTTGTTCTTCAGCCCAAGAATAAACAGAAAGCAAGCTCTCCGCATCCTTAGAAGTGCACTTACTGTACTGGAAACAGATGAATTCTCTCTGTTTGCGTTAATCGCATGACTATTTGGTCCAATTATTCTTACCACTTCAGCAATCATGGTATGCTTGTTCCAGAAGAAAGAAATAACAACAGCTTATCTTGTTTGAGAGCAAAGAACAAACTGAAAAATCAGGGTCCGCTCCTAAATGCTACACTTGCTGTCATTGTGCTAAAGAGATGATTCATGTTCTCATAGCAACTAGGGGAAAGAAAAGGGAGAGAAAAAGAGAGGAGGGGTTCTGAAAGGGATTCAGTTGCAACGGGTAAAAACCTTTTCAAAATCAGTCCAAATAGAGATAACAGTCTATTTTTATCACCCAACTCCACTCTGCCTGCTCCTACCCCAAACTTATCTTCTCCTAGTGACTGATTTACATAGGTTTAAATAATTCTCTCAAATAATACATTTCATTAGAACCGGGGTATGAACCCACATGTCACATGGTTTTATGGCCTCTCTGAGCACCCGTACGACAGCCAGTATTTTCCCAGATGCACTGAACTTGGTGCAGAAGAAGCCATGCAAAGAAACTTCAGGGCAGCTTTGGGCAGAGGAAGCCACCATGGAAATTTCCCCTTTGGATCACACCAGGCACCTCACCACCAATAAGAACCTAAGAGAAAGTACTACACTTCCTACATCTGGTCGTAATTCAGCATATCAACATGTCATTTTTTCCCTACCCTCTCCTGGGACCGCTGGCAACAGCCTTCCCTTGCCATTTCTTGGTAAAGCCCTGGATAAGACAAGAAAGTGTTGGGTTGGAGACTGAGCCTTGGTCCTTTCTTTAGCTATGTATGCTCTTATCACTTCAAGTAACATCCATCTCCCATCTGGTCTCATTGCTTGAAGCAGAGCCTGGGAACAGCCAAAAAGGCTGGTAGAGATTCTTGCTATCAACAGGTAAGAAAGCTTAGGACTTGAGTCTCAATAAATCACTGTTGGTGGCACACCCTGGGTCCCAGGGGCTCTGGGATCTGGAGAGGGGCCAGATCCCCAGAGGTTCACAGTGCTAGAGGCATTCTGGGAGGTGAGGAAGTCCGGGTGGAACCCTTGAAAAGTTTATAGGATTTAGACCTGTAAGACAAGGGAGGAAAGTGAGCTTTGAGCCTGAGGTGGGAAAACAGAAGCAGATGAGGGTGACTGGAAAGAAACCAGACATGGAGGCATAGTCGGTTCATGAACGGATGCTTATATTTTCCCATAAGCACCAAGTAGCCTTGGTGTGGGGCTTTAGCACAGTAAGGAAGCAAGGTAGGAAAGACATGCACAAGCCTCTGAAGTATTTTTAGTGATGTTTGTTTTTCCAGAGGTGTCCACCACTCTCCTTTGGGTCTCTTAGAGTCCAAAGGGCCCATCTCCACTGTGTCAGGAAAAGGCCTCATCCCTCTTAACCTTGGCCAAGAGACTCTACTGAATGTGCTGAGATGGAAGCTAAGCTCCTCTCTTGAATAGCCCACAAACTGGGGAGCCAACAGGTTCTGCTTCATCTGACAGCGTGGCTCTGGTGTCAAGCAAGTCATTTTGGGGACTGAATCAGTGTGCAATTTAATGTCTATAGACAGGCCTGTGACAGCTGGGTCCTGAGCTGGACTTCCCCAAGGCTGTATGGACTAGCACTTGGTGGTGAAGCAGAAAAACTGAAGAGGCCTTCCATGAAAATATGCACAGAGCTGATCAAATGCCACTGGTCCCAGAGGGCCTGCATTCAGCCACTTGTTCTACCACAGCCTTGCAGTTACTAGAATGCCCCTGCCTCAACTTTCTGAAGTGATCAATGGAGACATTAAAAAAAATTCAATACACTGAGATTCTTTGGAGTATCAACTAAAACTGGCCACTTGTTGAACAAATATTTATTGATTACTAAATATATCCTCAAGGTATTTCTCTATGGACTTTACTCTAAAGATGATAATAAAGTAATAATTAATAATACTTCACCTCACCCTGGCCGAGCAGGGTCTCTTACATAATGATAATCTGAGAAACATTCACTGTGATTAATTAAGGCCCTACTCTGTAACAGAAACTACCAAAGACCTTTAATTGTGTTTGCCACCTCTTCCAGTCTTCATAATTCTACAAAACACCTGGCATCCTGTCTCTTTTACAAATGATGATTCTGAACACAGGAGGCCAAAGCTGGCTCACCTCCCATCCACATATCTAGCAAATAAGGGAACCAGATTTGGGCACAGAGCTACAGGATTTCACACAGCATGTCTGTGTCTAAACAATTGTACATGATAGACAAAGGCAGCACAACGTAGAGTTGTGTCTCCTTTGCTGGAAGCTCTGTTAGATCATACCCTGAAATTTCAGCTCCTCCCCTTTTGACTAGTTCCAATATGTCTTCTGCAGACCTGAAAGAAATTTTAATTTGCTTGTTTCTTCTGAGTGGTACTAGGGCCTTGCACTTGCTAGGTAGGTACTCAGCCATTTAAGTCTCACTTCCATCCCTTTGTGCTTTAGTTTTTGGAGAGTCACACACTTATGTTCAGGAATGGTTTTAACTGCTACCTAGCTAGCATGCATGCCGCCATGCCCTGCCTTGTTTTCCTTTTTGTGTGTACATGATTTGTAACTACCAGATCGTATTTATCCAAGGGAATGCAATGGAAAAAGAAACCTCTGAAAACTGACTCCATGCTGGGCATCTGAACCATGAGACAACTGGTTGCAAAGCTGAGTGATGCAAACCAGCAGACCTGAGCAGTAGGGTGTATCTAAACTAAACTTGGGTAAAGCCAACGGACAAGCGAATGGCTGGAGTTGTTAGATGGGTGGCAGAGCAGCAGAAAGGAGCATGAGAGAGATGTGAAATGAACACACTGCTCAGCTTCTGGGTTATGGCTAAAATCCCAATCAGCCACTGTCAGATCTTGGCATAAACAATCCTAACTATGTAACGTTGTTATCACTACATTAGCATTTATTAAAGCCTATAATTATTATCCTTCGTCATGGCATGTTATGTGTCCCTCCTGTAAGCCGTGTTTATACATATCCTCCTAATTCATTTTTGATCAGACTGAAAAGGGCCAAGCCTCTTTGGCTAATATTGACATTGGCTAAGTGCCAGATGTCCAGAGTTTGGAGAAACTAGAAGGGCTTGCTCGTGTTTTGCCGTGTGTGTGTGTGTGTGTGTGTGTGTGTGTGTGTGTGTGTGTGCTTTAACTTAACCATTATGAATAATGCTACAATTAAATCCTATACTCAAATTCTGACCTGTTCTTCCTCCATCTTCTTAGCTGTAGTATCATCCTATTTTTTTTGTCATGGGACTTGAATTCAGGGCCTGGGCCCTTTCCCTGAGCTTTTTGCTCAAGGCTACTGCTCAGTCACAGCTCCACTTCCTGGTTTTTTTGGTAGTTAACCGGGCTTTCCTGCCCTATCTGGCTTTGAGTAGCTAGAATTGGAGATGTGAAGCACCAGTGCAGGGCCAGTCCTTATTTCTTCCATTTTTAAGGCTACGCTGGCAGGTCCATGGGAGATAGATGTGATCATTCTGGTCCTGTGGGTTTTGCAGTGTCTCCCCGGTCCTCAACAGATAGTGTAGCAGCTATTCCAGGACAAGCAAATCCAGGGAGTGCACAGGAGATGGACAGAAAAGAGAATCAATATCAGGAAACTATTTTGGAAGAAAATTAATGACTAAGGTCCTTTCAGCAAATATTTATGCAATGAGGCTTATGCTCAAAGCAGGAGGCCAGTATACTGGAAATACTTCTGATTTGTTCCTCTAGCCCAGCCCAAACCAGCCAAATCCCACCAAGCTTCTTTTCCATCCACTATTCAGCTTCTAGGTAGTGTACTTATGAACTAGGACAGGACACAGGAAAAATGTCACCATCACAGTCCTGTCCTAGCTTACTTTTTATTTCTTAGCAATACTGCAATTTGGATTCAGGGCACCACACCTGCTAGGCAGGTGATCTACCACTTGAGTCATGATGCCACCTTATTTTGCTTTGATTTTTCAGATAGGGTCCCATGTTTTTCCCATGGGGTTGGCCAGATATTCTGATACTAGCCTCTATGTCTCCCATGTAACAGATTATAGTCATATGTCACCAAACTCAGACTTTCCACCTTACAAATAATAATTTTCCTCTGTTCACATTTGATGTGAAAATGTTTTATTGAGTTCTTTGTGCAGCCAGTTTCTAGCCAACAATTGTTGGAATGGTAATTAGCTGGTAACCTCCTTCCCTCAAATTCTGTACTGACTTCAGAAAGAACTCTACATAATTTAAAAGGAGTAGCTCGCTCAGTCTGCATCTCTACCCTCCCTAAAAGCTACAATATTTTAAATGACAATCAAGGCCCATGTCAGACTAGGATGGGGAGGAGGGGACACTTTGAATTCAAGAAAAAAAAACATGTATGAAGTAGCAGGCTGACTGTATTATCTAAACTGCTGTTTTATAGCAGTATTTTGCACTCATTTTTTTAAGGTTGGATATAAAAAAAATGTGGAAAGATACGGCACTGGGAAGAGAGAGGAACCCAGAGAGGTTTTCTTTCCCCTCTTCTTAGGCACTTTCCTAGATTCTAAGCCTGAAAATGTCATGGTCAGCACTAACTTCATCCCACATTGCAGTTAGGGTCCTGCATTAAACCAGGCCTGTGAAGCCAACTACCGTAAGAGAACTCAGAGCCTAAATGAAAACCAGACACGTGGCCGGAGCAGTTGGCACCAGCCAGGATCCCAATATATAGCAACAGTATAGATTTAAGATGAAAATTAAAAGCAGTCGTTACAGTTAAATTGATGTCATATTCACCAGATGTTTTTCCTAAAGGAAAGAAAACGGAGTGATGTGGGAATTCTGGACGCAGCCGAGGCTCCCCTGCCTGTACTTTAAAAGATATTTAAGCTACTTGTTGAGCAGGCAGAACAGTCACTCCGACACCTTTGGTTTCTGGCTCTCACTGGTGCTTCACAATGCCCAGATTGGGGTGTCTCAGTCTAGAGGGGTGCATCTATTTCACCTAAGTAGCTTTCAACATCGGAGATATTTTTCAGACCCAACTCTCTGTGGATTCTCATGATCTTAATTGGAGGTGGGAGCTGAGAATATGGATGTTCAGTTTTCTGCTAATGTTTTTTAAAGCTTCATTAGAAAGAGCTGGGTTCCAATTTTTGTCTTCTGGTAGCTGGCCCATGTGTGAGTTTGAAAAGTCCTGTTATAATCCCTTCCTACTCTCCAGAGGATTGGCCTCTTCTCTCTCAACCCCCCTGTGTGGCTGGCCACTCTCCTTCAGCACTATCCCATGCTTTACCATCAGAAGTGTCCTACTAAACATTGCAGCTACTCTGCACTCTGCCTTGCCAGAAAACACACAGAGAGGGCTGGACCTTGCCACCGGCGGGCTCTGCCTTTCATGCCGCTGGCTCTCACAGGAAGTCAGGAATGGAAAAGGGTCTGAAACATGCTGCAGGTATCAAGGAAGGCCCCCAGATAGAAAGCACTCTTGGATTTGAGATGTTCTTGGGTATTCTGTAGGCAGAGGAAAGTATAGGAGCTACGTGACATCCCAAATCAGGTGCTCCTGTGACAGGTGCGTGTGAGAATACCAAGGGCGCTGGGCTAGTTATCTCAGAGGTCCACTGCTAGGAACTGAGGGCCAATGTGGTAAAGGTGGGCCTCACACACCAGCACTACCTAAACACCTGCAGAAAGATTTTCACTTATACTATGGTTGAGAAACCTGACTCAATGAGTGTTTGGGGGGGTGGGGGAACAGAGTGGACCTCACCACTCAGATTTGAGGCCAACAATCCAGGCATCGCCTGGGAATTTGTGAGAGATGCAAATTCTCAGGTCCCTCCCCAGATCTCTAAGGAAAACCTAAGTTATAAAAGGTGACAGATAAGTGTGTGTGTGTGTGTGTGTGTGTGTGTGTGTGTGTGTGTGTGTGTGTGTGTGTGCTCAAGGCTGTAGGAGCCTCCAAAGCAAGCACGATAATATGATCTTGTATCAGCCATCATAAAGCTCAGACCTAGAATATTTTGAGTTGGGTGTAGCACAATAAAGGAATGGAGTTTGTGTGCAGACACGTCACTCTCTCATCTGGTTACACAAATGTCATTTTTGGAACCGTCAGCTTCCCAGTTGTGTATGCATCTCCTTTCTTGGCAATGTTCTGTGTTCTCTGCTTTCTCCCATGAGTCTCTTTTCACACTAACGTGCACATGACTGCCCAAAGCATAGGGAGTTTCCCACTTTGGGCAATAAAGGTTTGAGCCTTGGCCTGGCTACTTACTGGCTATGAAAACCTGAGTAAGACACTGAAGTCCTCCCTGCTCTTCAGGTTTGTCATCCATAAAAGAAGGAGCAGCATCTCTGCACAGCCCATCCTGCAAGGCTGCTTCCAGGATCAAATCTGATAATTTACGTAAACGAAGGGAGGGTAACCACCATCCCTGGGCTTGTATGACTCACGGGATTCTAAGTTCACAAGAGCTGCATGTGGGAGGATGGAAAGGCCGGGCAGAGTTGTGAACTCAGGACTGAAGCTTGGAGAATTCAGTGCCAAGGGAAAGTTGTTCTTTACGAATGAACTTGTGTGAATCTCTGTCCTCTCAGCTAATCCAAAGGCATTCCATTGCAATCACCAGCTTTCCCTCCATCTTCTCTAGAATACCACCTAAAATAATGTCTTCAGAATAGCCTGGGAATGAATCAATGACAACAATAACAACAATACCAAGAAATAGGAACTACAACTCCAAACACATATGGAACATTTTGGTCAATGTTCATTTGTTTAGACCAGTGCTGTCCAATAAAATGTAAGTTCAAATGTTCTAGTAGCCACAACTGGAAAAAATTCTTAATTTTAATATATTTAAGGCTATATTATCCAAATATTAGTGCTTCAAAATGTAATCAATATAAAATTTATGGAGAGACTTTACATTCATATGCAGCCTTCAAATAGCAATGTGCATTTTCTCATGACAGTGTTCCTGCACTGGGATATGCCACGTGTCCAGTGAGTTAAAGCCCCATGTGGATATCATATTGGGCAGCACAGGCTTCAGTGTTTTGGGAGAAGAGTTGTAATAACACCACCCTATACTGTGGGACAAGGCTCAGGGACTGAACAGTAGGATACGCGCCCACAGTCATAATGGACTGACTGACTCAGAGTCACCAACAGTACAGCATTACATGGCCATGAAGCTTGTCTGTGGTATTTGGGACAGGGAAAATTTAAAAATATAAATAAATAAATGCACCTTAATTATTAACCAAAGAATAAATGTGGTTTTTTTTGGATTAAAGGATTTTTTTTATTTTTTATTGTAATTAGTAAAAGGGTTACATGATATTTGCCAGATAGAAGGTGCATTAATTCACATACATTGATACCCTTTCACATGTCTTGGTACCCGTTTCCCTCCCCCCCCACACCCCCCACCCATCTTGGTTTTCCCCCCTTCCCTATCAAATTTCAAATATCCAAATACAAATAAATTCAATATATCAGATAACAAAGTGAGATACTATACCAATATGAGATAACCAAGGGACAGCAAAGGAGATGAGAGACAACATACTACATTAAGGACAACAATCATTCATTATATGGCTTTTGTTTCACTATCCTGGAGGTCCTTTCGAATAAATGTGTTTTATTGTCATCATTTTTTTGCCTGTCCTGGGGCTTGAACCTGAGCACTGTCCTTGGGCTTTCTCAAGGCTAGGGCTCTACCACATGAGTCACAGCACCACTTCTGGCTTTCTCTGTGTGTGTAGTACTGAGGAATCGAACCTAAGGTTTTGTGCATGCTAAGCAAGCACTCTACCACTAGACCACACTTCTGACCCTTTATTATCATAATTTACAAAAAGAAAGTATACTATGAGCTTTATGAGCAATTCTAAGTGACTTAAGAACACTCTGAGTTAGAATGCATGTTCGTCCATTCACAGAGAAATGGTTATTCAGAAAGAGGATGTCATTGGTCCAAAACTGAAAATAAACAAATAAATCCCAGTTCCAAACACCCAAACCTACCCTCAAGATTCTCCACTGCTATCTAATGTACTAAATGAGAGAATCATGAAACTCTGGAAGCCCTGTGTCACCCCAGTGGGGTCTGGCTTTCTGACTGGTCTCAGAACTATTCTAGCCATACAATCCTGGAAAGTTCTGGTAGCTGGGAAGAAGGCCTCCACCCACCATGAAGCCGATCTCCCCATCAAACCACTGCCTTCACCCTGAACGGCTCAGATGAGGAGCTGGGAAGAAACAATTATGACTTTTATTGCCCCCTCCGTGCTGACGATGAATGCTGAGTGCGGGTGGAAGATGCACCCTCTCATTTGCCATCACGCACTGTAATTATGCATGCTTCTCCAGGTACTGTAATTTAGGACTTAAAAAAGCCCCATTCTGAACAAGTAGTACTGCACTTGTAAAACATTACAGATGTGTTATCATATAAATGAGATAGCTGTGACATGATAGCCTGATAATAAATCCCCAACTTAGATTTGGAGACAAGATATGTCAAAAGCAAATCCACACTGCCACTTAATCTTCCACGTAAACTGTTTATTTTTTTCTGAGTCCTACAATAATACATGTCAGACAGCTTTGATAGTTTCCAGATTAATGTGTTTTCCCCCTTCGGGTCATCACAAGACTACTCATTTCATTAAATTAACTCTGCGAGCTGCCAGGTGAAAACGTGCTGCAAGACATAACTGTTCACACCAAATTGGGAACCGGCAAGATGGAATTAATAAATAAAACCGATTCCCCCACCATTTCTGAGGAAAGGCTGGAAATGGCATTCAGAGTCATGTCTTGATTTCCCAAGCTCCCGTGGGGCACAAGGGCCCCCTTTCCCCCCAATTAGAGATATGCGGGCTGCAAGATGCTCTCCCTCAATGCCATTTACTTGACGTGTGACGCACTCCACCCTCTTCCCATGATGCCTCTGGGGTGGAGCTGCCCCCAGCAGCCCACACCCCAATTAAAAAGGCGGCACCTGCAATACCAAGGGCCTCTCTCAGAGAGCATCCCTCTGCTTTCCTCCACAAGCTGAAAGGTGCCACCAAGAACAAGATCTCTCACACCTCTGAGTCCAGGAGCCTCATGGAAGATGTCTGTCAGCCACCACACCCCACCCATCATCCAATTTTCAACTTGGACAACTCTCAAAACTACCCTATCCCTCCCAATAATTTAGTAAGTAGCCACGCCGAGGCTGTGCCAATCCAGGAAATCTGCTTTCACAGTGTGGGAACCAGTTTCCATAAACTTCCAGCATCCTAAGTCAACAGAACAGGGGTCAACAAGCCAGACAGTGGAGCAGAACTCATAAGCCAAGCTTCACCTCTGCTAGCCAACTGCCACTATTCCCACAAGTAGCCAGGGACTATACAGAAACACGTGAATGTGGCTGTGTTCCAATAAAACCTACCTCTGGGTGCAAAAATTTGAATCTCATATAACTTCTCATGATAGAGCACAATCTTTTTGCATGTGTTATGAGACGCTGTTCTTTCGAATTTCTTCTATCTCTTTTGATGGAAAGTCCATTCTTAGTAAAGCTGCACAGAAGCAGATGTGGCCCATGGGCTGTAGATGTGTGGCTCCTGGTACAGGACACATGGAGACACACACACCTTTTCAAAATGCCTGTGCCACCCAGCAAGACCCAAGGATGCTTTGTGAACTGAGAACTCTCCCAGAAACTACATGGCACTCCCATGTCACCAGCATTTTGAGGGGCCACTGGGGACAACCAGAGAGAATCTTGGGACCCCTGGGTACATTTTACTCTAAATAGATGTGGCAGCATCAGGGAAGAAGGGTCCAGAAGCTATGAGCAAGGCATTAACCAGGACACCAGCTGGCTGGCAGCAGGTGATGATGCTAAGTGATTGGTTAACGGGCACTTTGTCCCACTGGGTTACAACGAAGCTTCAGAATCTTTCTCAACAGGATGAACTTCACATACACACACAGTGACACACAGTGACAGTGTGATACAAGCATAGGAATGGAGTCCAGCTCACCACCACATGAAGTTGCTCTCTTTGCTTTGGATGGAAGGCCACAGAGTGTTAGATACTTGCTTAATCTGGTGCAAGTATGTGGTCTTTCAGGAAGAGCAGAGTCTACAGGAGTTAAAGAACATGGGTAAAATTTGAGGTACAGCTAGAAAATGGAAGGAGTTATTTGTTCCATGCTCTGATTTCTCATGCAAGGACATACCCTGGTCACTTCTAAACCAGAAGGAGATCAGGCCCAGAGGAAGAAATGAGTCTTGGAGAGGATTTCTCTGAGCCCTGGTGAGCAGCTGGCTGTTCTTGGCTCCATCTCTACTCAAGGGGAGGCTCTGAAGACATTGTCTTGGCCCTGTGCTCCAGCGACCCCATAAAGAGGCACTCCTGGCCACCGACTTTAAAAGCATTCTCCCTGAGTGTGGAAGGTCACACTCACACTCACACTGAGTGTGGAGGTTCAGAAATCTGGACCTTTGCTTAAATTATTTTGTATTGGTCACTGTACATGAGGACCACAGCTGTAGCAAAATGATCACTGTGGCTGAGCAGAAGGAAGTATTTAGTTTTCCTCTTGCACAGAATACCACTGGAGGGATCCTGCCTAACTGGCTGTCCTGAGTGGCTAGCAGACCTCCAGATTATGACTCAAGGATCAGACTCCCCCCATGTTGAGGCAAGGACAGCACAGACCTCATATTTGGACATGCAAGTCAGTCACCTAAAATACAACCCACCACCAGAAATTCTGACTTCATGTGGGGGGGGGAATCAACTAGCATATTTTTGACAGTACTAGGGATTCTGGGCCTCATGCTCACTCATGATTGGTCTACCACTTGAGCTACTCCTCCAGCCTTGCGTCTGTCTAGTTATTTTCAAGACAAAGTCTCATGAACTTTTTCTAACCTGACTGGCTTTGAAAACTTTGATCCTCTGCATGTCAACTTTCTGCATAGCTAGGATTAGAGATGTGAGGTACCAGTAACTGTCTTCAATTCATATTTTTAACAAGTTTCCAGATGATGCTGACACTGCTGGTTCAAGAACCATACCTTGAGAAGCATCTCTGTACTGGAACATCTGAATCCATCTAGAAGACTAGGGAAAGTTCTGGGAGTTGGGCAGAATGATGCCCCCAAATCAGCCTGAGCTGATTTGGAGGCAAGCCTGACCTTGTCTCCAAAACAAAAAAAGTTCTGAGGGCCTACATAAAATGTGATCATCTCTTATCTTTGAGGTCTTCATTTCAGAGTTTATCAATCCCTATTACGTTTTCCTATGAAATAGGCCCTGGATAGCTCTGTCTACTCTACTACTGGCTTATATTCAGCCCTTCATCTGAGAGATGGCTGAGGTTTTCCTTTTTTTTTTTTTTTTTGGCAGTTGGGCTTGAGCTCAGGATCTGAGCACTGTCTTTGGACTTTCTCAAGGCTAGAGCTCTACCACTTGAGCCACAGCACCGCTTCCAGCTTTTTTCTATGTATGTGGTTCTGAGGAATTGAACCCAGGTCTTTGTGCATGCTAGGCAGGCACTCTACTACTAGGTCAAACTCTCGCCCCCGCCCCCAAGGTTATCCTTTTGAAATGCAATCTTCAATGTGAAGTTTTAGGAAATGAAAAATGAAGGACAGACGTGTCCCCATGGAAGGATTGGAAGGCAGACCTTTTGCATGGTCCACGACCATACAGTTCTGCTCTCCTCCCCTCCTTTTCCCATCCACATCTGTCTCCCTCTGTGTCCAGCTCTTCATCCCCTATACAGCCTTTAAAGCCCACAAGCCTCTGATAGCACTCGTGGGTTCTGCCTTGATGTCCTTCCCTTGCCTGGTAAGCATATCTGCTGCCTGGGGTCTTAACCATCTTTCTGGTTCCAGACCAACAGGAGACCAACAGCTGGTGTTCCTTTAGTACAACACACATAAGAAGATCCATGAATCGATGACTTGCACACATCTTGCTGGAAAATGTGGGAGGCTGTTGGCTAATACTGTGTGTTGGCTAGGGTGTGGATTAACCATAAACTTTGGGACGTCCTTCCTGGATCTGCCTGGTGAAAGTGAGGAGTGCACAGAGCCACTTGAGCTGGGGGTGGGGCAGATGTATACTGAATGACTCAAAATGCATATCTCTGTATCTCTCATGCAACAGTCATACCTACCCAAGAACTGCCATACTGCCTATAAAATTAAAACATCAAAACTTACATAAATATCTATCAGCAAGAACACGTGGGGAAATCATGCACCCACAGTCAAGGGACTACTCAACGGAGGATTAGAAGATTAGTGGTTCTTTACACACTTGCTTGGAGAGCCCTCTGGGCATAATGCAAGAATCAAAGAGCAAGTTCAGTGTGGATATGTACAGTATGGTACAATTTACATAAACATGCACAGACATTCACAAACTCACACAGGGACATACCAGTACTGCTTCCTAGCACAATGGATTCAAATATTCATATCAAACTAATCATTGTAGTTACATAGGGGGTTAAAGATTATATTAAATTAGTCCTTGAAGGGGAATCTTTAAATTTGTCTTTGAACTTTTAGTATAAATGGTATTTAATTTTGGTGTTAAGTGTATAACTAAAATTTACCTTTAAAAAATGCTCAAATGTCTTTGAAATTGTCTCTTGAGTCTCCACAGCAGAGTTCTTCTCTCTACCATCTAACTGCTCCTGATCTATGTGAATGTCACATTTTGTCATTTTCCATCTATTTACCTGCCTGTCTCACTCACTTGGCCGCCGACTCCCTGGGGGTTTCCCCAGAACATTCTGGGCCCAAGATAGATCTTTGAACTCTCCCCAGATAGAAACATGGCTCAGGGCCCTTGATTAACAACCCATAATGCCATGATTGATGTTCAACACAATTTTCACAGGTGACAGAAATATGGAACTACTTCTGAATACCTGATATGTGTCTCCTCTGCTTATGGCTTCACCTAGACAAAAAAATCCTACAACCCAGCAGCTAAAGAGTTAACACACCCGCCCAGCAGAGGGCATTCAAAACTTGCTTTAGTGCCAGGGCACCCAGTCTACTTGGTTGCTAAATATCACGAGGGTCATCACGTGCAGTATTAATAGGCAACATGATTAGGTTCTTGATACCTAAGTACCAACATTCTAGGAAGATGGAGAGTGTCATCACTTGTCAAGACTCCACCCTAGTTCTGTCTATCTCTGGAGCTCCTATCATAGACTCTGCTAACATTGGCGACAGCCACTGGCTCTGGGACAAGTGGAGTGGGAACCACAGATGGTCCACACCAATACCACAGGAAAATTCAGCTTTGCAACAAAGACTCCTCACCAGGCCATCTTGCCAGCCACGCACTCTTGCCACGTGAGGCCAGCCTGTCCTACCCTGCGCTGTGAAACCTTGTACTTCCTGAGCGCTTGTGTCTCCTTGCCTTATAAGCACTCACAAGGGTGAACAGGAGACTGGGACCGGGCTATTGGGTACTCAAGTAAAACAAAAATCTCTACAGGTGTAGGAGAGCGGCTTTAAGAGGTCCTAGGGGCCTAAAGCTCAGCAGTTCCTGCTTTGGTGCCATTTCATGTACACAAAATGTATGGAGGAGGAAGGAACATAGATGTCATTTATCCACGGGGCTCTTTAGTCGAACTCTCCAAGAAGGAGGAGAAAAATGGTTATTAATGTGCTCAGTATTCCAGAAAGGACAAGTGACATCTGTCATGGAAGCTGAGTGCTCCAGGCTCTCTGGGTGTGCTTGGGGTCAGGGGGTGGCAGGGTGTCCATGCCATGGCAGGAATTGATCAGGACAATGCAGTATGCATCCAGAAGATTTGAGTGGTGAAAAAGACCAAATAAATATTACTGGCATTTTCTGTGTCCCAAGACAGACTCCCTCTCTCTCTCTCTCTCTATATATATATATATATATATATATTACATATATGTTTATATGTTTGTATATGTATATATATAACCTTTTCTCAAATCTTTAAAATAACAATAGACTATAGATTCAATTGTATCACCTTACAAACAAGAAAAGAAAGACTCAGAGGCCAGAAGAGTTTGGGTCACCCACATCACTCTGCCAGTGCCCTTTCCCTCACCATCCATCAACCTGTCATTTTGAAAAACAGTCTTCAAATGTACACAGATGTCCTGTTATTCAGCAATGAAGGAGCATGTGGATTTTAGTAAGACCTTTATCCCCTTTGTTAATAGATTATTAAACAAGGTTAATATTCCTATGACAGAGAGAAAGCAGTATGCATCAACACATTTCCAGAGGCTGGGTTTGGCCCTGTGACATGGAGCTAGCTAGACTAGTGAAGACCTGGGTTTCATCACCAGTTCCCCCACCCCAGCACATACATACAGCATTGCCTGGCATCAGCCTGGCATCCTTCGTTGGCTCCTGCTTGGTTGAGTAATAGGATCCTTCCATGGCAGAAGAATGAACAATACTAGTTAAGCAAGAAACTGCCGCCCGCCTCCAAGGCTGAGTATATACTGTCTTTGCTGGCAGAACTTGGTATCAGTAAGTAATCGGAGCTCCCAGGTGCAGCAGAATTGAACAGATATGAGTTGGACAGTTGCTAGATTGCGGTTGTTTTTGAATTCACTTTTTGCAGCTAATAACTTATCTCAGGATGATTCTAAAATGAGCAGCTAACTGGGGAAGTAGCTGAAGAAAAGCAGACATTGATTCAAGATTCAGCATGTGCTCATTAGCTAAGAGCCAAGCATTGGATGGGGCTGATAGCAAGTAAAGCGGAAACACTGGATAAGACTTTGAACTTGAATTAGGGAGTCCCAGAACAGCCAGGTCCACCTCTAAACAGATCTGGTTAGCTAACACTCTAGAAGTAATCTCAACTTCATTTTTGCTACCACAGTTCTTATTTTCTCCTTTCTTCCACTGTACAACATGAGAAGCAAGTGTTTGTTTATACTGTTCTAGAAAACAACTCAAGAAGCTGGTGTTAACAGTTCCTGTAATCCTAGCTACTTAGGTGGTTGAGATGTGAGGATCACAGGTCAAAGCCAGCCTGAGCAAGAAAGTTCATGAGACAATTATTTCCAATAAACTATGCAGAAAAATCTAGAAATGGTACTACAGCTCAAATGGTAGAGTGCTAGTTTTAAGCACAAAGAGGCTCAGAGAAAGCATGTATGCCTTTAGTTCAAGTCCCTTCCTTCAAAGGAAGAAAGAGAGAGAAAACAACACTAGATGTTGAAAAAAATACAACATTGTTCTAGAAAACAAGAATCAATGAGGAATTGCCTGAATCTAGGCTTTCTGTACAGTTAGCTGCAGGAGCCACATGCAGGAGATGCCAGAATAAGAGAGGCCAGGTAGCAGGCTGCTGTTAAAGGCTGTTGTGTGTTCTTGTACAGAGAACCACATGACCTCTGCTACAGATGGGCTATTATCACATGGGAACCCAGGCCTCTCCAACACCTCCTCCTCCATTTTTTGTTTAAGCAAGCTCATAAACTCATCAATTCCATTACTGGACAAATATTTATGGAGTACCTGGTGATTTATTATTGTTCTTGTCACAGGAATGCACAGTGAGAAAAACAGATGAAGTTCCAGCACTGGTGATCTTACTTCGTTATGGGAAGGCCAAGAAATAAAGTAAGCTAAGAAGCACAAACGACGATGATCAGTCCCAGTCAAAGTCATGCAAAGGTCTAAAATAAGCTGGAGGTCTGTGAAGAATCCAGGAGAAATAACTTGGATGATGCTGATAGGGGTGGACTTTCTACTTCTATCAAAATTTGAGTTCCTGTTGTGAGGGAATGGCTCATACCTATAGTCCTAGCTATTCAAGAGGCTGAGATCTGAACACTGTAGTTCAAAGCCAGCCTGGGCAGGAATGTCTGTGAGACTCTTATCTCCAATTAACATCCTCCTCCTCCTGCTCCCCACCCCCCCACCAAAAAGTCATAGTGGAGCTGTGGCTAGCTGAGTGCCAGCCTTGAACACAAAAGCTCAGAGACTGCCCAGGCCCAGAGATCAAGCCCCACAACAGACAAAAAAATAGAAGTCATGATAACGGTCTCAATTGTTGCTAGAGTATGAAAGTATCAAATTCTCTCTTCAGTAGGATGTCAAAACAGACTTACTGGGACTGAATCCAATGGTATGAGTGAGTCTCTATGAACAAAAGCTTGAGTCTCCTCCTAAATACCAGAGGAAAGTATAAAATAGGTAACTCTTAAAGCTGAGTAATATGGTGTCTGGAGCTAGATCCTTGAGTGAGCAGACCATAGGCCAATACTCCTGTGCTCTGAGCCAGTCACTAAAGTAACCATTAACACTGCTTCATTGCAAGATCTCTAAGTCACAAGCTTGCATTTCTCATTGGTCCATGTTAATATATATATATATTATACATGATACATAATATATATATTATACATATATATTATATATGTATATATTATATATATTATACATGATACATAATATATAATATATTATATATATTATACATGATACAACCAATGAAAAGCTTGAAGATATAATGGGTTACCATTTTGATTCAGCTTCCTGTTGCCTTTCTGCCATAGAAACAAAATCAGCTTGCCTTGTGGTTTTTTTGTTTGTTTATTTGTTTTTGTCAGTCCTGGGCTTTTGCTGGTCCTTGGACTTTCTCAAGGCTAGAGCTCTACCACTTGAGCCTCAGCACCATTTCCAGCTTTTTTCTATATATGTAGTACCGAGGAATCAAACCTGGGTCTTCGTGCAACCTTATTTTTTTAATAAATATTGGGGTCTTCTTGATATACCCCCAGTCTCCTGGAGCTTGCTATCTAGCCCTCAGTTTCTTTGTCTAGGAAGTAGAGCTGAGTATGTATTCTTAATAAGCAAAGGTATGAGAACTCATCCTGGCTCAAAATTAAATGCACAGAACACCAATGTTTTTGTGTAGTGGATGCAACCACATTAGCCAGGCCCATCTTTTAATTACATTGTTTGGCTGTGCAAATCTCCACAGACACTTTTTGGGAGGTGAGGGCTCTTATTAAAATGTGGATCATAGAAAGCTCTTCTGCGATTGCTGATCAGTGGCCCTTCTTTTCTCATGGTCCAGCCTTGCCCCAATAATAAAAATCCCACTTAGCATTCACTTTTAAAAAAAATGATTTTTCACCATCTTAAGAATAAAGGAAAGAGAAGGAGAAAGAAGCATTTTTTCTTTCTTAAGAGACTAACATTCTCTTCTTCCAAATATTTAATCATAATTATATTAAGAAACATTTATAAAAAGTTAAGTAATAAAATTAAATAGGTTGGAGAAAAACAGAGAAGCAGACAGCAAGGATTAAGTGCCCTAATATAAAGAATAGATTATATTTAATGAAAATTTCCTCAGTGTTCAACATTTTTATTATGCTTAATAGTTCAGGGCTTCATTTTTGTCTCTAGTAATTGTGTGTCCATAATGAATGGCCATTTTTATTCCCCCATTGAGCCCTGACAGAAATTAATAAACCTAATTCTGTAGGTTTAAGTTTAATTTTGTTGAAATATATAAAGTAGTTACATATTCACTTAGCAGCAGACCTAAATAGAGTGGCCTTGAGCCTCTCAGCAACCTCATAGTGAGTACACTGTTTGCTTGATCTTTCTCAATCTTTCCCCTCCTTTTTTGCTCCTTCCCCTTCTGATCTGAGGAGCTCTGTGTACAATGACTCTAGCCTTGGGCCATGCATGGCCACAGAGGTGGAACAGTGGCCAGGGTAAATGTTGTAAAATGCACAATTATATGATCTAGTCCTTTTCCAAGAACAGCTGTTAATGATTGCTGAGTACTCTCAGTTTGATCCAAAAGTATGTGATAAAGAATGGGGGATGGGCACCTGCCAGCCAGCAGGTCTCCAGCAATAAATGGTGCCTGCAGCCTGGCGCCTGAGTCAAAGGGCAGGGAATCTCCCCCTTCTCCCCATCAGGCACAAAGGGAGGCTCCCATGGAAACTCAGCTTTGGAGAATTGGAAGGAATTCAAAGGAGTTGTATGGGCTTGGAGTCCCATCAGCCTGGGCCATCCATTTATGATTAACTACAAGTGTCTTCTTGGAGAAAATTAGCTATAGATAGTGATAGCCTTCTTTCCATTCTCCAACTCTCTCCATCTCTCTTTCCTGTCATATGCCCACGTTTATTTGTTCATTCATCAAATGGTTTGGTTCTATCATGTTGTTCTTAATAGAGACAAAACGGACAGTATAAATCACCGTAATCCCAAGCCTTATGAACTACTTCAGCATTTTTTTAAAGAAACTGGTAACTACCAAATCCACATAAAATGTGACTGATTATAAGAGCTAAGGTAGGAGAGAAGCTACGTAACTGAAAGGAAGTTGAGATGCACGAGGGGATTAATAAATGCCTTCTTTAGGAAACTACAGTGGAGCTGAGATTAAATAAAGGAGAGATCACTAAGCAGGACAAGAGAGAAGGTTCCAGCAATAGGGACCCTGTCCCTGAGGTCTCAACACATATCTGAGGACAGAATGGAAGGGAGGAAGAGACAAGGTCTCAAAGCCAGCCAGACTGCCATAGGGTTCAGTTGCATGGAGAAAAACCTTCCAATGCTTTGTAGCACCGCAGGAAACTGTAGTTGACAAATTGCACATTTCAAAATATGGAATTGTGTATTTCAAAATAGCCAGTAGAAAAGATCTTGAGTTCTCTCAATGCAGATTGAACAATAAACATTTGAGTTGGTAACTCTGATTTAATAATTACATATTGCATAAATATGAAGAACTTTCACTGTATCCCATAGATAAACACAATGAAATATAGCCATCTTTTAAACAAGGATTCAAATGAGAAGGGACCCTATATGTTCCCATACAGGATTAAGATTTTCTCATAGGAGTAATGTAGACTATAGGAACAGACTATCAAAACTCCCTACGTAATACGTGTTTCAGTGCTGTCATATTGGGAAGAGTTGCCCTTTCCATGATCCTTTCATTCCATCCACCCTTTCCACCTTATCTCACAATGTAGCTCTCACCTCAGACTCCAGACCCTTCTTCATCCAACTCCCAAGTGCTGGTATTACAAGCATGCACCAATATTCCCAACTTCTCTCCTTTTTGTAGGAATTACCACAGTAGTTCTTGAGTGGTCACCCCACATCTCCTAAGCAGAAGCCTCATCTCTTAAAATGCACCTAGAATTTTGGATCAAAGGGTTTCAGGGGCTGAAGCAACTGAGAGTCTTCTAGAAATGAAGATTTCTATGGTCTCTGTTGGTCTGATTGTATTCGGAGATGTGTCTTGTCGGGACAATGGGGTGGGCATGGAGAGAGCATTGGATGTCAATTACAAGGTGGGAAACAGGAACAAGGCAGAAGTAACAGAGACACAGGAAAGGAACACCTTTGGCACTGGGCATAGCTGGGCTTTATCTCTATCAAGAACAGCAGTCTATTTCCACTGGGACTCAAGAAATTGAAGCTGCTTTTTTGCTTTCCAAGGTTTAAGTTCAAGTACATAATGTTTGCGTGCTGGGGAAATGTGCCAGTGATAAGAACAGATTATCTAGAGAGGATTGCAGTGGCCCTGCCCTCCCTCCTTCTCTCCTCCCTGAACTCTACCCTCTCCATCAGAGCCCAGGCCCTGCCAAGCCACAAAATCCTTCTCACAGATAAATCACTTGGCCTTTTGAACCACCTGCTCCCTGCATACACACTGCCATGAAAGACCATCTTCTGATAAGCAGAGCAATTATCTACCTGAGATCAGTGGTTATCCGTTCCCTGCTTCATCAATACCAAAAAGAAAAAAGAAAAATTAAATAGAAAAGTAGAGAGTCAAAGCTTTCAGAAGCAGTCCCTCTGCCTGAGTGAGGAACAGACTGGAAGTAAGTGACTGAGTCTAGTATCCACTCTTGACAAAGGATTTTGGTATAAAGCTTATGACAAAGGATAAGGTATAGCTAGTGACTTTCTTGGAGTTGAGCTGGATAGTAGCTTGTGTCTGCTTAGCCAGGCTGAGGTTTGAGTACTGCTCTGCCTATCCCAGGATGATAAAAGCAAAGCAATGAATAAACAGAGCAGCTAACCTAAAAACTCCTGTGTGTACACATGTGAGATAAAATGACAAATGAAGGTATTTGAGCTACCATTTATATACTAGTGATTTTATCAATTCACTTGATCTATCCTTCTTTCATTCTACCTACCATCTATTTTTCCATTTACCTATCCACTCACTCAAGCTTGCATCCATCCATCCATCCATCCATCCATCCATCCAACCATCCACAGAGACATACAGAGTACATTAGGTTCTCTACCTTGAAATTCATGGTGGACTAGGTAGATACATTTTCTACCACAAAAAGTTCTAGTTAAATAATCTATGATAAAGATTGTGATAAAAGGAGTTTGAGGTGCAGGCAGACAATATCCAACACACGAAGTGCTGGGTGGGTGCTGATCACACTCTCCCTGAAGAAGTTTCCTGGGATGAAGGAATCAACCTTGCCAGGCCAATGGGAAAAGAAGGAAGAAAAGAAGAGCTCTGACCAACTGCTGAGAGGGACTATCTAGATTATGAGACTCGTCACTTAACAAATATTTCCATGATTAGTGTTTAGAGAAGGTGGAGGCTCTTGTACAGTTAAATTGTTTGTACAGATGCTCAGCTTCCATCTATAAAATGCTCCTCCCCAGAGAGCAGTCCACATACAGATATTCAATATGCAAAGTGCTACAGCAGCATGGTACCTGGTCCAATCAAGCTCAGTGCCAGTCAGTCCGTTGTTCTCATAAGTGACCATGTATTACAGAAGGGGGATATAGGACTAGCACAGAAAGAAATTCTCAAGATTTTAGGCAGGGCCAAACAAGCAGGCCTTTGTCCATTCTTATCCATCAGTCAGAGGAGGCTTGGAAGGCCAGGACCTGGAAACTACCCAACCCAGAGGTAGGCTGGGGTGTCATGGAGCTTCTATGTGTCCTATCCTCCCAGCCTAGCTGAAGCAAACAGGCCTCACTGCATCTGACTCTCTCATAGCTCAAACATCTGAGACAAAGGAAGCCTGATGGGGTATCACCAAGTCCTGTCTAGGAAACACATCTTTTGAACCATGCACCCTAAAGCTCGAGATCCCAGGGTCCTGTGGTCAGCTCCATCCTTGCACAGTCATTCTCAGCTCTCCACAGGCTCACTCTGCATGTGCCCAGGGCAGGTGGTAGAGGATATGGGAGGGGACCTGAAGGCCCTGCAGGGGCTCCCCTGGTGTGGAGCTGCTCTGGCCTCTTTCCCCACTGTTTTGACCCATGGAAGTGTTCTCAGGTTCCGGCCAGCAAGGAACCAAGTGGTTTTGCAATGTTGTTTAATATCTTGAGCCACCTTAATGAAATCTTCACACTCTCTTCTGTGAAGCATTCACCCGAGTTTCCAGAGATAGTCCATAGAAGGAGGGTCCTGTGGAAGGCCTGGGCCTCAGAACTGAGAGGGCGGAGGGGCTGGGGTGAGTTTCTCTGTAGACGATGGGCTGGGAGGTGCAGTCAGGTTCTGCTCAGAACCAAGAGCTGGAAACAGAGTGAGTGACAGGAGGAGGAATTCTGGAGACAGGACGTCTGGGGAAGGAGAGACCTTAGCAGCCAGATGAGCATCCCGGCTAATGCTGCTCTTGGGAGGCGGCCTGCCAGGACCTGTGTGTGCATCCTGGCACTGAGCAAGAGCGCCGCCTGTTGAGTTCTGGGCTCAGTGCACCCTCCCAGGCCACAGGGCTGCAGGCTGCAGGCTGCAGGCTGCTGGCACTGACTGTGTTGGGGGCCCACACCTTGTCTCCTGACCCTTTCAAGTCAAGAGCTGGGGAAATCTAGACAATGAACAGCACAGACCTTCAGGAAAAACTTCCAGCCTTAAAGTGAAGCCAAGGCCCCGGGTGGTCTCCCACAGCTTTGAGCAGGACAGCTGCTTTGTCTTTGGCACCAATGGACTTGGGAGACTTTGCCCTCTCTCTGATGTCACTGGGAACACTCTTCTAGCCCACCTTCTCTCTTGGGATATCATTGGAATTTATATTATTAAAGTCATTTTTGACATAGAGAAGCTTATAAAGGCACAGATCAAAGTGGACACATCTGCAGATGAAAGGCCCTTCCTCAACGCAACCAGCCAGTCCACGTCCCCTTCCAGGGTGTCTAGCACCCTGATTTCTGTCACTGTAGGTAAGTGTTTCCTCTTTGTGAAGGGTAGACACAGTGAACTATCCAAGTGGCCTGGATTCTTTTACCTAATGTTCCCTCTATGTCATACACACTTCCTCTTTGTAATAAGGTACACAGCACATCAGACAACTGGAGACCTTGGGACACAATGAACTCAGCCCTCAATCGAGCCACTGGGGAAGATCTAGATGAGAACACAGATCTTTCAAAGGAATGTTTCCACACTCACAGCCACAGAGAATGGAAGACACACAGAGCCTCAGGGACTCTTCCCTCTGATCCATTCGAAGAACTCGCTGCATCTCCATCACATAATGAGACATTTAGCACACTGCGCTTATTCAATAAATGCTGAAATATTACCTTGGTGAATTAATGGATCTCAGGTCACTACTACTGTTTTCCAGAAAACGGGAGATCACATCACAGGGTGAGAGGAGGCTAGATGAGATGAGCCAGGGTCAAGAGAGTGAGCGTGCTTAAAATGGGAACTTCCAGGACTGCTCAACAGGTTTCAGCCCTAGGCCAAGCAGAACTCCCGTCTCCCTGTAGAATCTCAGTACCACCAGAGGTGACCTCAGCAAGCCTCAGTTTCCCAATGTGCAAGCACAGCAGATTACAACACAGCTCCTGTACACATTCATGAGGAGTCAAGGCAGCAAAGGCTTAGCAAACACTGGGCCATGGGCAGGCTGTTACAGCTGCTCCTGAGGCACCTTCTTAACCAGGAGACTGGCTCAAGGTGGCACATTTCCTGCTGAGGGATTCTGGTATGCGGGTTCAGCATTGGTGACTGACACATGCTCAAGAAGGAAAGCTAAAAAATCCTCAATACAGAGCCAGACGAGAGAATCTAGGTCGCCCTTTCTTCCTCCTGCCCGTCGAAGCCTACAGACATTGAAATCTCAGTGTACCCGCTATCAGTGAGAAGTCTTATCTTTCCTCCTAAGATCACTTGCAGGCTTGGCTTGAGTGGTCATGCCTGGAATTGAAGACTCACCACACATGCACTCCAACCTTGTGTCCAGCTCAGACCAGCCAGGCAGTGATGGGAAAGTGGTCATGGAGGGGGCGAGTGCCTTTTTCTCCACTGGGTCATCAAGAAAGAAAAATGAAAATTCCTCATGGC
Organism: Megascapheus bottae; assembly: GCF_031878675.1. NCBI lineage: Eukaryota > Metazoa > Chordata > Mammalia > Rodentia > Geomyidae > Megascapheus > Megascapheus bottae. The sequence continues at coordinate 4,838,036 of NC_143532.1, read as the reverse complement.
ACCCACGGAAAACAACAGCCTTTTGCTATTGTATCACTTGGTAAGAGTTTTCAGTTAATTTATATTCCTCGAAGAAAGCAAAAGGTAATTAACCTTCATGTCATAAAGAAAATTTATCCCAAAAACTTCTATCAGAGGGGTCTAAGTACTCACCTTCTCCTTCTATGATTCCTCAGTCTTCCCATTTCCATCTTTAGCCACAGATGCCCCCCGACACATACGTAGCACACAAATGCCAATGTGCAAATCTAATTATCTGGAATCTTATAGTTTAAATGCCCCCCTTGGGAACTTCTTAGAAATGCACATATACACACCCCTTATGTCTCAAATAAACTGCTAAAATATTTGTGGTTTGCTCAGTGATACATGGGCTCTGTTTCCTGTGTCTTTGACCACTGAGATACATTTTGCCCAACTTCAGATATTTTCATGACACAAACACCACTTCTCCTATGAAGTTTTCTCTGAGTTTCCAAGCTACCCCCTCCTTTACACCCATCCTTGTTCCCACTGCAACCTGCATGTTTAATAATAATAATTACATTGATCATAATAGTAATCAAGATGCATTGAGCCCTCATGGTGTGCTCAGACAGTATTCTAAGCAGTGTCTGTTCTACAGATTAGCCCAGTATTCATCATCGGGTGCTTTAACTATCAGTTAGCCAGTGCATCTGCTCCCCCTGCCCAACCATAAACCATCCTGGAGCAGCGGCTGCCTCTTCTTGCTCTTAGCTCCCCCAGTGGCTACTACACCCTTGGCCCAGGGCAGAGTAAACAGAAAATCACACCGAAATAAATACATGAACCAACCCTGACACATGAGTCAGCCACGCCAAGACTGAGTTAAAAATGACTGCAGCTCAGAGGATAGCTGCCTGCATGCTGATCCCACGCCTGCCCCACCTCCGGGCAGTCCCCACCCTGAAGAAGGGCTGAGAAGTGAAACCATCCAGAAGCCTCTGAAGATCACCACAATGCACCAGGCCCCTCCCTCCCCTCCACAGCTCTATTGTTTGGGCTGAGGACATACCAAATAGCATTCAATTTCATCCTCTTATTTTGTACCTGGAAAAGTAATGCTTGTAATCCCCAGCTACTCAGGAGGCTGAGATCTGAGGATGGCAGAAATTCAGTGGGACTCATCTCCAGTTAACCAGCAAAAGGCTGGAAGTGGAACACTGGCTAAAGTGGTAGAGTGCCAACCTTGAGTTAGAAAGCATGAGGCCCTGAGAGTTCAAGTCCCAGAAAAAAAAACAAACAGAAAAAGGAACAGGGGAAAGGAGGGGAGGGGAGGAGAGGGAAGAGGAGAGGAGGGAGGCAGGGAGGGAGGGAGGGAGGGAGGGAAGGGAGGAAGGAAGGATGGATGGAAGGAAGGAAGGAAGGAAAAAAGGAAGGAAGGAAGGAAGGAAGGAAAGAAGAGGAAGGGAAGGGGAGAGGGAAAAGGTCCTAGATGAAGGACCTCCAAGTCTTGGCCCCAAACTTTGTCTCCAAAGTTCATCTATAGAATGAAGAGAACAAACCCAATAACATGCTTAGAGGATGCTGTGGGGGGAGGGGGGATTTAATCTAAGACACTGCTTATTTAAAAATTGATGGGAGCTAATTAAATTCATAAAATTTTATTGAACTTTAAAACAAAAATCAATTTAAAAATTTCCCTCTTTCATTGAGTCCAAAACCAATGAAATTTGTATTTTAATTAAATTGAATAATTTTCATTCAACTCCTTTGAAATTCAAAACAGTATGTGGTTGCCAGTTTTTCTTTTATCCAAGCAAGTACATGTCGTATTTTTTCTTTTACTTAAAGAGAAGGTAGATGTGGTTGTGTGTTCCTGTAGTCTCTACACCCAGGAGGTGATGCAGGAACAGCACCTGTGCTCACAAATTTGAGAACAGCTTGTGGTATATAGCGAGACCCTCAGCTCACATTATGTGCCATATAAATAATATGAATGGTTTCTTCATCTTTTCATTTTAGTTTTGGAAACTGTTGAACCCAGGGCCTTGTACTATACTACTTGAGCCATGTCTCCTGCCTTTTGCTTTCGTTATTTGCCAGCTTTAGACCACACAATTCTACCTTTGCCTCACAACTAGTTAGGATTACTATTTGATAAGGTATCTAGCTTTCTTGCTAACTTCTGGCCGGCATGGCCTCCAAGTTCAATCGTCTTGATTGTAACTGGGATTATGAGCATGAGGTACTATGCCCAGTCTAATTGGCATCTTTTCGTGGGGATGTTAAATTGTTGGACTTCATTGTTTGTCCATGCAGAGCCATGGCGATCTTAGTAGACTGCAGAGGGTTGACTTGTACTGCTACCAATTTTCATGCTATAAAGTCTAGCCTGACTTGTAACTGTCAGTTTGAAGTCACTAACTGTGATCCATTATAGCAACAACAACAAATACTTAGGAAGAAATGCTGGAATGAGCTGTCACTGGCATGCCACTGTGTCTTCCTTCACAAGTGAGATCCTGTCCTATTGTCCATCTAGAATCTTATCAAGGTGGCAGCATCCTGTATGTCCCTTTTGGCTAATCATCATGGGCGCTGAGACACGTAACAAGTTTTTCCCAACATAGGTAGGGGCAGCTACTACCTCAGTATACACTACTTTCTTAGGGTCCAGACATTACTAGAAGATCTGAGTTCTGAAGTACCACAGGTCCACTAAACATTGACTTTACACATATGGACTCTATACAGATCAACTCAACAGGAATTAATGATTTATCATTATATTCCAGTCATTGTCTCTCTAACAAGAGAAAAAAATCAAATCAGTAAAACATTGTCCCTGCTCAGCAAAGACCAGATCTCCAAAATCCATTCATGGTACAAAATAGAAACATAAACTAGAGTGGTGAGGAGGACTCAGAAACACAACTTACCTTGTTCAAGGGATCTGGTTGGGTCTCCAGACATACAGCATCCCAAGAGGGGTTCAGAGATGAGATCGATGATATGCTAGCATTTAAGAATAACATGAAAAACCCTTCAAAACCCACATGTGCCTGTGCATGGTACACACAGGTACATACATGTAATCTCAGCTTCTGTCAAAATGTCACCCAACATTTCTGTGCATATCGCATTTGAAAAAATCTGATATTCTGAAGTATTCTTAATGAACATTGTAATCAATTCCAATAACACCACAGGTAAGACAAAAACCAAAGCTGTATTGGAGCAAATAACACAGTGTATATGGTTTAAAAGTATTTATAGCATCCTATTAGGTTGTAAGTATGTGTTTGTTGATTTGGTTTAGCCTGGTAACATTTGTAGCTGCTCAAAGACAATGGTCAGCATTGTAATATCTTGAATCAAAGGTATACAAGTAGCATACAAGTTAGGTAAGGTGAGACCATTCCACTTTAAAATTTAAAACAATGTATATGAATATATTACATAATATAGATGGGTGGATATAATGTATATATATTAGTAAAAAGATACAGCATTTCAGAGTGACTGATCAATGGCAGAGAGTCACACTTGCTGTCACTTACTTACCTTTTCCATAAGAACAGAGAGCAGTGAAGGACCGGAGTTCCCTTCTACAATAACAAGGGGAATGCTTGTCCAATTCACACACACACACACAGGCAGCTTTGCTCTGCAAGTAAAGAATAAAAGATGGGTTAATCTGGATCTGAGATCACAAAGCCAAAGAGTTGGCTTCCAATTCTTGGAAGTGGAGTTGGTCCCACTGAGATGGCTTTGGAATGCATCGTTGTAAATTTCTCAGGGCAGACTTTGCAGCTGCATCCCAGGGCTTTTCCCACCTTCTGGGCCCATTTGGGTTCAAGTGCTAAAGAGTTAATGCCCTAGTTAAAAGTCCTCAGCAGTGGGTGGAGAGTCTACCTCCCTTTTGCTGGGAACTCTGTGCTGAGTGTTATATCCATCTTCATAGTTCTCCAAGTAAGTAGTTATCTACAAAGCTGTATCATTTCCTAACCCAATGCCATTATTTCCTGGGCTCATCTCCTAGATAAATCATTTTTACTTCAATGTGCAGTTCAGTTTCAGTTTCTGGGGGAATCCAACTAATACAAGTTGTATTTCACATAAACAGAAGACACCAGGGTCCACTTCTTCTCCTTTTCCTTAAAAAGATTACAAAAAATCATCATCAAACTCTCTCTCCCCTCATTTCCCCCATCTCTCTCCCCACCCCTCTCTCAATTCACACTCTTATTTTTCTTTCCTTCCTTCCTTCCTTCCTTCCTTCCTTCCTTCCTTCCCTCTTTCCTTCCCTCTTTCCTTCCTCCCTTCCTCTCTTTATCTTTCTTCCCCCTTCCCTTTCTCCCTCTCTTTCTCAGACTTTGTACACATTTTTTCAGGCGAGTCATGAAGAACTTGAAGCAATTATGTGAACAAGTCAAGTCAAAGCCACTGTCAACTAAAATCATGGCTCATTGGAGCACATGCATGATTTTTTTTGCTTGACTTGTTTGCATAATTGCCTCCATTCTCAGCTTTGGGTCCACAGACCTGGTGAGGAACTATTAATGATCTAACATACAGGCGTCCATCTCTGTGGCTTCCGGCCAAACTAGGGAACTATCAATGTCAAAGGCAGCCATCTAGGGAGACTCTCAGGGGAGAATTTCCCTTATCATTTGTGACCACCTAGAAACTGGGGGGAATGATTTATATGACATCAAACCGTAGAAATTAAATGTAAGGAAAATTTTGAGCTTGGGGGTCCTCTCTCTGACCTACTGGGGAATTTTCCATGACATTGCAGGCTTAGTTATGGATCCAGCTAGTCTTGTTTCTGATGTGTCTGTGAATTACATCAATGTATGAGTGACCAAATAGCATAGCTTTTGGAACAGAATTTCATTTAAATTCTATCTTCATTCTTGCAATAGGGGAGTCATTGTCATAAATGGGACTCTAAGGCTTTGAGTGAAAAAAATAATAATTAGTGAATATAAGTTTCACAACAGTCTCTTCCTCCAATGCACGATGACCTCACTTAACAATATGGCTCAAAGATATCCATGAAGAGTAAAAATCTCAACTAACAGCCCTAAGTAGAAAATCACCTTCTGCTGGTTAATTGCCTCATTCCTTTACATGTATGCTTATCTAACTGCATTTATCAGAAAGGAACTACTCGTCACTATTTTTAATTTTGATATTTCTAAGATCAATCAGTATAACACTGATAATTTAAAAGACTCTAACATCAGTTCTAACATAGTGGTGTCTAGCAAATAGAGGGAAGAAAACACTTTGCTCATAGTAGCACATGGTGGACTCAACACCAGGCATTGTTTTGAAAGCATGATGGAGCCAGGGGTCTAGCTTATTTCCCTGTGTGTGAGACCTTGGCTCAAACAAATCCATGCAATTGACAAGTCCCAACTAAGGCTTTGCTTGTGGCAAACTGAAGAATTTTTCTCACCTTGGAGGGAGGTCAGATTCAGAAAATGTGCCAATTGGAAGGTCAACATTGAGTTCCCATTGGGTTGGTATTCATCCACGCCCTTTCTTGCCTTGAGGCTTTATATTTGCCTTTCTCCTTGCCCCTGGCCCTGGCTGGCCCCGACTTCCCCCACCATATCCACACCACACACTTATACACTCATTCTCATCCCCCTCCCTCCACGCTCATCCTCATCCCACTGGATTCGGGTTTTAGGAACTTAAACTTTCTTGGAGAGACTGACTGTGAGACTTTTCATTTGTGCTATCTAAAGTTTCACCCTATTTCTAATCCTTGATTTTTCTGCATCTCTCTACTCACAGCTTAGTTCCTCCTTCCCGCCCAGGGGAATTAAATGTACTCCCAGTAGGAACAAACTCATTGCCCACAGAGGCAATTTGCCTCTCCAAATTGGCCTCACCTACCCAGATTGGCCTTGAAGTAGTCTTTCCTAACCTCTCCCATGGCCAGCGTCTATTTCCACACCTGGCTGTTTGGGAGGTCCTCGCCCTCACCTGTGCTCCTTACCTCTTTTATTTCTTCTTCACCATTACATCATTACTAAGATGTTCCCATGGGGGCATTTAAACACGATATTTAAGATAACTTGATTTGTACACGGGCATTTGTATGCTATGTGATCTGATCTAGAACAAATAACTTCTTCTAATTAGATCTTAATAATAATAAAAGGAAAAAGGAGAAGGACAAGCAGAAGAGAAGAAGAGAGAAGAAAAAGAGGAGGAGGAAGAAGAGAAAGAGGAGGAGGAGGAAGAAAGGAAGAGGAAGAACATAAAGAACAACAACATACTAGTATCTACATCTGGACTAAATCAGGAACCAATATTTTTCTTAAAGGGCGTGAGAGTAAATATTTTAAACTTTCCAGGACCACATAGTTTGTCACAGTTATTCAACAATGCCATTATGATGTGAAAGCTGGCATAGATAAAACCATAAATGGATGAAACTCTCTTCTGATGCATCTTTATTTATGAACACAAGTGGCTCTTGATCTGGATGATTGGTTGGCTTCCTCAAGTCACTGGGCTCCTGTCCTTTCCCCTACCATTCATTTCCTTCTAATCTCAATGAAGACCAGAGTTATCACATCAATTCCATGTGGACGAGAAAGAAATGTCCTCACCAGAACATTTCCACACTGCTGGAAAGGCTCAGGGGCTCCACAAGCCCCACTCTTGAGGGGAGTCTCCTCTGCCCATGACAACCTATCCCGAGTGAATATGTGTCCTTCATTCTTGGTGCAATCTTCAAAGCTGCAAACTTTCAACAAGACACTAGCAATAAAGGTAAAACTTGGACTCTTCAATGGCTGCTTTATTGATACTGTTTCTTAATGTGTTAAGAAGGTGAGCTGGCGGAGGAGGTAAATGAAGCCAACCCCCACCCCAAATCTGTCCATTAGCAGACTTCCTCAAACCTGCTCATTTCTTCTATGAAACCCAGAGAACAATGCTCATAGAGCAACCGGAAAGGGCAGAGAACCTCATTCCTATCCTATGCAAGCTCTTTTGTCATCATGAGACTCAGAAAGACTCCTTGTTTTAAGTTGAGGACCCAGTGATTCTAAATCTCAAGTTGATGTGGACATAAAGAGTGGGCCTCCCCTAGGGCATCTGAGGGTGTGTTTGCAGCTGGAGAATCCCATTCCACATGGTGTTGCTAGCTGTCGGTCAGCTCTGCTCCCACCCCTAAGTTTAGAAATGAAAAAGGAAGAACCACTTGTCCCATCTCTTCAAGTCTCATTTGTGAACGGGAAAAACTGGCTGAAGAATGGCACAGGATCCCATTTCTATTCCACCGAACTCTTCGTCTGCCAAGCCCCAATTTTACAGGAAGTTTTTTCCTCCCCAAACTACCTCCTGTCTTCCAGGCTAAGGGAAGCTGTCTGTCATGCCATAACTGAGATACTCCTGTACAGTAAAGGAAACGCATGCCTTCGGTACCTCTCAGCACCACCATGACTCTGTCTGAATGTTTGGCCAGTCTTCAAGGTCAAGTCAGTTTAATCTCAGTTTCAACAAAGGCTTAAAACGAACCACAACCTCAATGAGTTTTCCTTGAGATGAATCTGATGAAGCAAGAGTGGAAAACCCACAGACAGAAAACCAGTCAAACTTGTTCTGCTATTAGACACAACTCCAGCTCTATTATCGTCATCCCTGGAAAGAGATGACTGAAGTCCAGACTGTGTGCACGGAAATGTTCACAGAGCCTGAAACGGGAGCTGGATTTAGGTCATCTGAGAAATAAAGAACATGGCTTTCCTGCAAATTGAGGCCAAAAGACAGACGCCTTGGAGATGATGAGGTTGAAATCAAGAAGAGAAAGAGAACCTTTTAACATTGTGGAATGTCCCCACTGTTCTATGCACAAATACATTTGAGGAAAAATGCACTGGAGAAAAGCATGTTGGTTGGCTGGGGATTTTTTCCATCCCTTAAATACATAATGAACATTAGAATCTCCAAGTACGGAAAAGAGCAAAGATGGGCAACTTTTTTTTTATAACAAGCCAAAGTACAAATGTTTCAGGTTTGCAGAACAAATGGTCTTTGGTACACCTGGCTAATTCTGAAATTATAGTGCAAGGCAGCCATACTAAATATGGAAACAATGTGTGTGTCTATGTTTCAATAAAACTATTTATACAACAAGCAGGGTTCAGGATTTAGCCTCAAGGACATATTGGTTGTCAATGTCATAGGATAAAAAATGCACAACATTAACAAATTCGTTGTTTGAATCCTTCATTTGTTCATCATTTGTTAGTTTATTTGATGCTATTTTCATCTGACAAACTGTTTATCCATGTAGCATTATTATAATTCATTATAATTTCCTGGTGTCTGAAAACACAGAAATCTCCCAAGCAAAAGTTATTGATTGGAAGACACTGAATTAGATTAAAAAATAAAAATAAAACATGGGCTGGGAATTTGGCCTAGCAGTAGAGTGCTTGCCTAATATGCAGGAAGACCCAGGTTTGATTCCTTGGTACTACGTGCATAGAAAAAAGCCAGAAGTGGTGCTGAGGCTCAAGTGGCAGAGCTCTAGCCTTGAGAAAGTCCAAGGACAATGCTCAAGCCCAGGGCTGGCAAAAAATTTTTAATAAATCATTAAAAATCCAGAAACAATAGTTAACATATTTAAAATGTTTCAGATCAAGAAGCAGCTGTAGTTTAGAATTTAAATAAATGGAAAAGAAGAGAAGGAACTTGAAAAAAACAAGAGGAGGAAGAGGAGATACAAAATAAGGATGAAGGAATATTATGAAACTGAAGCAGGAAAGAAATGGAAGAAGTGCAGGATCAAAAAATGAGATTCCACCCACAAGAAAATGGCTTTCTCTGCCCCTGGCTGTACACCAGAGCATTGAGGGTCCTGAAAGGGAAAACCTTTAATGAGGTGCTGAAAAGCCCTTTTTGGCATTAATTAACAAGATCACTAGGCTGTCTTAATTGCAGAGAGAAAGCTTAATCATCAAGAGATATTTCCTAACAGGAATGCAGGTCATTACAAAATATTATTTAAAGTCATATTTACATATAAAGGATCAAATGGCTCAGCTCCCATTGGCACCCCGGTCCCCTCCCTTTTTCCCCTTCTTGAAGCCCAGGCATCAAGTTGAGGGGGGGGTGCAGGGAGGGTTTGAAATCTTTGCAAAGCATCTTTCGACTGGGGTGTGATGGATATCAAGATGTGAGAACTAAAAGAAGAAATATCACATGCTATCCCCATCTGAATCACTGCCACCTGGACTATCAAATGGTCAAATCTCTTCCTTCACTGATATCTCCAGAAGAACCTAGGGGAAAAAAATCCCAATACTTTTGGTAGCTACTTCATGCTGAAGGCGATAGAATATATTCCCCACCTCCTGAGTGTGGGTGGAACACAGGACTTATTTTGAAAGAAGATAGTCTCTTAAGGGAGATAAAAAGGAACTTCACAGTGATGAAACTCAACAAATGTGCCACAAGTGATGAAGGGTAACTTGAATAAGTCATGTTGATAGCATTTATCTTTGATGTGATGTATGTGGTAAGAACAGCACCCTACACCTGTATCTTTTCTATAGAACATGTTTAGTCACAGGAAAATCAACAGCCATGTCTCAGATAAAGGAAATTCTATAAGATTATCATTTCATTTTTTTTAAAGACAGAAGTCTAAAGAACTGTCACAGCCAAGAGATGATGACCAAGTATCATGTAGACACCCTGGGCAGGAAAACAATGAGTTAAAAATGAAAGAGATTCAGCTAGAGAGCAGCGATGACAAATAACAGTGTATCACTAGTGATCCACGGGAATGCAGCCCAGTGGTTCATACCTGTAAACTACACAGGAGCTGCTGGGAGAAGGGAGAGATCATTCATCCACCCAAGTGCGGTCCTCTGTGGAAAATGTGGCTGGAGCGAAAAAGGCCTGGGGATGTGGGTCAAGTGTTAGAGTGCCCACCTGATATGACTAAGGCCTTGAGTCTACATTCAGTATCACCAAACACTGGGTCCTTGATAACCGGTAACAAAACACAATACACTGTCAAAAGTAAGGGAATCTGGGTTCCAAGCCAATGAAAAACCTCTACATTATCCTTGTAACTTTTCCTTAAGTCTAAAACTACTTAAAATATTTGACAGAAAATAAATGAACAAAATATGAAAAAAAAAATCAAAGGGCATTTTGTGTTTTGGGGAATACAAGGGGTTGAATTCAAAGCCTTGCACTTTCTAGGAGGGACTTTGTCACGTGAGCCACATTCCCAGCCCCTCATTTTTTTAGTTATTTTTGGGAGAGTCTCATATCTTTTCCAAGGCCAGTGTAAATTACTGCTCTCCTGTTTACTACTCACCCGGAACAACCAATGCATGCCACCACCCACCTTGTTGGTTAGAAGGGGGCTCACTTTTTACCTGGGCAGCCTCCAACTATGAGTCAATCCTCCTGATCACTTTCTGAGTAGCTGAGATTATCAGTGTGAGCTACCATACCAAACATCCGCATTTTAAACACCCTCTCAGACTATATGGGTTCATACATTCTGACCTAACTGTCTAAGCTTCACATTTTTTTTTACACTAAGTTCCATTCTTTGGCATCTTTCTACATTAAACACCACAATAAATACTTCCTATCTTCCACTGTATGTCTGGCAGAGTATTGACAATCAATATTTAATAGAAGTATAAATGCGTGCTTGGACAGTTGTGATGAACATCGTAACGTTTTAAGAGCTTGGTATTGGGTGCCATGCTCGGCAATGCACCACTGCTAGGGATTCAGACTGTGAGGAGTTCAAGGGTCAAGGCCATTTGGTGGCACCTCCTGACTAAGGACAACAGAGTGGGAAAGATTTTCTCCTTCTGCATGTTATCTGATGCTGAGATGATTTTTCATCTTTTCTGATTTGTAGGCTCAATTAGGTGGGTCTGTCTTCTGATTCAGCACCTCAGTAATTAGGTTTCATTGCATTTGCAGAGGGAAAACTAAACAAAACAAAAAATACTGGAGGCCCCTTCCTCCCCCCACAGGCAGCTGGGTGCAGAAGCAATTAACTAATTGCACGTTGATACACACCTACATTAATGCTACAAATCCAGACGCACACACCTTGAGGTTCAAATACAGCTTCTGACCTAGGAGGACCGGAAAGAGGGCCCAGAGGATGGCCAGCTCTGCAGAGGTGAGAGGCCAGCAAAGAGAAGGCCTCCCCCAGGGGCATCCTCAGAGGTCACCCCTTGGCATCTCCAGCAGCAGAGGAGCACATGGGAAGGTGGGCTGCTTCTCGTTCCCAGAATTCCTTTAGAATGGCTGTCATTGTTCAAGTTAGAATATTGCTGGTTAATTGTTGGCTCCAAAAGAAAAATTATGAGCAGGGGAACGGTTCTGCATGGATTTCGTGTATTTGAATAATTTAGACCCCCGCCGTTCATTTGACAGGATTGTTTTTCTCTTGCAGTAGCCTGCTGCTACAAGAATTAAAACGGTCGGGAGTACCGAGGACTGCACTGGAGCTTAGTAATGAGGTTTATCAGTCAATAAATGATTTTATACAGCAAATTAAACTGTAAATTTCGTTAGGGTGGTAAATATTTAGAGAATAAAGATATCTGGTTAACGAGGAGGGCTGGGTGTTTGAAAGAGAGAAAGTGAAGAGGGGAAAAAAGAAATGTCAACCTTTTAAATCTTGAATGTAGCTGGGATTGGATGACAATTTTCTCATTTACGGCTCTTGCCCCCCACCTTTCTGTAAATAAGAGGATGCTTCATTGTTTGTGTATTTAAGGATGCAATGAAGTCCCTCCTTGACTTGTGCCTGCCACTACAATAAGATAATAGTTAATACCTCCTTCACAAAGCTCTTAGAGGGGGGAGGGGGGCAGGCTGGGGGAGCCAGGCCAGCTAGCAGTGGCTCATTCCCCTAATCTTAACTACTCAAGAAACTAAGATCTGAGATTCATAGTTCAAAGCCAGCCTGGGCAGAAATGTCCATGAGAGTCGTATGTGACTTAAGTGGTAAAGCACCATCCTTGAGCAGCAGAGCTAAAAGGACACTGTCTAGACCCAGAGAGTTCAAGTTTCAGAACAGGTACATATGAAAATATTTGTAAAGGACACATAGAGTATTTGTGATTTGTCTTTAAATATAGACACTCCAGAGCTGTGTGCATCTGCAGTTATTTAACTTTAAATAACTAAAGATTCTGGTTCACTGCTACATTTGCCACACCACAATTTCAGCATCAAGGGCTAGCTTTGCTAGGGGCACTAGTGGACCATGTACACAGAAACATGTAAAGTCCTGCATGGAGTTCTCTAGAGTTTGTGATGGCAGAATTCCAGGTCCTGTGTCAGGGTATCAAGAGGTCATGTGGTATTTGGTGGTCCCTTTAATTATCTTATTATCATGGCTATGCATTCATGTGAATTTGTACTTACTTACTAACTTGGACATTTCATAAACGCCACCATTCAGATTAAGACATTAAACTTTAAAACCAAGCCAGTTTAGCTGGGTGTGGTGGCTCACGCCTGTAATCCTAGCTACTCAGGAGGCTGAGATCTGAGGATCAAGGATCAAAGCCAGCCAGGGCACAAAAGGACCTGAGACTCTTATTTCCAGTTAACCTCTAGAAAATGGGAAGTGGGGCTTGGCTCAAGGGTAGGGCGGTAGCCTTGATCTGAAGAGCTCAGGCACAGCGCCCAGGCTGAGTTCAAGCACACACACACACAAAAAAACAGTTTAAAGAAATTCACAAGAAAAGAAATATTGGCTATAATTATCTTCTTGGTTGAAACTTCAAATAGCATGATTCTGTGGCCTCCCGATATTGGGAAAATGAAGAGCAGGCAAAACAAACTGGGCATGGTCACTCATTCCACTTGAATATCGAGAGGATCATAGTGGGGCCAATGCAGGGCATTATAACATGTTGTAACGTGAGATCTCCGTCTCAATGACTAAGGTAAGCAAACGCGTTACCCACATCTTTAATCCTACCCACTAGAGAGGCACAGATAGGTAAGATTTCAATCTGAGGTTGGCCCCAAGAGGAGGGGGAATACAAGACTAGCTGAAATATAAAGTAAAAAGGGCTGGGAACATGATTCACATTGTGGACTGCCTCCCTAGAAAGTGTGAATTATGATATTCAAATCCCAAAAGTGCCAAAATGAGAGGGGAGGAGGGAAGGAGGCAAACAAGAAAGAAGCCTGGAGCCAGCCACTGGTGGCTCACATCTACAATCTTAGCTACTCAGGAGGCTGCCATCTGAGGATCACGGCTTACAGCCAGGCCAGGCAGGAAATTGTGTGAGACTCTTATGTCCAGGTAACCATCTGAAAGCCTGAAGTGGTACTGTGCCTCCAACTGGTAGAATGCTAGCCAGGAGCAAACAGTGCTCATGTACAGTGCCCAGGCCCTGAGTTCAGGCCCCATGACTGACAAAAAAAAAGACAGAAATCTAGTGGAATTGAGAGAGAGGCAGAGGTAAAAATGCCCAGATTAAACTTTCCTAACATCTCAGTTTTGCTCTGGGCAGAACCGGACCATTAACACAGGTTGTTTACCTGATTCACAGTGAAGGTGTACTCTATCACATGGCCCAGACCCCGAGCATTCCTGGAGATCCTCTCCATACAAGTAGGAGTTGAGTTCTCAAGAATATACTGCAGCAGCAGCAGCAGGACCCAAAGTATGGTGGCTTGAAGACAGATTTCTTAGGTCGCCAGTCAAGAGGGATGCTGGGCAGCCTGACCTACTCTGCTTTGACCTTCCACTGTAACATCTCCACAATGACACCACCCAGGGTCTGCCTACCTTCTTACCCCAGGGGATTTGTTCCCTGAGCACAACAGGCCACCAATCAGCCACATTCCTACCATTTGCTCCAAGGACAGATGCCATATTGGCATCTGGTAGTCGGAAACCTTGATGATGATGTCACATAGGAAGCGTGGGGATCGCAGGCACTCCTTTCCACCCAATTATTCATGGAAAGCATAGTCCACTTGACTGGTAAAAGAGTCTAGTGCTCAGTGAAGGCATGGCCTGAGGACTAAGCAAGCTTTGATCGTGTGGTTGGATGATCAAACCTACCGACGAGAACCATGAAACCAATAGAAAATCTGTTAAAATGTATGATTAGAAAGGGGTGTGATGGATGCTGGGTTGTACAAGACAGGCTTGTTCCTCTGTTGGAGGATGCCATTGGCTTCTGGACTGAAGGCTTGTGCTCTCGTTGATTTCAGTTCCTTTCCTCTGAAAGGAGGATCTGGAGGTAGGGGGTGAGGTTCTCTTCTGTGGACTCAAGAAAGCTGACACTGATGTAACGGACCCAGCCATCCAACTCAACCAAGATTGATTTGAGAGGTATTTGCCTCGTGGGCTGATGGGGCCTTTTTTTAGTTTAAAACTGCTTTGTCAAATAAGCCTTATCTGCTATTCAAGCAACTTCTGTACCCTCAGCGCCTGATGGACCACAGTGATAGCTCGGGTACTTTTCTTAGGATCAGAAGAGTGTAAAATCATACCAGGACTCTACATGTGAGATTGTCACTGTAATTATAATGGGTAATTATTTCCCAGTACCCACTATGTATTTTGTTGGTATCACCTCAGTTCTTCCCTAAAAGAAAATAATGAGTAAGAGTGTAAGACAGAAACTATTAAGTGTGTTTCTTGAATAAAGATGAAACACATCATCAGATTCTATTTTCTCACAGTTCATCCTGAGAGAAAGACACCTCTTGGTGAAGTTATAGCAGCAAACGCTAGACAGGGGACTTTCTCCCAGCACTGCTGTGAGGAAGGCTTGTTACTCACGAGCTGGGGATTAGACAAGGCCTCTGAGCCTGAATGGGAGCTGCTGTCTTTCACAGAGAAAGTTATTCAGACCAAGTCATGACTCAAATCACAAGGTCCAATACCATGGCTCCCAATATATTTTGTAAGGGGTCTGAAGGAAGCATTTTTCTACTTTGTAAACCACACAATCTTTGTCCCCAGAGTTCACCTCTGTCAACTGTAATGCAACACAGTCACAGAAATAGAAAAGGATGGATTGATCTGTGTTCTCATAAAAGTTTCCTTACCAAAGAGGTGGAAAAGCAGATTTGGCTTGTAGGCCTTAGGGTATCAACATGTCACCCCCACCTTCTAGGTAGCTCTGCAGCTTGGGAGACTTGTCCTTGGCAATCCCAAAACCCTATGACTCTGTATTTACTAGAGACAATTAGTACTGAACTGCTCTGTGGTAAAGCATGAAATGCTTCTATCTGCTTCTATCTTTGCTTTTAAATCAGAAATCAACGTCTTACAAACTTCAGTATGGGCAATGCTGTGACACTGTTGGGGGCTGACTTAATTATCAAAACTAAAAGCAGGAACTCTCCTCTTCCAAATAAACAAGTGCTCATGGGCAGCCATGGAGGGAAAGTTTGCTTTCCATAGAGGAAACCATCTTGACCTCACACAAATCTGTGCCAAGGCTACACCAGATGCTTCTTGGCTAGTTGAGATTTCATGCTCCCATCCTAGGCAATCCAGTTCAGACATCTCCCCCACACCAGCACATACACCATGAGCCATTCCTTTGTTAAAAAGAGCATCTGTTAAACAGCTTTTAATAATTTTTTAATCTTATTTTATCTGAGAACATCTGTGGCCATCTGTAACCGCCCCCCCCTCGTATTTCACTTTTAAGTCTGATACAACTATCAGATGTTTATGCACAGATTCTGGGCATTATCGAACAGACATCCATTATACCAATGTCATAAGGCATGCCAATCTCAGCAGGGGAAGTGACAGCATCCTTATCAAACCAGCTAGCTTCTTGATTAATTTACTGCTGTTGTCAATAACAGCTCATGGTAGAGATGGATCTGAACACAGTTCCCCAATGATTCTCTTCCTCTTTTGAAAAGACTGAATCTTCAGATCCCAATGCTGATTTTCTACATTGTAGGTATTATTCTCCATATAACTAAGTGCTTTAATGAGAAGATGAATTCCTCTTTTACACATGTCTTCAATATAAGAGAGACTTTCACCTCTTCCCTCCAACTGAGGGCAGTTTCCATTTTTTATCCTCAGGCAGCATCTAACTCTCCCTTTTGCAGATCTAGGAAAACTGGTTTAAAGATGATCTGTTATTCAAACCAGTCCTGCTATGAGTAGTTAACCAAAAGCATGCCAATGTACAAGTCACTTGCCTTGGTTTTAGGGGCCTCATATTTGTTTCTTTTTGGTTACAGAGTTGTACCTTCTCTATACTTCAATGAGCTCTCCCAAATCTCATTCTCCTTGTTTTTAAGAATGAGTTACATTGACACAGTGAATTTCTACTTGTTGGCAGGTGTGTGGTGCATCCCAGCTACTGAGAGGGTAGAAATGGAAGGATTGCATTCTGAAGCTCACCCAGGCAAGATCCTGAGACATTTCCTGAAAAGCAAACTAAAATAAATGAATAAAGCAAGCAAGCTAAGGATATGGCTCAAGTGGCACTTGCCTAGAAGTACTCCAAATTCAATCCCTAATACTGCCATAACTGAATAAACACATGAATAAATAATTGCCACTCAATAATTTCACACAATAGCCATATTGGTTATTTTTTTTAATTTTTGCCTTTCTTTTTGCATTTCACAGCATAGAAATTTTTTTGGAAGCACTGAGTGTCATTTGATGGGTTGAGATGAACTATAGAAGTTTGAACACTGCCCTAAGACAAGCAACAGATCACTCTTGGCAATTCATATCTAAATCCTCTTGTGCTAGTAATTTTGGGTCTCTTAATCACCTATTGGAAATCCGCTTTTAATTTTTCAAAAGACCTCTAACCTATCCAATGTATTTTTTTTATTATGAAACTGGTTAGCAATGTCCCCTCTAGGAGTTTTAGGGCATGTCTTTTTCTTTATAGTTCCACACTGATCATATCCTTGATCTGTCAACACTACTGTCAATGGGCTGTGGGATACATCACAATGGCCATGGCTCTACAATGCACAGAAAGGCTGTTATTTGGAAATAAGGACATGACTGTGTGTGCAGAAGTTAGACTGAAGTAGATACTAGGTAGTGACCTACTTAGACAACCTTCAAGATGTTCAGGGCAGAGGAGGACAAAGAGCCTATTTCTCCAAAAATGAATGCACAGAAGTTCCATTTTTTAAATCTATCAAACAATAATTACAAGTCTTGGTAAGAATTTTCATTTTTCTGTATGTCCATCCCATAGTCTTTTACCTAAGGGACTTCCAAACCCATGGTGAAAGTGAGGGCCTTATCCTTTACCGTAATAGTCAAGTTCATTTGGAGAAAAAGTGGCCATTTGACTCAAAGACATACTTGCTAGCTGGCTAATCTATGCAATAGGCATTGAGAATGTAGTTTTCCAAGGTGCAAACCTCTACTTTGTATTGAGCATAATGAGGGAAGAGGGGGAGAGAAGGAGGGAGAAACTCATAGAATTATATACAAAAGTTTCTGTGTCCCATGCAATGAGTTCATCTTGGTTTCCATCAACCATATCCCTGCCCCAGGTCCTGTCCTTCACGACACTGGCTCTTTTTCCCATGGGCCTTTACATTATCCCTCTGCATCTTTCTATTTAACACCCCTCACACACATACACACATTCCCTGAATTGTTCTTTGCCATTGAATACCAAGAGACAAAGAATAAAAGGAGATCCAAGTCAAGCACCAATGTTTTACGTCTAAACTCCTAGCTACTCAGGAGGCTGAGATCTGAGAATCACGGTTTGGAGCCAACCCACAAACACACACAAAAGAAATGGGAGACAAAGAATCACGGTTTGGAGCCAACACACAAACACACACAAAAGAAATGGGAGACAAAGAAATCTAACATGTCCAATAAGTGCCTTAGATATCAGCTTCATTCAATGTGTGCTTCCCTTAGTGTACACATGTTGACACATGGCATTCATGCAGCAGACTACGCTACTCAGTTCCCCAGAGTCTGCGTTTTCTTTCTTGCAGAGTAGAAATAACTTTGAGGATATGAAGGGATTTTGTGACTCAAAGTGTAGGGTGCATTGGTTTGCTTGGGACTGTATACCACAAGCATTTCTTGCACCATGAGATTTGCTAGGGACCCTTTGAGCCATGTCCCTTACTCCTTACAGAGTTAGGGATCTTGCAAGAAAGATGGGCTTTCAACTCTGATTGGTTGGCTGTGGCTGTTCTGGGAACTCTGTTGAAAGAGATTCTGAGGAAGCATCTGGCAGCGTGTAAAAATGTTGAGATTGACTGGCAATGCCTGCCAGGATGTGAACTCACACATTCTGTCTCATAGATGATTTGCCCTCTCAGAAATGAGGCTCTTCTCATGAGACTTCTAGATTTGGACTTGGGTGTGGGAAGAAGAATCACACTCAACTGATTGACTCTTTTCCTCAGTGGAGCAAAAGGCCAGAGAAACAGCAAAGAGAAAGGCATCACCTGAAGGGTAGACCTCTCCATTTCAATCTGAGAAAATCCAGAACACCCTATAAGACTGGCTCTGCTCTAACAGGTGCTCTTCACTTTTCCTCAAAGCTGTTCTGTCAAGTGTGATAGTGAAGGTCTGACATGGCGTCTGCCCTGAAACCCAGATGTTCATCAGTTTTGTGGGCTCCAAGAACTCTCCTGGCTGCCTCCGTGCCTTTAGAGGCACTGACACAACACTGGCGGCGCAGTCATTCACAACCACAGCTCCCTCCTCAGCTCTGCTGGCCTTGCCCAGACCTTGTGTATTTTCCTACATAGAGATGAAAAGGTATACAAATGTCTCCAGGTGCAAAGCCGTAGCTGTCTCGTCATACATTCTCGCTTAACACATGCATCTGCAGTGTTTATTTTTTTCTTAATTTGATTTCCTTATTTTTGCATTTTTTTTGCAAACCCTTCAACACGGTGCAAAGCAAGTCCTTTGTTTGTAAAACAACCAAACCCTGCTGGTTTGGCTGCCTGACTTCATTATTTCAACCCTGAGATTGACAGTAAAAGACATAATAGTTCAATAAAAGTATTGTCAGGAAAAAAAAAAGGTATGATGACATACCAAGATGTAGGCTTATGATAAACTAGTAAAAAAAATTGATGAAAACCAGAAACACATAAGGCTGCAATTTAATCTTTTATTTGAAATATAAATATTGTTACTATCAAGCTTGACAGTATAGAAAATGTGTGCCCTGCAGCCTTCTGACAAAACAAAATTTATATTTAAAACTTCCTGAAATAATACTTTTCATTCATAGGTTCTTGTCACCTTGCAATGGCTCTTAGTCTATTGTATGGCCCTGCACCTTTAATTATTTTATGCCTAGGAGACACATTTTAAATAGAAGAGGAGGGTTACAAGAGTTTTGACAGCTAAAGCTGATTAAAATACTGACAACACGCACTCCATAGAATTCCCTGAGGTTTTGGTCAAAGATCTGTAAGGAAGTTAAAGATGAGACTCTAAAATTTAAAAAAAAATACAATCAAATATTTTTATCTACCAGGATAAATATTCAGGCAAAGTTCATGTCATTTGTTGCCTGGACCTTGCTGGAAAAATGCTCAAGACAAATTCCCTTTTCAAATGTTACAAAGCCAGGACTGGAAGGCTGGTCAATGGATTGAGTTTGCTAATCTGTTTCCAGTTAACAAAGCATAGGGCCTCTGTCCAAGGCCAGCTGTTTCATCTCATTTGCCCGAGGAGAAGACAGGCTGGATGGCTTGCTTATTTATTTATCAGCCTCTTTTTACAAGGGTGTTACCAGCTGGGAAGGCTTCCTGGACCATGGCTGATCTAGTCCTCACGTTGTTTCTTATTAAGTCACATTAAGGAGTGTGACTTTTATAGTACCCAGTGAAAATCTACTCTCTACCAGTTCACAGGCCCCTGTTGTCCCCAATGCCAAGGCTAGTAAGCTAGAGGTCACTGCAGAAAAGGATCCAGAAAACTGAAGTTATCTCTGAAAGTATGATGGTCTCTTGATGTCTGAGGCCTGGATTTCAGGGCAGGGTCTTTATAAGTGGGCTAGGCCTCATGCTCATTCATTCATTCATTCATTCACTACAGTGTTAATGTTCAATGCATACCTACTAGGGGTGGGAACTGTAGCACCATCTAAACACCATGGCCAAAGGAAAATCGACAGGTAGAGATATCGATGGTCATGCCAAGAGAGAGAAACAAGACAACTGTGTGAGACCACAGGCACACAGGCCTTGCCTTTGGCTTCTGAATGATTTATGGAGACTCATGTAAGATGACCAAAGACAAGATGTCACTACAAGATTCAAAGTCCTTCTCACCTTGAGAGGCAGGTCAACTTCTAGTAGAAAATGGCTATTTCTTTCTAGAGTACATACATTAGTCTGGAACCTCTGCCTTCCAAATGCACTAACAAGTCTGTCTAAGAAGTCATTCCTGAGAAACCAAAGGTAGACCATGTACAAACTAGGATACCATAAGGATGAAATAAAATCTGTGGCATTATTGCAACCTATGACCTTAGTGACCAAATCGATGCTAGAAGCCAAGCCCTGTATCCCAGGGTTGTACATTTTCCTGGCCCAGGAGCTAGAGATAAAAATGGAATATCAGACGAGATGGTATTAGAAGGACCCTTCTATGCTTCATGCCAACACAGTGAACTGGCAGATAAAGGCTGAGTATGTGAGTTGCAGAGTGGTTGGAATACATCTGTTCCCTACCCTAGAGTCAAAGGATCTCCCTTATTCCAGCCATCGGCATGCAATGACAAGAATGTGCAGGGGTAGTTCTGTCTAGCCCCAGGGGACATCACAAAGTTATAAGGATTCAGAGAGATGCTCAGTACATCTGAATTAATGGAGAAGGAAGAAAGGTAATGAAAAAGTGAAGGAAGGAAGGAAGGAAGGAAGGAAGGAAGGAAGGAAGGAAGGAAGGAAGGAAGGAAATCAGAGAAGGAAGAGGGAAGGAAAGAAACAAAGCATCATCATTGTTCATGACATTCTGTCTGAACCCAAAATCTGACCCTTCCAGAATTGGGTTGATTTTTCTCTTATTTTTATGTACCTTTCTTTCGACTTCAGGGAAGACCACATGTAGAGTTTTATTCATGAGTCCATAAAATGAAACAAAAACACACGAGTGTCAACCAGCACCAAGATTCATTCCTAACCAAGAACTGAATACACACCCACACACACACACACACACACACACACACACACACACACACCCCTACCTTTCCTCAGGGTTAACAGTAAAGGAAAAATGAGCAGTGGGGCTCCAGGTCTGGGCCAGTGGGAGTGGGAGGGGACTCATGGCATCTCCTAGACCTTGGTCATGTCTCAAGATGCCGTCTTTGCACCGACTCTCAGTGCACATCTAAAACCAATGTGTGAATAACACCCTCAGCTAATGCCAGGTCTTCCCACAGATGCACAGGCTGTTCCTGACTTTATGACGGTCTTGTTCATCATCCAGACATAAGGAAACTGGAGTAGCAGATTCCACTGATACCCAGCACTCCCCGTGTCCAATAATAATCAAACCATGTTGCCAGGAAAACAGCCGCACAGCTACATGCAGGAAATCTTGTCCAATTTAAAATCTCATCCTTTTTCAAGGTCCAACTCAAAAGCAATAATCCCATGTAGATCTTCAAATCTTTCTCCCCAGGTAGGATCAAAAGTTCCCCCTGGAAATGGCGCTGTGCCTCCGTGGTAGAGTGCTCACCTGGGACAAAAGAAACTCGGAAACAGCACCCATGTCCAGAGTTCAAGCCCCAGGACCAGCAAAAAAACAAACAAAACTCCTCTATGCATTACCATGCAGTGATAAAGATTAACATAATAATGATGGGGTCTCCTGAATATCAGCAGAGTTTTGACCATAAGGTATACACTTTCTGTCTAATTCATATTCAGTCTTTACAACAAGGATTGTGGGAGACAGACATCATTCTTTCCATTTTACAGATGTAGAAACAGAGACTCAGATCATTTTAATCAACTGAAATGCACACAGCTGGTACAGAGGACAAGGCCACGTGTCTGGCAATAGAGTTTTATCTCTTCGGTGCTTAACAAAATGTCTGATTCACAGCAGATGTTTGGAAAGAGTTTGGTAAATAAAGAAATATTGAATGAGCTGCTGAGATGTTAACTCTAATCTTTCCACATCAGCATGTTTACTTTCCTTTCTCTTTATGAACAAATCATCCAGAAATACAGACTTCGAAAAGAATGACACCCCCAGGGTCCCATTTAGGACTAGATATACTTTGTGGGACTCAGGGCAAAACAACAATGCATGACCCCTTTGCAGAATGTATTAAGAAATTCAAGATGGCAAACACATATTATTAAGCATAGGGCACACACACACACACACACACACACACACACACACACACACACCCCTGGAGGCACTCCTACCCCCATTTGACATGTGAGAGATCTGGACAAGGGCCTTTCACATGGAACTCAACGGAGTCCTTAGCTGAGTCATACTTTCTCATTCTCATACTCTTTGTCCCTGACTAAAAATAACTTCCACATTCTGAGCCCAGGAGAAATCCTAGCAAAGAAGTCACTGGCCCAGGACCCAAGCTAGAGATACCGTGGGATCCGTCCTCTTGGTGACCATTGTCATCTAATTTTGATTTCAATGTTTTATTTCTTGAGGGGAAAAAAAACAACCAGCTGCCCACAGTAAAACTCATTGCTGAAATCTGGAACCTACCATTTGTCTTATTCAAGTAGTTTTTGTTTCTACCTCAGGGCCTAAGCCTGTGGCCTCCACTGGCTGAGGGGAGTGGGACAGGGCTCAGACATCATTCAAAACTCTCAGGGGACCTGTGAAAACAAGCTACGCAAGGAAAAAGGGCCACAAAAAGTCCCAACGCAAGAAATTTGAGGCCACATTCTACTGGCTATTCTTCAAGCGGGAGGCCCTCTTGCACCTCCAAACTGTTCCTGAGAAAAGATGCCTTTTGAATCATAACTTTATGTCCTTCCAACAAACAAGACAACCTGCAAACTCCCAAAAGAATAGTAATACACACTTCACTCCAACCAGGAATCGTGGTTCTAGTCTTTAATCCGAGACTCTTTGGAAGGGAATGTGGGAATGGAAATTCAAGACAAACCTAGGCATAAAGAGTCACAACAGACCATCTCAGGCAATAGTGACCCTCAGTTGTTTCCAGTCCAGGAATCCCAGCTTCCTCTGCCTCCTGGCGTGAAACCCCAGTGGTGTCCACAGTAATGCAGAGGCTGCCCTCACCTTTTCATCTGAATCATGAAGGTTAGTTTATTTTAGTCCCAGTAATAATAATAATAAAAAGTTGAGCAAGGAGGGGAAATGAGATAATGGATGGATATGTGAAAAGAACTCATAATTAGTCTTTGAGGTCTTTAATTATTTTGGCACAGCTTAAAATGAGTATTAAGTAGGTGAGGGAAGCTGTCAGGGGATTTATCCTAGGAAGACTCAGCTAATTCACAGGGATGTTACAGGGCTGGATAATTGAGAACTCTCAGGCTTATGAGTGGTGAGCAGGGGAAGAGAGTGCCCAGTGTGATTGACTTCTTCCTTCCAGTCAACCCAGCTCTGCTGCTTTCCCATCACTGTCCCTCTCACCCCAGGGGACCTTTCAGTCCTGGACTCACTCGGATGCTCAGCCGACCTGCCTGGGCTCACTGGAGATGGTTGGACAACCATCTCACGTCATTTGCAGATAGAAGTTGTTATAAAATCTGCCTCTCTGAGTGTGGCTGGACATGAATTCAGGTCTTCCTTAGATGTAATTCATAACAGCACGTTTGCAAATCCAGGCCAGATACTTCCCCATCTACTAATACAGGAGATGCATTCTGTCGTGTGCGGATCTTTACCAGAGCTCCCATGGCCCAGAGAGTGGATCTGGGGCCCAGATCTCTGTGAGAGAGAATAGATGGGAAATTTAGAGGGCAAGGTGTTACACCTCAGTGGATAGGTAGGCAAGACTCAGGGAAACAAACACCCTCTCCAACCTGAGTCAGGCAATCCAGCTCATTATTGCTTTATTGTGTTTTCATTAACACTTAATATCATTCTGAATCTCTCCCGGTAAGCTATTCTTCTATGTTTCCCCTGCATAATGCCCTAAATAGAAATAAATTGCAACATTAGTTAACGGCATTACATCATGTGAATTTTAAACACCACAACTTGGGAAAAATAAAGCTTTATTAGGATTCAAGTTATAAATCTGCATTAGACAAAGCAGAAGATATTTTTGGAAAGCATTGGCTATTTGAGCTGCTGAAAGAAAATCAGTTCCTTTGAATTCTTCTAATGCTGTTGTGGCTTCCACTGGTGACAATGTTTCATGGCCTGCCTTCAATACACTGCTGTGCTCGGCTTCAGAAAATGGGAAGGGGACAGGAGAAGAGAAACAGAGTTGGAGTTTGATTAATTTGAACTTAAAGCTGACCACAAAATACCAAACTAAGAAGGTTCTGTTTTAAAGAAATTGAAGCTAAATCTTATAAACAACTCTTGTATGTATTATGTCACATCCAATATTTTTTTCATATATTTTTATTGTAATTAATAGAAGGGTTACATTACATTCATCAGATAGAAGGTACATTACATCACAAATATTGATACCCTTTCTCATGTCCTGTTTCCCATTTCCCTCCCCCCACCCACCTCACAACTTGATTTCCCCCTTCCCTCTCCTATTTCAAACAACCAATTAAACATATATGAAATATATTAGATAACAAGGTGAAATATTGTAACAATATGTGATAACCAAGGAACAGTAAAAGAAATGAGAGATAACATAGTACATCAAGGACAACAATCATTCATTACATGGCTTTTGTTTCTATATCCTGGAGGTCCTTACATTTAGCATCATACTATATGGCCTTTTGTATCTAGATTTTGTTCTATTGTGAATCTCTGCTAGGAGAGCCCAAGGTTTCTACTGATTATGACAAATGAGGGAAACCATTGAACCTATGTTCTTTCGCGTCTGGCTTACTTCACTTAATATGATTTTTTCTAAGTCTTTCCATTTCCTTACAAATGGGGCAATGTCATTCTTTCTGACAGTAGCATAGAATTCCATTGTGTATAAATACCACATCTTGTTGATCCACTCATCAACTGGATTGGTTCCATGTCTTTGCTATGGTAAATAGTGCCGCAATGAACATCGTTGTGCTAGTGGACTTAGTCACAGCCAAAATTTTTAAAATCTCAAATCTGGATAACTGAATATTGTCATTATAGGGACACCATGAATTTTATTTATTAATCGGTATGTCTTTTGTTAAAATAGGAAGCAAATCTAGAGTCAGTAAAACCTTGGCTTTACAGTTTGTGAAATTGGGTTGTTTTGTTGACTTTGCCAAGGGTCACCATGTAAAGTTGCATAGGTTTCTCAGTACAAAAAAAAAAAGAAAAAGAAAGTTGTCTAGCAGCCAGAATACATGAGGGTTGGATCTCACTTGTATCCCACTTAGAAAGTCTACCAGGGCATTGCTTTAACATAGTCAATCTTGCCCTTCTCTGACAAGGTGATGCTGACAGGGCCATCATATAGGAAGTAGTTTGTCCACGTGACAGAGGAAGAATCACAGACATCACAGAATTACTGTGGGGATTTTTAAAAAACACTCAATAAGGCATACAGCATACTGTCTGATACTATACACTTTTTTCACCACACATTTTGCCATCCTAAATATAACCTGCAAACAGAATATATGTTATGAGTTCCACTCTGGATGTCCTGCCTTGTACAGTCTCCTACACAACCTTTTTATAATGAGTTTTGCAGGGATTTAGAGGACTGGGAAAATATTACTTTTAATCACAGATCACATTATCATCCTATCTGTGGATGTGATGATGGACATTATATGACATTATTTATCAAAAAGCAACATAGAAATCAAGGCACAAATCGTAAAAATGCTTGATGAAGGCATCTTTACAATCTTATTGGAAAAGATGACACTTAAAATAAGAACGCAGTCTGGCTCTCACTAGATGACTGAACTGACTTCTTTAGGCCAAGTTCTATTCAGTGGATTGGATCCCAGGTATTCAATCTGATCCAGTTATAATCACTGAACTGTTAAAAGCCACCAATGATGAGATAAGATCTCATCTGTTCTATTCAAACTACTCATCTATTGTTTGCCACTTGACAAGTGGACTAACTAATGTGATTAATATATGGTTGAGTTAGTGGCAGCAGAAAGATACCATCTATGATTGAGTCAAGAGGAAAAGTATACAGAGTGCAGATGCACAAGACAGGAAACAAGACTGACAATGCCTGAGGCCTAGACTCTGCATTATATTAGCAGATGACCTGTCCATAGGACAAACGCTGGCCAATTAGGGGACCCTGCAAGGGGGCATCAAGCAGACTTCCCTCCCACATCACTTGCAATTACCTCATGCTAAAATCTGGGGCAGGGAGCTGAAGTTTCAAGTCAGAAACTCGGTGCATTTTGTTAGAGAAATGAGGGAAGAGATGGCATAAAAATCCCAAAGGCAAAGAGAAAGCATAAGGGACTAGTAGATCAAAAGGGAGCCATTTGTTTCTGCTGTAATCTTACATCTGTTGTGTGTCTGTGGCTGATACCTGCCCTGAGATTGAGTTTATTGTATCCCACGACTGATGGGTGGCAGTTTCAAGTGGGAAGGTTTAAAAGGAAATCAGTTATTCCAAAGAACAATGTAACAACAGTAACAGAGTAAATGAGAACAGTAATAGAAAATAAGAAAATAAGTTCAAGGTAAGGAGATGTGTGCACGTGTGTGTGTGTGTGTGTGTGTGTGTGTGTGTGTGTGTTAGAAAATGCTATTATCACATACTCTGTGCCAATCTTTCAGCGTATTTAAACCCTTGGAATGTTTCCCATGTTTACTCGTATTGATTTTATAATTAAAGAGTTGAGCTTTTGAGGTAAATCCCAGACTGTAGAAAGCATTGCCACCTTAGAAGAACATATATGAACTTCGGAGAAGGGATACTCTTGGTGAGAGAGGAGATTGACATTGTAAATGAGGCAGTGTGTAGGTCAGGAAGTAAGCATCATTCTTATTATACTTCAAACTCAAAAAAAACAAACCTTAGACGAAATGACTGTCAGACTTACCTTTAGACGTTTTAAAGATTTGCTGATGGTAAAGCTGGTTTTGGGGGGCTGGATGGGTTTGGTTCTGTACATACATGTAGTGGTTCCCACTACAGCAGTAGAAACACAACAGCTTCAACACCTCCTAAAAAAATTGCCTGTATTCACCTTTTGTAGCTGTCACTCCCCTATCCCTACAAACCAATGGCAACCATTGTTTGCTTTTGTTCTTGGTCACTATTCTCTTTTTCAAGAAAGTCACATAAGCAGATTATAATATTTGTCTCTGACATTTGCAAACGTGAACTTGTTATTTGGTTTCCCTGCCCTACTTCCCCTCTTTCTTATGTATGGCGCTATAGGAACTGTAGGGAGTGCATGCCACAGAATAGATGTTCTACTCCTATTCACTCTGCCTCTTGATATCGCTGTCCCAGAAAAGGGGGGGGTGACACTTCTTCTGAGGTGTGAGAAGACACATGTATACCAAGTCTACATCTTACGTCTGAGAAGTGGTGGGAAGGGGAAGGGAAGTGTTCATGGTTGGATAAGTGTTAGGCGACTTTAAGCATGAAGCCTCTGGTCCAAAGAATCTGTAAAAGCAGAATGTAAGTTTCAAAGGAATAAGCCTAGGGGACTACCACAATGTTCGAGGTATCGATAGCAAAATTTCTATTAATATACAATAGCACCTATTGAGATTTCACCATAGTTCTTAAGATACTATAGCAAGTAAATATATGTACTTAAAGTCCAGTCCCTATTTTCTAGAGATTAAAGGAATATAGAAGAGATGGTTCATATAGCTGACTATCCAAAGGCAACCAAAAACAAAAGAAATATAATACATGGCATATAATAACAATAGTAAGTGTTTTGAAACACAAAGTCTCCAGATTGTGACATTAAATACTTCAAGATTAAGATGGGATGTTTTACTAAAGAATCATTTAGAGCCAGGTGCAATGGCTCACACCTATCATCCTAACCACTCAGGAGACTGAAATCTGAGGATCAGGATTTGAAGCCAGCCTGGCAGGAAAGTCTCCATGAGACTCTAATCTCCAGTTAATCGCTTAGAAGCTGGAAGTGGCACTGGGTTTCAAGTGGTAGAGCACTGGAACAAGAAGGCTCAGGAACAGTGCTCAGGCACTGGTTCATGCCTCCCAACCAGAAAATAGAACTTTCAGAACCAAGCATGGTGGTAGACATCAGTAATCCCAGATACTCATGAGGCAGAACTAAGAGGATTGCAGTTCAAGAGTGGACAAGGCCAAAGCAAAATCCATGCCTAGAAAATGAACTAAAGGCCCACTTGGTAAGTGTGAGGTCTCCAGTTCAATCCTCCATATTGCCAAAGAACAAAACGAACACCAGGGAAACAGAAACCAGGAGTGTAAACTGCTATGTTCAGTGTCCCCAAAGGTTCTTACTTCCAAAACAACTGGGTGAATTTGCCCACTGGGGTCAGTGGCAGCAATTCTGTCAAGCTCTGAACATTCCCTGCGTGAACATTCTGTTTTCCTTTTGTCAACTCTGTGAATCACATTCTCTTCCCGGTGTTGGCTGCCAGAGTGCTCAGATGCCAGTCTGCAGCCTGCCTCTTTCCAGGGAGCTAGAAAGCCCGCTATGAACTTGTGTACTTTGTGTGCTGACCTTAGAGCTGGTTTGTTTGTCTGTGGTAAGTGTGTGTATCACTCACACTCTTCTAGAAGAAACACTTTGGCAAGAACCCTTCTCCAGATATTGAGTTTCATCCCTCTAGAGGCTGCTCTCCTCACAACGGCCAAGGCAATTGTTCTATAAAGTCTGCAGGGAATCCATCCATCTGTCTACAATCATCTCTCAGGTCTAAGACCTCAGGAGACAGGGAGATGAGTTATCTAAGCCACCTTCAGACCCAGACCAACCATGGCCAAGTGTCTCCATTTCCATTAAATAGGAGCCAGTACTGTTAACCCACACACATCCTCTTTCACCAATCTGTCTCATGCTGTTACCTACAACCAACCTTCCACCCAAATCTAAATTCCCTTTCTTCAGGTCACACTTAATAGTATCTCCTCTCAATTTTATCAGACAACTTCTCCCAACAGAAAGGCCCTTTCTCACTTCCTTCCATACCATACAAGTTATTGCAAATGTCAAGTCACAAATTCACTGACATACTCTCGCCATTCTTGTCACATGATGCTGCTACTATCCCTCTATGAAAGCATGTTTGTTTCTTATAAAGCTGTGCATACACAAATTTGGGCCACTAAAATAAAAGAAAAAAGCATGATTCTGATATAGCTTATAGTCAGTAATGGAAAAGATAAAACTGCTTAAGGGTAGATTGTGACAGTGTCAATGTTAGGAAATAAAATTGAGGGTTATTTAGAGTGCCCTTATCACTCTGTATATGAGTGGACAATTAATTTTTCCTAATTGTGTGTTTTTCATCTCCTTACCAGAGGATGAAATAATAATGATGTCATGAATTACTGTACACTGCTTTGTGCCGAGCCTTAGGCTATTTGCTTTATATCAGATGTTTCCTATCTTTGCTACATGTTACAAATATTGGGGAGTCTGTACTGCATTGCAGTCCATACCCCACCTATTAAGATAGGCACTTTGGGGTCCACTCAGTCACCCTCATCTTGAAAACTCCCCCAGCAACTTCAATGTACTACCAAAGTTGAAAGACATAATTTCCCCTGTACTATACCTGCATGGCCACAAACCATCACACAGAATATTGGTCAAAACAACAGAGAAAGGTCTTGCATGCCACAGGCACTGAACCAGGATTTCCCAGGGAGGAGACCTAGGAAGGTTACATTTTTAATCAGAGGCTCAAGTATTGTTTATCATCAAAGAATCACAGAAAGTCCTCTATTGACATTATCATTTCATTATCCCTTTTATGTGTTCTTTTCCTGTTACTGGTATACTTGCACAGATGAGAAAAGTGAGGGGTACTAGCCCATGGTAACTCTGAGCCAGGTGGGTTTCCATTAGCACTTACATCCGGAACCCCCATGGGGTTAGACAGACACAGAAGAAGGAAGCAGACCTCCAAGTGACAAGAGCAGAAAACTTTTGTTACCTGGCTATGTCTTACTCATCCCCAGAAAACTCACCTAATACTGACCCTAAGACCTTGTAAGCACAATGGATGAACTATAACCCAGTGAATCTTTCCTGGAAACATGGACCTCGGCAGATCAAATCACGTCCATGTACAGGGAAGGGCACAATACTCTTGCTCTTCTTCATAGGCCTCTGACGCGCCTCGGTGTGACTCGAGGCCACGGCTTAGCTTGCCTCAGCCCCAAATCTATAAAACTGGAGCGATGCCATTCATCCACTTCCTCGGGTAGCATTTTGGAAATCTCAACTCGCAGGCAGACACCAAACAATACTACAAATGTGCCGAAGGCAGACGGCGCTGCAGCCTCCCCGCACATGTGCACCATGCTCTGCGAAATTGCTCATTAGGGGCATTGTTGGAGAACCAGTGTGCCTCTCCCACCCTGTGATTTCCGCAAGTTCTGGAGAACATCTTGTAACTTATCATCCAGTCTCACTCCCCATCTCTCAGGGCTGTCTGGGGAGGATTCTTGGGGGGGAGGATCAGATGAGAAGAATTTTGATATGTACTGGAGGGAGAAGGTCCAGGCATTTGATTTAAATCCCCAGCTGGTTTGCCTCGGGTAGGCTTTCCACCCTAGACTCTCATGGCTGTCCTTGTCAGGCACCAGCAATCCTTCACTCTTACTGAGCATCAGTCTGCATTTCTCACCAGGAAATCTATACAGTCCCCGTCTTGATGGAAGAGGACTCGGACTACCAGCCCTGAAATATCGCCACACACACTCACACATATCTCAAGAATCCCAGCAATCTCAGCTTCAGAAATCATCAATCATCACCTTCATCCTCATCGTCATTACATAAATCATCAAATCCTTATCTTCATCACCATTAAGAATTAAAGCCAAGAAGGGAAACTGCTTTTGACTTCCAGACTTAACCCCCTTCAGTGGTGTTTTGCTATAACGATGGCACCGTTTCCACCAAAAGTGCTACATCATTTAGTCCCTGCTAAATGGTCTGCCTTTTGGCTCATCAACACTTCAAGTATTTTGAGCTTCAGAACACTTGATTTTATCACAAGCCTTTGCTCTTATTCCTCCACCTTTCTGGAATGGTCTATCCACAGGCCATTCAGTAATACATTTTGTCCTCCTCCACATCTCTGTAGAAATTCTCAAGTTTCTGTCATAGAATGTCCAAAGCTGTATGCAATCCCACTCCTGGTTCAATAAGAGATTCTATTGTATGACTGCTTTCTCCCAAATATGACCTAACACTATCTTCTATGCTTGTGTGTATTTTTTAAATCCTCTTATTGCTAGAATATCAGAACAATGACAATATATGGTGTTTTTGCCACATAACCTCCAGAATCTAATACACTTCCTATTCTTATCAGGTGCTCAATGACTACTTTGTGAATGAAGGAATATGAATGTCTCAGGCACACATAACACTTACTGCCTCAAAATCTATTACTTGGTTTATTTTTAGGTACTACTGCAGTTTGAACTCAGAGCCTAACACCTGCTGAGCAAGTGCTCTACCATCTGACCATGCCTCCTACCGATTTTACTTTATGTTTTATGCCTAGACTAGCCTAAGATTGTGATTCTCCTACATATGCTGCCATGTTGCCGGCACTGCAGGCACATGCTACTATGCCTGGCTTATTGATTGAGATGATGTCTCATTAGCTTTTTGCCAAGCTGGCCACAGACCATGATCTTCCTAAGTTCTGCTTCCTGAGTAGCTGGGACCACATGTATGAGACACAATGTCCAAAATGCTGACTTAATTCTATATTGAAAATAATTGAAGAAAATGGTAGCCATGGTTCCTCACGCATTCATCTCCTATTTCCTATACCAGCACAGCACTGCATTCTTCACAGGATCTTGGGAATAAACAGATGAGGACTTTAATGGCCCCTGTGAAAGATCATGGGGTGAATCCTGGTT
The DNA here is from genome assembly GCF_031878675.1 of Megascapheus bottae. Classification (NCBI taxonomy): domain Eukaryota; kingdom Metazoa; phylum Chordata; class Mammalia; order Rodentia; family Geomyidae; genus Megascapheus; species Megascapheus bottae. The sequence goes on along the minus strand of NC_143532.1, from coordinate 4,805,865 downwards.
ACTGAGCCTCAACCATGTGTCAGGCACTGCCTTTTGTGGTCTACATAGATTAACTATAATATACTGCAAAGTTGAGAAGGAACTTCTGCTTTTTTATTTGATCACAATCACCACTGGAGCCTAAGACATTAAGAAGCTTCACGATGAGCATGAGAGAAACACATAGACTCCAGAAATGCACCTCTGTTTCTCTTGCTCTGCAACTATTCTATTGTGATGCTCTATCCAATGGTACTAGAGTCCTAGGGAAACAAGGGTGACTTTCAGAGGAAATCAACAATGTCTCCAGAGAGAAAAAAGAGCCTAGGTGTACCCTATTGTCTGCACAAACCTCCAGCAACTCCTCCCATCCTGAGAGCATGTGCCAGGGGCTGCAGGAAGAAAGGGTCTCCCTGTTCCTGAATCTTGGTCTTGCTATGACTAATGGGGCATGACAGACGATGTGTAAGTTTGGGAATCTGGTTCTTAAGAGGCCTTGAAGTTTCTAGTGCCATTTCTCTTGGGATCTATGTGTCATGTAAAGAAGTTCAAACCAGATTCTTAAATGAAAGAACACAGAGACAGAGTCTAGCCACTCCCTGTCGTTTCAGGCCCCCAGTAGAACACCACTGAGTCACAGGACAGCAACACCACCTGGGGCAGAGATGATCCACCCCCACCTGAACTTGATGAAACCACAAAACTCTGAGCCAGTACATGCTTGTTGTCATAAGTCACCCGATTTTAAGTAGTTGAATGCAGATTTCAGTTTAGTAGATAACTGAACTGAGAACATGTCTATCTTAGCCAAATCTATTAAGCAGAGACCTGTGTTTTGGATTGAGTGCTGGTGACCTAACCATTATGAAACATAATATTTACTTCTACATTTCCCTAAAGAGTATCTTAGAGGCAGATACTGCCTTAGTAGTATTGCTTATCGCATCCAACCTCTCTCAGCTCCTTTCTCTTCTCCCTTTCATAGACCAGCTTCTGAAGGCAGTGCTATGGAGCATGGCCACACTGAATCATGGATATTGAGAGGTGTCCATACAAAACTGGCTGTGTCTACAGTTGAGATACAGGTCAAGGAAAAGAAAACAGGCTTGTAAAGGGAATTAATGGTCTTTTATTTTCTTTGGCCCCTGAAACTCTCAGCTCAGATTCTAATACTTCCCCAGGTAGAGGAAAATGACTGATGTGCTGCTTATGCAACAGACATGTACTGGTTAACCAATCTATACTGCAGCATTACAGTGAAGACCACAGGGTGATTATTTCAGAAAAGAATATAATACACATTAGAGTTTTCAGCTGGAAAAACAGCCCCATTCTTAGACAGCTCTAAATATCAGACTTAACAGCTGCCTTGCCAAGTCTATCCATAAAAGCCAAATGGTTCAGAAATTATACTAAATTATCCATATTGACTAAACTAATTCAGAATCATAAACCAGGACTTGGAAATCTTCAGTGTCTGGATATGTGCAATTCATATCAAGTTCACTATAATCTTTATTATCTAGAAGATGCCAATTGGACAAACTCAGATTCACATTTAATTTATGCATAATATTACTTAGCTTCTGAATCTTCTTTGCTCTAACAAAGGTATAATTGAGAGGTATAATTTCAAGCCAAAAAGAAAGAGAGAAACGATGTCATTATACTTCAAATAGCTAGGTTGTAAAAAAAAAAGGTTTGAAAGCTGAGTCTATGAGTCATTTTTCAGTTAACTAGTAAAGGATACATATTTGTTCAAGTATTTAAACATTTCTGAGTATGCTGAGCAGGGCTGGTGAGTTGGCCCAAGCCTATATCATAGCTCCCTCTTTCTGGCCACTTCTTAGCTAGTGGCATCCAAGTAATAAGCTCAGGTCAACAAAATGAATGAAGAAGGCCTATACTCTAGGCTATGGAGAAATACTGGTTTGGAGACATAAAAGAACACAGTCTACAATTCTGACTCCTCACTCCCTTGCCCTTCATCCTTTATTCTTTTGGAAAAACTACAAGGTGGTAGCAAAGAAAGAGAAAAGAGGGTCAGTTATCTGTTGCGTGTTGTATTTTTGACAGATTTGCCAACAGACTCCTTTGCTTTGGGGAGGACAAGGAAACCCCATCTGTTTCATTACTTCAAGTTCCGATGTCTGTTTCTTATGCCTGAAGGGATTTTTGGTACCCTAATGATACAGAAATTTCCTCAGTTTTTCCAGTCTGTAAAATTGGCTTGGTGATTTCTGCTCTGCAAAAACAGTCATGGGAAGTAAATGAGATGACAGCAAGGAAGAAATATATAGCCACACAAAACAAGTCATTGAATTACCCTCTTAGATAACATCAGAGGAGGCATAATAGTTGTTGTGTTTTAGCTCAGTACCTATTACTATGATGACCTTTACAAGCCAATAATTTCATTTTAGGAAAGGAAACATACAGAATAAGCATTGAAGAGGAAAAGGAAGTAGAATTTTTAAAAATTAATATTCTACATAATATGCTTGCAGTTTCTAATCTTTTTCGTTCATGCCATTTTTTCTGATAAATTATCTCTGCACATATACATATGATATACATATACTCAATATACATATACTCTCTAATATGTATATAATATACATATAGCCCCCTACCTTTAAAATCACCGATACACACAAATATATAGATATGATTGTGCATGCACACACATATTAGTTGGCCACAATGAAGATGTCAGGATCTGAATTCATCTGTGAAATCTTTCCCCAAAGGTTTTTAATATATTAAAGCTTGCTGCCCCTGTTCAAACCTCACTGAAGGGCAGTAACAATCTACATCTCTAAGACTTGCTCGCACCATCAAGACGCACAGTTTTACTCTCTGAAGCACAGCTGAACAGTGGACTGACTGATGAGCTGGCCATGTAGGATATTGGTTTGTTGTGTTTTTACCAGCAAATGGGAAATCAGCTTATTCCATGAACTCGGCTTTAGGGAGATTATTTCATTAGCTTTCAAGGTAATGTTATTAGCAGGCAGAAAATTCCTTTTGGCTTCTGAACACTCTTAATCTAACTCTGGGACTATAATACATTCCTAAGGTGGTTTCTATTGTGCTCAATATACTAAAAACATTGACTTCAACTTGTAAAGTCATAAAACACATGCAGTTATTTCCAAGTAACAATACCAGAAAGCCTGCATCATGCTGGGTTAATTCTTATTTTATTCTATTTGGCTTCATTTTCTCCATTCCACCCCCAAAAGTTGAGTCTGAGACAAACTCAAACTCCCAGCTGCAGGGGGCAATCAATACACAATGCGCTCTCATGTTCACTTAGCTTCGTGCGTGAAAGATTCAAGGAGGTCTTCTGAGAAAAGAAGCCATACATCCTCCAAGGACCCAGTAAAATATCTGACAGCACAATCCAAGAGCGAGTTGCCTCACTGGGGATCAACCTCAGCCATTTCCAAGGCAAACCAATGTCGCTTGGATCAGTTCCCTGTCCTTGAATTGAATTATTGCCCTGTGCAACCAGAAAGGCAATTATTGGTCAAATTTTGTATTCCCAGAGCTCAAGATATTTTGGTAATTCTCCAAGGAAAAAAATCAAAACAAAGCTTTGTGCAAATGTAAACACCCTCTGCGGAATTCTTGAGAGCCTGGGTATTTAGGGTCACGATGTCAACATGCCCTCTGCACCCATCGCGATCATTTTCCTCTGGTTTCCTGTTCCTGGAAGCCTGCTCTCTAGATTGTTTTGATTAAGCCTAGTTTGGGGAGCCGGATTCTCAGTGCATTCTCCACCATATTTTATGATAAATCTCATTCAATTTCCCGTGTAGGGTGGCAAGCTTTATTGCTTAACAAACATTGCATCTACTCTGCCATAATTTATATCTGAATGGGTTTATTATAGGCGTTGCATTTCATTCATTGTGCAGCTAATTCCATAACATGCTTCCTGCCTTCTGTATGGCTGTTTGGCCATTATCAGCTTCCAAGACAATTGAATCTTTCCCTTGCAGTTTCACAAAATGGTTTATGAATATGTAATACAAACTGTGTTAACAAGGCAAATATACTTCATTTCTTTTATGGCTATTTCCAGGCAGTGGCTGGGAAGAGGAGGCATAACAGTGTGTCTCACTTAGAATATGCTATGGCCTTAATATAGAAACATGCTCCCCTTCGCAGCTCCCTTCGAAGGCCTGCGTTGTCTTGGAGGGAGCCTTGTGCTATTGTGCGGTTCTCTGTGAAATGAGCCCCAGTCCACCTCCCATGGATTCAATTATCTTCTCTACACGGATGGCACGCTCTTCCCTGGCGTCCCCCAAGCTTATTCTCCTAGAGTGGGCCTACGCGGTATTGTGACTACAAAATAGCTCCATTTGGGCTCCCTGCCGTCATGGTGGAAGCAGAATTGCTCATTTTCTGCATATCGCTTTTCCCTCAGTACCTTTCCTCATGACCTTCACACCCCAGCTTACTCACGAGCAAGGCCCTGTCCGGCTGAGTGGGAGATGCTTGGGAGAGAGGTGGCTTACCTGGTCAGTAGGAGGTTTTGAATCTGAGGTGATTCTGACTGGATCAAGTTCATCCTCTCCAGAGTAGCCAAAACACCTTCTAGGTTGGAGCAGTATAAAGGATATAAGCTTTGCTGGAACCCCACTATGTCATGGACTTCACCTCAATATCCCTTTTGCAGTAGGAATGGCTCCCACTTACAAGTGGGAAACTGAAGATTAGAGAAATGAAGTAATTCTTTTTAGATAACGTTTGCAATAAAGGACTAAAGTCGGGCTAAAAACTACCCTATACCTGAGTACCAAATTTCATGTGACTTCTTAAATGGGCTTCAAATCCATTTACTTACCTACATGTCCACTGCCACCACCTCAGACGGAATAACCAGCAAAACCCCAGCTGTTGACGAGCTACCTCAAAGCGCTGTCCTGCCCCTGCTCTTGGCTCCATCCGCAGTTTATGCTATCTATAGTCAGGTACCTCTTTCATTGAAGCTCTGTGCCCCACAACTACCACAGTGCTTGAGAATATGCCAGCCCTGTGCTACCTATGTGGCACTTTTCCTGTGTTCAGTGTGACAGAGGGGCTTCCATTTTGAAATCAAGGGCTTTGTAGTCATTTCAGTTCATATGGCCTCACAAAGCCAGCAGCTAGATAGCACAGTTCTAATGTATCCATTTGAACAAGTCTCTATGGATTAATACCATTCAAAATACCCCCAGCTCTTCTGGGTTAAGAAACAAGGTTTCTAACCTGGTGTAGGAGGGCTGTCCTCGATCCAGCTCCTGTAGATATTTTCCAACCTAAGTTTGTAGGGTTTCTTCCTTACAATGCTGAGCATCAGGCTCTACCCTTCTTACACTTTCTAAACTGGGTCACATTCCTTCCCGGCTTGGGGTTCACTTGAGAATATCCACCACAAGGAATGCTCCCCATATCTGAACCCAAGTGCCAAAGTCCTCTTCCCTCAGTAAATTGGCTCTAGATCAGAACCTATTTTCTTGCCTTTTCCAGGATATCACCTGTATTCCACAGCCTTCTGACATTTCCCCGTCCCCCCACCTTTGTCTTACAGACCCTTATGATTTCAGTATGTCCACCAAGACCATCCAGGAGACTATCTCAGGATCTCCACATCCACGAAGTCTAGGCTGGCCTGGAACTTACTATGTATTCCAAGCTGGTCACGAAGGTGTAACTCATGATCCCCCCTGCTTCCAGCAGCATCCCACAGACTCCTTCCACATCCCCTGCCAAAGGACCAGCATTTCATACTGAGATGACTGCTTTTTTGAGCAAGAGAAGGGTTATCACAAAGACCTGGATGGCATGCCCAGACAGCCTCTTATTCCAGGCAGCATTGCTCACAAGCCTTGCAAATTTGCAAGTAGCAGTGGTAGGTTGTAAAGGTCACCCCAGCACAGTTGATATTCTATAGATCATAGGCTTCCATGCATACAGATGCACACACACACACAGACACACTTCTGTAAAATCTATTTTAAGACTTGCAAGAGAAACCTCAGGCTGGCATCTGTTACTTCAATCACTGATTTTCAAAATATATATTTTTCATAACTTCTACAAAATTTCAGTGTATCTGGGGGGATGAATAGGCATTCAAATCACTTAATCTATGGCTAGTGTGTCCAGCAGCCCAGAGCTCGGGCTGGTTTGTCTCAGGCCTGCCAAGGCACTGTGGCTGAGCAGATAACTTGACTCCCACTGTTGCACTATTCAACAATCTCATGCCCAAGACTTGTTCCCTGGGACTGTGTTTCTTAGATTTCTCACATCCCAATCTTGCTGTGGATCTGGCTGAACAAATCTAGACCAAATTCCTTCTGTCCCTTTGTCATTGGACAAGGGAACACCTATGGCCACTCCCTCTGTGGAGAGAGGCGGGGGAGGAGAGGTGAACAGCGGAGAGCAGTGGCCTTCTCACATAGTTGTGAGGACTAAATGGCTGACAATGTAAAAATCACTTTCTACCGCATGTCTCATCCCATCATTGAGCATTCTCTTTCCTCTCTTTTTGCTTCCCTTGGTGTCTGCCCTTCTGAGGGTGTCTTCTTCTCACAGCAAGTATTATTTCTCTCAACAAACATTTGTCAGGAGTGTCATGAGCAGAATACCCTACCAAGCCCTAGGAAAAGAAGTGTCTAGAAGGAAGTAAACAGGTGGTTGGGGGTGGTCAATCAGAGGGATTCAGGCAGCACAGATGAGCTTGAGGATGCAAAACCAGCCATAGCAAAAAAACAAAAAAAAAATCTAGGAAAATGCTGTTGTCCAGCTTGATACCTGAAGAACATGTAGAGGATTTCCTGAAGAACAGATCAAGTGTTCTGGGGAAAAAGGTAAGGTGCATGGGAAAGGGCTGAAAGGTCAGACTCAAGAGAGGGCAGTGATGGATGAGGCAAGACGAGATGGCTGGGCACAGACAAGGGAGGCTGCTTTATTCAAATATATCTTGACCCTGAAAATGTAATAGGAGAAAAACAGACCTGCTTCCATGGAAATATATGAGTGGGGCCACAAAGCAAAAACTGTGTAGACAGGAACTCCCAGGAGGCAAATGTGAGGCTCCAAGCCACAGGATCCACAGGTGACAGGGATTTTCCTAGAGTCACCCTGCTGGGCTGCCCTGGTGCTTTACAGCAGTCTGAGGGATGCAGCTCAGTGGGTCCCGACATCAGTGCTTGTACAGCCAGGAATGTGGGGTTTTCAATAAACGTGCGGGCAATGGGCCCAAGGGGAGCCCCGGCTCAAATGAGCTTTTATATTTTTATGTGGAATGTAATCACGTTTGGTCATGATAGAGGCAGCCCTGTTACTGCTATTAGAGCGTTTATGGTTCTAAGGGGGATAGGAGCCTGTGGCAGTACGTGCTCGCAACTGAAAGCAAAGGGGTGCACTGATTTTAGAAACCACAGCGAAATCCCAAGAACACATAGCTTGAGATGCTGGGTGTGGCTTCTGGGAGCCTGGCTGTGATGACCGATTGTCCACAAGTCCAGAGAAGGTCATTTCCAGAGGGACAGTAGAAACAGTCTCTTCTGCCAATAGTCATAGCTGCCTGCCAGGCACGGTGGCTCATGCCTGAAATCCTAGTTACTAAACAGGCAAAGATCAGGAAAAACATAATTTTAGACCAGCTAGGCTCCCTGTCTCAACTAGCCGGGTATGGTGACCCAAGCTACACAGAAGGCAGACAGAGGAGGATCCCAGTCCAAGCAAGCCCAGGCACAAAGATGAGACCATATCTGAAAAAAGAGGGTTAAAGATCCTGGCCCTTGGTGGCTCATACCTGTAATCCTAGCCACTCAGAAGGCTGAGATGTACAGGATCACAGCTGGATGCTAGTGTGGGCAGAGAAGTCCATATCACTCTTATCTCCAAGTAACCAGTAAAATCAGCATAAGTATAAGTATAGGTCAAGTTGTAGAGAGCCAGCATTGAATGAAAAAGCTAAGCATGATTTCAGGACTTGAGTTCAAGGCCCAAGCACAGCACAAAAATTTTAAAATGGGCTGGAGGTATGGCTCAAGTTGAAGAGCACCTGTCTTGCAAGCACAAGGACCTTAGGTCAATATGTGTGTGTCCTTTTCCACCATCCTCAAAACCTCAGTTTCCTCTTAATGATTAGCCCCATTGGCCTATTTTGCATGTTTTCAGCCTCAAAAGTATTGAAGCTGCCCAGCAAATGTATTAGTTTTCTAAAACTAATACAAAAATTTGCTACAAACTTGGGAGTTATCATATCAAAATATAGAAATGTTCATAGTAGTAGAGGCCTTACTTTCTCAAATCTAGGACTGGGAAGGGTTGCTCCTCTTCGAGCCCTGTGTGATCACCACCTCCAGGCCTCTAGTGCTGGCTGCGGATTGCAGATGCATCCCCAGCTGTCTTCCAATCTTGCATGGCCTCTTCCCTCTTCTTCGTCTTCTTAGCAGGACACCTGCCACTGGACTTGGGGTCCACACACACCCAGTATCACAGAATCATCATCGCAGAATCCTTAACTGTATCTGTAAGGGTACCCACTGAGGTTTTGGATAGATGTGGATTTAAGAGGACAACAGTAAAAAGCTGAAACAGGAGCTGGGGGCAGCTCTCTCGGGCAGGGGGGGGGTGAGAGAAGGCATTCACAGGGCTGTATGATGCTACTACAATGACTTGCAGCAATCTCTGGCTTCCAGCTTTCCAAGGCATTCCCTCATTTCCTAACTACAGGCTGGCTCACAACCATTTCTAACAAATACAGACAAGCTTCTGCAAACAAGTACCAGAAAAAAGCCACTGCCTATCCAGGAACATAGAGAACCCTAAAAGAATCACAGACACCAAGTCTCTACAGGGGCACATCATGGTACAGAAAGTGAAGGAACTGCACTGATCTGAAGAGTGCCATTCTGATGTTCATCTCTGCTTGCCATAAACTGGTCATTTGGGGTAAGTTCCTTCCTTTCTTTGAGTCTCACATTTCCTGTCTGTAAATTGTGTGTAAATGAATAGACTGATTAGACACAAGTGTTCTAGATGGTCCTGGGCTACTAGCAAGTAAAACACAAGTCTGTGCCCAAGTTCATAAGAACTAAGTGATAGATGTGAGACTCCCACCCAGATCTGTATGGTATGAAGCCACTTCTCTCACCATCTCAAAATCTGTGAGACGGGCTATAGGACAGTCTAGAAGACAGTATTTATGGAGCAGGGGTGGGCAGGGGGTATAAATTCTTCCTGACCACCTGCAAAGGAATGATGGGAGAGGTGGCATCGAATGAGGGAGGCCTTGACAAAGCAACAGCCCATAGCTAACAAGACATCCAGAGGTCACTAGGCTGAACTAAGATTCCAGTCTAGCCAGCTAGAACCAGATAAATCTAAGGTCATGCCCTGGGTTTGGAGTGGGATCAGTGACCTTGAGATGTTGACTGTATCCACCATCAGAGCCAAAAGAGGATAAAATCATCAAGATCAAAAGAACAATGTGAGAGGCCAAGGAATAAGTAAATAGAGGCGAAAGATACAAAGATAAAAGACTGGTAGGATCTGTTGAATCAGAACATGACATAACAGGTGTATGGTGTGCACATGTGTGCAGGGATGTGTGCTGACCCACTACCTCCCTGACATTACCCTAACATCCCTCCAAAGCAAGAATGACACACTGTGCTCTATTTGCATAGTGGTTTTCTTTAGAATCATTAAGAAAACAAGTACAATAAAAAACATACATGAATCTCACAACGAAATGTTGAGAAAAAAGAAGCAAGTACATACCCAATGACCTCATACCTACAAAGTTCAAAAACAGGCAATACTGACTCTGGGCTTAGAATCTGGGATAGTGTGGGCAGGGACTGGAGGCAACAAGTAAGGATGTTTTTAAGAGTTCTGGTCACATTTTCCTTCTTAACCTTGGGTACTGTTCAGAGTTCGCAGAGGGTGGAATTCCTCAGCATATAGTTAAATCCGCAAACTTCATGGGCATTGTGCATCAATAAAATCTTTCTGCTCTTTCATAGAGCAGAGGACCTGGCCTGTAGGACTCCTTTTCTTTAGCAAGTGTCTCAATCACAAGGACAGAGGAAGGTTTTCAGTGACACCAGTCCCTCAGCTCCCTGGGGACTAAGGAGGAGCCACAGGAAGGGACCCAGGTGCCCAGAAAGAAAGAGCAAGTGTGAGGAGGCCCATTCAATTTCTGCACAATGGCCCTAAACAGAGACTATTTGACCTATGTGGATTCACGCATTCATTCAGGGCAATGTTTTTGCCCCAAAGCTTCGAAAACTCAAGTTGGTCACCAAGTGATGTCCTTCAAACTACCGGCCAGGTGGCTGCCTTCCTGGGCGGCTTCTCCTCAGTGCACTGACCTTTGTGAGTCCCTTGTCCCAGCCTCAGACTCTCACAGACCCTTGGCTTAAAATCCCTTGCTCCACATGGCTCTTGATCCTGTATCTCTGTTCATTTAGTACATTGAAATCATCTCTGATATTAATTTCATTAGCACTAATCTGTCTGCTTATTTTTCCTCCTATCAAGTATGTTCTACCTTCAACATGGAATGATGAGACCCTGTTTATCTACCAGTCAGCTGTTTTCCCAGAGCGAGATACAGTTGTGGGATAAATGGAATCAGGGAGGACACCTGGATCTGTTAGTAGATGAATAATAGACTTCCCTTCCTAAAACATTTACCCAGCAAGAGTATCTGCAAAGACTATTTAATCATCCAAGAAGCCTTTTGCAACACAGACATTTCAAAGTATATAACATGAGAACCAGAAAAGATACAGATGAATCAGGGAAGGCAGATGTCACAATCAGGAATGGTGGGGACAACAGTGAATTGGAAGGCCACCAGCTGGCCAAGAGAACCTTGGCCACTGTACACCATTCTATCCAAGGCTGTCACTCTGTAATGCAGGTGTCTTGTCCCCTGATGCCTCAGTTTTCCCCACAGTGTCTTTTAATGCAGCTGGAACCCATTTTTTAGAGTTGTCAATCAACTTATCACTTCTTAGCAGTGTATCACCATTGTGTACAAGCTGTTTCTCCAGGTAACCTGCAGTTGACACCTCCACTGGGATGCTCAGCAGCTACTTATAAAAAAAAAAAAAAGACGAAAGCTAGATCCTCAGATGGCACCATTAGCAAGTATGCAGTAAGACACAGCCAGAAGTGAACGCTCAGTTGCTATTTCCATTTCATCCATGATAAGACCTCTGTGTACACGTTCAACTTAATTGAGATAAGCCAGCCATTATAAAATTAAATTCTGTCTTGAATTAGACTCATGATTGAGAAGGTCTTGTATGTCATTTTTTATTAGCCTTAAATGAAAGCTCACAGACCCATTGTGAAGATCCACCATGACAATCTTAGGAAAGAAGAGCGAGGCTATTTTAACATCTGACATTAATTTTCTGCCAACCTGGTGCAAGAATGTCCATAGTAGGTGCCGAGTTGGAAAATGCCTCTTTGTGAGGGCCGGAGTTCTTGCTGCTGGCAGCAGCCCCTTTTAATTCTCTCTCAGCAGCTTGGGCCTAACCCTGTTATAGAAAGAGTAATCGTAAATCTGCATGAAGTTTCTGATGATTAGTTTTGCTTGGAATTGAGCCAAAGAGCCAGACTTTTGCCAATTCCATATGCACATGTAAGTTCTTTCAAGAAGGAATTCATTAATCCTCCCACTAGGCCGGGGATAAGGAGTTTGGGGCCTTGTGGCAGATAGCGCCTGACTTCAGTTACATGTTGAAAGGGTGTGCACAGAGCCTGTGATAGCACTTTAATAAGCAGTCTAATGACGATTTCATTTAATAAGTTGTCTCCATTCATCCTCATCTTAGCACTGATGAGCATGGATTATGAAAAGTTTTATCAGATAAGGAAACTGAGAGTTAGATTTCCAGCAATTCACTACTTAGGTTAGTATGCAATGAGTGAGCTGTTAAACTCAGTTAAACCTGTCCTGTCTGCTAAGTCCCCAATGAATGGATAAGCAGCTGGCCTGGACATCGTGTCTCATAAAAAAAAAATAAGAGATGTCCACTTCTGCATTGTGCCAATTAGCCAGTGGTAAATGATTTGTGCTGCTAATATCCTTTTACCTGGCTTTCTTCCTTTTTCACTTTAGGGAATGTAATACGATATTCCTGATAATACGCAAACCACACTAGCAGTTGATCCAGAGAGGAGAAGAAAAAGTATTAACAGGGAAGAAGACAAGAAGGGAGTGATAAGCGATTTCAGAGTCACCTCCTGAAATCGGATTGTGCCTCAGGATAAGAATGAGAAAAGCAACTGTCACCAAGCAGGTGCTCATTCCACAATGTCCAGTATTTGGAGGGTTAGCACAACTCTTCAGCGGTCACCTTTCAACCTTTTTGAGTAAGGGCATCAAGAACTTTTAAAAAGAGATCCAGGCTGTCATTTCCCATCGGGCCTGTTTTGCTTGCACTTTCTAAAGGGGACTAACAATATTTGGAAGTAGTCTTTGTTATCACAAGTGGTAAAGAAGTGATGACACTATTATAGGCATATGATGAGACGAAACATCCTACAATGCACAGGACAACCACCACACATTGACTATCCAGCCCAAAGAGACTGTTGTCCAGGTTGGAAAAAATGTGGGTAAAAATGACATTTGACTTATTATACAAAGCCATTTAACCTCTCAAAGTATTCTCAGATTCTGATCAACTAAAAATCCCATTCCAAAGGCCCTTTCGTCAGTTATTTGTGTCTCCCAGATTAGCTTCTCTGGTATACAATGTAGGACCCTCCAATTTTGCCTGCAAATGACTCAACTTCACAATTTCTACCTTGTAGAGCTAAAACAATGTTATAAGACATTTGAGTATCAAGTTTGTGGTTACATTATGAAGCAACAAAATTAAAATACCAATGGAGAGAACCCCAGAGAAAGAGAAGCCAACAGGAAAAACAGATATTCAGAGAGATATTATGAGTTTAAATGAACTGCGAGCTAAAATAAACTGGCTTGATCATTGAACACAAATGGCAATTGTGGGTTGAATGTGGTCGAACTATACTGCAGTTGTAGGTAAATACACTGAATGCTAATGGTTTTATAATAGTCTTATTAATTCACCCTTCATAGTTAATGTTTAAGATAAACTCTGTGTCTTTAGAGTAATTTATGCATTCCACTTTTAGAGAATTCCAATTGAATGAATATGAACGTAATCATTTTACACAAATGTTCTCCAAGGAGGGAGCAGAAAGTATGAACCCGGCAAAGACTCCCCACTGCTTTATTCATAATGGATCAGCCGATTCATTCCTTATTAATTTAATGGAGTACAAGTAAGCAGCGTAACAGCTTGAGTTTAGGAGTGTTTCACAAATGGGGCTTTTTGTCTGTAATCGCTTAATCCTGCAGGCTAGGCCTCATAAATTGGATAAAAGAGGGAACTGGGTTTTAATTAAGTCCACGGAACGAGGCTGCGTCAAAGACACAACCACTCTTGACAAAAACAGGGTTAAAATGTGGTTGGTTAATACCCCATGCTAACAGCATTGTGGCCCCAGAAACCTCTGAGCAGAACCTTTTGATGTCAGGAGGGAGGGGAAATCCTCTCCCCGCATGTGCTTGCTCCATGAAGTGCACTAAGAAAGCAGATTGCTCTGAGCTCTTGCCAGCCTGGAACCCCTCCTGAGCCACAATTGGAGTGGAAAGCACATCACCGCCCCTTGTCTTGGCTCTGTACTCCTCTGGCTAGAAAGCAGAGTGTTGAGGAGTCCTGTCCATACAGAAGAATTTCTTCCCAGGAAATCATGCACCCCACAGGGAAAAGTCCGGGAGTTCAAGCTGGACAGACTCTGAGTCAAATGTCAGCTGCACGTTATGGAGGCTACATGTCCTTGAAGAGGTTGGAGAGGCTGTGCGGGGCCGATTAAAAGATGATGAGAGTTCCTGGGCTCAGGCATTTGGCAAAGCAAGTGGCTGTTGCGGGCACTGGAGGGCAGGGAATATAGTGTTGATCACCTCCCATCTAAAGCAGAAATTTCCTTTCTTTTTTTTTTTTTTTTTTGCCAGTCCTGGGCTTGAGCTCAGGGCCTGAGCACTGTCCTTGGACTTTCTCAAGGCTAGAGCTCTACCACTTGAGCCTCAGCATCACTTCCGGCTTTTTTTCTATATATGTGGTACCAAGGAATCGAACCCGGGTCTTCATGCATACTAGGCAAGCACTTTAACCACTAGGCCAAACTCCTGGCCCCCAGAAATTTCCTTTCATCCAAAGTGTATGACACGGGTAAATAGACAACTTTCCCCCATGATCCCTTACACATGTGCCTACAAAGTCCCTGCGTGGCAAAGCCTTCAGGGAATCACTTCGGTACCTGGGATCGCCTTGTGGGAGCTTTTGTCTGTCCTTTGGTCTTACTTGGACCAGGTCCTGTGGGTTCCTCATCCGAAGAGTGTGTTACCTTCCACGGCAAGGAGGACCTCAAAAAGGTGAGTTTAGATCCCAGGATTATGCAGGCTTCTCTGGCTTGGCACAGTATTAACATAGGGGTCGCCAATGTGAATGAGGAAGGCGGAAGAGCTGGACTCAGAAGGACATAGCCTGGGAAATCAGCCATCATTAGCTCTGAAGATGAAGGAAGGAGCCATTTGCAAAGGAGTGCAGGCAGCCTCTAGAACTGGAAATGGAAGCTTCCAAAAGAAAGGCAAACCCGCTGACACCTGATTTCAGTGCAGGAAGGCCATTAGACTCTAGAATAGCAAATTTGGGGGAATTATTTGCTGCTACAGCAATTAAAAGTCTGATACAGCACACAAACCACATGGTCCACATCACCAAGGGACCCTGTGAACTGTCCTTTCAGAACCAAGACCTCCGTCCCAGGAGTTCAACCTTGCCCTGGGCCCAGTATACCAAGAGCAATTTCTTGTATTATGAGCTTCTCCATGACAAGCAAAGAGAAGCCTCAGGCTCTGTGTATAGCATGGAGTTCGGTCCATGGGTAAGGAATTCTGCTGATAAAGGAGACCGGCTAAGCTGATAATTTTCTAATAGGTGTATTCCTTGAAGAAAAGAAGCTATTGTGATAGAAAAGGTTCTGTTGTTTTTATTGTTTAATATCATAATTATTAATTAAATTACTAGTTAGTTACTTAATAACAACTTATTGCTTACTAAAACCACAGACACAACAGTATCAAGAATGCCTGTGAGATATTCCACACCGAATGAATGGTGTGAACCATGCTTTCTCTGTCACTTACTTCAATTTTCCCAAACAGCCTCATAAGTATTTTGAATGCCAACTACTTAGTAATCACATGGAGAGGTGACATGGGTTCCAGGTCACAATTCAAACCTAATATCTTTTCATTCCAAAGACCGTCATCTTCCCACTGTCCAAAAAGCAACAGTAGATCCTGGTTTTGCTCAGAATGGCTGTTTATCTACTTTATGGGATGATAATATACTCCTTGTTAATATTGTTAATTCTTTTTTTTTAAAAAAAGAACAGTATTATTTTAAATTCCACCAAACATTATCATCCTACTTCCTCTGCTCTTCATCTTCTTCCTTCCAACTCGTATTCATGACATAATGCCCTGCCATCCAGCTATCCAAGATTGGGTGATGAAAGGCTGGATGGTCTCTGATATCAGCGGGGACTCAGTCACCCAAGAGACAGAAGACTGAGCTTCATCTTGGCAAACTATAGAAGCCTTTTCTCTAAGTCATGCCAGCAGCCAATGGAATTGTGGGCAATGCTTCACACACTTTACCCATGGGTCAGTGCAGGCTAGGTGAAGACAGGTGAATCCCCGGATGTGTATTCCCAAAGGAAGGTCATGTGCGCCTTGAAGGCTTTCTCATGCTATGCCTCCTCTTGGAGTTGAGAGTGCATGGCCAAGTCCACACCCGGCCCTGAACTTAACAATTCCCACTGTATTCATATGACCCTTTCTGATTTCCTAGGCCTCCTTCCAGGCCTTTCAGGGACTGAAGCTTCCATTGATTGTTTCACTAGAACCACAAGAGGAGACGTGGGTTTGAGACATTGGGTCAGATTCACTGTGCAAATTCATTCCAAGAATTGTCCATGCAGAGCTCTTTTCAAAAACATTGTCACACATTGTATCATTAGAATAACACTTGGTAAAGGAGCTTTCTCTTCGATACTGAGATTTCCAGAACTTTGAGGTATCTGTCTGGGTTGTAGACACCTAAGACTATCTACAGATTTCTACTGAACAAATAAATCTTGACACGCTTTTCCAATTTACAGTCCAGCCTCTAGCCGTCATCCTGAGAGTGAGTGGGGTCTCTTGTGCACAAAAGCACACTAAAGCATTATGATTACACTAGGATTGTAGTAAGGGACACTGGGAAGGAAGTTTCATGGAGTACCTTCTAAATGATGTTTGTACTGCTGGGCCTCAAGCTCTTCAAATAAAAAACCTGCAGAAAACTAAAGCTGGATCCTTCTTTGTCACCTTGCACCAGGATTAACTCCAAATGAATCAAAGACCTCAAGCAGATACACTGAAAACTTTACAAGAAGGAATAGGAGGTACACTAGGTCTCCTTGGCACAGGTCGAAACTTTTTTTAATAAGGAGCCAGAAGCACAACAAATCAGAGAAAGTCTGGATAAGTGGGACTGCACTAAACTGCAGAGCTTCTGTATGGTAAAGGACATAGCTAGCAAATTAACTAGAAAGCCTACAGAGTGGGAGAAGATCTTTAGTAACCATACAACGGACAAAGGCCTCATATCTAAAATTTATCACCAGCTCAAAAAATTAAGTCACTCCAAAACTAATCTCCAAAGAAACAACCATCCCATGGGCCAAAGTCTTAAAGAGAGTCTTCTCTGAAGAAGAAATAAGAATGGCCTATGGACACATGAAGAAATGCTCAACATCTCTGGTCATAAAAGAAATGCAAATCAAAACAACGCTAAGATTCCACCTCACTCCAGTTAGAATGGCCAGGATCAGGAAAACGAATAATAACAGATGCTGGAGGGGATGTGGCCAGGAGGGATCACTACTACACTGTTGATGGGAGTGCAAACTCATTCAACCACTATGGAAAGCAGTATGGTAGTTCCTCAAAATGCTAAACATAGAACTCCCCTATGACCCAGCAATTCCACTACTTGGCATTTATCCAATGGTCCAGAAACAAGGACATACTAAATCCACAAGCACAACAATGTTCATTGCAGCTCTATTTACCATAGCAAATATATGGAATCAACCAAGATGCCCTTCGGTTGATGAGTGGATCAACAAGATTGGTATTTATACACAATGGAATATTATGCTGCTATCAGAAAGAATGACATCACCCCATTTGTAAGGAAATGGAAAGACTTAAAAAAATCATATTAAGTGAAATAAGCCAGACTCAAGGAACATGGGCTCAATGGTTTCCCTCATTTTTCATAATCAGTAGAAACCATAGGCTCTCCTAGCAGAGATTTATAATAGAACAAAACCTAGATACATAAGGCCATATAGTATGACACTAAATGAAAGGACCTCCAGGATATAGAAACAAAAGCCATATAGTGAGTATAATTGCTGTCCTTAATGTACTATGTTATCTCTCATCTCTTTTGCTGTCCCTTGGTTATTTCATATTGTTACAGTATTTCACCTTGTTATCTGATATATTGTATGTATGCCTATTTGGTTATTTGAAATTGGATAGGGAAGGGGGGAAAACAAGATGAGGGTCAGGGGTGGGGAGAAGGAAATGGGGACCAAGACATGAGAAAAGGTATCAATGTTTGTGAAGTAATGTACCTTCTATCTGGTGAATATAATGTAACCCTTCTATTAATTACAATAAAAATATATGGAAAAAAATTTAAAAAAATAGAAATTTGGAAAATGAATGCTTTATAGGGTTTTAAGTAGGAAAGGTAATTATACCAGTATTAAATAGCATTGAACAGCTGATCAAAAGCCTGCATGCCAGACACTGTGCTAATGGATTTCTCTGCCTTACAAAATCCCTGATGGACGGGTACCATTTTACAAGTGAGTTGATTAGGGAACACAGGGTGAAGGAAACTGACCAGGATGACACTGATGTGATTTTATTCTTGGATCATTTGTCTTCCTGAACATGCATATATAAATCCTCTATAGAGTCCAGATAGATTGATACAGACTGGAAGACAATTATTCTGGGAATGAAACTCTCCGTAACTGTTAACAAAGCTCCTTTTATTACCAGCAAACCCCTTTAGGGATGCCCTTTTTTCCGCTGAAAATGAAAAATGAAAAAAAAAGTCTATTGGCTTTCATTCAATTACAATTAAAATGCAGCCACCAAAGAGTAAAACAGAGAGAAAGAGACCTGACTACCTTTTCCAAGCACTGACTTTCAGATGATTCTAGAACCTCAAACCAAATTAAGCAGAAGACTAGGAGAATGAAAACACTCTCTGAAAATAGGCACTGCCTCTTTAATATCTCAGGTTTTTTAAGCATAAAATCATAGTACAGTACACAGAAGGATAGCAGCATTACCCTTTATCACAATACCCAGCCAAATTTAACTCGTCTCAAGTGTTATTATAAGAAATAGAATTTACGACTATGGACTTCTTCTCAATACTGCTCCTTCCCTGTTTAATGAAATGTCATTATTCCAATACAAACCCTTTCTTTTTGCGGCTTGTTCCCCCATCCCACCACTATATTTCATTTCCTGCAGTTACGTGATATTATTGCCTTTTTTCCACAGTTATTGATTTAGGTGTGTATGGTTATTACAATGCAAAATAAAACAGCTCCCCCATCCATTCAACCTTGTACCATCGAACATTAACTTAATTTGTTTCAAATCTGCATTTGATTTGGCAAAGAAACCATTTATCTTTATGAAGAAAGCCCTCATAAAGTAGAGAGTTTAGGAGATCACTGCTTTAAAAATTTAATAGCCTTGTGTCTTATACACTAGAAAAATGAATTAAACCTTCAAATAGTATATGTCTCAATGTAACCTTTTTGCATTTCATACTATGTTTAATTTATTATATTCTAGAGGAGGAAAAAAATTAGAGGACAGATCTCAGGATGTGGCTTGCTTTCGCACTGTGAGAATAAAGTGAAGGTCTACCGTACACGACAGCTGGGATTTGCCACAAATCATCCTTCAGCTAGAGCTGAAGTTGACTGCGGAATTTCAGATTGTGCGTTTGGTCCAGGGTTTATATATGTCAGGGGGGTGCACTCTATTGCAAGAGCATGAGGAATGAAGGCAGGATGTAAAGGGGGGAAAGAAAGAAGGTAAAGCTATCAGAAATACAGCAACAAGACTCAGAAATGAATCACCATTACCTTCCCAAAGCCTTCCTTGAATGTGGGAAGCACTCAACACTGGGCTAGTGAAAATGATGTAGGAAGAGGAAAACTGCCATCTTCCCAGTCTCCTCTAAGAGAAAAGGGCAGGTCAATCTGAGCTTCAGGACTGAGAGCCAGTCTTCATACTGCCTCCAATGTCATCACCTCCACCACTCTCATCACCACCGCGCATCACATCCCTATTACCCTTTGACAACACCACCATAAGCATTATTATCCTTCTCCATCAACACCAACGATGTAACAATCATACCCCACCGGCATCATCCTCACCACCACCATCACACCATTGTTTGCCAATACAATCATCACCACCACCACCATTATCCACCAATACCAACACCATCATTATCAACACCAGTACTATCTCCCCTACCAACAACCTCGCCCTGCAACTACAATCACCATCACTACTATTCCCTCCCAGTCCACCTTTGAGAAACATGACATGCAGTATGTCGTCATTAATACAAAGAAAACAGGCTCAATTTATCCAAGATTGTAAAGGGATCGCCATATTTGTGGATATGAATGCTCTACTGCCTCACCATGGAAAATATTTATTTCCATATTATTTATAGTGAGCCCACACAGAGCCTCAGAGTCTTTAACACAAAGCTCATGGCATTATTAGAGATTAACTGTAGTGGGAATATAAGAAGAAACTCATGTGTCATCCTTAGACAAAAATGATTTAAAATGGTTAACAAAAGCTTAGAGGAAACTAGTCATATGGAGGGCTGGAGTTCACAATGATAATCATAAAAACAGTAATGGATTGACTAGTTGACAGCCAGTATCACATCCAATCCTTACATCAGCTATATATTTACCCCTCATGTCTGTAAATGTGAAAACTGTGTCTTAGAGAAGTTAAGTACTTTTCCCAAAGTTGCACAACTGAGTAGCAGAGCAGGTACTCAGAAAGCTATGGACATCTCAGTCCACATGCGCGCACACGCGTGTGTGTGTGTGTGTGTGTGTGTGTGTGTGTGGTGTGTGTGTGTGTGTGTGTGTGTGTGTGTGCATGCATTTATACAGTCTTGGAATAGAATGTGAGCTCTCTTCCCTTAAATATTTGAAGGGCTGCCAAATATAAAACATTAGATCTGTTCCATATAGCACCAAGGGCACTGAGGCAATCCTCCATTTGCATAATATACTCCCATAATTCGCACATTTAATCTTCAGAACAACACCAAGGAGTTGCTATAAAGACATGGGAATTTGTGACTGGGAGAGGAGAATGGTTTTCCCCATTTCATGCAATTCAAAATTTACATGCTCAAAACTCAAACCCAGTTCTCTCTACTGGATGTCCTGACTGTCCCTTATTGCTGCATTTCCTGTAATATTAATTCAGTCAAACCTACTTTGTGATATAGATCTTGAACTCAGCTCAATCCAGAGAATTCAAAGAAAAACAGACCTCCTTTAAGAAAATCTGGTGGAAGAGATTCCTAAGTATATCCTTTTATTCTGACTGACATTATAGGGGCCACAGGAGCCCTGAGCACATACAGGAGAACACAGAACCAGTCATTTGTTGATTGAAGACTCAGAGGGTAGGAGATGAATGAGACAGAGAGTACTTGATGGACAAGCACTACAAGGAGATAATCTTGGTTCACTATACAGAAGAAATTCCCATCAAATTTTCTAAGTATACAACACTGGCTGAAATGTTGAATTTAATGAACTCTGAAACATTTACTAACCCAAAACTTGCACAAGACTTTTGGATTTTCCATTAATGATTTGATTTGAGAATTCAATCCTATCCCACAAGTATGTGATGGATACTTAGAAGTTTTGGACACTGAAGACTCAACCCCTATGAAAATTTCTCAGCCCGAGGGAGGCAGAGACCCATGAACCAACATAACATAGCCTTCCTAAATGAGTCCCTACAGGCATATGCTTGTTGATATGTGTTGCTCTTCTGGTACAAAGAATTGTCTCTAAAGTACTGTTTGTCTTTAGAAACTATCCTAGAAGGTAAAAATTATTGTCTTTTAAAATTCATTTACTTACTCTGTCCACAAACACTAAGCATATAATTTTTTTCTGCCAGTTCCAAAGAGAAACTTTTTCAGTCTAAACAAATGTCCTCCCACCTTCAAATGTAAGTGAGCTGATTCACCATCAGCTTAGCACTGAAAGGCTTTGGCTGCCATCCTTGCCATGGAAACAGGAGACCCAGAAGTTTTTCTACTATAGGTTATGAAAGTCCTCAGCAGGCGCATGCAGGTTAAAGAAAAGTAAAATGCTAGTAAAGAACAAAGACGTTGCAATTTTATAATAGATATATTTGTATTATATAGAACTATACCCTCCAAAGATGTTTGCTTCCTAATACCAAGAATCTATAAATATATTATTTACAGGACATCGCAGTTGCAATTAGATTAAGGATCTTGAGATAGGAAGACTGTCCTGGAATATTCATTGTACTCAATGAATAATCACTAATAATCACAAGGGTTCTTATAAGAAGGAGGCAATAGGGAGGAGGTCAAGGTTGAAAGAGGCTTCAAGTTGCTGTGTTGCTAAGCTTTCAAAATGGAAGAAGGATAGGGCCATGTGCCAAGGAATGCAGGTGGATCCTAGAAGCTGGGAGAGGCAAGAAAATTTATTCTCCCTTAGAGCCTTCAGGAAAAGCAAAAGCCTGCCAACACCTTGATTTTAGAACATGTGATCTGCCAAACAATTAGATAAGAGACTTAGGTTGTTTTAAGCCACGTATTCTGTGGCAATTTATTAGAAGCAATACAAAAATAATACAATACTATGTATTGAGTCATAGGTCAAGTGATTTACATTCGGTTATTTAAAAAAAATACTCCTGAGTACATAGGATGCTCCAGGAGCTGGGCCACGTTCCAAGGATACTCTGACAGCCTGGACAATTTCAGTCTCTTCCTGCAGAAAACTCACGATCGCCTAATGAGTGATAAAAGAGAAGATACCTCAATAAGCTGGACATTGCTTTGTCCATCCTAGCACTAAGAAAGCCAAGCCCACGGGGGTACACCAGCTTCCCCAAAGTCTTTCCCATTCTAAACAGCCCAGCCAGGATCCAAACCCATCTGCCTCACAGACCAGTCAAGGAAGGGCCATTTTCACTGCAATCTCATTCCCTGGGGACAGCTCAACATTGCACATCTAAAATTCTTTCACATGCCTAACTCTCTCATTTTCCTCTCAATTCCCTGAGAAGCTGCATACATCCTTTCCTCTAATGGTACAGTGGCCATTTCTAAAGTTGCTTAGAGCTGTGGTACTACTCAACTCCTTTCTCTTGGGAATCACAGACATGTATCTTGTTATATACGGCCCCTAATATTTTGATTATTTTGATGCAAATTCATCACCTGTAATACATTCCCTTGCTTTCCAAAGGCAATTGATTTTAGAAGCATGGAAGGAAAAATTAAGTAAGCTCAAATAGTCTTTACTAGGGTCTGTGACAGGAGAGACCTAAGTGGCTGAAAGCTATTGTCCTGTATGTCAATCTGTCTGATACTTTTTTCCTTGCACAAACACATATCCATACAGCCCTTGTGGACATAGGTGAGCAAATAAATGTAATTACGAGCAAGATGTAATCACGACTGCTTTGCTATTAAAGCTGTTGCATGCTCTCATAGCTTGGATAACAATATATGCAGAGGATAGAATTGCTTGCTACTCTCCCAGGAAGAAAAACATGCTAGAAATATGGCCTCTTTTATATTACATCTGCGAAAATACAACATTTAAATGCAGAATTTGACTTTCCAAGAATCGCACCAGAAAACCTTTTAACAGAAACAGCAGGGAGAGAAAGCTTTTTAAATCATGATACTCCATGAAGGATTATGAAAAGGGAGGTCATTGCACAAGACGAAATTGCAAATACAATGAGGAGAATCTTCTCCTCTGTGTAAATACACGAAGACAATTTATTCTTCTCTGTTGAGCTATCAGGGGATGTTTACAGTTTCTGGAGAAAGGAAAAGGAAAGAAGGCACCATATCCAAATGATCTATTCATGATAATGTGTTTGACCGCTTCACTTGGACTAGGTCTACATTTATCTATCAGAAATACATAATCCAACCAATATACGGCCCATCTACTGAGGCTACCGGAAGAAAAAGATTGCTAAACCATGTATCTAATCATGAAAGATCTGCAAAGCAGTATCTCCGTGTTGCCATCTGTCTCTGTGGGTTGTGGTGTGCTCTACCGTTGATATGCCTTGTCCAGAAATCAGGATACACAGGTCAAATAGAGAAAGTGATTGACACCTGACTGGTAAATAAGACAGACAAGTATAGAAGCATAATAGACAATGATGGTAGTAGATGAGAGATATATAATAGACACACATAACAGATACATCACACATACGTGTGTATATATACATACATATACATATATACACACACACATAGGTTTCTATCAGTATCAATAATACCCAAGAGGATGGAGAAAAGGGGCTTGCTTCCCTGGCTTGCCCATACTAGGTCCCAAAATATTGGCTCAGATTATTGAACTCACCAAGTTCACTTTCATTGAACTTCAAAACTTTTATGGATGTTGCTTCAAATAAAATTTAGAATTCTCTAATAAGAACTAGTTATTTTATGTAAATGACAATTAAAAATATAATTCAACTACAGAGTATTTTGTTAATAATAAACATATAATGCTGTATTGCTCCAATATTAAAGACCATGATTTTTTTTTACATTATTTTAGCACAACTGAAACTGGAAGTGTTCTCACAAAGTTAGAATTATGATTGTCAGAATATTTTCTTTCTTTGTGCCAGGCACTGGTGGCTCATGCCTGTAATCCTGGTCAGTCAGGAGGCTGAGATCTGAGACATGAGGACTGAGGTTCAAAGCCTGTCTGAAAAGGAAAGTCTCTGTGAGACTCTTATTGCCAGTTAACCACCAGAAACAGGACGTGGAGCTGTGGCTTAAAGTGGGAAAGTGCTAGGCTTGAGCAATAGAGATCAAATATAGTACCGAGGACCTGATTTCAAACCCCATGATTGGCAAAAAAAAAATAATATTTTCTTTCTCAATACATACATTAATATACCTCAATTATAATTACATAGAAAATACTGCTTATGCAGTGCTGTGTTGATTAGTACTAGTTACGTAGTGGGTGGTATGCTTATCATCAATGTTTAGCAACAATTCTATGGGTAAAGAGTCTTTCCCTGATTCGTAGCATTTTCCATTTCACTTGGTGTAAATACTTTGATCATGGTTTATTTCAAACTGTTAAGGTGACCTTGTGGAATGTAGGTGAGGTAAAGAGGGCACAGCTGGCTTCAGAGAGCTTGCAGCCTACCACAAGCCATGTGTCAATCCACAGACACTGTCACTCCTGAACCACTACTGCTCTGATCCCAGACCAGACTCAGATATACCAACCTGAAAAGCTTCATGAGGAATTTCATTTCATATACTCCCACCAATATCAAATTATAAATAATTCACAGTGTAATTCTGTTAGCTTGTAGCCCCTTCTCATTAGGCTCTTAGCTTCTCTTTTGTAGGGGAAAGGGCAGGACATTTGTACTGAAATCCTTTATCATCATACATCTTTTAGCCATCTTCTACTTTGATGTATGGAATGTTCTTCTCCCAAAACTCAGACAACTGGTTCCTTCTTGCTATTTAAGGTATCAGCTCTCCAGTGATAACCCTCCAGATAGCTAGTCTAAATTATTACCTTTTCTCAGCTATTCTCTCCCACATAGACCACGATTCAAAACAATCTATTATTTTACTGTGTGTTTACTTGTGTAGGTTCTGCTCTGTCCTGCATGGAGAGCTCTACCCCAGCAGAAACTGGTCATTGTCTTGAGTCAAATCTCCAGGGCTAGAAGTGCACCACATAATAAATGAAGAATAAATAGATGTCAAATGACCTAATCAATCATTCAGTCCTCAATCTTAACATCAATTAGATCCATGCCCTGTGTACCTTTATGTTCTTATTTTTATAAGAGGAACAAATTTTTCTTTATTTAGTAAAATAAGCTAATAAATCATGTGGATGTTAAAAGAGTTCAAGTCCTTCTATTTTATTTAGTGTAGACCTAGGAACTACCCTTTATACACAAGAAACTTGATTTATCCTCCTTCCTGAAATGATCAAAGAATAGGCACACACAAAACAACAGTTTGCAAGACACTACTTACTAAGCAATGAAGGACAGGGGTGTTGGGGAGGTGGAGACAGTGAAGTGAGCTCTGTGATTGCTTTAGCTTTCTCACCTCAATATATGGCATCAATAAATGGTGGATAGTCCATGCCTCACTTAAGTACTGAATTCTTTCTACTCCACAGCTAGGAAAAAGATATATATATATATATGTGTGTGCATATGTACATACATGTATATACATAAACATATTCATATATATATCCTCTCACCACTTGGACTCATTATTGCACTGGACTTACTGAAGAAAAACTTACTACAAAAGTGGTCTCACATGGAAAGAAATAATATGCCTTATCTATATATGACATAATCTCCTATGATGAAAATTTGAGGCTAGGGATATATGCTCAGTAGTAGTGTACTTGCCTAGCATGTATAAGACCTTGGGTTGCAGCATTATTCACCATGGCTAAGATATGGAACAAATCCAGATGCCCCTCAGTAGATGAATGGATCATGAAGATGTGGTATTTATACACAATGGAATTCTATGCTACCATCAGAAAGAATGACATCGCCCCATTTGTAAGGAAATGGAAAGACTTAGAAAAAATCATATTAAGTATAGTAAGCCAGACCCAGAGAAACATAGGCTCTATGGTTTCCCTCATTTGTAAGAATTAGTATACATTTAGGATTCCCCTAACCGGATCATAATAGCTCAAAAGCTGTGTACACATATTCATATAGGATGAGGCTAAGCAAAATAAACTCCAGGCTATAAAAACAAGAGTTTTATCTTTGTGATTATTGTTCTTTTATTTTTGTTGGTTTTTTGTTGTTGTTGTTGTTTTGTTTTGTTTTGTCAGTCATGGGACTTGAACTTTGGGCCTGGGAGCTGTCCCTGAGCTCTTCAGCTCCAGGCTACCACCCTACCTCTGGGCCTGGGCATTGTCCCTGAGCTCTTCAGCTCCAGGCTACCATCATACCCTTTGAGCCACAGTGCTACTTTTGGTTTTCTGGTGGTTACTTGGAGAAAAGAGTCTCACAGACTTTGTAGTGCCCAGGCTGGCTTTGAACCATAATCCTCAGATCTCAGCCTCTTGAGTAGCTAGGATTACATGTGTGAATCACTGCACACCGCTGTGATTGTTGTTCTTAATGTACTATGTGAAGTTATTTCTCTTCTCTGTTTTTCCCAATATGGTTAATCTCATGTGGTTACTGTATCTAACTTTGTTACCTGGTATATTGTACATATATTTATTTGTTTATTTGAAGTAGGGAAGGAAAGGAAAATAAGATGAGCAGGACGGGTAGGGGGAAGGAAAGTAGGAGAAAAATATGGGAAAGGATAACCATGTTCAAGAAATAGTATACCCACGAGCTGATGAATGTAACTGTAACCCCTCTGTACATCACCCCAACAATAAAATAAAATTTAAAAAAATACTGGAGTCCACTGAAACTAAAAAACAAACAAGTTTATCAGGGTTGCAGAACAGAAATGCACAATACAAATGTATCGTGTTTCTATGTAGTCTTCACAAACCATTCCCAGAGAAATGCAGCCTGCTACATCTGAATCATAAAGGAATAGAAAAGCAAATAATCAATAAAAAGACTGAATCCGTAATAGTTTTAATATAACAAAGGATATCCTAAGAGCTGATGCTCACCGGTCAGTTCCACCAAGCACTACAGAGAAATTCTAACCCTTTCCAGAGGATGCTCCCAAATTCATGCTCTCAGTCTCCATGCACTGTTCTTTTCACCTCCAGAGCCTGATAACTCATTCTTTCAGCCTGTGAAGGTCCTGCCAGTCTCAGTGTCCCCTTAGAGGACCTGTCATTCTTTCTGAGAATCTTGCACGGCATGTATGTAGGCCCAGTCTCTACTGTGCCTAACACAGCCCTTCTCACTAAGGAAGGGGGCACTTTGTGTCTCTTTTGCCTGCTCCTCACTACGTTATATACCTGCCATCAAACCCAATGTCAAAATTCATCTCTCTGTTCGGTAGGTATACAATAATGATGCTGAATGAATGAATGATCATGCTGTGATTCCATCTGGAAGGAAGTACATAAAAGTTGCCTCAATGGAAGGCAACAAGGATAGCAGGTTTAAACTCGGATTTCCAAGAGGTTGCTCTGAAAAGTACGTGGGGTCAGTGTGCTACAGTGATCTGCACCAAAGACCACACCGAGGCACAGACAGGCTCCAGGAGGCTCCAGCCTGCTCTTAAGATCCAAACAGCAACTGAAGAGGTGACTCTAAAAGCAACTGCGCAGCGAATGTCTGCTGTGGAATGGATTCCTTCTTGTAGCTTAAATAGGACCCAAGATAGACAGAAGCCTAATGAACAAAGACTCCAGAAGAGGCAGCCTGTCCATGAGAAAAATGAAATCACTCCCAATTACCTCCAATGGACAACAGTTATGGGCTCCTGTACACAATTTAAAGGTAATCTTGCAATTCAAAAAGAAAAAAGCTTGCCAATTGAACCTAATGGCAAGTGACATTTTGGCTCAGCCTCCATTAGGCTTGAGCAGCTTTCTTGCAGTGGTTTGCCAGCAGTGGCTTCCCTGGGCTCGCAGAGGGTTACTCTGGGAGACCTTGGAGATGCTGTAATGGCCCTGGTTAGTCCAGCCTGGATTCACGCAGAGGCCACAGATTATCTTTTCTCTGAAAATCCTCAGACACATTAGGATGTGAAGTGAGCATGACAGGAGGGGGTTATTTCCTTTCTCTACGGAAATGGCCCTGGAGAGCTTCCTTAAGGGACCTCCTCATACCCTGGCTTTGCATTAGAGTTATTGTCCTGAGAGAAGATTTAGTTAGTGCATCTGATTCATCCTTTATAGTGTTCCTCTTGTTTATTCTTGGTGGCAGCTAACTTATAAAATGTTATTGTGATTTTTTTCTAAAGTTTTGTCGTGGAAAGGTTTTAAAAATCAAACGATGATTCTATCACCAATCCTAAACACAGTTGTATAAATCCAGGCCAAGGCTGTATATCTACAGGGGAAACATAATAACAAGCTGTTTTCACCCCAGTAGTTGTTGCCCAAGTCGAGACAAAGAGCGTGAGGAAGGGAGAGGAGGAGGGATGGGAGCACAAGGAAGGTAGGGAGCACTGCTGTTGTCACTCTAATGTGGATTCTAAAATCCATCTCTTCTCTGTATTTGTGCCAAATCCAATACAATCAAATCACCTCCCCACTTCACCTCTAGCCTTCAGCAAAATTACTGTGACTCCGTGTAAGTGCCATACTGAGGGGCCTTCATAATCTGTGGAGACTCAGCCTAAAGTGATCTGGGTCAAATTAGGCGCCATAGGTCCCCTCTCTCCTGACTTTGGGCCTTGTTTATACATTTCCTTCCTTTAGAATGCCCTGATTGTCTCCTACCTTCTCCCTCTGACTGCTGCTCAGTGGGTTAGATGGTGGTTAACTCAGATACCATCTCTATCAACCTCCTGTTGAAATTCTTCCATCTATTGAAACGCTCTGCTGTCTTTATCCCTTGTCAAAACTACACTGAGTGTTCAGAGCACAGACTAATCATTCTTTTATCTCTAAAGCCTCACACGGGGCTTGATACATAGACGCAGTCTGTGTGTCTCCACTGAGCCATTCATGTGTTGGCAGAGACATTATTACCTGCATGATGTGACCTCATTCTTCAGAGCTAGCCGGCCATTTCCTCTCAGCTCACCCATGGGGCTGTGTAATCCTACTCGCAGCAATCACTGGCAATTTTTGAAACTTCCTACTTATATATTTCTCTCTCTAAAGCAGGAGTTTCTCAAGGGAAGAAAGTCCATCTTGAGTCACGAGTATGCTCAACTCCACTCACAATTAATAAAAATACATATGCTTCTCCCTTTCAAGAGCTCTTTAGAGTTCTATATTTGAAATCCAAAATCAGAAAATCACATCTGAATAACTAAAAAGAAAAACTACTAAGTGATGAAACTAAAGAAGAAAGAAAGAAAACTGGAATCAAGGGCAGACCACATACCGGGAACCTGGTGCATGTGATGTTTCACCTCCACAATTTTCAAATAAGGACTACCGTTCCTTCTTAGAGGAAATGAGAAGGGCTCACAGAAGCCAGAGGCTGGGGTCAATGTGGGAAGGAAATGCTGGGAACAGAATTCCTGCCATCCTTGAGTCTCCTCCTCTTCTGCTCCTACCTCTCAGACCTCAAAACCTTCAAGAGCTCCCATGAAGCCAATCACTCATCACATCAGTGCAAACTGAGACTTCCACGAGTTCCATGAGGTTTTTCTGTCCTTACTGAACTTTTCAGTTCGGCCACCAGCTCCAAAAGTTCTTAAGAGTATCTGAAATATGGGTCCTCTTAATGCCACGGAGATGGAGCCCTACACTTTATTTAACAAGAAGCCACACTTCCATGTTTACTGTTTGGCTAATGATGTTGTCAATCAATTTTCCTTCATCCTATCAAATTCCTGAATGCTAATAGCTTCACCTTCTCAGTATGTTGCTAGACTTAGAGAAGCCTCCCAGGAAGATTTCTTAGCTTCCTCCTTCTGGAATTAATAATCAGTATTTCCATTGGCAGAGATGGTGTTAAAGGGATGGAGAAAGACTGAGTGAAACAGGGCATTCAATTTCAGTTCTGTACTTAACAGTTTAGTTAGGTGGGAACAATATGAGTTTGGTTTTCATTTCGTTTTGTATCATTTTATCAGAGCTTCAAATGAGATAAATAGGGTTTATTTTAACATAGTTTTTACCCTTCTCTATATTTGAGCATAGTTCATTCATACAGCCCAGGAAGGAAGGACATTTTGTTGCTTTTCTTTCACTCTCTGAGGACCCCAAGTTTACTTTTGACTTTTTTTTTTTGAGATTCTATTTATTGCAAGATTGGTATACTACTAATGATCAAATGAGATAACAAGAATTGAATATAGTAAAACAGTATTATTCCATTACTTTTTAAAAATGATTTAAATATTAGGTTCTAAGAATATATAAATATGTGTGAAACCTGTTCAGTGCTACACTGTTGTAGCAAATAAGACACACCTGCAAACAGATGCTTCCATCTTTAGCACACTTTAGAAAATTATGATACATGTATATTATATAATGATACATGGTCAATGAAAAGGATGAAGTATATTTTATATATACCAACGTGGAAAGATAGTCAAAATATATTAAGTAATGAATATAATATGACAATGGTATGTATTGTATGAATAGTATGTTTCTAAGAGCTAATTATCAAGGAATTTGTGCATAAAGTTTTCCTATATAATGATATGTAAAGCATACCATTTATACATATTTTAATAAACACTGTGTGTGTGTGTGTGTGTGTGTGTGTGTGTGTGTGTGTGTGTGTGTGTGTGTGTGTGTGTGCTGGTCCTGCAGCTTGAACTCAGGGCCTGGGCACGGTCCTTGAGCTTCTTTTGCTCAAGGCTAAAATACTCTATCACTTGGGCCATGGCTTTACTTCCAGCTTTCTTCTTCTTCCTCCCCCTCCTTTTTTTCCTCCCCCTCTCCCTACTTTTGACTTCTTAAAAGAGAAATACCTTATCAAAAGTCAGCATTCGTGTGAATCTTAGTGTGCTGACAATTCTCCTTTCCACCTGAGCCATGATCCTGAGGATGCATCTAGAATGGACAGGCTGGTGTTAATAAACTGGGAATAGGCTGGACTGTGCAGGCATGTGGAGAGACTTTGCTTTAATGGGCTTGGGGAAAGAGAAGAATGTGATGTGCTATGTAAAAGACAAGGCTCTAGAATTGGTTTGAATTGAACCTATAATTTATACGTTGGCAAGTTCTTTCCTTCAAGTAGAGATTTTTATGGAAGCATAGCATCTGTAAAGAAATATCCAAATTATAAGTGTGCAGCTAGATGAATCTGCACAAACAGAACATACCATATAACTAGCACCCAGATAAATGAAACGTTGCAGCAAACACAGACGCTCT
This sequence comes from Megascapheus bottae, assembly GCF_031878675.1. Taxonomy (NCBI): domain Eukaryota; kingdom Metazoa; phylum Chordata; class Mammalia; order Rodentia; family Geomyidae; genus Megascapheus; species Megascapheus bottae. The sequence continues at coordinate 4,774,350 of NC_143532.1, read as the reverse complement.
GCTCAAGCACCCTTTTGCTTCCACTAAACTTCAAAGAAACCCCTGTCCAGACTTCACTAATCCTACATACATTCTGCTGGCTTTGTGCCATATGGTATGAAAGCATACATTACTCAGGTGTTGTTTCCTGTGCTCCAAGGTCCTATTGGCAAGATCCATCCATGCAAGTATTGTTGTGAGTACTATATAATATTCCACTGGGTTCACAGTATACACAGCCAGTTTATTATATTAGTTTTGCAGGTCATGGTGGCTTGAACTCAGGGCCTGAGCACTGTCCTTGGGCTTTCTCAAGGCAAGAGCTCTACCACTTGAGCCATAGCACCATTTCCAGCTTTTTTCTATGTATGTGGTACTGAGGAATCGAATCCTGGTCTTCGTGCATGCTAGGCAAGCACTCTACCACTAGGTCAAACTCCCGGCCCCAGTTTATTATATTTTTGATAGGCATCAGGTCGTTTCCAGTTTGAGTCTATTACAAAGAAGGCCATGAACATTCTATGAAGGTATTTTCAGCAAACAAATATATGTATTTCTGGAAGAGTACCCTGGAGTATAACTACTGAATCTTCTCATCATCTAAACTCTCAAATTTACCCTTCAAATCCTTGGTTAAGTCATTCAAGATTCCAGAAGCTTCCCCTGTCAACAAATCGAGGAAATTTCACATTATAAAAGTAGTCTAAAGATTACACCAACTAATATAAAATATCTAACACAATTCTGATGTTTATTTAATATTTATCCAAAAGGCGTTCAGTATTCATCAAATATATCTTATGCTTTTCTGTCTTTCCAGCCTATGTCTCAGAACGGGTGGAACAACAAATGGCTTAATTTGGGCCAGTATGGTGTAAGCGGCAAGGAAAGGTAGCATGAAGGGACCACCGAGCTTCCCTCCAAACCACTCTGCCTCTGAAAGACCCTGAAAAAAAAAAACGAAGAGAATCGGCCTCTCTAAGTTCCCTGAGTCTATGGAAAAGAAATTCCACCAACTGCCATGCACATGTAGCAAGAGCAAGAAAGGAAGAAATTGGTGATGGGCAAAATGCTTTTATGCCTATAATCCCACCTACTTAGGAAGCTAGAGGGGCCCGGAATTTGTCCTAGTGGTAGAGTGCCTGCCTAGCATGCACAAAGTCCCAGATACAGATTCGATTCCTCAGTATCACATACATAGAAAGTAGGAAAAGGTGCTGTGGCTCAAGTGGAAGAGCTCTAGCCTTGAAGAAAACCCAAGGACAGTGGTCAGGCGCAGAGTTCAAGCCCCAGGACTGGGAAACAAGAGAGAAAGAGAGGGGGGTGGCTAGAATTTGGAAGGTCATTGTTTGAGATAATCCAGGGCAAAAAGTTCATAAGCCCCTCATGTTAACCAATAACTGAGCAAAGTGCTACATGCTTGTTATATCAGCTATGCAGAAGGCTACGCAGAAGGAGGATCATGGCTCCAGTTAGCCTCTGCAAGGGTTTCACAGGATCCCCTCACAAAGGAAAAGTGGAGTGTAGTAGTATGTTCTTATCATCACAACCTTAAGGCAGGAAGCATAAATAAGAGGATCACGGTCCAGGCCGGTCAGGCAAAAACTGTAATACTCAAGCTCAAAAATAACTAAAGCAAAAAGGGATGGAAGAGTGGCTCAAGCACTACAACACCTGCCTGGCCAGTTACATTTTCTGTATAATGCCATGGAAGCTCCAGATAAACACAATGCTCAGTTGATGGGGCATAGTTACGCCCCGCCGAAACCACTATTTCACTTCAAAGAGCTGCATGACTCAAGCTTGACATAGGCGTTCTATATCATTTATTTCTGAATGATAAGATAGTCATTTCTGGCTGTTACTAAAGAGAAAAGATGGAGTGATCTTTTGCTAGAATATGTTAATTCAGAAATCTTTCTTCAGTACTGAAAAACCAGATCATAATTGTGAAATTGTGTCTGAAGTACACCAAACGTATCATCACTTTCCAAGGAGAAGGACCTTGATGATTATTAGTTCAAAAAAGGAAGAATAAAATCCTCTCCCACTAGGTTCAAAGCCAGCCTCATTCTTTTGTTCCTGTAAAAACTTTTTTTTTCATGTTCCCTGGTGTCTATATGCCTATGAGCTTTCTCCTAATGATTAAACTCCTAAAAATACTACAAAGAATGCTTAATAAGGCTTTTGTGTTTTTCCAGTTGCTATAGAGACTATTTAGTGTAGGACTTTAAGTACGTGTAAATATGTATTTTGGACAGTGTTTAAAAACACGTATAATTTACCCAGCCATAACAGCTGCTTCAGAGTATTGCAGTTCAGTGCGATAAGACATATGTAAAGTATTTTACAGTATGTTATTTATAGTTATTTACTTAATAGCCTATAAGAGCTCCTTCTATTGTGTAAAGGAAATAAGCATTTACCCCATTTTAACAATGAATATCATTTACTCCATTGTAGAAATTGAGAGTCATAGGTCCATGCAGGCTGGGAAATATGCAATTGGTATAATGTTGATGCAAGAAAGAAACTATGTTGACAGAGTTACTAGGAAAATAAAAGGTCTCCCCCTCCTCCTCTCCATGAAGTCTTGAGCTCATTAGGGAAGTTGTTGACAGAACTACTCTGGCAGAATAGGAAACCTCAGGAAAGAGGTCACTATCTGCTTTGAAGTTACCACCAGGGATGGCCCCATGGGTGGAATACACATATAATAATAGCATCAACAACTAATAATTATTAAGCAAACTTGACTCTGGGCCATGGACATGGTACTAGGTGCATGACATTCATGATCTCATTTAAATCTCACGGCACCATTATGACAATGACTGACACTCGGGAAGAACTGGAAAGTGACTCCATATGAACTCACCTTCCCCACCTCTCTTCTCTCATCTTTTTCTTAAATCTCTCACAATTAAATATTCATTGAGCCCATTGGTCCACCAAGAAACATCTACTACTTGTGCATCTCTATTGGTAATCTCAGTTGGGCTGGAACCTGTTTTTAGTTATCATCTGAATTCCTGACTAAGTGAAAACTCTAATGCCACTTTTCAAGCTACACTTAAGATCTGTACAGAAAGAACATTTTTTTCCGGCTTGTTGTACTACAATGTACAGTGTCTTTGACTATTGCTTGGCTTATTAGAGATTTATTGACTAAGTGGACTAAGTAAATTTAAAAAATGAGCTTATTCTACGATGTCAGAAAAACTCAAAAGACAGAAATAAAAATCAAGATAATACAGACTACTCAGAAACTATATCTTTTAAATTATTTTTCTACTCCTGGGGCTTGAACTTAGGGCCTGAGCACTGTCCTTGGGTCTTCTCAAGGCTAGCACTCTACCACTTGAGCCATAGCACCACTTCTGGCTTTTTCTATGTATGTGGTACTGAGGAGATGAACCCAAGCTTCATTAATGCTAGGCAGGTACCCTACCACTAGGTCATGCTCCCGGCCCCAAGACAATATATTAAGATGACACTAATTCTAAGTGTTGGGTGGGGTATACAGGTACAAGTCACAGGCACAGCAGGAAGACTAGAAAGGCATCACTGGGAAAGAAGAAGTCTGGGAGTAGAGAACCTGACAACTTTCTTTTCAGCTAGGTCCATGCTCCACGTATTCTCATCCCAGAACCGACCTTGTGAGTTTCTGACCTTGTGCCTTAGCTGTGTTATATGTCTATACTTGATCCCCCACTGTACCCAACCTTGCCTCAATCGTTTCATGCATGGAAACAATTCCCTAGGTCTACAGCCCGCCCTTTAGAATTAGAAATGAAAAGAACACTCCTTTATGAACCATTTTCCTGGTGTCAGATCCTGAGCCAAAGAGTTTGCTTCTTTCCTATCATAGTTAAATCTTGATTAAAACCCTACATGCAGGATGCAACCATTCCCATTTTGCAGTTGAGGAAACTGAGATCAAATAGTTTGCATATAGTTTGGCTAATGGCTTTTGGCTTTTGAAAAAATGCATTCTAAGGAATCAGTGCCAAGTATCTGGGTGGGAACTCCAGCTAAGAGATGGGTGATGATCTAACAATGCAATGCTGGCCTTTTATGTCATCCCTGGCCCGGCTCCAAGTCCAACCACACAGCTTTGCTACAATTCCCAACTAAGAAAGTAGGAAGGTGCTAAGAGGTTCAGGAAAAATTAGCCAAACCAGAAAAGCTGTGATGTCTATTAAGATAGGAACACAAGCAAGGAGGTAAAGGCTGGAAGTTCAAGCCCCAGTTCCTGCTAGCTTGCTTGCTTATGAGCATGTGTACAAAGTAAACTGATGAGAGATAGGTCAGCTTCTGCCCAGCCCCACTCCAAAATTCATCAACAGAGAAGATTCTGCTGAGCTCTGACAGCTTCACTACTCCAAATATGGCCCTCAGACCAGGAAAGCTCCTGCATCTATTCCAAGGCCTCACCCAGACATCCTGAATCAGAGACTGCCCTGTGGCACAAGGTCTCTGGGGACCCAGGTGCTCTATGAAGACCAAGCCGTGGTGGTTGGCCAGGCTTCCTTCCAGAGCAGGGTCTCTCGCACATTCCACGGCACTCAGGAGATTGTCATTTTCCGTCACAGTCGTCCTTGGAGATAGGAAGGTCATACCCACTTCAGCTGAGAACAGGCAACGAGGAAGCAAAGTGTATTCTCAGGAGCTTCTGGAAATAATTACCGTTCTCTTAATAATAAATGAATAGGCTGCAGTCCCAGAACACGTGGAGAACAAAGCAAAACACGTCAATACCAAATCCAGCAAATAAAACAATCAATTTAAGATGGATTTTTCTAAATGGTTTGCCTGCTTGGGCTGAGTGCCCCACCTCCAGACTCCTCAGCACACTGCATTCAGCCTTTGCTGTTTGCTAGTGAGCCCTTCTGTTCATGCGCTTTCCTCCCATTTTGACTACAAGTTAGTACAGCACTGCCTTCCCTAAAAAGAAGGACCAGAGACAGTTGTGAAACACTAAAAGAACAACGTTCTCTGAAATGTTGTAAAGATACAAATAATACACACAGTTGTAAATTCCTTCCCAAGAGAGGCTGAAGGATTCACCCACCACCATTCCCTGATTCCCCTCATTACTCCCTTGGAAAGTTCTAGATTCTTGAATGTCCTCAGTGCCTCATGTCCTCAGTTAGCAGCCCATTTCCGTCCTAAGACTTTCTGAACGCTTACCAAAGACAAGTGATGTTTGTGCGTTCTTCCCCTGGGTAGAGCCCAGTTGAGCCTGGATAAGCCATGTAACTTGCTTCAGCAGGGAGACTAAAAGAAACTTGGTAGAAACAGCAGGTTAAAAAAAAACAATTTCTATTTTCTCTCTCTTGTTCCTATGCTTCCAGCATAAAAGCGAGCCTAGACTTGCCTGCTGATGAAAAAAAAATGACCTGGGCATCAGCTGTCTCAGGAACCTGCAGTTAACCACAGAAAAATAGATACACTCTGCCGAGACCCACTCAGGCCAATAGAAATGCCTATCTAGCTGTAAATTTGGAACCAAATAAACACCACTTCCTTGCATGTGCTACTGGCTACCCAGCATTAGCTAACTGCTGCAAGTCATCTTCTAGAAGATGCTGACACTCTTTCATGGGTTTTATGAAAGCTTTGGTATGGGAGAAGAAACGATAGAAACAGACCCTGCCTTCAAATATGTTCACATGTTGGTGATACCTACCACGTCAACTTAGAAACTGTCAAGAAGTTATTTCCAGAGGTAGTAATAAATTACAAGGACATTTTCTGATAGACCACTGCATTTATTAAAGCAGTGCATTCTCAGGAGCTCCTGGGAATATTTTGGCCTGCCAGAGAGGCCTCTATTTGGCCCAGTCACCACTGAACCATTTGTGACGGGTAGAAAGTCAGTTCCACTAGTCCCACCTCTGAGTAAAAGATAGGCGAGAAGCAGTTCCTCAAATGGGAGTTCTGGGAAAATCATATCCCCTGATGCCTGAAGGGAGCTGGGAAATCCTAGGGAAGTCAGGGAAATACTGAACAGGCAGGGCCTTGAGTTCCCAGGTTCCAATCCCAAGTGTTCTATGAGAAGAGACCGGGCTGTCCTGCCACAGGCTGGGTATGCAGCCCCATCTCCACCTCCCGCCTCCATCTCATGACACGTGGTGAGCAGAGCCTGTGATGGACCTGGACTATCAAGGTTGGGTGCATTGCCTATGGATCCCCTAAATCTTGTTATATCACCCACATCTTTTCTCCCTCCCTTCCTGCCATGCCTCTTCTCTTTCCCTATGGTTCTCACACATTCATTTCCTACATATCAGATGATGTAAAAATGCGTGTAAATTGAAAATTTATTGTAATAAAAAATTATGGCAGCCTTACACCGGGTTTGCCTCTAAGATAATAGATTTATCTCATAGAATGAATTGAAGAGAAAGACAGGTGGAATGAAAACACTCAACAATAAATGGTTAATAAACTCATGAGTGCTGTTCCTAATCAGTCAAGTCAAAGTGACTTGACTTCTTAGAGCATCCACTTTCTGAGCCATTTAACAGAAGACTCGAAATCTCTGGAAGAAGCCTGGGCAGGATCTGCAGAGCTCTAGATAAAAGCAGGTTCTACCACCGGTCTCTTGGTCAATAACAAATCATGAAAGCCATACACCTCTCTCAAGAGGATAGATGGGGCCACCCAATTTCTGCCTTGGTTTTCACTTCATGTGGATATGCAGAGTCTTGACTTCTATTTCTCCGTCTCTGTCTCCATCATTATCTCTAGTCCATCCTTTTGCTTCCCTCTCTCAGTAGTATTGTCTTCCACTTTCCTTACCACTCTCTTTTCCTTCCTTTCTCCTCTTAACCCTAACCTTTTGGCAGTACTAAGATTTGAACTCAGAGCCTTGTATTTTCTGTGCTGATGCTTAAGCATGTCCCCAGCTCTCCCATCCTCTTTTAGCTTTTCATTCTTCTCCATGCTCTCAAATTCTCCATCTAGTTTTTAGATAGAGATCTTGCTACTTCCAGAATAGACTCTCCTTTATTCTACCACCCAACCCCAACTGTCTTGTGCTTCCTTTCCCTGTCACAGGCAGCTGAATCCTGTGTCTTGATTGTTTAAAATTTTAATCTAGCTTATGCCAACCTCTAGATGTTCAAGCCAACCCAGTCCCGCTGATCCTCTGTAAAGGGCAAGCTCACCTAGCTTGCCAAGCCCACAGTTCTGTGTGGACACAGAATCCCTGCAGGGGTCGCCCAGCTCTGTTATGCAGCCAAGGAGCTCCTCAGAAGCCCGAGGAGCAAGGATGCTAATGCAAGTTCCATGCTCACTGTCAGACAGGAGCTGTTGCTTTGATGAAACTGAAAAGGTTCGTTATAAATGTTTAGAAAATGCATAGCTGGCATCCTGCCCTGTATTTTCTGTAATGTCAATTATCCATGGAGACACTACTACTGACTGGGCTGGAGGGTACCCAGGAAGAGGAAAGTATTACCAGCTCACATCTAGGCCATGTGCACCATATTGTCAGGATGCAGAGCTGGTGGGAGGTGCTCAGGAGAATGAAGGGACAGGGAAGGGCTGCCCTGCCTGGAGGGATGGACATGAAACAGCAGAAATGAAGAAGACCAGGTAGGCCAAGTACGAGCTGTGTATAGATGGCCCTTCTGTGATTGGCAGACAGAACTCCCCGGAGCACGAGCTCTGTGGATGGATTGACTTTTAAATTACTGTATGTTTCTCTGAAAAGGGAGAATAATTATTACTGCTCATTGTAGGGCAGGTTGCCCTGATCAACATCCTCGATTCCCATCTACATAGGTAAATCTTGCCCATGGATCTCCAGGGCAGACACTCTTCGACGTCTCCTAATCTCAGAATCCTATTCCTGCTCACCTTCTCACATACCAAAGAGACTTCAGATTCCATGTGCCCAACCTGCAACAAGTTGGGTAAGCACCCCGAAACTCATCTCCTCATATGTGGTGAGCAGAGCCTGGGGTGGACCTGGCCTCTTTAGGTTGTGCACACCATTCACACATACCCCTCCCTCCCTCCATTCCTGGCATGCCATCCTCCCCACCCCAGTTCTCATTCACTTCTTACACATAAGACGGGGCAGAAAATGTTTGTGAACTGAAGAATTCAGTCTCTTTCCAGGGTCTAACATTACTCACAGCTCTATCATTTCCTGATGCCCTCCCCATTAAACAGGGGGTAGCACCCTCAGCTCTTTGGGGGATGATCAAAGGTCTTATTAAATCAAGTACTTAGCACCTAAGATAAGTTAAAGTTGTTTTCAGCCTAAATATCCATCAGAAGATAGATGCAAAGTTGTTTTCTGCTTCTTTCATTTCTTTTTTTCCTAAGAGAACTTCCTCTGTTTTCCTCTTACACTTTGGACACAGACACACCCTCTAAGAGAACAAAACTCTGCAGCATTTTCCTTTCTGCTCAGCCAATGTTCTGAGCCAAGTGGAATTCAGAGCTGGGGCCTCAGCCCTGCCCAGCCAGCCCCAGCAGCCATGGCTCTAATTCACTGTGAAAGGGCCTTCGCACCACCCTGAGCGCTCCTTAAATGTTTTATGAGCTCCCTGAAATGCTCAGATAATTAAAAACACTTTCTTAATTTAATAGCTTGGCTTAATGAAACCAGGACTTTATGTTTTATTTGGAAAGGGGTGAACATCCCAGTCACACTTATTAATTTTTTTAAAACTATGCCCAATTGTGTCCAGGGATGGAGGGAAATCATGGCGTCAAGGGGGAAATGGCCTTTCCTGAGCCTGTGACAAGTCTTGAGCTTATTAGAGCTCATTACATCCAGGAAGCCTGAAGACCTAAATTAGCAATCATCACATATGACATGGCAGGCTATTATTAAGGAGGCCACTTATTATAGAAACATGGAATTATCAATTAAAAAGTAGTCCTCGCAGGCCCCAAAGGTCCAATTGGATTACCAGGTCCATCCAGACAGTCACTTCCAAGGCCAGCGTGCAGAGGTAGAATCCTCTGAGAGCAGCTTCTGCTGTCAAGTCAAATAACCATGATCCTCTCAGAAAGAAAAATCCCATCATTCAAACAGGTTGAACACAAAAGCCTAACCTGGTTTCTTCCCAGGAGTGTCTATGTAGGATGGGTCTGGCTTTGGTCAGAGGCAATGGTGCCTCTGAAAGTCCTGCCACCAGCTCATGGAAACAGACTGTGCACATTTCTTCATTAATGACATCATGCTTGTAGCTTGAAATCGGCCTTGGTGGGAGCATTTACACAAAGAAAATAAATTACTTCTTTCCTCTAAAGAAGTAATTGTTTACTATAACCCAGCACAACACTAAATGTAGCTTCAAGCCCAATTTGGTCATCTGTGAGTGTGACCATGGGAAATTTTTTAACTTCCCTAAAGCTCAATTAATCTATTAAAAATGGAGGTAAAACACTTCCTATGTACAGTAATGCAATTTTACTTGATTTTTATTTTTCTTCTGTAGCATTTCATCCCTACATCATGTTATAATAAGCTTGCAGATGGTGATATGGTGACATTTGTGTAAATGTATGTTTCTCTATAAAGCTCCATTGTTCATTCAGAGTATGCACGTATACACATAGATGTACCTGTACTAGGTACTGAGATACAACAATCAATAAAGAAGATCAAAATTCTATCCTGTAGAATATGCCAGGGCAGACAAATGTGTGCACATTGCTTATTTGTCCAGTAATGATAAGACCTGGAGAAAACACAGTAAGATGGGAAGGTGGTGTGTTATAATGCCAGCAGGCATTTCCATTTTATGACAGCTACAAGGGTATCTCTGATAGGGTGAGACTGGAGAAAAGAGCAGCAAGAGGGGCGGGCAAACACCAGGTAGACACAGGAAGAGGGTATGTGGGTCAACAAGAAGCAGGCTTGGAATGATTAAGGAAGCCCTGGAAGGCAGTGTAGTTAGAGCAGAGCAGTAAAATTCAAAAGTTGCCATTTCATAGGATGCCACATAACCAACAGAACTTCTACGTTGTAAAGGTTCTACGTTAGTGTCTCTCACCGTGGTAGTCACCAGCTATGTGCAGCTAGGGCATCCTTGACATGCAGCTAGTGCAACCAAAATGAAATGCAATTTTTAATTTTATATCATGTAAAATAAATTTATCGCAAGAAACTGCCTATCATGGCAGCAAAGTTACAGCCCATTAAAAAATATTCTTGGCTTTTACCCTGCAGGAGATGGACAGCCATTAGGAAACAAAAGGAAGCAGAGCTCTGTGCTCTGCCTGAGCTCTTCAAGGCCTGCTCTAGCTGATCTGGGAGGGCAGGCCAGGGAGGAAGCTAGTATGTAGCCTTCTAGCAAGACAGGCCAGTGGCAACAAAGACCAGAGGGGGGGGCGGGGACTACCCTGTGGTCTTCATCTACCCCAACACCTACACCACAGTAGATTCACAGTGATACGTGGAGGGTTGCATATATTTTTGTATGCTCAGTGCAGCTTTTTTCTGTTTCGCCTATATTCCATGACATGACAAAGACCTGTCCAACCTATGATCACCTTAAACTACCTTAGATTCTGTGCTTGTAGGACTCGGGGAAGTGTCACCGGAAAGGTGATGTCTGTGCAGCACATTAAGAAAGGATGCCTCTTCATGTGGCAACAGAAGGAAGTCACCATGGACAGAAGATACAGCATGGAAAGAAGTACGGAGGCATGTCACAGCATACTCATTTAGTTACAGGCAAAGGCCAATCTCCCAATTCATGTTTGAGTGAATATTTGAATATTCAAATCGATGTTTAAGAAAGCAATGACTACTAGACCTCTCAGGGGTCATAAAAAAATTATTTCTTCAGGATGTCCTGGCAACCAAAACCCAATTAAAACCCCAGGAGTCCCAGGAGTCATTGACTGAGAACACAAAACCCAATTCCTTGCAAGGCGGCAGCTCCTGTCCTCTGGGGTCTTTCTCCTCATTGATCGTATTTAATTGGAAGAGGTGGCCATGGGTAAAGAGACGGCGAGAGCAAGTATCAAGCTTGAAATGGGCCCCATAATAATTATTGACTGTACCTTCTATAACAAGCCATATAATTTATTGCTCCAGCCTCATTTCCTGGCCTTCATATCAATACCCCTCAAGGGTGGTGGTAGTAAGGAAATAAATGCAATGCAGTGAGCACAGACTTCTTTTAACACCTTGTCAACATCATTCCTGGACGAGACAGAGGATGGCATAGGATTTAGTACAGAGCAAGGCTCCCATCAGCCTGATATGTGTTGGAATAGGTTCGAATATAACTGAGTCTTCCCCTTCCTAACACTCTCTGACTCTGTTTTCCCATCTCTATAATATGAATAATTTTTAGTGTTGCTAAAGAAATCAAAATCAAGATAATAAAGAGCCTAACCTGAACCTTGTCATATACAGTAAGCATTCAGTATATATTTGCTTCCTTCACGTACAGCTTCATGCCTTATGTTGTAGTGCACAAAATGAGCCACTACTGTACCTCTTGGGGCCTGAACTCTGTTCTACTCTGAGACAGACATGACAAACAGTACACAAAGTGAGAAGAAGAGTCTACCACGGGCTTACAGCCACTGAAGGGTATCGGTAGTATGGATGTGATGGAATAAGAGGCAGACTTTCAAAGCTGGCTTCTAGGATAGACTCAGTGCTAAAGGAATTTCAGAGGTGTATAGTGGAAACTCCAGAAGAGGTAAGAAAATCTCAGGCTCATGAGTAAATGTCTGAAGTAAAATGTTCCTCAGAGGAATGAGACCATTTTATTAAATCTGCTAGTATTCAAGTGTCAGTATTCAATTTGCTAACAGAGAAGCCTCTAGAAAATTCTAGAAAGAACTGATCTGAAGTGGAACGATGACTCCTCAGATGTCCAAGTGATGTTTTCTTAGTGGTTGGAATTCTCTTGATGTAGTTGTGTGTGCATAGCTGAGATGGGGCCATTAACCTTTGAATCTTCACATAAGCATTACTCATTTTAATGAAGCAAAACCTAAGGATGGCTTGCTGGCTTCATTTCAAAGTCATGCTTCAGCCCTCCCAGGGGAGAGGAAAGTCACCCCCCAAGCTACTAATCATTTCAGTGTTTCCTAATGCCACCAAAGATATGCCTGTACCAAAGAAACCCTAGGATTTAATGACAGAGTGCTTGTAAAAGATCCTTGTATCTTAAGCTGATCTTTCTTGCAGGACGTTGAGTGCCTCTGTGATTTGGGTTTTACTGAACACAATGATTAGTAAGAAACTCTGGGAAGACAAGATTGAAGAGACCAATGTGAGATGCAGGTGGTAATGGATAACTAAGTCATCATCCGTTTCTGCAGAAAGGACAGTAACTCAAAATGTGGACAATCATTCCCAGACATTCTCCCACCATTCTTCACCAAGACCCCTGCCAGCTAAAGGCAGATTTGTCTCTCTTGTTCTGAAAGTTTCTTTTCTCGGGATCTGAGCCTACCCTCTGTGTCTTACACTTCCCAACCAATGACTCCTCGACTCAACACACATTTTTATTTCATTGGAGCATATTCTATTGTCAAATTAAATACAACTAATGCCTATCCACCTCCATTTCCCACAAATATCAATTGCTACATTACGCTCTTCTACGTGTTCAGTTACAAATATACTTCAAGTAAGTCTAATGAGTACCAGTAAGCTTCATGTTCTGGACACAGAGGGAACCAAAAGTTCAAAAGACATATATTGAGGACTGGGTGTGGAAAGATACATTTCTTGTTCAAACTGCTCAATATATTAAAACCACAAGACATATTTCTTGTCCTCCATGGACCCAACTGGAAATAGCTATTATTGTGGAGTGATTTGAAAACTGAAGTAGAATCTCTGAATGCCCATCGATAGTGTATTATCTCAGTTTTCCACCTAGAAAACTCCAAATAACATGCATTCACTTCATTCTTCCAACTCAATTCCCACTTTTTATTCAGGTGCAGCTCAAACTCATCACATCCATATTCCCTTGGCCTTACCAGATCCTTTTGGGTATTTATCTAGAATTCCTAGGGAAACCAGAAGTGGCCTGCAAACAAATTCTGTTTGCATGTGTCCTTGGAATCTGTCATATGTTGTTACACTATCTCTACAAAACAATCATCTTCTCTCTACAAAACCTGATACTGCTGGTGTCATGTCTATTGTTTTGCCAAATATCCCTGCTTTAAACGTTGTTTGCTTGTTTGAACATCAAACACTTAAGCAATGACTTCACTTTCCTATATACAGAATATAGTTCTCTCCTCTTTCGACAGACATAAAAGGAGATAATGAATAAACTCCTTATCTAAAGTGTTTCATATATTCTTAGGCAAAATACTGCCCCATCAGAGATAGAAGCTACCACTGTTTTCAGAGTTGACTCAGTTCACTCTCTTTTCCAATTGTTTTTCTGCATAACAACATTTGAGAAGAGGTAGCATTAGATGTTAAGGAAGAAATGTAATAAGATTGTGTGGTCAGGAGAGGGAAGAATTAAGGCAAGGAAGCTTGTGGGTATCCATAAATCAAGCAGATTTTAATTGGAAGCAGTGGTGTTTTCTATGGCTAGAAGACAAGACAGAGGCAGTTTATTACATTAGTATGTCGGCCTGATCCGGTGGGCTTGGGAACGTGGAGAGAGAGCCAGTGGAGACTGATCATCCACTCCTGAGACTGAAGAAAATCAATTAGTTGTTGATGGAGGCTCATGAGGAAGCTATATGGTGTTATGGTCGTAAGCATGCCGCTGCTCAGATGTGTTTAGACTGTGACTTTTCCAGTGAAATGTAATACTTGGAATTTCTGGGGCTCACAGACAGGAAGAAATGAAAAGGACCACAAATTAATACTTCACCAATCCAGGTTCGTGACAATCTTTTAGGATGAAGTGATTGTCTACTTGGTTTGTTTTATTTCAAGCCCCCTGGCTCTATCATAAATGGAATTTACAGTTAGCTCTAAGAAATGATGAGATCCCATCCACTGAGACTTTATCCTCCTAACATTGTAGCCTCTTACCATCTTCCTTCAGTCTTTCCTGTGCTTGTTCATTTTCTCCCTGGAGGAGACTGGCAGCCACTGGGTCACTGTTTTAAAACTGTGTTGGATCACTTTCCATCATCTTATGGCGTATGGATGGCCTGGGTTAGAAGCTTTAGGCAGCACTATTGATGAATTTATGTAAGGAGCGAGGACTTAAGGAAAATCTTTCCTCATGCATTGCCAGAAAACTAGACCATGAACTCCATGCAATTATAAAATGAAATTATCATACAACGGCATGTTGATATGCACACATGCTGGGGTGACCCATTCCATGAAAAATGGAAATTTTGATCCTCAGCTTTGCCTTTATATTTCTAAGCTGCATGACTTCAAAGTGAAAAGGATGGCTTCAATTTTATTTTGCAGGAACATGGTCCCTTCAGTACATTACTTTTAGAATCTTATTAATCTATTAAAATTTTTACTAATGTGTAAATAATCTTAACATGTAGCTAATTGCTACCTGTGTCTATATCCTTAGGAACCATCCTTTACAAGTTATCTAAAAATTATGGGAAACAAGAGCCTTTTCTTTAAAAACCATCTATCTTCAGGGAAAACATGTATTATATTTATATAATGAAGTGGTTGTCTGGCTATATAACAACATAGGTACTTTTAAATAAGTAGAAAAAATGTAGCAAAGAAACTTAATTCTGCTTGTGGAGCAAGTTGATAAATCTAGCCAAACATCTTTATTTTTTTACAGTACATTAAGGGACCATTTTTATTTAGTTCAGTCATAGATCTTCATATTAGAAAGTGTGTTCATATATTGCTTTTTTATCTTCAGAATTGCTTTAGGAAGACATTCTTCGCCTGGAAGGTTCCTTTGATGTTTTCCGTAGGAGAAAACTGTGCCCAAACTTAATTTGAATTCATTGAAATGATGGCCTGGTGACCTAATATTCTATAATGCCAAAGGGTTTGTCCATAGAATCATGTTGCTTTCAAAAGGATTGAGCATGGTTTTGTTGCCTTTGCTGCTTTGTTGTTGTAGCCTTGGAGTTTGGACTCAAAGCCTGAATGCTGTCCCTAAGCTTTGCTGTTCAGAGTTACTGCTCTGTCACTTGAGCAACAATTCCACTTCCAGCTCTTTGATGGTCCACTGGAGTCAAGAGTATCACAAACTTTCTTACTGCGCTGGCTTTGAACAGTGATCCTCAGATCTCAGCCTCCTGAGTAGCTAGGATTACAGGCAGGCGCCATCGATGCCTAGCTTGGCCACCCTTTTTTAAATTATGTGAATTCAACATGTCATTCTTCAACAAAATGGGAAAAATAAAGTGTCCATATTATTTTTTACAAGGAACTAGAAATTAAAAACAGAGAAAAGGATAGCTACATTAAAATTCATTCTGGTAGATGCAATGGCATCTGTAGGGTCCCAGATCCTGAGCACAAAAGCCTAGACCAGAGACAAGAAAACATCTTCTTGGAACCTCATTCTTTAGCTGTAGTGGTAGATACATTCTATGGTATGTACAAAGCCAACAGCATAGAAAGCAGAGCTCAAAACTAAAGAACCAAGGACCATAGATCTATTCGTAGAAAGCATAAAAAGACCTGTTAAACATGATTTTCTGTTCAGAACAGGAAGACATGGGAACAGTGCTTGTTTGGATTTCAAAATCTCTCCCTACCAATGACTTCTTTTGCCTGCATTTTTCCAACATATACCATACTATCTGGTGCCATTCTCCTGTGTTTGTCTTATTAATATGCACTGGGTATAAGATACAAGTCTAACTTTCCTTTTAGTTCACATTTCTTTGAGTTATGAAGACTCTCATCCAAAAAGCCTCATCCTAAGGGACTTGTCTGTCACCAAACAAGATGCCAAACATGCCTTTGAACCTGATGTGAGAACTGGATAAGCTTTGGGAATTTTGAGAGGGATAGGATATAATTTACTTATAGGATAAACAAATAGTTTTGGCTGGTGGGTAGATTTCTGTAGATTAAATATGGCATAAATATTTTGCAATGATTCCCAACAAGAAATGAATCTATTTCCTTCTTTTCTCTCTTTTCTTTCTTTATTTTTGTAAAGGCAATAAGAATTATGCACACATGGAGAAAATCCTTTCACTCATTGTCCCATTCTACCAACATTTATGAAATCCCAACTACCTAGCACAGTCCTTACCTCTAGGGCAGAAAAACAAATTGAACCCACATCTCGCCCTCATGGGATTTATAGTTAATGGAAGAACTGGGTAAACAGCACCCCGTCAGGTAGTGATAACAATGTAGGACAAAGGAAATGAAAGCAAGGGGGCACAGATCTCAAAAAGTGTCATGAAGATCACTCTGAAGATGGGTACTTGAAAAGAGATACAAAGGTAGTAGCAAAGAGAATCATATACCAAGGGCAAAAGGGCACCCCAAGAAGGAAATGTGTTTGGGGGATAAACTGAACCTGGACAGGGTAGATCTTGATAAGGCAGATCCACTATCAGTGATAGAATGAACACAAGGAACAGAATATGGCATGAGACATGGCAACTGCCTCAGACTGTGCAGTGACAACACTGTTGTCGCTGGCTACTTGGAGATGTAGAACTAAGGTCAGAGCCAGGTTTTCAGAGGCCATCACTTTTGAGTGGCCTACAAAGAAGGAGGTGGCATTTCTAAGGCATTTGCTGGAACATGCTTTGAATATCATGCACAAAAAGCCAGACTGCTAAGATGGTAGACCTTAAAAAAATAAAGGGTCCCTGAATTTACAATCCTATCCATAATGGAAGGACTATTCTTTAAGGTGTGGACCAGGTTAATCTTTATTGCTACAGATCAACTTAATCAATCTAAATCAAAGTACATCAATATCTCTTTGCATTAAAATTAGTTTGTAGCCAGGTATGATGATTTGCAACTATAATCACAGCGCTGAGGCTGTGATTATAATGAGAGGCTAAGATAGGAGAATCATGAGTTTGAGGCCAACCTGGGTTAAATAGTAAAACTCTGTCTCAAAAATAAAATGTTTAATCTGTGATCAAAAATTTAAAAAAAGAATCTGCATCAGACCAGGAAGAAATATTCATATTCAGAGCAGAGAACTTTGTCTTCATGTATTTTCAGGGTGGAAATTCAGCAGCATGCCTCTCACTGTCTTCTGATGACCCACAGGAAGCACTAAGTCTGGCTGCAAATGACAGAGGTTCACAGATTCGTAGCAGGGACATCCAGTCACATTGTGTGGCCAGAGCCACGGTCAAGAACTCCTCCTTGGTAGGGAAGAGTTCATTCTAAGGGTCAGCCTCTCAAAATGAAACAGATAAGGCAAACAGAGGGTCCTTGTCAGAAACAAATGTTATGTCTCTGCCTCCTAAAAAGCTGACAGATGTTATCCGTTGGAGACTTCTTGGGCCTAAAACAAGCCTCTGAAAAGTAATATTAGCCAGACGCCAGGCAGATCATTTTATTTATCTCTCACTAAATTCAATAAAGAAACTCACATATAAATAAGTGAAAATAATGCGAGTCAGTAATTTATAACTGGATGGAAAGCTATTGTTACTCTTATCTCTTCGGTGATGTTCTATTTCCAACTGGCAGTGAATTACAGGGTTGTCACATTCATTCCTGTGACAGGTCACTGAGCTACGCTGCATGCTACAGCTCCCATCCCTGGTCCACGGACCTAGTGACAGCCACTTTGGTCCCGTATCCTCCGCCATTGGGTTCTTCAAGGCCTCGTCAGCTCTAATCATTGTCCTAAGAAAATATAGGAAGAATCATACAATACATTTGTGTGTATATATGTTTGAAGGGGTGCCAGTACTGTGGCTTGAATCCCAAGTGAGGCCTTGTGGTCTCACTTGGTTTTTTCACTCCAGGATGGTGCTGATACTATTTGAGTCACACCTCTGCTTCTGGCTTTTTGCTTGTTAATTGGAGATAAGTGTTTCCTGGACTTCTCTTTCCAGTCTGTCTTTGAACTGTGGTCCTCAAATCTAAGCCTCCTAAATGGCTAGGATTACAAGCATGAGCCATCAACTGCATCTTCTGAGTTATCATTACATAATATGAGTAAATTTGAAAAGGCCGTCAATCAATTACTGAGCATCCACAATAGTCCATACTCAGGCACAGGATAAAGGGTCTCCTTTGTGCTTTGTGAACTTGCATCTTCTTCCAATGAAAGCTGTGACTATGTATGTAAATTCAGACTATAAAAACAGCAGGTATGTAGAGCCACAGTGGCAAGTCTCAGGCAAAGAACAAGAGTTACCTTAGTCCAAACTCAGAAGCCCCCAATGCTTCAAGATCCAGAACTTCCAGGGTCTGATGGATCCCTGAGGTGGAAAATTCTATATGCAAAAATTTCATTTATATACAAATTGCTTACAATAATATCTATGTGTGTAAGGTATATATGAAACAAAATAGGTCCTATCTCCAAGATCTGTTACTACTCCCAGATAGGCATTTATTCAATCAACACTTCTTGGCAAAGCATTTCTGGTAAGGGATACTAAACCTATGCTATTTGACAAACAGATGACAGTTCCCAAACCTAACAAGAGGCAGCTCTTCCCAAGTGTCCTCATAGGAGACACAGAAGACCCTCCCTGGCATCCTCCACTTTACCCATCTGGACAATGGGAAACAGAACTCAACTCAACCATTGAGTCTCCTTCAGTCACATTTAGTGACAAAATGCCTATTCAGCTTCCATCCTCAGAATTAGAATTTGTCATTTCCTAAAGATAATCAAGAAATATCTACAAATGGTTTCTCCCTTCCTCCCCCACCACAGTCAGGATGCAGACTCTAAATAACCAGATTCTGAGGTGACCTTGAGCCTTCCTCACAGCTGTTACTTGTCTGAATATGTCAACACCATAAGATTTCAAGAGGCCATGTCACAGGCTGACCCCATGGAAATAATGAGAAGGAAGGGAATGTAATTTATCCTGACCCAAGGATGAATACATGAAAGATGTTCATAATTCAGTGGCCACATGGCCTGAGTAGAATGACCTTGTCATTGATCTGGGTTCCATGAACCATGTGCTATGAGTTCCCACTGACACTGGAAAGACCAAGTGTGACCTTAAAACAGACATCGCTGCAACCTAGAGACTTCCACTCAATGCTGTGCATACACTTCTGGCATTCTACAAATGGATGAGGTGATATACATTGGACGTGTGGACTGAGCTACATGTCAGCTGGCGATTTTGCTGGTGATTGTGAAGACATTTTGCTCTAGACTACAATCCTCTGGATCTTAGCTGAGAAGTAGTTAGGAAGGTGTGAGACATCAGCTCCTTGCAGTATCTTAACAACTGTCGACCGTTTTCTTAAACACTACTCCCAAATTTTTCAATCCTTAATCAATGGATAATCTGCTCTGTTATCAATAAACTTCTTATACTATGTTTCATCTTGCAGTTGGAGTCATTCATCCATGCATGACAGCTTAACATCATGGATTGACCATTTGAAAAATCTTTCTTCTTGGAACTTGGCACACCTACCATTTTTTAACATATTTTCTTATACAATACAAAAAATACCTTTGTTACTATTACCGTGGAGTTCATTAGAAAGGTATGTAGGCACTGGAAAAGTCAACATAATCAATTAAAATTTCCATCTGATAGCTCAAATTTTCCCCAATTTCAAACAATACTAAGATGTTTTCCTTGAAGTGATTAGCTCACTTCACTCCCTGGTCAGAGAATTTGTGCCAGCCACTCAAGTAAGATTGACAGTAATGTGAATTCAGTAATAATGAATCCAGTAATAACCAGTTAATGGCATTGCATCCAAAAGAGACTGGTCTGACCCACAACTCACAAACTTACACAGTGATAAAGGTAACTTCTGACTCAGTATTTTCCAATTTTCCCTACTTAATCTTACTTTGTAATCTTATCTCTATTATTTCCTTCTTCCTTCCACATTTGCTTCCTCAACAAGACAATGCAATTTGGTTTAATTCAATATTGTCTTTTGGGCTGGGAGTGTGGCCTAGTGGTAGAGTGCTTGGGTAGTATGCACAAAGCCCTGGGTTCAAGTCCTTGGTACAACAACACAGATAAGGCCAGAAATGGTGCTAGGGCTCAAGTGATGGAGTGCTAGCCTTGAGAAAGTTCAAGGACAATGCTTAGATCCTGAGCTCAAGCCCCAGGACTGGCAAAAAAAAATGTATTATCTTTCCAGCTTCTTAAGATAGAAAGTTGTATCATTAAAATTTAAGTTTTTCTTCTTTTCCAATCCAACAATTAAAGCTACACATGAGCAACCAGCCTGCTCTGAACACACATCTCACAAATTCAGATATGCTGGTCCACCATTTACACCAAAGTAGTTTATGTTTTGAACTTCGTTGTTTAAAATTATGATGTTTAATTTTTTGTTATGTTCTAGATATCATGTTACTCTCATTTAATTCCTTTGTCAGAATACATATTCTAATTGAGCACTGTAATTCTAGTTCCTCAGAAGATTGAGAGCTGGAGGACTATGGTTTGAAGCTAGTTTAGGAAGGAAAATCTGTGGATTTCATCTCCAAAATAACAGCCAAAAAAGTAGGGCTAAAGGCACGGCTAGGAGATGGCTGATTACTGGTTTTTAAACGTCTAACAATTACTGTTTTTTTTTAATTTAGGGTGTTTAGACCTCTTATAATCAAGTTTATTATATTTAAGTAGTCTTATAGTTTGGCTCAATTATTTCAATTATTTTAAATTTTTCTTTGATCATCTTGTGACAATTTTTCTTAGTTTGCTTCTTTTTAAATGATCCCCATTTTGATTTTATTGAATTTTACTATTTCTTGTATTACTTTTGAATTTTCTTCAAGATAAAATTATGAATCCTTCCTACAACCACACTAAGAGTTCTACTTCATAAAACGTGTAAGAACTTTATAACAGTGTACTTCTACTTGTCTTCTATTCTTCCAGTTACAGTGTTGTGTGTGTGTGTGTGTGGTGTATGTGTGTGTGTGTGTGTGTGTGTGTGTGTGTGTGTACACACCCATGTTTGTACTAGAGCTTAAACTCAGTACCTTAGGATTTTGGTTCAAGAACAGTATCCACCATGCAAATAGCAGCTCAACTTCTTACTTCCTTTTTTAATTAGAGGATAAGAGTCTTATGGACTTTCGTGCCCACCTGGCTTTGAACAACCTGATACTCAGACCTCAGCCTCCTGAGTAGCTAGGATTATAGGCATGAACTATCAGTGCCTGGCTATCTTGAACTTGCTGTTTCACTTAGGTTTTATTCTATACTTAAGACTTCTACTACTATTCATGTTAACAATCATCATTTTTACTGCTCTTCATTCCTGAAGATGAGATTTCATTTGACATGATTTTCTATCAACTTAAAGAACCTTTTTCACCATTTCTTATACTACAGATTTCTTAGTAAAGAATTACCTCAGCTCTTATTTATCTAAAAATGTTTTTATGTCATTCTCAATTTTGAAAAATACTTTTGCTTTGACATAAAATTCTGGGTTGACCTTTTCTTCCTTTCAGCACTTCCCAAATGCCATTTTAATACTTTACAGATACTGTTTCCACTGAGGAATCACAGACCATTTATCTTTGTCATATGTGTAATGTATAATTTTCTTTTGATAGTTTTAAGATTTTTTTCTTTGGTTCTCAACAGTTTTATTGTGATATTTATTAGTGATATTTTCTTTGAATTTATTTGGCTTTTTAAAAATTAAGTTGCTTAGCCAGGCACAGTCATGCCTGTAATCCTAGCTCCTCAGAAAGCTGACATCTGAAGATTATAGTTCAAAGCCAGACTGAGCACTAAAATCTGTGAGACTCCTACCTCCAATTAACCACTAGAAAACTGAAAGTGGTTCTCTGGCTCAAGGAGTAGGGTTAGGTAGCCTTGAGCTGAAGAGCTCAGGAACAGCAACCAGGCCCAAAGTTCAAGCCCCATGACTGACAAAAAAAATTAATTAAAAATAAATTTCAGGGGCCGGGAGTTTGGCCTAGTGGTAGAGTGCTTGCCTAGCATACACAAATACCTGGGTTCGATTCCTCGGTACCACATATATAGCAAAAAGCCGGAAGTGGTGCTGAGGCTCAAGTGGTAGAGCTCTAGCCTTGAGAAAGTCCAAGGACAGTGCTCAAGCCCTGAGGCCAAGCCAAGGACTGGCAAAATAAATACATAAATAAATAACTTTCAAAAAGTTAAGTTTCTTGGGTCCCTACATCTATGAACCCACAATCTTTTTCTGTGATTTTAATTAAGTATACTTAGCCTTTGGTACAAACACACAGGCTACTAAGGATATTTTTTTAAATATTTTTCTTTTGTTCTTTTTTTTTAACCAATCTTGAGGCTTGAATTCAGGGCCTGAGCACTATCCCTGAGATTTCTCAAGGCTAGTGCTCTACCACGAGCCACAGCACCATTTCTGACATTTTCTGTATGTGTGGAACCAAGGAATCAAACCCAGGGCTTCATGTATGTTAGGCAAGCACTCTACCACGAGGCCAAACTCCCAGCCCTATTTTTGTTTGACAAGAAATTACTCATTACCTTACTTAGGTACCAGGAACCTTCTCTGTATATCACCTTGACAATAAAGAAATGATAGGTCAGTTTTGGTTTATTCCATAATCCTGCATTGTAGTTATTATTCTACTGAGTAGACCTAATTTCTTTGTTCTCAAGAAATGCCAGTGGTGCATCTCTGGAGGGGGAGGGAATGCTCTTGCTCCTAATATCTATGACTTCTCTGCTCCAGGGCAGCATTTCATATGCAACCTGTGAATTTTACCTTGCGGGTACACACCCCAGCCTGAACCACAGACACCTAGTCCTTCTGAAGAACTTCTTCCCTTCCACTCCTCATCCTCTAGATCCCAGACCCTTCATATTCTCTAAGCCTGGACTCTATCTCCTCCTTTCTTCTGCCCCCTCCCATGCTCTATGTGGGCTCCATTGTCTAATAGTCAAATAGATGCTCTCCGCAGCATCTCTAAACACAGAGCTTCTTTGGAAAGTTCTTCTCAGAAGGCTCACAATCTTGTGCTGACTGTTGTTCAATAACTAGAAAGTTATCATGCTCTCTTAAAATTTTAATTTTACAGATATAATCATCAAGAAAATTTAGAAAATATCAGGAAAGAATGAATAACAAAGGAAGATGTCTGGGGATAATTAATGACCAAGCAGCTTATAGTAACGGGACTTCCTACTATTTGGAGCTAGTATCATAAACATTTTTGTCTATTTTCTTCTAGATACAAACATTCACACACACACACACACACACACACACTTTAAACATAATTCTTATGATACTGCATATACAAATGTTTATCTTGCTTTTTTAAACTTAACATTAGAAGAGGCAAATTTTCCATGGCATTAAAATATCTTTTGCAAACATTATTTTTATGGCTGCATATGTCCCATCATTCTATTTAACATAATTTATTTAACCATTTTGGCATGCATTTCATTCCCACATTTTTGCTATTTATAAATAATGTTGCAATGAACATATTTGTGCATAAATATTCATACTTAGTTCTAACTTTTCCCCAAGAAGAAAAATTACTATGTCAAAGGGTATGAACTTTGCTTAGGTTCTCCATATATTCTGCCAAATTACTTGCCATATTGATTGTATAACTTAAACTCCCTCCAGCACATTATATGAATGTTTATTTTTCTGCATTCTTGCAAAAACTGAATTTTTCCAGTTTTATATCCTTGCTAATTTTGTAGCTAAAATGTTTGTTTGTATCCTAACTTGCTTTAATTTACTTTCCAGTGAGGCTGAATATTTTTGCATGTCATTATTTGCACTTTGTCAGCATCCTATCTGTTTGTATCTTTAGCCCAGGGTACTATTAAACATTTAGTGTCTCTTTTTCTCAACGATTCATACACGTTAGTCTTCTTATTAATTAATTTTTAAAAACCCTTTTCCAGGTAAGTCGCTTTGATATTTAGATGATAAGTTCAATTTAGACATATATTATATTCATGCTACACATATAACATATAGTGTGTGTGTGTGTGTGTGTGTGTGTGTGTGTGTTCCTCTTCTCCAGGAACACAGGGTAGAACAGGAAGTTAATATTGCCTGCAAATAACTACAGTGCCCACAAAGAATAAAACACACTAGAGGAATTCAAAGGATCTTTTTATGGTTACGCAGATAAAGCAGAACATATTTCCAGCTATGAGAAGTAAAGAATGCTTGGAAAGAGATGTTGCTTTGCAGCTTTGCCTTTCCATAGGAACTACAGTCAGCAAATCACAAGTTAAAGATGCATAAGATTCACCTTCAGGGTTTATCAAAACACAGATACTAATCTGAAGTAGAGTTTGAGAACTGGCATTTCCAACATGCTCACAGTTAATACAGCAAGGCTAGTCCAAGTCTCACATTTGGGGAACAATTAAGTTTTTAAAAGTATGTGGGAAAAGTATAAGAAGTCAAAGGAAGAAAAAGAAATATCCAGCAGAGAAATGGGCTGGCCAAAGTTTGAGTTTTCCTTACTCAAGAGATACAGTCTTGTTGGATTCTAATTAAATGAGTAGAACATAAACCAAGAATCCCCACAGACAGCAATGAGATCCCTCCAACACACCTCCACTATCTCTCCTTACCCCAGGTGTATGTCAACAGACATCTAATACTCCTTCGTAATCTTCGGCTATATTTGAGTTCACCTTCCTTAAAATGAACTATTCTAAATGCATAACTGATGTTATTAAAAGGCATCTCTAAAAACAAATATCATGAGCACAAACCCTTATAATTAAAGTTCAATTAAATATCATTGCTTGCAGTAGATCTGGAGCCTTTAGTCTAACCCAATCTTATTTTAAAAATGGATGTCAGTCAAAATCAGAAAAGGATGAGCTCGACTGGTAAAACGCAGATGCCCAGTCCAATCTGAATTTCAGGTAAATCGCAGATAAAGTATTTTTATTGGTAATCATGCCCCCTACAATGTTTGAGACATAGGGAAATTCAATCTCTGCTAGGTACCCTGAATTTTCACTTCTTGAACTTTGCAACCTTAAAAAGGGGCTGGAATTTCATAGCCCCCTCACAAAGACCTTGTCTCCTAGACATGGTCAGAAACAGGGCATTGAACAGCAAGGCCTTGTAGGTTCTACAGAATTACTTTATGCCCTATCCACACACAAACTAAACCAACATTACCAATAGAGGAAGCAGTACCTCGGTGTCCATGGCTTTCACTTTGGAATATGTATCCTTCATTTTGTTAAAGAATGTCTTAAAACAGGGACAGAACAGATTTTTTTCAGACAATCTTGGATGCTCTGTAGCCAAGATAGGCATCTCTGCTTTGAAGATAATCAATTGATACAACTTTTGCAAAGCAGAGGAGAATCTAAATCCCTCTGGATACATAAAGGGGGCTTCAGGCAAGAAGGAAATGGGAGATTAGTAGGCAAGTCCTCAAGCAATTAGCTCGACTGATGGGAAAAGTTTACACACAAATGGCTAGGCTTTCAAACTAGCTTTCTTTAAGATAACCAGAAAATCCCTAGATGTCAATTAAGGTTGATAAAAAAAATGCAGTGTTTCTATTTGCCTGCAAAGTTTCTTTCATGCTAATATGAGCTCTGTATAATTGAAATACCTGCTAATACTTTGTTGTAAAAGACTTGGTATCAAAGGAGTGCACTTGATTACGTTATATTTTGTATCAAATGTGGTGTGTGTGTACTGATGCCCTTCCAAACAGTGGCCAATAATTTAACTTTGCCTGCAAAGTGTATTTCTTTCTTAGTTAGCAAGAGTCCATCATAACCAATAAAGCCTGGCACAGTAACACAACCTGTACTTCCTGCTATGTGTGTGTCACAGTCCAGAGTGTCACAGTCCAGACCAACAAAGGGTGGGGGGAATGGAAGGTAAAATGTTTTTTAATAACTCACTCCTGTAATTTTAGCTACTCAGGAGGCTGGGATCTGAGGATTGTGGTTCAAAGCCAGCCTGGGCAGGAAAGGCCATGAGACTCTTAACTCCAATGAACCACCAGAAAACCAGAAGTGGCGCTGTGGCTACAAGTCTTGAGCTGAAGAGCTCAGGGACAGTGCCCAGGCCCAAGCTCAAGCCCCATGACCAACACAAAAAGAAAAGGAAAAAAAAAAAAACTAAAGCAAAAAGAAGTGGTGGTGTGACTCCTAGCAAGACAAGGTCCTGCATTGGAATGCCATCAATAATAATAATAATAATAATAATAATAATAATAATAACAATATCAAGCTATACCTTATTGTTTGGGCAGGTAGGATAAATGATCTAAGTTTTTAAAAATTTTTTGTTTTCATGATCTCTGAATTATTGTAACTCGCTAAATCTAATATTCTAAAATGTAAAAACAAATAAGCAAAAAGACTAAATAAGCATGATAAGGAGGATTCTGGTGTGACATGGGTCAGTTATTGCTATTTTAGTTTGAAATACTGAACTGGATGGTCTTCTCACTGTGGTGGGAGCCTGGCACCCTCACTCCGGTGTCTTACCACGGAGAAGAAAGGGAGTTTACTTCCGGTCTGAAGCAAACACCCTACGAGCATAGTGATCCCCAGTTGGCTCCCATGAACACTGCCACTGAGTGAGGACAATTGTGTCACTCGCAAGGCAAGGCTAGCTGGTGACAACTCAGTGGGCGCCTCTCAGAAGATAAAACCAACTCAGCATGGCCTTTCCCCCAGCCTAGGGGTCTGACCAACCTCTTCCAGGGCCCAAACCACCCCTGACTCCTCTCTTTCAGTTAATGTTTGTCTGAGGGATACCAAGCAGGAAGGAATCCTTGACTGGGTTTAGAGCTTATCTCAAGACTAAGCGTGGGGACGGGCAGCCTCCAGGCTTTGAAGGATTTCCTTAAGTCACCAGGATCACAAACTCATAAAAACATCCAGAACAGACATTTTTTCCTGTCTGGTTAAGAATATCATGAGAGTGCATGTTTATTAAATGTTTACAGTGATAGCTTGGGCTAATATTTAAATGGTCATTGTATAGGAAGGGGACAAAAGTCTCAAACCAAATGACTTGTCAGAGACCCAAACCTAGAAGTTGACAGAAGCAAGAGTTAGCTGTGACCACTGCCGCCGTCTCACCTGGTCTATGGCTTTCTGATCTGGAAGATTCCATCCTAAGAAGATGTAAGCAGCAGTAGGGGTACATCTGCGTTTCTATTTCTGTGGGGCCTTTTAAGATTCCTCTGGCTCTTTTTATCTCATTTCCAAGGTGATGCTAGGCAAGTTTCTTTATTTCTGTTTTAATTTCCTAAGCAGTCAGCCACAATCACTACCCCCTTCCTAGGACACTGATAGGGAACAGCTACACTCAGATGTGAGACACAGTTAACCTTGCATGGTTCAGAGTTCAGCCCCTGCAGGAAGATTCGCCATATTAGAATCTCAGCTCTGAGCCCATGGACAAGTGACCTAGCTTTGTCCCTCGGTAGAAAATGACAATTTGTACCTCATAGAGTTGTTGTGCTTTTCCAATAAGTTATTGTACAAAAGGGCTTGAAATGGTACCTCAAAATATTTTTCCTGGGTTGAGTTGCTATTATTTTCTTCTAAATAAAATCACCTTGGCACAATAAACAACACATCAGAGGCTCAAATCATGGGTAGTGATGCTCCTAAGCCTGTTATTTGCAAAAAGATTAGACCACTATTTTCATGGGGTGTGTGTTGATCTGAATTTCATACTAAAAATAATAGGGAAGCCAAGAAACAGCAAGGTAGGAGGATGCTTCGGTGTCTGGCAGTCAGCCCTCCCACCCCGCCAGGGTCTCCACAGGAAGTTTGGCTGCCTAGAGGTAGAGGCAGGGCCAACCTGGAGCTGGTGGAAATACCCAGTGACTCAGGGGAGGGGCAGCCTCAGGTTCAAGTGTGTCCATCTAAGCTGCGAGGCAGCAGGAAAGGCTCACTGACTGAACTCCCTCAGGAACAAACTCAGACCAACTTTTGCACAAAAAAGCAATTTACTTAGCTAGTCATTTTCTAGATTTGCTCAGCAATTATTTCAGCTATTTGTGTTTAAACAAGAGTTTTCTCAGTCCCTGCCCAGTGTCTTTCTGCTTCGTTGCGTGGGGAAGCCTGGGCTGCAGTTTCCTGCTTGATGCAGGAACTGCCATGGATGCAGACACATGTGGAGTGGGAGAGGGCTTAGGGAAGCAAAAGTTGATGTCTAGAGATTCCCGGACCCCCAGGCAGGGCTTAGAGAATGCACACAGAGCAGTAGAATCCCAGGTTGGATACCCAGCAAGGTGAATCTGGGTGGTCCTTTTAGAATCTCTGGCTCAGGAACTGTGAGCAGCTTCCAAGGAGTGACTAGATCCCTGGAAAAAAAGACATACATAGCCCTGCTACTGAGATGTTGAGATTTCCTGTGCAAATACTCACACTACAGCCAGTTACAAACCTGATAGGTTCCAGAACATTCCAGGCAATCTATATATTCATTAGTTTCTCCTGAGTGATTCCTCCATGTGATGAAACTGCCCTACACTTTCCAGGATAGCTGAAACTAAGAAACAATAAAAGCCTGGTGATTCTGAGCCTGCAGGCACCACTAATTTGTTTGGGAGAGGCAACCATAGGTCTACAGATGTTCAAATGCCATTAAACATTCTTGCCCTGTGCTACTTTTGTATTAGTAATAACTTAAAATATGCAAATTGAGCTATTAGTTTAATTTTTGCTTTCATTGTATTTATAAAAAAGAAACATTGGTTATAACTTTAAGTGGAAATCTATTACTACTAACTATAAATAAAAGGCAAATGTAGGGCCAGAAGCATAGCCTAGTGTAGAATGCTTGCCTAGCATGCATGAAGCTCTGGGTTTGATTCCTTGGTAGCACATACGCAGAAAAAGCCGGAAGTGGCACTGTAGCTCAAGTGACAGAGCACTTGCCTTGAGCAAAAGGTGTCCAAGGACAGTG
The DNA here is from genome assembly GCF_031878675.1 of Megascapheus bottae. Classification (NCBI taxonomy): domain Eukaryota; kingdom Metazoa; phylum Chordata; class Mammalia; order Rodentia; family Geomyidae; genus Megascapheus; species Megascapheus bottae. Next base: position 4,745,375 of record NC_143532.1, on the reverse strand, counting down.
CCCAAGCCCTGAGTTCAAGCCCCAGGACTGAATGTAGATACATACATATATCAAATGTAAAGAATGATGATAAAAGCCATATTGCTAAATTCAGATTATATACCATCTCCTATGCCTACTTGGCATTAGTGCCAAATTATGGCTTTCTCCTTTAGGTAATTAGGAGGATTGAAAAGTACTTGAAAAAGGAGTAACCTCTCTACCAGAAATTACTTATATTAGGAAGAATGTACATATACTTTAGAAACAGTCCTGTGCTTGGAAAAGCCAAACAACACTGAGCTTTTTTTTCAACTTTTAAAAATTTATTGTAAAGGAGTTACATTTACCTAAGTCAGGGGATGTGTGCATTTCCTTCTGAACACTATCACCCCTTCCCTCATTCTCTCCTATTGTTTCCCCTACTGACTTCTCTCCCCACAAAGTTGTATATTTCATACCCTGCATAGTGTCTACAGAGTTTACGGCTGAATTAGCTCACCCTTTGTCCCACCTTTTCGGTGCCTCTCCTTCCCCTTCTCAAATAAAATAAACTTATACCAAGACAGAATACAGAAATTTAAAAAAAAAAATAACAACCCAGCAGCATAAGGGAATAAACCAAATAAAAAAGCAACCTAAAAAAACAACCTCAAACAATTCAATAAAAAAATCTCTTGCTTCCATTTCTTAGATTTTCAAGAAATCATTTTATATCATCATTTGCACATAGCTATTGAGTCCTTGTGATCCTCTACTAAGAATATCCTTCTTTGTTTTCACTATGTGAATGCTACATTGTTGGAAGGAATAAACTTATTCGGCCACGGTAGATAGCAGTATTCAGAGTTCCTCAAAAGATTAAACAGTGTTTCCCTATGATTCAGCAATACCACTCCTGGGTATCTATGCAATTGACACAAGCCAGGCTATAGTAAAGCCACTGGCACAACCATGTTCACTGCACCATTATTTACCATAGCCAAGATATGGAATCAACCCAGATGCCCCTCAGAGAGAGACAGAGACAGAGACACAGAGAGAGACAGAAGTCTATACTTCTGTCAGAAAGAATGGCATCGCCCTATTCGTGAGGAAATGGAAAGGCTTGAAAAAAATTATACTAAGTAAGCCAGACCCAAAGACACATTGCCTGCATGGATTCCCTCATTTGTAATCATTAGAATGTGCCTATAAATCTACAAGTAAATCCAACAGATAGTAAAAGACAAATAATTACACTTGAACATGATTAATTAAACAGCAGTCTAAACACTGAGCTTTCTTGAAGATGAAAATAACGGAGACCATGGAGCTATTCCTGATGGTAAGGAAGGTAAAGGTGTTGGTGGTGATATGTTGATGGTGACCGTGATTGGAATGCTGGTGATAGTGGTGATGGTGATGGTTTGCTATTTAGATGTGAGAAAACTAAGGCTTGAGAACCTTTACTTGGTCTCAATCACATATCTTAGAGCTGTGATTGTATCTCAAATAAGACTGACTCTAAACCATATGTTAAAATCTGTATGTCAGTTTTGCAGCTGGTTTCCTTTCCACGTGGTTTTAATGAGGATTACGTTACATGGTATATGTAAAGCACTGCACCAGTGCCCAGCCAAGTTAGCCAACCCTAGATGCTGGAAGCCTTATTTTATACGATCGGTGTGAGCATGCAGATACCACACATGCTACACATGCTAGGCAAAGCCCCTTAGCTGATTCTTCTCTTATTCCTACAACTCAGGTAGCAAGCAGGCCCCTCCAATTGACCCAACACTTTATACTAACTCTGGTGACTCATGCACCACTTGAGCTGGGAATCACCCACTTACAGATGTAGAGAAATATTAACTTGGCTCTCAGTTGATAAGATGTTTTCTTTTTTAATGGCCTTCTAGAGATAAAAGTCTTGAACTTTTGATAAGGTATTTATTTGTACATGGCCAGGGGCAGTTGTGTAATAAGGATTAACAAGAAGACCTCAGTAGTGAGTTCTGAAATGAGGAAAGAAGGCAGAGCTCATGCCTACAGCTATTTGGGGCTGTCTAACTTGCTCATCAGCAGGGAAGAAAGATGCAGCCATTTCAAACCCAACAAACATTTAGCCTTCAGCTGAAAGTGCTTGTTGACCACCAAATCCATGTTCACCTCACTTGGTTCCTGATTATAGACCTACTCAGACTTCCAGTGCTTACAGCTGGGTCTGAAAGGAAGGGTATAGACTGTTTTCTAACAGTACAGGAAATCTTGAAAATAATTTCCAGTAATGAGGACACCAGTTCTATGTGCTTTGTTCCCAAGAGCAAAGTAAGGTAGAAGAGAATGAAGAGACTAGGTCCCTAATTTCCTAGGAACTGAAGGCTTTTAATGAATGAATCTAACAACCATACAATACACCAGGCTTCTACAGAAATTTTCCCAAGGACCAAAGCCATGATATAGGAAAAGCTCCAGACACTCTGGATGGACACAGAAGTTCAACTCACATCCTTTTAGTATTTCCTGTTTGGTTTTGCTACACATCATTGATTAGATGAAAAGGGGTGGATAATCTGCTTAGCAGCCACCCTCCAATCGAAGGAGAGTAAGTAGAATGTGTAGGAGTCACAAGAAAGAGATGAAGGTACGGATTTCGGGCCTCAACACAGAGTATTTCAAATGCTTCTCTGCTCTCTTGAGAATAATTCAGGACTAAGACCACAGTAAGGAAAGCCTAAGGCATCTCTGTATGGTTCAGCATCACAATGCGAAAAATGAGCCATCAGGTTCATATACCTACCCGCACTGGCCATGGAAGGCTGAGGTGGCTGCACTCACAGAAAGGCTTACTCCTAATTGTTTTGCAGCTCTAGAATTATTTCTTGTTGGAATGTTCCTCAAAAGCCCACGTGATAAAGATTGAGTCCCAGAAAGACATATCAGGAAATGGTAAAACGTCCAAGACCTGGAGACCACGGAGAGATTTTTCAAATCATTTGAGGCCTGAGCCCCCAACACAGATTATAGGACATTGGTCCTCTCCTCTTGTTTTAGTTCTCTGGCTTCATGTGAAAAGGGTTTTTTTTGCTTGACCACTGGAAGCAAATGGGAATCAATCACAGACTATAATCTCCTAGAGCGTGAACCAAAATAAACCTTTAAAAAATCACTTTATAACTTAATAATCTCAGCTATTTAGTTATAGTGATGGAAAACTGATGTGCACCACTGAAGAGAAAGCACCATCAGGGTCTGGCCTCCATTCAGTAGTATGGGAGGCTGGGGCCCTATGGCAGGCCCTTGCCTCTACTTGTGGGCTCAGTGCAACAGCCTCTTGACATTCTGTTCCAGAGGTCAAAGATCCCCACCTGCCTCCCTGGAGATGACTAGAATGGATACTGATGACTGGGCACTCTGCATGTAAACTGAAAAAGGTGAGTAGAGTGGCTAATAAACAGTCCCCTAGAAATATAAAGTCAAATTGGAGGTGACAGGGCACAGGGACGTCTCCAAGCCTTGTCAGAAGTAGCAGCACCCCACCGACAAGTTGTAAGGCTGAATGATGTTGACACTTGGCAAGTTTCCCCCCATGACTTGAGTGCCTGGCCTTCCTTCCCTCCCTCCATGTCCCCACAGCCATCCTCTCTTCAGATTTATGCCCCACACTTCCCAAAATCTGAAGTAAAATTAACCACATCGACAAAACATAAGAGAGCAGTTTATCCCCACTGTGGTATCAAATGACGGGACAAGTAGATGACTTTCCTCCTCTTATTTCACTACCCTGAATGCTAAATCTCCAGTGTTTTCTACCACTGACAACTGGAAGCAAAGGGGAATCCAGAAGTTCAAAGATGAATTCAGAAAGGTTTCATCTCATTTTCCTTTCCCTCCCTCTCTGCCTTCCTTCTTCCTCCTTCCCTCCTACTCTTCCCTCCTTCCTTTCCCCCTTGTTCCATTTCATCCTTCCTCCCTTCTTCCTGACTCAAAAACTGTAGTGTGTTTGGGTAAGTTTGTGGTAGTTGTGCTTAGCTTTACAAATAAATCAGTCAAGTGTAGCTTCTGGAGTCATGTAATCTGAGTTCAAATCCTGTATTTGTTATTTACTAATGTAGACTTAAAGATAGTACTTAATTTATAATATGGAGAACACAGTGATTCCATTCTGAGGTTGATGGTAAGTGAATGAACACAGTACATGACATGTCACTAGGACTCAATAAACATGGGTATCCATCAAAAGTAATGAACTTCTAAGGAGATTCCACTGTGTTGTCTACGCCTCTCTGCACCTCCACAAAAGGCATGGCCAGGCATCAAGTTCTGTTTTCCACTCTCCTGTAACTGAGTTATTCACTTATTTCACTTTCCCTTCATTTTCTTCATTCCTTCCTTCATTTGTCAGAACCAGGGCTTGCTGGCTGGGTGGGGGTGGGTGGCAAGAACATCATCAGTAAAAACTAATGAGTATTTGTTTTCCTCAGGGAATCTGGATCTTTTGAACCTTGGCATCACAGAAATATGACTGTTCCTATGACCTCATTCTTCTTTATTATCACTGGCAGCAGTAGCCACTTTTAGCCATTACCTAACAGAATTCTATAGAGATGCACAGCCCATAATCTACCTTCACATTTCAGAAAAGCACAGAAAACCAGAGATTAAAGGTCCCACAAAGGGTGTATCACGAGCTTATCTTGCTTTGTTTCTGATCAGCGACCTGAATGCAGGACAGGACAACAGGACAGTGGGGATGCAGAGGCATTCTCCCAGTGGACAGAACTGGAGCTGGGTGTTAGCTGCAGAATATGTCTGAGGCTTGTGCATCTGGGACTATTTTAACTGAGGATATGACAGTTTTTCCCAGCCTGACCCTGGTTCCAGCCATGCACTAAGTGATCTGTATTGTTGCCTAGTATACAAACTGCACAGCTATATGTAAACTCCACGTCACTCCTGTGGAGTGGCTATGAACACAGAGTGACCCTAAAACGTAAGAAAGAACTGGTGATCCCTAGTGCCAACTCACTGAACATAACCAAAGTCAGGCCCTGCTTGGCTCAATTTTTCTCTAACCAGCTAATCCTCTCTCCCTCCCTCTGATTTAGCTTTCTCCTTTATGAATACATTCAGAAGGCCTGTAGAGGACTCCAGCGAAACACTGTGTGCTGAGCCTGGAGAGGGGCAGCAGACACACAGTCTTCCTGTTCTCAAAGGTTCTGGGCAAGGTAAGCAAAGAAAAGAGGCAGCGCCTACTCCCAGGACAGAAGTCCCCCATGGACCCAGGATGCACCGTGCTTGAGCTGTGCAGCCTGGGGACGTTTTTTCTTCTCACTGTAAAATGACTTAACTTCTACTCCCTCAAAGAGCTCTTATAAGGGTTTGACACACAGGTTTCAGACACAAGATGCTGGGTTAAATCCTACTTTCCTCCAACTTGTTTCCCAGCAGGTGTTGGGGAAGGCAGCAGGTCTCTGAATCAACTAACACTGATTAAGGCAATCCATGCTTGGTTTCTGTCAGTATGGATGAAGATACAGAGTTAAAAAGATTCTCAACCACCTGGGTAAAAAATAACACAATTTTCTTTCCTGTGTTCTGTTTAGCTTATTTCAAATGAATGAAAATTAATTACTCAAAGACAAAGTGATGAAAACAATGCAATATAACCCAACTTTTTATTACCAGTAGATTCGTAGATATAAGACCCTAGCAGCAAATAGGTATGAGAGTTTTTAAGATGTTCTATCTTAATGTCTGCACATCTATGACCACAAATGGGGAGTCAGAAGTTCATAGGTGGGTACTTCCCAAAGGACACACTGGCAATGTCTTCTCATCAAAAGGAAAAGTGCATGTGTGAGCTTGCTGTGCATGTCCATGTGGCTACAGAGACCACGTGATTGCCATCTGAACTTAAATGTTTACCTCCTCTTGCTTCTCCCCCAGGTACCAAATCCCTTGCCAGAAACTCTATGTGCAATTCTTGGCCTAGAATAAACAACTCTCCTCCTCCTCCTTCTCCTCTTATTCTTTCCCCTCCTACTCATTTTTCTCCTCCTCCACCTCTTCCTGGTGTTCTTTATTTTGCTTTGCTTTGCTTTGATTTGATTTTATGACAGGATCTCTCTATCTAGTCCAGAGCAGTCTACAACTCATAATTCTCCTGCCTGGAATTAAAAGTGTGTGCTGCCATGCCTGGACTTAGAAAAAAACTCTTAGAAAGAAGCTTTAGTAATCATACTGAATGTTTGGTATAATGGGTACATTTGAGAAAATAACTCACCCCTCATTCTTGTTTCAGTAACGACCTCGGTTCCGTTCGTTGCAATGGGTCCTTTACATTGGTCAAAGGTCCTGCTCCTCTTCCAACACTCTCTTTTCCACTTTTGTACCAGAGATAAAGATAACTTTGCTATTCCAGAGTTTGACTATTCAAAACAAGAGTCAGGTTTGCAATATGAGAGAAACTAGAAGTCAGGAGAGTTTGGAACAAAGGCTGTTTCATGATATGCAGCCTGGTGGTCACAGACACCGCCCCCTCCCGTTTCCAGAATTCCTTTTAAATAGAAATAATTATAATTGTACTCTTCTGCCTAGGTTAATAACAACAACAACAACAACAAAATCTACCTCTTTCTGAAAGGAAGCTAGTCACTGCTTTTAATAAACTCTTTGGCTACAAAGATGAAGCCGGCAGACAACAACAAAGAAGGTATTATTAACATAATTTTATGTAATTGAAGAGAAGGGCGATATGTATTTTAATATTACAAAGGAAATATGCCACAATGCAGACCCTGGCTTAATTCTTTGCATGGTACTTATCAAATAAAATTGTACTTATGGAAAAAGCAAACACATAAATCTTTCCTCATTGTCAGTTGGAATCTACATATGCTGCAGTCTTGCCTAGCTGCTGCCAGGCCCAAATGCATGATGATTTCTTACATGAACAAATACAATTTTCTTCTTGGAATCGGAGTTTGGAATTCCAAGAAGGGAACTGAAGACCCCACTGAGTGAAATCACCCAGAAATATAAGCATGCTTTACTTGAGACTTATCAAATCAAATCTACAGGGAAGATCTTCTGAACAGACCCAGGATGGAGGCAGAGCTCTTGTCATCGGCCTCTGTGAAAAATGGCCCATCCGTTCAAGAGAAAGCTTAACTGTGGATTGACCATATTTGATTAAACCCTGTCTGTGGATGAGACTACTGGGCACATAAATGCCTTATGATATGCCCTCTTATTCTGATGCTGTCTCTCCCTCTTTTTTCCTCATGAAGGACCACACTAAGTCTAGTGGTGAAGACTGGCTACATTATGCTCTTTCTTATCTATTTGCCAACCAGAGCTAGAATTGCTTCTTAGCTGCACAAGAGTAGAGCAAGTAGATCCTCTGCAGCTGTCTGTTGGCATTCTCGAAGGACTACTGACTGTGTCATGTTGTTTCATAACATGTTTAAGCCCAGTCACCTTAGGGAAATCAATTTCTGCTTGTTTCCTCTTACCACTTCTCTCCTGCATTGAGGTTTGTTAACTTCAGTTATGATAATTTTGAGCTACCGTGTGTGTGTGTGTGTGTGTGTGTCTATGTGTGTCTGTGTATGTATGTATGTATGTATGTATGTGTATTTTGCATACATACATATGTACTACATATACATACATATATCCTTTAGAAAATCCACAAGAAAGACAGATGAGTGACAAATGAATTTGGGCAGCCCTGGCTTTCTGGCCACACAGAGCTCCACCTCCCTGTTGTGGCTCAACTAAACACAATTTGAACAGGCTTTTTGTGCACTGATCTGTAGGTTAGGTGTCATAAAAAACATTACAATCACCCTGGGATGCAAAAGCTGCACCCTAGCCCTTTTGGGATTAGTAGAGTAAGAAATACCACTTCAGAGCAAACATAAAATGCTATGACCTTCAATGACTGCAGAGCCAAAAAAATTCAGATAGTTTCCCAAATACAAGCCATGATCAACTTCCATACAACTGAAAAGAGTTCCTTGGACTTTGTTCCCTGCCATTTATCATCCAATGTGGCTGTAAATTTCTTGGCACAATTGAATCATTGTGGACCTCAACTTGCTCCTTTGGACCTTGGGAAATTGTAACAAGTTCTCTCAGGACCAGGGGGTCCATGCCTGTCCTGACCATTCCACAGGAAGGAGGATGGAAACTTCCACATATCAGCCTTTGCTAATATAATGCTGTACAAAAGAGGATGGTCAGAACCTTATTCCTAGAATCAGAATCATATCTAGCAAGATGTTGTGCAAAGTCAAAATGTGAGGCCTCGTGTATGTGGATTTTAATCTCTGGTTAGTTTAATAACTCGTAAGATCACATGCCATACATGTGGCTGGGCTTTATTGAGAAGCAACAGCAAGCCACTGTCACAGATTTCTGAAAAGACCTATAGCAAGACAATATATTTCTTTCTGGCTTTCAAGATTCTAATGTGTAGTAGAAATCCAAGGACAGACTATATTGCTCTAAAAAACAAACCAAAACAAGACATTAAAGATTGCACATTGTGACAACCCTGCAGGTCTTTCCTTCCTAAGATTAAGAGGGGAAAATGTGGTGAGTACACAGCAGCGAAAGAAAGAGGGCAGCACATAGACTTGTGCTGGTAATCCTCACTGTTCAGGAGACAGAGATTGGATGGGAGGATTGAGACCAGCTTGAGTAACAAGTCCTCAAAACCCAATTTCAAACAAGAAGAACTGCAGGAACATGATTGCCATCCAGGCTTTCCTGGGCAAAAAGTGAGATTCTACCTCAAAAATAGAGCAAAGGGCTGTAGGCATGCCTTAAGTGGAAAATCACCTAAGTTAGTGAGCATATGCCCCTGAGTTCAAACACTAATACTATCAAAGGAGGAGGGGGACAAGGAAGAAAAATATATGGCTGGAAATTAGAGGGTAAATTATGACCACTGACTCAACCAGAAGGCAAGCAGGACAGCAATGACAGAGACAAAGAGAACCGAGCATCATACTGTACAATGACATGCAAGAGAACGGGAACTGCACCTTTAAAAGTGGACAAGTTATGGAAATAAAAATATTGAGCCAAGAGTTTGGCCTAGTGGTAGAGCGCTTGCCTAGCATGCACGAGGACCAGGGTTCGATTCCTCAGCATCACATGCATAGAAAATAAGCTAGTAATGGTGCTGAGGCTCAAGTGATAGAGCTCTAGCCTCGAGAAAGCCCAAGGACAGTGCTCAGGCCCTGAGTTCAAGGCCCAGGACTGGCAAAAAAAAGAATATCAAGGAGATTCCCCAAGTCATACCCAAACTGTACCTGCAGTCTGGAAGCAGCACAGAGCCACTGGCACAGAGCAGCATAGATCAAATTATTAAGAAAAAAAAAGAGAAAAAAGCATAGAGAAATTCTAAGACCAAAACCCTTAAGTGTTCTTTTGCCATTTTAGTTTGGAAAAGACATTATTTTTCTTTTTTTTAATTTTATTTATTTTAAAGGATTATTTTCTTTACTGGCAGAAATAATGCCAAAGTAGAGAATCAAAGCCTGGTAGCCTATTGATCTTGTTACTGTGTATATTTGACATACCTGGACAGAACATTGTATGGAATAGAGATTATCAATACAAAGGAAATAAGTATCTCTGACGTTTCATTTACATAAATGAAAAAAAACACAAACAAAACACACAGAACATAAAAAATAAATATTAAAACATTAAGGGAAAAGATGGAAAATGTAAGCAAGGCTACCAGTAATAGAGTCAAGCCCTTCATTCTTCTTCAGGGACCAAGTGGTATAAAGACAAGTTGTTTCTAGAGGGTTTTTTTCAACTGTCCCCTTAACTTCGATTCTAGATTCAGATGTGCTGACATCTGATTGTGTCTTCTCCCAAGAGGGATATTTAACTGAGGTATCATCCATTCAATTTCAAGCAGACAGTAAATATGACCGCCTTTGCATTTGTTAGAGAATAGCATTGCACCCTTTGATATTTAAAGGGTTGAGGGTGGAGGTTGTATTGCGGGAACTCTCCCCTCCCCACAAAAAAAGTATACTTTGACATTTAACCAAATTAACAAACATTAATTGCACATAAAACCCACTTTGCTGAATTGCAATGAGCCATTTAACCCTATGGACCAATCCACCGGAGAGTTTGTAGGAGGAGAAGCAGACTTGGCAGTTCTTAAACATTAAGACACTCAGCTGCCTACACTCAAGCTCCTTCGAGGTCAGAGAAAGCTATGTTGCAGAAAAAGAACGGAAGGCCAAATTAGCAATTTGGCAGCATTCTTCAAAAAGAAAAATGTAACCTCAGGACTTTCCCTGTGCTCTTAGTTCAGTCTTCCAGGACGTGTTGATGGATTGTAATCTTATTTGGACTCCACAAAAGAGGTTGTTCCCATAGTTTCACGATTTCCTTGAATATATGTAAAAATTAGGAAACTTTTTTTTTCCATCTTCAATTTTTTGGGGCAGGGCATGTCTCTCTGGCTAATTGCTGATCTTCTCGTAGCCCAAAGCTATGTCATTTTCTGTCATGCCATTGTCGTCACCAGCATGAAAATCATTTCTGTGTACTGGTTCCTCCAAGATGTGAGGAAATCACAGGAATCCACCGAGAAAGTGATTCCTAGAAACAGGTGACCTAAGACCACAGCTTTGTTTCATCCTCTATGAGGACAGGCTGTCTGTCCCCAGGGAGAGGGCACAAACTATATCTTGTATATTCGTTGTTCCAATTTGGGGAATAGAATTTTTTTGTCAGTCCATATCAAAAACTCAATAAAAATTTGATGAAGGGACATTGAGTGATAAGATGGGATGACAGTATGTTTTTCCCCCCAAAAAAGTGTCTTCCAAAACACAATAGGCTTCAAAGAAACCCCACATGGTTAACTGTCATCTTGCACACAGGTGTTGCTATGCATCGTGGGTTTTCCAGAGATTAGTTTCCTTTGATAGGGCACACCCCCAAAGCACCTTGGGTCAATACATGTCCATCAGAACTGCAGCTTGAGAAGCCACCTTTCAGAAGAGAGGGCAAAGAAATCCCTATGAGAGATAATATAGTCACATATATAGGAACCGTCTCTCCAACAAAACGTGGGAACCACTGTTCATCCTTGTCCTGTCCTTATTTCTTTGCTCTATTGGAAAGTTTCCAACATTGAGCAGGAGGAGTCTGGGAAATCAGGATGGAATGCAGGTATATGCCAGGCAACCAACCACAAAGGAGTGGGAACTGGGGGATGAAATTTAATATCAAGTAGACAAAGCAGAATTTAAAATGAAATGCACTAAGGGCATAGGCCTCATTTTTGTATAGATAAATTTAGTGTAACAGTCATGCAGCTCTATGGACAAAATAATAGACTCAAATAAAATAAAAAATCATTGCAAACAGGCATAGAAACTGACAAGAAATATGGGAATATGACTTTACCACTGATGGTATTGTCTACAACAATAAATCCATTCCAGAAACAAATCAAGGGGAATAACGAACTTAGTCTCTAAGTAATGACTCATGAAGTAACTAAATGAAATGATGTAAACTGTACTCTTTGAAAGATCAGGGAAGTAAAAATTTCATTAATAGATTGGGCATTTGAATTTAAATGTGATTAATTTAAAACGTACATAATACTTTTTACAACTATAAAGAACGTCTATATTTTTAAATGGCTCTGGCATAACTACAAATTTGATCATCTAAATTAGCTTTTAAAACACAAGTCCTCCAAGTACCAGGGTTTAATCAGAAAGTGATGAGAAATGCCTGGTACCAATTAATGCAGAGATTGTGGGGCTGGATTGTAGCAGTGCATTAGAGCATCTGTCTAGCATTCACAGGGCCTTGGGTCCTATTCTAGCACCTTTCCCATTAAAAAAAAGCAAAAACTGGGGCCAAGGGTTTGGCCTAATGGTAGAATGCGTGCCTGCCATGTACGAAGACGCAGGTTCAATTCCTCAGTACCACATACATAGAAAAAAAGCTGGAAGTGGTGCTGTGGCTCAAGTGACAGAGCTCTAGTCTTGAGAAAGCACAAGGACAGTGCACAAACCCAGGACTGTCAAAAAAAAGTGAAAATCACAATAATTTTTGGTAAACACACCTTGAAATGTCTCAAGTGTGAGAGAAAGAGCAAAATTAAAATTTATACTCATTCTTATTAAAGTTGATTATACACTATCAAACATGCTAATGCATAACAAATGAACCCAAACAAAATAGGAAGAAGCAAGTTCATTGCTTTAAATGTTTAAACATGTATATATAAACACACTCAAATCACTTAAACTTTAAATATATATATATAGGTATTGTGTTATATATAATCATGTATATGAGTGTTATTTTAGTTCCTCAGACTAAAAGACAAAATCCATAAAATTCACAGTAAAGCGGGTGAGGAAAGGGCAGGGATAATGGTACCTTAGTAAATGAAGACAAAAGAAAAAACACGCAGTTAGTCAATGCATCTAAGGGTTCCTACTGTTGGATGGCAGGTAGAAAACAGAATGGACTCAAGAATCTCCTGCTGTACAAGAAGCCAGGCAGACTTTGAAAGTCAGAATAGTATATCAAATAATTAATTTGAAAAATGTTAAATATCAAAATGTTAAAAATGTTGAAACATTTTCTAGGAGGCTATTATAATATTGATTCATCTGCCTAGATCACTATTTACTCTGCTTAGATCACTATTTAGTTTCTTAACTAAAAGTAAAAAGTTTAGTATGATCACTTACGTAAAATGGTTCTACCTCCAGAGAATTGTAAGCAAAAAATGTCAAGCACTAACTAATTCTTACAATATGTAACTTTATCCAAGTTATACAAAAGATAGATCCATCTTTAATAATCCTTAATTTGTGTGAGAAAGTTGGAAGTTAAGCTGTGGCTCAAGTGGTAGAGCTCTAGCCTTGAACAAAAAAGGTAAGGGACAGTGAGCAAGCCCTGAGTTCAAGCACCAGTGAGTGTACACACACACACACAGGACTTTATAACTGAATTGAGATACTACTATGGAGAACAAACTACAATTCACATTTGTTTAGGAATATAGATGGAAAAAAAAAACACTAAGCAATCCATTATCAAGTTGAACCCAGCAGTGTATTTAGATAAGGCTACACACTAAGCAGAGTTCAATATCATCATAAAAGTGTCATTTAACAGTAGAGAGTCCATTAATAGATTGGTCCTCTTCAACCTGTCAAAGAAGAGAAATACCTTCCCCCTCAAAGCAGCCAAAAAGTTATTTTAAAAAAAATTCAGCACGAATTGCCAGTAACATTTTTATCTAACTGCTTTCTCAATGCCATAAATAACATCCATGGGCAATGGTAGACGAGGGTACTCTCTAACCTGGAGTGGGAGTTTACCTAGAACCTCAGAATACAATGTTGCTGCAGATGGAATTAAGGTAAAGATCAAGATGAGATCATTTGGAATTATGATCCCTCCTTCCAACCAGACCATTCTTATAAAAGACACCGAGAAGAAGCTGAGGCAGATCAAGGCCCATCTATAAAACAAGCAGTGCTCTGGTGTCCGGCATCCACCTGAAGCGGGAGGGCCCGGAACAAATGCTCCCTTACACACCCAGAGGGGAACGCCTTGCACGTTGTCGTAACCTGGTGGTCTCCAGAACTGAGAGAATAAAGTTCTGTCGTTTTAAGCCAGTCATTCTGTGTGTTTTGCCCATTTTCAAGCCGTATCTCAAATCACAAGCTTACGCTTAACTAAAATATCAAAACTTTCCCATAAAAGTTAGTTATGTAATTCCTACAGAATACTGTATACATGTATGTTACATGTAACAGCAGCCTGCAAGACACAAGACACATGGCAACCTCTGATCCTACTTAACCAGCTTCTTCTATGCCTCAGACCATGTGTTCTGCCAAGCAAGAGAGGGAGAGAACATTTATTAGTGCCTCAGCAGAAGCAGAAGAAACAACTGGTAGCAGCAGCAGCAACAGAAGGAGGAGGAGGAGGAGGAAGAGGAAGAGGAGGAGGAAAAAGAGGAAGAAGAAAAAAGTGTCTGACCACGTCCTTTTCCTCCCATTACCACTCCTATATGAGAGGAAATCTAGGCTTGAGGCTACTCCAGAACCTTCTTTTAGTGGGATTGCATTGCTATAAAAAGAGGACTCAGCTCAAACCTGTGATCTTCCACCTATGCCAAGCTCTCTCCTTGCCTGAGTTGAAAACCTCTTCCTCCCAAGTTTCCTCTCGGCTACTGTTAAATTCACACACATTCAGTAACTAGCGGACACCTGGGAACAAGTAACAAATTTACTTTGTGCAGCAATAAATGGAAGACTGGCTGTTAAAAGCGAGGAAGAGGACTGTGAGTTTGACCTAGTGGTAAGGTGCTTGCCCAGCATGTATGAAACCCAGGTTCAATTCCTCAGTACCACATACATAGAAAAAGCCAAAGGTGGTGCTGTGGCTCAAGTGGTATAGTGCTAGCCTTGAGAAAGCCCATGGGCAGTGCTTAGACCCTGAATTCAAGGCCTAGAACTGGCACACACACACACACACACACACACACACACACACACACACACGGAAGGAAAAGAGGGGAGGGATGAAGGGGAGAAGGAAAAGAAGAAAGAAGAACAAAGCAAATTAGAACTAAACTGATATAAGCCCATATACTCCATAAAACAGTTCATTTTCCTCTTGGGCCAGGCTAAGTGCTTTTTCATGTGATCTTTCAGCATGACCTATACTAAGCTGAATAGATCCCCTAAGATGTCCATGTGCTAGGTATGTGGATCTGTTACCCTCATGTTCAAAAGAAACTTGCAGATTTGTGAGGAAGAAACTTGAAGTCGGGATTCTCTTAGATTATTTGGGCAGACCTACTATATCTCAAAATTCTTTAAAAGTAAGAAGTAGAGAGCCAACTGACTGCACTGCTAATGTGAAGGCAGAGATCAGAGTTATAAGCTCATAAGCCAAGAAACGTCATCTGAATCAGAGGCAAAAACCAGAGTATCCCTCAAGGGGGAGCGTTGAAGACTGATTTCAGCCCAGAGACAGTGACATGCATTTCACACATCTGAGCTTCAGCTCTCAATATGATGTTTGCTGTATTAAGCAAGTTATGTTCACTAGAACAAATGACTGGCCAACTTAAGAAACTCATTCACATTCTAGATAGATAGATAGATAGATAGATAGATAGATAGATAGATAGATAGATAGATAGATAGAAAGAAGCCCAGGTCTTAATTAAACAGAAACCTAGAAGCAGACTGAATTCAAGAGGTTTCAGAAAATGCAAATAAATTAATGAAAAATATGAACAGTAGAGAAAAAGGGACATAAGAGAAGATTGACTCAATTTACAAAAGTTTTGGTAAACTTGGCATGATCTCCCCAATTTATAAATGAAAGAGCAGAGGTTCTAGGAAGGAATTGACTATGAAAAATAAACACTTGCTATTTATTATCTACTTTAGGCAAAGTATATACTCTTTTATTTCTTAATATTCACCACTGAAATTCTTAAAACTGATTCTCTACATAAGTCACTATGATAAATTCCATGTTCCACTTTAGTAAACTGGCATCTGAAAATTAAATTAAAACCTACAGACCACTTATTTACAAAATCAGACTACCACTATGTCTGATTTTACATTTTTTTAAATTTTTGAGTGCTTGCATGTAAATAATGAAAAGATTCAAATCTAAACAACACTTTAGGTTTCCTATATGCCATATGAGTATCTGCTGCAAGCTACCTAATACAGTATTTTCACTGCACTGGATTTTGATGGTGACCTACCATGTCCTGCAAGGTCAGGAATGTTAACTATGTTGAGACTCAAAGAGTTCTTTTTATTTGTTTCATTTTTCAGTGGTTCTGGGATTTTTTTATTGAAAGATTTTATTAACACTGTTTTTACATCATATTTCAAATGTCATGTTTAACAACCAAGTATTCAAGAAGGGAATCTCATATGCAATCACTGGCACATAAATTTTAGAACATAATTAAAATTAATCTTAGCTTGTATGTCATAGATACAGATTGATCTATATAACATGCCTATAGTTTATATATCCCATCATAGATTTTTATGTGGTTATGTTTATATTTCCAAGACCATTTCAATAATCTTGAGTACCCAAATATTGAGTCCTCGCTCTGGTATTGTTTGGATGTTATATCCACATATCAAGGAGATCATGTGCCTTTGTTCCTTTGGTCTTGACTTATCTCACTCAACATGATTCGCTCTAGATTCATCCACTTCCCAGCGAATACCATTTTTTTATCTTGTCTGTTGGCTGTGTAGAATTCCATTGTGAGTGTGTGTGTGTGTGTGTGTGTGTGTGTGTGTGTGTGTGTATAACACTTTTTTGTATCCATTCATCTGCAGTAGGGCATCTGGGTTGTTTCCATTGCTTGGCTATTGTGAATAGTGCAGAGATGATCATAGCTGAGCAGGTGTCCTTATCATATCCTGGGTTATGATGTTCAGGGTAGATACCCAGGAGTGGTATGGCAGGATAGTGGGGAAGGCCTATTTTTAGTTTTTGAGAAACCACCAAACTGCCTTCCAGATTGGTAGTTGGGGTTGAAATGCTCCCTTTGCTGTGTCTCTGTAGAAACACATAGTAAAGTTTTATAGGCTCCTGTAAAATAAACAAAATATAGCATTTCGGACTCTACTCAAATACTCCAATGACCTCAAGTTTTGTTGTCACTGATAACATACCATCTTTAAACTCATGTTACCAAAACCAAATTCCTGAGTAATTTAAACAGAGCAATTTACCAGCAGAGTATTCCACCCCATTGTACAGAGCAGTAAGGGGTAGGATCTTTTCCCAATTCATTCTTTTATAGTCTTGGGACTTGTCCCCTTTATTAACCTCTCCTTTTGATAAGTCTTTCTTGAGTTCCCTTGCTCATTTAATGATTAATTTGTTGGGTTTGTGGGGGGATTCGTTCCTTGAGTTCCATATAGATATTGGATATTAAGCATTAGTCTGATGCATTATTGGTAAATGTTTTCCCAGTTGGTTGGCTGTCTTTCTACTTTAGTAGCTATGCCTTTGTCTGGGCAGAAATTTTTATTTTTAGGTAGTCCCATTGGTCAAGTCTCTCTCCAATCTGTTGCGACCTAGGACTCTGCTCAAGAAGTTTTTGCCTGTGCCTATGCATTCTAGTGTCTCTCCTGCTCTATCATATAGCAGTTTCAGGGCTTCATGTCTGATATTGAGGTTTTTGATCCATTTTCAGTTAATGTGTGCATGGTGACAGGCTGGGATCAATTTTTAGTTTTCTGCATGTGGCTGTACAGTTTTCTGGTTCTGAGATGTTTAACTCAGCCTAGTGCCTATTAGATAGGTGCTCTATCAATTGAATCAGGTTCCAGCCAAAAACAATTCTTGATTTTAGACCTTTGGATTAGAGATGCTCAACCTATACCTGCCTGGGGTCATACATTCCTGTCTATTATAAACTAACTTCCCAACAAGTAGGTGAGACTCATTTAAAAGTGTCCATGGCACCAGGGACTAATCACAAATCTGATCTAATCTGTTGGGGCTGTGTTCCTGAAGTGACCATTCCTAAATTAATGAAATCACATAAGACTCCATATGTGTTCTTGAATCCTTGCTTTCCTATTTGTATAACCTGAGCAAGTCACTGATAATCTCTTGAGCTGCCTTTCTCTCATCTGCACAGCAGAGATTAAGTTTTTTCTCTGTGATGGGATGCTGCATTTACTGCAGTGAGTCAAAAAGAACTTAGCCCAATATTTGACACACAGTAGGTGCTCCATAAATACTGGTTTCCTTCTCTTCTGGAAATATTGACTTATCATGGGTGAATCTCAGAAATGAGAATTTTATTTGGCCAATTATACTATTTATATTTCCCAACTGTGGGAAAAGTATAGATTTAAGAATCTCTTTGTAGATCAATTTCTCTAAATCTATTGAATTATACAGAGGAAACTCACATACAGAAGCAAGAGGAAAGAAAGACAGTGGTGGGTGATAGTTGTTTCTAATTGGTCCATGAGGAAGAATCATTGAGATGTAAGCAATGTTTCATCACCACTTTCTCTCTGCAACTAAAGAGAATTCTGGCTAATCCATAAACACCAAATAGGGGAAACAGAGCTGTGGGTACCAAGAGCAGCTGGTTTCACAGGTTGTTCAATGCACAGACAGTTTTTAATTTAATATTTTTCCCAGAGGCCTTTAAAAGTATTGGGTGCATTTTGAAAAGTCCAATAAATATTTGTCATGTTATATAGGGCCATCATTTTTTGTTTGTTTGTGGGGTTTTTTTTCTCCCCTCTCAAACACAAATCAAGTGAAATACTTAAGGTCAGAGCCAAGTACCAGGAGCTTATTAAAACTGAGTACAAATGAATTGGTTGGCAAATGCTGGGAGTATGGAAATGAGACAGCACTGAACAATCCCAGAGTGGGATGGAGTAGAAATGTGATGCAAGATGCCCTTTGAGGTGAGGACTAGAAATGTGAGTAGCTGAGAATGACCCCAGAGAGATATAGAAGGAAGAGGAGGCCTGGGAGAGGCACCTCAGAGGCCAAAGGCCAGGGAGCATGGAGGAAAAAGTATATGGAAACCATGATTCAGAGGCTAATTTGCCCAAAGCATGCTGAGCACATACACATACACATATGCATACATATGCACATACACATATGTGTGTGCATACACATGCACCCATGCATACACACATGTATATAAATATATATGCACATGCACATACACTTACACAGCTGTAAGTCAACTGTGAGTCAGCTGTTCAGTGGTCTATCCAATTAAGGTTATTCATTTAAGACTAACTTCAGAACAAGCTTCCTCCTTTGTTCTCAAGTCAATTATAGAAGATTTATTTGTCTATGTCCCTAAAATCAACTTGCATCAACTTTGCTTTTAGACAAGAACAATCTATGTCTTTTATTCAGCATATATGTGTGCATTAAATAGAAATCAGGACCTCAGGACCTCCCCTCCCCCTCCCCCTTACCCCTCCCATCCCTCTCTCATTAGACTATCCTTTGGCTGACCCTGTGTAGATTCTGGGGTAAATTCAGAATGAGAATGATTCAGACTAGGAGCACTCCTCTCCTGAATCCTTCCAGTTCTTCTTCCCTCCACCTTCCTCTTCACCACCACATTCTATCAGGCTTGGGATGTGCAAGACTGATCCCCTCACCCCTCTTAGAATCCCACTATTCTTTCGGTTCCACAGAACCAAGTCATGACCCCTACGTAGAATGTAGAAGGTAGGGCTTTCAGGCTCCTCTTCCAGCCTCATTCATATGCGCTGGATATGCGCAACTCCACTGGATCTTCCCTACCTTGGGACAGTAGGGTGGAGATCACCCAGCGAGGTAAGTTAGGCATGATTGTTTACAGTGAGCCAAATTTTTTCCCTGCTTCACTTGCTCTCTGTCCAGTTGGCCCTACATATTGGACATTCTAGGAAATAATCTTTCAGTAGATCACCTTGTAATAGAAATCTTCAAAATGTAATATACCCACTACAAAGTATATTCTTAAATTGGGGAAGACATTTGCTGAGCTCTACATTATGTGAGCTTTTATGATTATTTTGGACTGCAGATTAATTGCTTCACCACCACAGGCTCCAGATAAACCAGCCTTCCATGGGGCCTCGAGGTATTGGAGAAGGCCACTTTATCCTTCTTTCTGTCAACATACCTAACATGGCAAGAATGGCTGTGCTTGTTCTCCTTAGGACTGGGTTCTCCCTCCCCTCTCACCTGGGTGCTGCTTTCTTCCCTTGCAAGTGAATCCATGCCTCTAGAGAAGAGGTCCATTCCATGTGAAGCAGATGTCTTCCTTTATGTTCTCTCCTAAGAACTAGTTCAAGAGCTTCTCCTCAATTCAAATAAAGCATTCTGCCTCCTGATTCATCTCAGCCTTCCCCTGCTCTTCAAATTCACAGCTCCTGCTGCAACTCTGCCAAAAGGATGTGCAGAGAAAAGCCACCCACACTGGTACCAAGGGGACAGGAACTCATTCATTGAATTGGACACCTGTGGTTTGGACTGATCAATATAATTCTCTTTGCTTTTGGTACCTGGCTATTTCCTTCCACTAGGGAATTGTGTCTGTGGGGTTCGGGTGAGGACACTGACTCACAGCTTCCCATGAATGGAAGAAATGAGTAAGTGATCTGACCTCATGAATCATTTCACTCCTTTCTCCTAGGCCAAGTGACCAGTTCATGTTGGTTCAGAAAGAGACTCATATGAAACTTATCAGGTAGAAAGTGACAGCACAATGCAGCTGTTCCTGGGCCATAATCTCCCCGAAATCTCTGTTTTGGTAGAGTCAGGTCTCCCAGTACAGATGCTGACACAATGAAACGCTGAAATTCACCAGTCACCTCCAGATCCCGTAGATCCCACTGTCTGAACACAGCTCTCTGGGCAACTTGACTGAACTTTCTTGGGCCACTGTTTAGGCCATCCCATCTCTTAACTGAGCCGGGCCCTGCTCTGGCTTCCTCCTTTTCCATCTCCATTCTCCAGGAAGGGTAAAATTGCCTTCACCTGCCATGCTCGTGCTTATAGCACAGAGTGCTAAATGTGGAACCCACTCAACACCTCAGACACTGTTTATCCTGGGCAAGTATCAAAGGCAGCCTTGAGGAAAAATCTGCCACTCAAGCTGCCTTTAGGAATTTCACCTCTGTAGCCTCTGCACTGTACCCAGAAGCAGATGGCCAGCCCGTGCCTGCATGTGAGAAGACACAGAAGCCCTTGGAGACAGCTCCATTACTTGTGAAAAAATAAAACGTGCTGAAGTTAGTCATGAAAGATCCAAATATTTCCTGTTGTTGAATCTAAGACATGAATATGTGCAATGGGAATAAAATTATTTAAAAAAAAACATTTTCCCACTGCTTATATAATGGTCTGATTTGGCTCTGTTCAGAGAAATGGGAGCAAGGGGAAACTGGAACCTGGCCTGTCACCTGCTGCTAATCCTAAAGAATCAAGGGCTGGAGGCATCTGGACATGTTCAGTGTGTCCACAGCTTCTGTCTTAGTATAAGTGCAAGAAAACATTCAACGGTTCCCTGAGAGATGCATAGTTGGTGGCAGGAAGCAAACATGGTCTGTGATCTGCCTTTCAGAAATTAATCTTTCCTAAATTAAATCATATCCTTCCATCAACTGCTGTTAAGTGGGATATTGGCAGAATTCTAGGCTTACCACAGAACTAGATTTAAGTCTTGGCCCTGCCACAAATTTGCTGTTCTTCTGCCACTGTAGGTCATTTTTTTTACCTCTCTGAGTCTCTGAGTCTTTAACTATTGTGCTAACCACAAACATTAAGAGTCCTTATAAGATTTTGCATTTATAATCTATAGTACACAACCTGGGTCACTGTAGGAGGTGAGACTGGCACAGATGTTGGCAAGGATGTAGCACATGAAAACCTCTCTACATCACTATGCTTGCTCTCATACAGTTTATACAATTAGGAAAGGAAATGTGTTCCTAGCCAGGACTGTTGAATGATGGTTACCCCGTGAAGAAGGGGCCACCAGAAAACTTTCTGGTGTCAAGGCACATCATAAGGATGGCACATCAATTTCTTTGGCAATAGTAACAAAAGGGCAATATGTGGCCCTCTGAAGCTCCAGTGACCTTCTCCAGCTCAGTCAGCAGGAAAAGTGCAGTCACTTGAAACCAAGGCCCACAGATACTCTCCTCCCTCAGAACTACAGATCAGGATGAGAAATCCCTAGAGATCAGGCTCTCAAGAGACTTAGGGTTCTTCCTATTTTGGGGTGAGGCCAGAAATATCCCAGGGGAAGCTGACTTCTAGCATGATGTACGTCCAGACAGCCAAGAGTGCTGATTAAGAATAGAAGGTAAAAAGCAAGTAAGACCAACAGGGGAGACACGGGGTGAACTCTTTTAAAGTTCAGATGTTTAATTTCGTCCTGGTTTTGTTCAAGGTTAA
Organism: Megascapheus bottae; assembly: GCF_031878675.1. NCBI lineage: Eukaryota > Metazoa > Chordata > Mammalia > Rodentia > Geomyidae > Megascapheus > Megascapheus bottae. The sequence continues at coordinate 4,723,379 of NC_143532.1, read as the reverse complement.
GGGATCAAGTCATTTCTTATTTTATCCAAATCATCTCAGTAGTGTCTAGAGAGAGGACAAGGTGCTTCTATAATATTTCTGAAGCCCCAGGCTAAATCAATGTCTCTACTCTGTCCTGAGATGCCTAAAATGTCACTGTAGGTTAGAACCTTAAATCATTTAAAGTAAGAGCATTACAATGCCTATGTTCAATGATAAGAACATGCTATAGCAGAGCTACTATTTTGTGATATACACATCAATTGAGCTGATTCTTGTCCATAGTTTTCTGGAAAGATTGGGTTTGTTTTGATGTGAATTTTCTTTAGGACCTAAGTCTTCACAATACTCATTTTGACATAAAAGGCTGGTGTCAACAACTTGTTTAAGGATGTTTATATATTACAATGACTTCAGACTAGCTCAGGGGCCTCTCGCAAGTGGTCAACTGATAATAATTGTCTCTCTAGATGCTGTCCCATATATCATAAAACAATGGAAAAAGAGGACACAGAACACGTAAACTCTCATTAAGCTTTTCCTCTGGGATAAGCATTCAGGGGAAGCTTCTCAAGAAGTGACATTTGAGCAGAGCACTGGAGGAAGAGAGCAGCAACTAGACAAAGTTCTTTGCCCGTGTCCCAGTAAAGATCATGTAAGAGGACTAGCAGCATTTGGGAGGCAACTGTACAAATTCTCAGACAACTGTGCGGAACCCTCTCCAATCTCACCATCTTCAATGTCATCACATTCATATTCTGAAAGTTCCCTTAGTGTGAACATTTATCTTAGAAATCGATCTTAAACTGAAGGTGGACTTTCCACCATGTGTGCAGAATTACACTTAGAATGTTCACAATGACATTGGGAGGTGATATGAATCCTCTTTCCAAAATATGGGAATAGAAACAAATCCAGTAGACAAGATAGAATCATTGCTGGGTAGCTTAGGTCTGGGATTAGATGGGGGGAATAAAGTTCTAACTCACAGTTTTTCTGGAATAATCAAGAGAGAATTTTCTGTCCTCTAAGAGGAGTGTTTAAATCTCTTCTCCCCAAAATAATGTGTGTCATGTATATACTGAATGTAGCTGATCTCATTATACATTCCTTATACTCTTCTCTCCGTGTGTGTGGGGGTGGGGGAGCAGGTGACAGAAGCTCAGGAGATGCGACTTTGTGGGGGGGATGGAAATATTCCTTCTCAATCAGCAAATACACAGAATTGAGGAATGGGCAAAAGTTGAGCCTACAGATGAAAACCTTGATTTCTATGATCTGATCTCAAAGAAGCAGCTCCACATTACCAAGAGCATGTGCAACCACATCTCTGTGGCTCTTTCTTCCTAATATTGAGATTGTTCTCAGTTATGAATCTTGACTGAGATGTTTTATGACTGGTACTGGCTTTTAATTACCCTCGTACCATTGAGAAACCAAGAGACTCACAATGCCATTGCAATAGGAGAAGAGTAGAATCCATGCCCCATCTTTTTTATAAAAACAATTGAAAGTGAGAGCTCCAGAGAATAGTATTTAGATTCAAATTCTGAATCTTCATTGTTCTGATGACAGGGTCATAGTATTTTTCCATCTCCCTACTTGGTGGTCCTTCTTTACAAGAATTTTGGTACAATCTAAAACCTCAGTCTGAGATGAAGGTTGGATGAGATGATAGTTGGCATCGTGCCTAGTAGGTAATAAACTCTCCATACAAGGGAGTCGAAGGTTTTGATAAACTAAATGATAGAACAGTAGGGATCTAAAGATGACTCAAACATTCCTCATTATACATCTGCCCCATAATGGGAACTAACATGTTGCAGTTTGCTTTTTGGATGAAAGTTGTTTGTTATGTAGAATTCCTAGAGTCTTTCAGGCTTCATATTATTTTCTTTGTTTTCCTGATGCAGCCATTCAGGGTGAGGAAGGTTAAAGACTTGCTTAAGGCCACAGTTAAAAGGTGGCTGAAGCAGAATTCTAATCTAGGTTTGCCTATGCTCCAAATTCATGTGAAGACTTCTCTCTACAATGCTGCTTTGGTAGGTAAGAAAGCTCAGAGAGTGACACTAACTGCTGCGCCGTTAAAAAATATTAGTCGTATGACTATGGTCCTCCTCTTTGAGTCCTACGCCACTGGCTCTTCTAACTCTCAGTATCTCACCCAGCCCCACAAGAATAGATTTAGATCAGCTCCATTCAGAACATACACGGTATGTTATGTTAGAGAGAAGGGATTTGAAGACTCCTCTTTCAAATGCTTTCCTGATTATCCCAGTGGGAGTTAACATTTTATTTCCCCCCCATCTAATCCCAGTCCTAAGCTCCTCAGCTGTCATGATTCTAGTCTTAATGCCCACTGGATTTTGTCTTGATCCACACATCTCATTGCCAACGTCATCATGAACATGCTAAGCATAATTCTGCACACGGGGTGGGAAGCTGTCCACCTTCAGCTTCACACTGAGCTCCATCCTGATCTCCGCACTGTGAGAGCGCAGTACTCTGCAGCCACCATGACCTGTGAGCCACCTTTGCCCTTGTTTACACTGAAGGAGAGTTCTCTATCAGGGACTCTCCGCCTGTGATGGGCAGGGACAGCAAGCAATCAAAGTGCAGTCTGAGGACATTCAGCAAACATTAACCACTCGTTAGTGATTATTCTGCATTAGGCTCTGCCGCACGCCAATTAATCACTTCCAAAGGACTGTGGGCATGGCAGCCTACTCATGATGAACGAGCACCACACTCAGGTGCTCTCATGCAAAGGAGTCAGGAGGGTATGATGGGCTTTGCCAGCCTACGAAGACTCTGTGTTCAATTCTCTATATTTGCCGTCAGGAAACTATACTGAGCCAGCCTTCCGTCTTCTCAGACATGAAGGGGATGGGAAGAAGGTGGAACCCAGGGGGACCACCATCCAGCTGGGCTAACCCAGGTGCTACGTGCAGTGTTCCCCTGTGAAATGAAGGTGGTAATATCACCAAATGCACAGTTTTGTGGTAGAGATTAAGTCAGATAACACCAAGTATTTGGCACAGCAACCAGCACACCATGGCAATAACTAGAAATCAAACCCTGATGTTCTACCTTTTTGAGATTACTACACTATTTGTGAAAAGAAGTGGGGAGGGGCACTATTTGACCAGCTCCCATGAATACGGGTCATTGTGACCTCTCAACAAGGCCTAGCATCTCCAATTGCTCTCAGAGAAGACCTTGAAGATTCTTCCTGTCAGACTGTATTCACATTAAAAGTAGTTAGGCTGAGACAGTTTAGAATCTACAAGGCATATTCTCATCACCACACTTCCAGGCATATTAATTCTATCTAATCAGAGGAAGGCACTGAAGGTCAAAGTAGTTGAGCCCAAAGTCAAGTTGCTAATAAGGGGCTCATCCTGCTTTTCTAACTCCAGACCCCACACATTCTCTACCATATGCCATGCTGTCAACACTTTTCCCATGTGTTGTGTTTCTACACAATGTCTGGGAAAGCTAGCAAAGTAGAATCTAATCTAATTAACAATTCCTGGGATTGGTATATATGAAATAACTGATCATATTTTCTTATTTTGACTATGTTCCTTGCAATCAGAAACAACCATTCGTCCGATCTGAATTGAGACCTGCCCCCTAACATTTATAGCAATGGTTGAATAGGTAGGTACCTGACATTGCTGAGTCTCTATGACAGTTCCTGCTTTGGGGAAAGCACATGAAAACAAATTTAATTGTCAGGTGTCTGATCAGTGGGTGAGGCTATTCCACAGAAATATTCTAAGGAGAGATTGATGGGATTGATTTTTCTAGACCCTTAGAATGGAATGAAAACATAGATTCTGACAGGCCTGACTAAGGTAAGCCTAGATTTTCTCCAATCTATCTTGCTTACCTCTTCTAGGCATACTTATTTGGGGAGATAAATATTTTGGTTTCAAGAAATCATACTCCATGTCTCCGGAGCCTTCTCACTTTAGCTAGTATAAAAAGCACTGCAGTTGGGAAGGTGCATTATAAATCCAGTGACAGCTATTTTGGAACCAATTACAGACACTTTCAGGCCTAATTAAAATAGTTTCCATTTTTTGAGTTGGCTCCAGGTATCCATTTATGCCTGTGCTAGAAACTAATTTGTAGCAAGATCTGGGATCCAGGCCCTTATACTAAAATGTATGTTATATGTGATAAAGCTAAACTACTTAGTTTAATACTAGAAAAGTAAATTGAAGTAAAAGAAGTTACATTCCATATTTAAGAAATCAATATGCTTCTGAGTAAAAACAGAATTAAAGTGCTTAAAAGTAAATTTTCAAAACCAAGTATCTATTCCAGGTGCTACCTGAACACAGACTTATGTTTGTTTGAAATCATTTCCTCCACCTTAAGCCCAATCTTGCTGTTCACAGACCTGAAACCTTTTCCCCTTGTTGGCTTTGGTTTCTCTTCCTCTAGCCTCCTTCTGACCTCGTGTTGCAGTGTCATTGTAAGACACACATAAGATGCTGTAAACCTGTCACACAGTAAACCTGCGGTGCAGAAATCACCCACTATATCAATATCCACTGTCCCCATTACCATCATTGTTATCATTGCCATCAGCAGCATTTTTCCAAAGTTCCTCTCCTTTGGTGAGGAGAGTCAGAGTGAGGTTATAGTTGGAATCCAGAGGATCCAGAATTCAGGAAGCTAACAATTCTGAGCCTAACAATAACTTTCTTTGGGTTTTCACAGTCACTGTTATCTGGATCTTGCTAGCTAGCTGGTACAAAGGAAGAACTGGACTGTAGATGGATGTATTGACAATCCTGCTTGAAATGTCATTTTACCTCTCATTCAACACACTCCTGGGCCATTTATCACCCTGCAAGGGTTGTTTTGCTTACTATATGTGCAATCCCTAGTGAATGAATAAATAAAAGAATAAATAAATTAAAAAGATGAATTATAAAAAATGTTGGTAAGGATAGGAAGACATTAGAACTATCTGTGTTTCTGCTGGAACTGAAAAATAGTGCAGGCATTCTGGAAAACAGGTTAGGTAGAATGGTCAATGACCCAATAGTTCTACTAGGTATAAACCCAAGAGAACTGAAAATGTGTCTTCACAAAACATACCATATGAATGGCAATAGTAGCATTGTCCATAATTGAAAGGAAAGAAGAAATTTCATTGTCAATGCATCTAAATAGCGAATAAATCAAATATGTTGCATCCATACAATGCAATATCATTTCATGATGAAAAGTTGTGAAAAACATGCACAAATCTCTAAAACATCTACTAAGCAAGAGAAGCCAGTCACAATGAGATATATTATATGATTCTATCTGTATAAAACATCCAGAATAGCAAATCTAAAGAGACTCTTATCTCTGATTAGCCACCAGAAAACCAGAAGTGCCACTGTGGCTCAAGTAGTACAGCACTAGCCTTGAGCTGAAGAGCTCAGGACAGCGTGCAGGCCCCATGACCAAGAAAAAAATATACTTTCTAAAGAGGGCTGTTAATTTGAGCCATTGCTGTTGGACAGCCCTTAAGACACACTACCTGCATTTCAAATAGGGAGGCCAAACATTATGGCTCTGAAATTGGAATTCTTCACTCAATGCATTTTCTTCTTCCTTATGTGGACTGTGCAGAAATTCAAGTAACTATCCTGAGCTCCTTCCTCCACCAACATAATCTCTGCTTGCCAGAGATGTTCTATGAAGTGCATGGACTTCTTCCAAGTCCTTCCTGATTATTTTCCATTCAGCCTTTGTTCTTGTTTATACAGCACCCTTAAGAGACCAAAGAACAATAGTGTGTGGCAGGAGTTAGGCACTACAGTCTGACACAGAACTCTAAAATGCTAGCATCGCAGTAAAGTCTGTCTTTCCAGCAAACTTGTCACCTGTGAAATTGGGAATTGGATGTCAGAGGAAATGGGGCAGAGATATTTCATTTGCAGTGAAAATTCCGGATCATCCCAAACCCAATGGCTGAGACACATTTTCAACAGGAACAGATGGGTGCCTGTGAGCTTTGGATGCTCAAGGGAGTACGGTTTTAACCAAACCTCCTGAGGGAGTCCATCTGGCCCAGGCCATGAGAACACACCCCATGAAGAGGCTAGATGAGGCCTGAAGTTGTCTGCAGATCTGAGTGGGCGGGCTTGTGTAAGGGCCAGCATTCTCATTGGCTGTCAGTCTGTTCAGATTTTGCTGGCAATCAGTGGGTCCTCTCTGGGAGAGAAGAAAGAAGATATAGCTGTGTCTAAGGGGTGGACCCTTTGAATCTAGTCCAGCATTATAGGCATGGTGGTAGATTATGCATTAAGTCCACCACTGCCTGGCCCAAGTCTTGAATAGTGGAAGGATGACATTCCCAGGTTCTACGAATTCAGGGTGAAAGAACTGACACGTCCAAGGACAATGCTCAGTGGGCATTCAATCCCCATGAGCTGGGTGGTATTATTTTTTCACAGCAGGATTTTCCATGCTGCAAGTCATTAAGCCTCTAAAATCCCAAATTCCTTACCCTTGCAAAACTTCAGCTAATAGTGTAATGTGATCATTCTCTGAAATGAAACACTCTCTGGGGTGGTGTACATTCACAAGTAGAAACAAGAGCAGCACATCTCTGGCTGTCCAAAGAAACAAGAGGGTGACACGGTGAAGGTCCCACATGGCAGCGGTCACACTTTTGATCTGAAACCCAGGCCGACGTTTGCACCCTTTGTGTTCCCCAAAGAACTTTCAGTTCTATAGGTTACATCTGCTACTATTACATTTTAGCAGTTCAAACCAATCCAATTTGTATATGCTTATTTATTAATACATTCCAAACAACAAATCCATCATGTGTTAGCATAAATTTTAAAAAATTATTGGTTTCCAAAAAAAATTGATTTAGTGAGACAACTGACATTTCATATCATTTTAGTATCTGGCTTTATTGAAAATATCTGGAGACTTTTTGACCAACTCTTGAACTTAATCTGCTAAAATTTTCTTGGTTCAAATATGTCTTCAAAATTCCATGCACACACAGATAGATAGGTAGAAAGGGGAAAATATTTTTTTCCTTGTTTTCTTTATTTCATATAGTTTTATTATAATTAATAGAAGGGTTACATTATATTTGCCAGATAGAAAGTGCATTATTTCACATACATTGATACCCTTTCTCATGTCTTGGTCCCCATTTCCCTCCCCCCCGACCCCCACCCCTCATCTTGTTTTCCCCCCTTAAGGGGAAAATATTTTAAAGACCTTTTCAGAGGACCAAGAGCATAATTTTCTGAGACCCACCAAGACTCAACAAAGGTTTTTTTTTTTAAAGATTAGTTGCCATGTGGAAGCTGAAACCATATGAATTAACATTTTGTACTCTTCAATAATAACTCATTGTTCCATCCTACACTTTTAAGGATGCAATGGTCCTTGAATTACATAGATTTTCTATCAAAACTTATTTATATATCATTTATATTATATTTTAAAAAACCACATCTGCTAATACTACCAATCTCATCCCAAAAGTATTCAAGTTTTCAGAAGCTGTCAAGCTCACAGTTGCAGATATAAATTTTCCAAAATTCTAATTTTCTCTGGAAAGTTGGTCTTTTAGCATTGGCAACAAATACTGCCAGTTGTTTTCCTTGAAGTGACAGGCTCATTTTATTCATTTTCAAGAAATTGTCCGCCAAACATCCAAGTCTGAATAATCATAATTTGTCTGTCAGTTGTTCGTCCAAGTGAAAATGGTGTTCCATAAATAAGTGGCTAGCTCAGCTCACAACCCAAGCCATCACGCAGGTGGATTTCCTCAGTCAATCCTTGCTCTTTGTTACATGGCAGAAATACTGGCTGCATGTTTCCCATTTTGCCATGCACAGATTTTAAAAATGTGAACTTAAGGGTTAAGGTTTGATGAAATTACTAATGCCTATGACTTCCACACGGGCATCCTTTAGATCTTCATTTCTTTTCTTCCTCATTGAGAACATGTGTTAGTGAGGATGCTGGCTGTTGGTTTCTGGCTATGACACCTGCGGTTTTGTGCTACAACTGGCTTTGCACCAGCAGAGCAACTCTCAGCAAGGTCACAAATAGCATCTAAATTCTATCAAAATAATGATGTTAATCTCAGAGAATCCCTGAAAGAATCTTGGGACTTTCTTGCACCCACAAGCACACTACTCAAATTAATCTTAAAAACAAAACCTAAGCAAAGGGGGAAATGTTGCATTGTACGTGAATTCTCCCACTGCCCTCTGTGTGTATTTGATGACTCTGGGTTTCCTCAGCAAAAGTCAATGAGACAATTAAATCCCTGCCCATTTTTCCTCCTCTTGATCTCAGTGTTTAAAAGGCTTGCACCACACTTTTCACACCCAGGCTTGTGAATAATTCATGCACTCCTTTTCTTAGGCTCTTTTGTCTCTGCTGTTTAAACCCAGTGGAAGGTTCGCATTTGGCTTCCTGGACTTCCCATCTTTGTAAATACTCCAGTGGCCACTTTTATCTTCCACCAGAAGGAGAAGACAATCAAAGACAATCTTTGCTAATTTCGTCAGTTCCCTTTGTGACAAATTTTATATCACACAAACCATTTTATCCAGGATCATTGTAGCCAAGCCAAAAAAGAGGATGCTGATGGGACTCAAGACTGTGGCCTGTGGGCAGCCAGCAACTACTGCCTCATCCTGGAAGAAGGCATTTTGATCTCTGCACTGTTGACGTTGGGTCCTCTGGTGTGAGAACTGCCCTGGCCATCATAAGATATTTGGTAGAACCTGGACTCTACCACTAGAGACAGGCAGCAACTCCTCAGTTGCAACAACCAAAACTATCTCCTGTCATCATGCAAGGTTCTCAACTTCTCCAGTGCAAATCAATGCCCAAGATAGCGTTAAAAATGGAAACTCCTCAGCTGTCCTCCATCAATCACAGAGTATCAGGAAAGATGATAGGAAGCAGTATGGCCACGTAATGATCAGAGTCTTCATCCTGACGAGATGCCTTTTGATTCATATGGCACTAGCTCTGGGGCTGGCTCCCAAACCTAACTCCACATTAGGATCAGTTGGGAATATCTAAGAACATTCTAGCAATGAGGCCTGTCTAGTGTAGAGACAGGTTGAGCTGATACTGGTACCAACAGCCCACTGGGATGTATAAAACCTTCCCTGGTAGTTTTAACAATCTAAAGTGCATAGAAATGAAAGAAGGAAGGGTGAGCAAATGTAGTCATATTTAATGTACATTATGTAAAAAAAATTAGCTGTGTAACTTGAGGGTAGGGCCAGGAGGGGGAAAATGGAAGAGAACAAAGGAAGGGGTGACCCTGACAAAGAAGCACTGGACTCATAAACTACTTAACAATAAAATAATTCAATCCAGAAAATTTCTAAATTTTTAAAATTTCATATAGTTTAGCCCTAATCCTCATCTTTTGCAGATGAGGAAACAGGCACAGAAGGTCCAGGAATTAATCCATCTAGAAACCAGTAGTGTTAAAATTCATCCCTAACTTTCCTTACTGAAGTACCAGTCTCTTTCAGTGTCTACCATTGTGATCATTGCTTATGCATTTGTTTCTGTCTTTTCTTTTTTGGCACTGGAGATCAAACCCAGGATGTTGCACTTGCTAGGCAAGCACTTTGCCACTGAGCTACAGCCCAGCCCTGCTTATTCATTTCTCATGTAACTCCTCTTGACTAGCTGGTAAGGTATCAAGGCAAGGATGACATCTTCCAGGCTCAGCATGGCTGTGTGTCTTCCCAGGAATTAAGAATCTTTCTTAAACATGGCAAGCAAGCAACAATAGAGCAAAATCTGAACATACATCTCTCTGGTGCCAAACTCCAATCCACTATACACTAAAACGATCAAGTCAGGAAAAAAATAGATGATCCGTTTGGACATGAGGCTACTCAAAGTTCCTCTTGGGTACTGGCCAGTCTTTTAAGCTCTGTATCCTTTGGTTGACACCAGAGGAGCCAAGATCCAGTTCCGGGAAACAGCCAGAGCATCAACGGCTCCCGGGAGGGTGGGCCAGCTCTTTACCGCCAAGCTTTCTATCTCCCTGTCCAACCAAACCAGCTATGCCTTTTCGTAGACAAAAAAAAACACAGAAGTTTAGAGTAGCTGCCATGTGTCTTGGAAAAACAATTAACTCAGAAGAATTCTGTGGGAGAGAACATCTTAGGAGCCCAGCAACAGGGAAGCATGTTGGGTCCCAGACCCTGTTGTCCATCCAGTCTCATTTCTCACATTCTTTTCCCTGCTCAGCTCTAACCCAACAGAAATCTCTATCTACTGGAGCCACTTACCCACTTGCTTCTCCTTTCTTAATGTGTTATTTTCCCTCTTTCCTCCAAGCCTTTGAGCATGTTCTTCTAGTGGCCTGTGGGTGGCCTTGATCCCACAGCTCATTCTTCAGCTCTGATGTGGAAGTGGCCCAGCAAGACTCCTCACCAGGGAAACCCCTGCTTCACACTCACATAGCATCACTTCTACCACTGCACCCAGGACACTTCCTAATGACAAATCCTTATTCAGTGCTCACCAAGGTGCTCATCTTTATTTAGGCTGGGGATACAGTCAGCTTTGGGAGGCAGCAATCACATTCATTCACCTGAAATTCAGTAGCTAGCACAATCCTAGGCCCTGTCTGTACATATTTATTTGAAAATGAAGAAGTTGCAACCAGGCCTGGGGCTCCCTTTAAGTCACAGTTAAGACTGGTATTAGATAGAAGAGCAGGCAGGAAAAATGAAAGGAAGGAAGGAACCCAAGTCAGGGAAGAGTGCCCAGCCCTGGGTGTGTGCTGCTCATCTCTCCATTTCTCATCAGCAGCACTCTAGGCAGTGGCCAGAGAGCTGGAGCAAGAGATCGAGTAGCCAGATCTCATTGCATCCTAATTTTATGGGGATGCAGAACTGTCAAGTTTTCACATTTCAGAGGCAGCAATTGTTTCGAATACTGGCAATGCATTTTTGCTCTTTGACTTGCTCTGTGAACTCCACAGGGTTTTTAGACTTCTTTCCCTTTCAGTTTTGGAGCTTCAATCTTTTTACAGCCAGCTCTGCATAAAGCAGAAGTGTTCAAGTAAATTCCGCTGATCAGAGCTCAGCATGTGGGCAACCAGGAGGCTCAGAGGGGCCATTGACAATGGCTGAGTGGAACCCAGTGCAAGTGTGAGGTCAAGTGCAGATTGTAGTCGCCTGGCTTTTCCTTTGCATTTCTTCTGTGGAGAAGCAGAGAAGAGCCAGGAAGACAGGCATGCTCCCCTCTCCCTGCTGAGGCTCAGCTTCATGTACTTCTTCCCTGGATTGTTCCGTAAAGCTTTCCCCAAAGCCCTTCTCAAACTCCTCACAGCCCCACAGTGCAGCCAAAGTCTTCATGCTCCAAGTGAGACTTCCAACTTCATTGCAATTCTTAAGAGCCTCCCATGGTTGTCTAGTCTACAGCATGGTTACACTGTGACTACAGCTTGAACAGCTATCACTAGAAGTACAGTAAAATTAGCAGAGCAGTAGAGAGAGTACTACGGCAGGGTTCCATAATGGCTCGATTCTTGAATAGCTATCCCAGAGTAGGAGGAAGCATACCCAAACTATCAGAGCAGTACATGGAGCCCATGTGAGCCGCCAAGGCACTCAGAAACTACTCTCTCAGCCTAGATTTCCTACCTTTGGGCAACCTTTACTTATGAGCATAAAACATAAATTTAAACCCCTATAAGATTTGTCCATAGTACTGATTTACACTTCAGATTCATAGAGGGTCTGTATGTCTTACATAGCCATGATATAATCATATCCATGAACTAAAGTGTTTGGAAACAAGACAAGAAAATAATAACTCCCTCCAAACATTACTTCAAACTACAAGTATTATTGCAGGCCTATTGTATGTAAGAGAAAATGTGAAATTTTGTCATACTTTGGATGGAAACTTTAAACATTACACAGGGAATGACTTGGACATGATCATGGTATAGTCATTTCAACGAGTATAAACCCCTGAGTTAGAATAGCAACTCATCTAGAATGATTCACAGAATTCCCTCCATGACGTTTTACTTTTATATCTAAAAATCTAAGCAAATTCAGCTCATTGTCAAGCCCGCTTCTTCCTCAGTGATCTTTGTGCCTAACAATAGTGTGACCATTCCTATCATTCGGCTCTGGACCACAATACTAGTGTGGGTGAGAATACTCCATCAGTGGATTAATAGTGGCAGTTCTGTTTGGAATCATTTTGAATTTAACATTCATGAACTAGACTTGAGCTGCAAAGTGTAATAAACTTAGTTGATTTTAATATTTTTATCAACACAGCCAATTAGCTTGATTACTAAGCCTGCTCTCCTCCTTTCCTGCCACCTGATTCCTCAGCAATTCCTCCAGAGCTTTCCCCTATCCACCCACTGTTTCCTCCATATCCTTTGTCTCCCAGATGCCAGCCGCTGCCATTTCTCCTCTTGACAGCTGTGCTGGTATCTTGCGCCTATGAGCCCCGATCAACCACAGTGACACTATTCACACTAAATGGCATAGATCACATTATCCATCAATCCACAAAGGTTTCCCAACACAATTTAGCACAAATTCCTCACACTTTCTACCCTAACCCCTCTGTTTCACCTCTCCATAGTTCCTGTCTCATCTCTCCATAGTTCCTGTCTCATCTCTCCATAGTTCCTTATCTACGTTTGTACAGTACCAGTATTACTTCTGTTTAGGGTATACTAAGCTCATTCTTACCTGCGGATTTTATATTTGCTAGTTTCCACTTAATGTCATCCTGAACACTAAGGTTTCAGCTGAGTGTCCTTCTCCCTAGACCTGTGCCCAATGCTTTCTCCACCAGTCTCTCTGCTCCCTGTGTTTGTGAGCCATCATAACCCAAGTGACTACCATATGTGTGGATTTGTCTATCTGGGTGAAACTCCCATTAGACTGAAATCCCAGAGGAAAAGTGACTTCCGTGTTGTGCTCACAGTTATATCTCAGGTGCTCAGCACAGAGTAAGGTCTTGGTAATTGAGTTAATTGGTGGTGTTGATAAAAAAAATATTAAAATCAGATGAGTTTATTAGACTTTGCAGCTTAAGTCTATATCGTGGATGTTAAATCCAACCAGAATTGCTAACATTAATACATTGATTGAGTATTCTAGAATTCAGTGGATTCCCAGCCCTGAAGCTTACCCATATTCCAAACTGAACCTTACCCCCCCTCCAACTCCAGGATTTCCCTGGAAGCACACAGCATGTTTTTATCTACACCAGCAAAATTGCTCATCAGTAATAGGTGAGGGAGGGGAACTAGTGAGTGATAAAAAATATTCCCCTGATGAGATACCCCCCTTCCCTCTCAGTCTATTGGAAAATGATAAAAGTTGTTAAGAGATTATTGAACCACTTTAACCATCTAAAATTGATGGGCAAAGCTTTCCTCTAATTAAACAAATCCTAGAGATACAAGTCAGCAAAGGGGAGGTTTTTTATTTCTAATGTTAAACACTTCCTCCCGCTTTTAGAGGTTTTGTCTAAAAACAGGCAAAGTTCAATATGTCACCATATATGGAAGGCATCTGCCCACTGACACACACCCCAATAGTGAGCCTTTTGTAAACAGCAGACACAAATCAGAGAAAAACTTAACTCTAAACTTGCCATAGCAGAATAATCAAAATGTGTTAATACTTTATTGAACAGGAAACATGTGAGTTAAATTGCAATTAAGTTTATAAACCAATTCTCACATTCTTCGTCGAATCAAAAGATCAGAGACAAATGTTCTTGGGAACTTGCTGCTTAGTAATGCTTTTACAGTGGTTTCACACAGCCAACCTAGCACTGTAGATTAATAATTGGAAGTTCATTCATGCAGGGACAAGACCAAGGTGAATTCAAATCTCAGCTGTAGACCATTTTAGCTTTAGGGTAAGTTGCCCAAAGTCCTTGTTCTTACACTTTCCTATCTCAGGAAACAGAGATGAGAAAAGCCCTGGCTTCACAGGCTATGAAAATATTGAGACACTTTTCCAAAAGCATAGTCTCAAGAAAACTCACAACAAATGTCACTCCCTTTCCTTGTATACCAAAATCTATTATTTTGGTCCCAAATCAAGACTCAATCACCATCCTGGCCATTTTAGCTAATGGTGATTGACATAATTATACGATAGTTACAGTCTAATCCTTTCAGATAGCTAAGTTTACTTACCAATGGCCTAATTTTTCCAAGTAGATTTGTCTTGCATTTTCACTTTCTTTTAAAATATAAAGTATGGGTCAGGAGTTTGGTCTAGTGGTATAATGCTTGTCTAGCATGCACAAAGACCTAGGTTCAATTCCTCAGTACCACATACAAAGAAAAAAGCTGAAAGTGGTGCTATGGCTCAGGTGGTAGCGCTCTAGCCTTGAGAAAACCCAAGGAGAGTGCTCAGGCCCTGAGTTTAAGCCCCACAACTGGCAAAAAACAAATAAATAGAAATAAAATAAAATATAAAGTATAAGCTGGGTACAGTAGTTCATGCCCGTAATCCTAGCTATTCAGGAAGCTGAGATATGAGAATCAAGGTCAAACGCCAGCTTGGGCACAAAAAGCCTGAGACTCTTATCTCCAGTTAACCTCTAGAAAATTGGAAGTGGAGTGGGACTTGGCTCAAGGATAGGGTGGTAGCCTTGAGCTGAAGAGCTCAGGGACAGCATCCAGGCAGAGTTCAAGCCCTACAACAAACAAAGAAACAAACAAAGTCCTTTCTCTGCTTCCTGGAAACCGTGACGTGAACTGCTCTTCTATGCCCTTCCCTGCCATGATGGACCGATCCCCACGAGGTTAAGAACCCTAATAAGACTCTCCTAAAAATAAATAAAAAGAGGGTGGGGCTGACCTGAGCAAGTGAAGACAAGATGCAGACACAGAGTGGAATGACATCTTACGCAAAAAGGACATCTTGCCCTCGAAGGAAGTCTAAAAGAGTTGGAGAGTGAGGCAGAAGAGGGGGAAGAGCGAATCCTCCAGCAGTCAGTGGTGAAAACATATGAAGATATGACCCTGGAAGAGCTGGAAGAAAATGAGGATGAATTTAATGACGAGGATGAACAGGCTATTGAACTCTACAAGCAGTGAAGACTGGCTGAGTGGAAAGCAACTCAACTGAAGAATAAGTTTGGAGAGTTTTGGAGATCTCAGGAAAGGATTATGTTCAAGAAGTTACCAAAGCTGGTAAAGGCTTATGGGTAGTCTTGCACCTTTACAAACAAGGGATTCCCCTGTGTGCCCTCATAAATCAACACTTCAGCGAGCTTTCTAGGAAGTTTCCTGATGTCGTTTATCAAGGCCATTTCAACAACCTGCATACCCAATTACCTGATATGGATTTGCCCACTATATTCGTTTACCTTGAAGGTGACATCAAAATACAGTTTATTGGTCCTCTGTTGTTCGATGGCATGAACCTGACAAGAGATGAGCTGGAGTGGAAACTGTCTGAGTCTGGAGCAATCAAGACAGACCTAGAGGAGAATCCCCGGAAACCCATTAAAGACAAGTGGCTGTCCTTAGTGCGGGACTCTGTCCTAATGAGGAGGGCCAGCAACTCTAACAGTGACTAAACCAAGGCCGCCGCTGCCATAACTTTTCCAACTTTTTTGATGTGATGTAATCATCTAGATAAATCTTCAAAAGAAAAAAGCAAGAACAAAATAAATAAATAAACAAATAAATAAATAAATAGACATGACAGTAAGGATACAAAAGTACAAGTGTTTTGCCTGGTAAGTAAACTTAAGAAAATCATCAAGAAGTAAGAAAATGAGATAGGAAAGAGAAAGAAATTGAGGAAAAAAATGACTTTTCAAGCTAATTTTCACTGTAAAAACTGGGACCCTTGCTTAGAGATGGAAGAAAAATATTATGAGAAAAAAAAAGTCTATGTCAGGAGAGGGATGCCTCACGTGAGTTATTTGTTGAAGACTGTAGTTCCTAAATATTCCCAGTTTGCCCTAGTCTTCAGGCAGAGTGGACTCCAGTGGAAAAAAATTATTCAAGAGACTCTCAGAGGCTTGCCACTGGAAACCATGCAAGGTCTACCCCAAAGCAAAGACCTGTGCTCCAAGGAGATGCATGACACATTAAGTGTTAAAACAAAATTCCAGGCACACTTTCTGCCCATGAACATGTGGGCTATTTCTTCAAGTTCATGAGCTATGACACCACACACACACACACACACACACACACACACACACACACACACACCACTGCTAGGGCAGAGAAAGGAAGCACATAACATATATGGTATATGTACAATGGTTAATGTTTTTACTGTCCTAATGACCCCTTGAGCAAAGCATGCCCTCAAGGATAAAAAGTCAGATCAGCCTGAAGCTAATATTCCCTGACACATTGAGGCCCTCCAAGAGTGGTTCTTCCTTGGGATTTAATATGGGATTCAATATGACTTTGAAAGAACCAATATCACATTAACACAGTCTATGCTTCAAATTATTCTCTACAAAGAGCCATTAAAAGTCAGTGATGAGTGAAAATAGCCTTCAAAATTTCATGTCAACATCCAAGCCCTAGATTGAGTTTCTCTTCTCCAGTTTCATTCAAATAATTATGTTTCCTGGAATAAATGATTTTTTTAATTCAAGTGCATCCCATAGCCATATGTTTATTTTATTTGGATAAGAGAGAAAGGTGTCTTAATTTCTCATAATAAGAGCTTTCGTGAAAGCTGGCACTTCAGGGGTATGGCAGTAATCAAAACTGAATTCCATGCAAGAAGAAAATTATATTGCCTTTCAAATTAATTTGTAAATGGTCACAGTTCTAATAAAATGCAAGCAAGGCTGTGATTTCCCTTCTGTAAAAGGCCAGCTTCTCACTAACGAAGAGAAATAAACTGGCTGCCGAACACAATGTCAGCTGTATGCTATGTGCCAGAACGTCTGCGTTGAGCTCAAGATGAGCAGGGCTAGCTGTGGAAGTGGAAGCATGAAAAGGTTGAAGGAAACTTCTATATGTGACCCCCACAAATTTAGTGACTTGAATCAACATAAACGCATTCTCTTGCAGTTGTGAAGTTCCAGGAGAAGTCCGTCTATTCTAGCTTCAAGAGCATAAGCATTCCTTGGCTGTGCATCCATGTCACTCGAGTTCTACCTCCCTGTTGGAAGTCCCAGTGTCTATCCTCCCACACGGATAATCCAAAGTCATCTTTCCATTTCCTATCCCATAATTCTACCTGCCAAGTCCCTTTTTCCATGGGTAGTGAGTGACATATTCACAAATTTGGGAGTTAAGAGATATTCGGGAAGACTTCGAAGCCATCTCCAGGTAAGACAGCATCAACATGAAACGGCAGTGCAGTGCAGGCATCTAGGATAGGGAGCTTCTACATGAAGTTATACTGCTGTGGCAGTGAGGCCTGAGGCCTGACTGCTATTAACCTGATCAGTTTTCTGAGTTTCATTGAGCTATTTAAAAGCACCCACCTTCAATACAGGATAAACTAGATAGCAGTCCTTAAGAGTTCTGCTCAGTGCTTGCTACATTCAGATCTCAATGAGCATGTGCCACGATATGGAACTAAACCGGAAATCAGCACCAGATGGTCAAAAAATTCATCTAGGAAAAATATCCAGTCTCTGTTACAGCTATGTAATTCTGCCATACTGATGCAAAGTCATAGAAAATACATAAATGAGAAAAGCTATGTTCCAATAAAACTTTATTTGTAGACATGTGATTTGAATTTCATGTCATGAAATTTTTATGTATGATTTTTAAAAAAATTCTTTTCCAGACCATTTGTTCAATCTTAGTCTGTGGACCACTCCAAAACTGATAGCAGACTGGAGTTATCCCAGAGAGTCATGTATTAGTCCCTACATGCCCTTCTAACTAAGAGTAATATGATCCTATTCACCACTATGAGTGTTAGGAAGGAAAAGAAAATCAACTTCAAGTTCAGAGATAAATTTCAATCCTTTAGTAACTGGGTTGCTTCAGTAGGTGATCGAGCCTCTGTGTCTGTTTTCCCTTGACTCAAGAAAAACATACCTCCTATGTAAATTGAGATTAAAATGAACCAATAATACAATACCATGGGCAACTTGACCTCTGTCACATAGTAGGTTCTCAGTCAGATTGGATCTCATTCACTGGAGGAAAGATGTTTCTTCATTTGAAGTGTTGGCTCACAAATCTGTACTTAAAGAGGTAATTTATGGTAAAACAAGCTAGAATTAACCAAAGAAGGCTTTTGGTTCTCTTAACTTGCTGCACATTGGACCTGAGGATTTATCCAAAGTCATAATGAATTGGAAACAGCAGCAAGTCAGGATGATTTAGCATACAACACATATTTTCCCTCTAGGAAGCAGTTTTAATAAAGCATCCGGGGCTGGCTCCCTTTCCTGTTGAAAGTTAAAGCTACTCGAGCAATCCTAGAGTTGAATCAGGGTCAATGACAGTTGAATAGAAGGTTAGAAATTTCTTTAGTCACTGAGAATAAAAGAGGGAAGAGGGAAATGCATGTATCTCATGTATCCAGCTCCATCTCTCTGTCCCCACCTTCCCATTCCACACAACAGAATTGTCTCCCTGCAACATGTGCTACAGCAAGAAGAGTGCAGTGATAAAACACAAGCGAAGCACTTACATCATTTTACAATCAAGCATCTCCAAATCTGTTTATCTGATCAACCCCAAATTCTGTCAGAGCGTTGACATGTGCATTTCTAAATAATTTCAGGATGTCAACCTGAATAGACCCACGGAATCGGAAAGTTAATTATCTTTGACAACTTTGCCAGCTAATTTCCTATTTATATGTACCAAACCGGGGGCCTCTCTCATCCCCTCCTGTCACAAAGGATTTATCAATCAAATCAAGGCCTAAAATTGTCTGCCAAGGCATTCCAGCTTCCCAAAGGGGCGTTTATCTGTTTGAAATCTCACCGAGTATCCAATGACAGCGAAGCTGACATGAAACAGAAGAGAGGCTGCTTCCTTTCTGTGTGAGGCGGGGCCCAGCACAGAGGGGCCCACTGGGTAGCTCCCCCTAACTCCCAGCCCGGCATCCCTACCTTCTTTTCCTCCTCTTGTCTATATATCTGGCTGCACTTGTCATACCCCGACTTCTAAATGACACCATCTTCACCTCTGGGTTTCTGCTGACAGCCCCCCACTGAGCACCAGAGCCCTGCCTGTCTGAGCCAGTCCACTGGTCCTCACTGAGGCCAGGGTGTCCTGGGAAACCAACAGGCCGGTGCTGACAGCTTGATGATGGTGCTTGTGGCTCCTGTTGCTGCCTCCCTGACAGTGAGCCGTGTTCAATTGTAATGGCCATTCCCACTGTCCTGTTCCCTGGAAAGGGCTGCACTGGGCAAGACTGTGTAGCAAGGATGTGGTTGGTGGTCCAGGAATGTGTCAGCTGGGGAAGTTGCTCTGATTTCTCCTACTGGTTCCTCATATGAAAGTCTTGTCTGGCCGGAAACGGCTGCAGTAACTACAGGACTGGTTGTAACTGCAGGTTGGCCTGGATAGGCCAGGTTTCTTACCCCCACATGGAGGAACTGACTTGGAGAACATCAGGCAGATTCCTTTTAGCTCCTTCATCTACTATATAAGTGCCTCCTCGGAACAAGCATCAGCTCAGTTTTCTGAACTGATTACCGGACACTCGCAGGCCACTGTATTGCACATAACACATTTTCTAGACTCAGTCTCCAGACTTTCCCTGAAGAGTAGAGTGGTTAAAAAAAAAAAGAATCAAACACACAATGATTTCAGTAATTGGGAAAAAATGATGCAAGATTGTGGCTACAGATCTTCAAATACCCGCTGGATTTAAAGCTTGCAGTCTGCTGTCACCAGATGTGGTTGGCTCTATGCGTGTGTGTGTGTGTGTGTGTGTGTGTGTGTGTGTGTGTGTGTGTGTGTTTGTGTGTGTATTACATTAAACCTTGAAAGGAGCTACATGTTTTGGAAGATAGACAAGTGAGATCTTTTTGCATGTGTCTCTCTACATTTTTAATTTGACTTTATTTCTAGTGCAATTAAAGGTTTTCAGAAGTGAATGGAACCAGTATGCTACAACATCATCTTCCCTCAGCCTTTTGGTTTCCATTTAATTTTTTTTAACCACATGTCATTAGTGGATGTTTGGTACAACTGATCAACCCTTACAGGGACCTTACTATTCATCAAAACTTGTAGTTTGTAGTAAGGCTCACTGGGTTGTACAGGTCTAAGACTTTTGAACTGCTTTGAGTATATGTAGATACTTTCTAGCACCTAAAGATTCTTTAGAATTTTCTTTGGGACATTCTCAAAATGAACAGAAACAGCCACATTTGTAGATAATCAGGCTTCTTTCTTAAAGATATAATTAAAATGAAAAATAGTTCTCATCAGTTCACTTACACATCATTTATGGAGCACATACTATGCACTGCAGACTAAGTTTAATGGATAGGATCGAATCAGGTCTCCTGAGCAAGAGAATGTGAAGACTGAGAATCCAGCACACAAATGAGCAGAATGCTGGCTCTGTGTCCATATCTGCACTGAAGGAAAGTACTTATGCGGGATCACTGGAGGATATGTGCAGTCAGCTTATGATATCCTGAGGGCTTTGTCTGGAAGCTGGCTCAGGTCCCCACTGCAGTATCACAGCTCCTAAACATCCCAGACTGAGAGGCTTCACTCAGTCCATCCTGCAGGGCTTGGGTCTGTGGCTCTTGCTGCTACCTCTTGTCACATCCCTGTCTCCGAGGGAGTACAGAATTAGCTGCCTCACTGCCCTGACACCCTTTGTCTGACAATGCTGAGCTGGCCAGTTCCAGCCTAGATTTATTTTAGTGACAGATTTCCTGAGCTGGCTGAAGGGATAAGAACTCTGGGACCAGTTGCCTTGGGTTTAAGAGTCCATCCTATAACAAAGTATCACTATGAAGTGAGTGACTGAAACAATACAAAGTCACGTGCAGAGATCCAAAATACAGACATCACCTACACTGCAGTCCCTCTGAAGGACTTAGTGAAATATGTACTCTAGGACTCTCATCCAGCCAGCCCCTCATGGCATTCCTTGGCCATCTTATCTCTGCCTTTGTCTTCCTAATCATTCTCTTTGTGTATACCTTTTTGTTTTGTATTCTTTTGTGTACATGTGGGGGGGGTCATAGGGCTTGAACTCAGCCCTGTCCTTAGACATGTTTTGCTCAAGGCTAGAGCTCTACCACTTGAGCCACAGCGCCAGTTCTGGGTTGAAATTTCTATGTATGTGGTACTGAGGAATTGAACCCAGGGCTCCATGCTATGCAAGCACTCTATCACTAGCCTACGTGCCTGGCCCCTGCTTACTCTTCTAATACTAGTACTTATCTGATCCTGTAAGATCACTGGGAACAAACATCAGGTGGACAAGCATCTCAACTGCTTAGGAGCTCTGTATACTTGAGCTCTGTTTCTCCGACCACTCACCTATACCATGAGGCTAGCTCACCCTTCCCTCTCATGGCTCAGAGGGCACAATGAGGAAATACCCTGAGAAGAGTGTTAGAAGCAACTTGAAAACTCTACTTAGGGGGAAAGAAATGTTAATTCAAATTTTAGATGCCTAAAATCCTTTCTCAGAAAGCAGAAAATTAATGAGCATCTAAGAGTCTTAGAAGTTGCCAATGAAAAGAACCACAGAAGTAATGCCAAAAAAAGGAATGTTCTCATTTCCACCAAAACTGACTCTAAGGGGTTATATGATAAGGCCAAAGTGACCTAGCAGGATAAAGACGCTTCTCTGAGTCTCTAGTCTCTTGAGTCCCAATTATTTACACTTCATAGTTCAGTCTCATCCCTGGCTATTCCTTGAATGCCTGACTGACATCCAGGTAGCAAAAACTTCACCATCCATCCAGTGGAAACTGTATACAAGAATCATGAGTTTAGTCACTGTCACCTGCTCTGGTTCAGACAACTGAGCTCTAGCTCTAGCTTAGACTAGATAAGAGTCCCTGAGACTCTTATCTCCAATTAACCACCAGGAAACCAGAAGTGGCATTATGGCTCAAGTGGTAGAGCTCTAGCCTTGAGCTAAAGACCTCAGGGACAGCACCCAGGACCAGAGTTCAAGTCCCATGACCCACCAAAAAAAAAAAAAGAGGTATGGGGAATGGGAAAAAATGGGCCAAATAGTATCAAACAATTGACTTACTAGAAGTCTCACTTTCCAGCTTAATCAAGAGACAATTCTCAAAGGCAGGAGTGCTGACCACACTTGCCAAGATATAATCAGGACATGGATCTTGTCTTAGGATTTTTACTTCTTGCCGTCAATCCAGTTGAAACTCCAATGTATCACTGAATGAAGGATTCTCAACTCAATACTGACAAGCGAGTCAAGATTTCCATTAAAAGAAAGAAAAATCCAGCATGTCCCCAGGCTTTGATTCATTTGTATACCTATAACACACAGCTGCAACTTTGCATACAAGTGATTTCTTTTTACATAAATAAAATGTTTTGCCATTTTTAGTCACTGGAGCATTAAAGACACAAATAAGATGGAAGCCATTAAAAAGGCTTGCTTAAGAAAATAACTTTGTTGACTTCCTGAATGACTCACTCTTGGTCTTTTGAAAAGTTTGTCGTGCAGCCTATTCCCAATTCAATTTACTTTCACAGCCATAGACCCCTGAGCTTTAAATTACTACTCTGATTTTTGATGTGAAGATTCCTTTTTCCTAAAGATGAGCTGCTGCCTGAGATAAATGATATGTGGAAATACTTTTAAGCACAGTGTAAAGAAATCTAAACATGAAGACAACTTTGGAGGGAAATGTGTCAGCAACTAGCTGCCTCTGATTGTCCATCTAGAGCTGAACTACATGTAACAAAAATTGGTCAGAGAAGTATAACTCTGTAATTCAGTCCCATGTTGGACTCAAGACTGTACAGCTGGCATAAGAATATCCACTAGGCACCGGTCACTGTGGTTCTCTCCTGTAGCCAGGCAGGAGGTAATGACTGAGAGGACTTGGGCTTTGGGCTATACCAGACCAAAAGTCAGAAGAACCCATCTCAACTAATAAAATGTAATCGGTAAAGGAATATATTTGTGACTCAAGCTCCATAGAAGACATAGGTAGAAGGATCTTGGCCTGAGGCTGTCTGTCTGAGTAAGGGCATATCTGAATTAAGCTGGGTCAAAGGAAGAGAAGTAGTGGACAGGGGAAGTGGTGCAGGCTAATGTGAGAAGTAGATGGAACTGAGAGGTATTTAGGAAGCAACATTAACAAGGACACAAACCTAGAAAAGCCAAAGGAGGATGATATCATGGAGACAGTTTAGTTTCTATTTGCTTAGATGGGTGGATGGCTGTGCATTGTCCTGAGACGAGAACTTCAATAAGAAAGATGTTTGGAAGATTGGCAAGGGAAGAGTTATCACATTAGAATTAATGTGACTGTGCCCAAAACAAATAAGGACCCATTTGTCAGGAACGCAGAGTTTTGTGATGAAGATTTAGGAATCACGATCTACAGAGAATGAAGCAAGTCTCAGGTGTGGATGAGACTGACAGTCCAAAGAGCAAAAAAGAAGAGGACCTAACATGAGGATCTAGGAAAAAGAGAAAGAGGAAACAAAAACTCCCAAAGAACAGCCAGTTGAGGGGAAGGAAGGAGAGGAAGTCAAAAATACCAAAGGATTCATCATTTCAAGAGAAAGTCACCCAGATTCAGAGGTTGCTGAGAGGGTCCACCTCAGTGAAACCTGCCAATGCCACTGCATTATTAACAGACAACACAGCTGAGTTCTCCAATGGGAGAAAAGAAGTCATGCGGAACCTTATTTCCATTTGGGAAAGGGTAACACTGTGTTTTACATTGCTTCCCTTCTCTCTTTGCTGTCTGGCTCATGAAACAAAAAGCTACAGGAACTCTTAGCACTTAGAGAAATGAAAAGGGACCAAATATATGGAAATTAGGCAAGAATGAGATATCTTTTAAATCCAGGATTTTAAAAAATTCAACATCAAGTACTGCAGACTTTTCAGTGTAATCTGTACTCATTCTTTATTTCATTATGAATTTTAACAACTATGTTGGGAACTATTATGGTAACATGTATAAAGACTAATGAAAACAGTCTTATTCCTTAAGTTAATCATTCTACTTCCATGACTGTTGCACCCAAAGGTTTAATCTACAAGAAACAAAAATGTACAATTATATGTCTAAATTTGATTTCATTTTCTCTAAATTTAATCTTTGAAAGCAATATTAATGTTCGATATGTGGGGACCATTTAATAAACTTGTAAAAAAAATATAGGATATAGTATTGATGACTCACTAAAATGGCTTTATAAACCTCAGGGCAAAATTTCAAGCCAAAAAAGTCAAGTTTGGTAGTTTTATTTCATTCCTTACAAAAAAATAAGATCATTAAGCCAAGTACAGTTGCTCATAACCTTAGCTACTCAGGAAGCTGAGAGGTCAGGAGCATCACCGTTCAAAACTAACCAAGGAAAAGGGTAACAAGACTCACATTTCAATCAATGAAAAGCTGGACTCAGTGGTTCATGAATTCCATCTCAGCTCTGCTGTATATATACATAAGAAGATTGGGATCCAGGGCAAAAACTAAGAGCTGATTTGGAAAATATGGTAGCAAAAAGGTCTGGGACATGGCTGAAATATGGAAGCCCCTAGCTTTCATACTAGCAAGTGTAATGCCCTGAGTTCTAATCTCAGTACTGAGGAAAAGAGGATAAAGAGAAGAAGAGATAGAAGGGAGGGAGAAAGGAAGGGAAAACTTGCTATCATCAGGTTACAATAAAGAAGCATTTTCAATTTTAGTGGCATTAATATTTACTTACTCATTTAAAAGATATAGAAATAATAATACATGGTGGGGAAAAAAGTACCAAAAGGAGTAAAATGCCTTCTGAAAAGAACTTTGCCATAAAGCTGAACAGAAACATATGACTGTGCTCAGAATGAGATTAGGGCTTGGCTCCACATTGAAGTATTGGAAATGAGTTAAATGGCAATGTCTCACTCCTCCGTTTACAGGAGCACTTATTGATAACTGAGAGACCAATCTCCCATCTGTTGAAGTGTTTGGAGTCTGTAACTTCACTCGATCTTTCATAGCACCTCTGCAAAAATCGTTACTTTGGGTGAGCAGAGAACCCTACATAATTAAGCAGATAGAACCTACTCTCCTGTAATTATACCTAGTGGGATTTGAAAGCCCAGCTCAGGAGACCAACGAAGAAGGCTGTAATTTGTGTGCTGGCTGGTGGACTAAGACCAGACCTGGAAGAGTTTTAAATGTCTCCCTGAGCACTTTGCCATGCTGTCATATGGGTAAGAAATGCTTAGGACTGGACCTATATTAGGGGGAGGCTGTTCTCACCTCTGCTAAAGAAGGGTAGCCTTCTTCCTGGTCCTCCCTCCCCTCCTATCTCCAAAGAAGCATGAGTTGGCTTGCAGAGGCCAATCTGGCAGGATCTGAGAATCCAACTTTTTCATCTGTGAACACTGGGTGGAAGAGGTAGAAGTTGATGAGGCAGTGATGGAGTAGTTGGGTTCCCAGCAACCACAGAACATCGGTCCACCAAAATGCAAATGTCTCCTGCAATTCTCCCTTCACTGAATCATAGGGCTCAATCATACTGCGTTTGCTGTCTTCTGAGAAACCTGTGACTATCGGCCTGATCGGGCTGCTCCATTTGATCTTCAGGTTTTTAGAGAGAGAGCGAGCATCTTTTCTGTTTAGAGCAGAATGGATTTTGCTGTTGACTGGAAAAAGGAAAAAGAAAAGCTCACCCTGAAGTGGTAAACTAGAGATCAGCCTCTGATGGCCAATTGCTAGTCCCAGGCACTTCATTTCTTGTACAATTATACATTTGCTTAAAAATGATGCTTATAACAGACAACATCCAGGAGGAGGAAAGAAAGAAAACTGTACACAGGATGATGTGCCAGTTCTGTGAATATCTCCTGCCTCCTAAGACAGATGGCCTAGGAGGTGACTGCACTAATGCAAAGGTCATTATATTTACAACAAAAATGACTGACAGGAACCCAGTGTATACTTCAAGGATCCAGAGAAATCTAAAGAGACCAGAGTGTATATCAATTAATTTCAGAACCTCTTTAACTTGTGTTCTTCCCAAGCTATTAGGCCCTATCCCTCTCCCAACTAAGAACCCATTTCCCAACATAGGTCAGCAAATGCCAGTAGCATCTTAAATAGTAGCAGAGACTGGCTAAGGAAAGTAAAATCCTGTTTGCCAAAATCTAGGTCTTGTTAAGTAAATTCTTCCTTGACAGCAGAGAATGGCCTGGCTAAGTAACTGGCTTCTTGAATATTTTAATTTAATTCAACAAAGATTTATTGTGCACCTGCAATCTGGAGCCAAACTGAGGAAGGGGAGGTTTCAGTTTCAAGCTCCTGGCTGGGAAAGAGGGTGAATGATGCCTGACCTTGTGAAAGTTAGCAACTTGCAGATACATTTGTTTTTGTTTTTTTTCTGGGGTGGGAGTGTTTTTCACCCCGAGACCTGTCTCTTTCTTGTTGGGGTACTGATTTCTGTTCCCTATTATTTTCTGTATCTTGCTGATGACTTCCCTGCCCAGCTGCCAGTCTACCCCTTCCCAATCCCCTGAAGTTTGGAATCACATCTCTACTATCTTTACCTCCTCCAGCCTTCCCTCTTTTTCTATGCTGAGTACCATCCCTACTCTAGAAAGTTCACATGGCTCAAATCTTAACCCTCAGAAGATCAGGATATCCGGTATGCAGCACTTGACTGATAGGACAAATATGCTGTTTTCTCCAAACAGAAAATCACCACCAGTGATAATAAGGCAGAAGGAGTTAGGAGAGGCCAGAGCCTAGTGGTGCTCATAGGCATAAGTTCTAATCTCAGGTTTCTTGGGTTGATTGTGGCTTGTGGCTTGATCCCTGAGTGTGTGGCCACTGTAGGGGGAGTTCTCATGAGGATGTGATGAGATACTCAGCCTAAAACACTCAGTGTGGTAACTGGCAGACGGTCATTCACAAAAGGATATTAATAACGTCCAAAGCTACTTTCAAGTGTCCATACAGTTTCACAGAGTTAATGGTACTCAGTGCCATCCCCTCTACAACTCATTCAGTGCCAGACCTCTCTCTAATCCAGAGTTCTTTTCTTTCCAACTTTGGTTCCTAACAAAAACTGCATAGTAACAACAGAATTCACTGCACCTGAGGCTCTGAGAGGGTCCATAACAGTCCTATGGAATTGTTCCTATATAAAAGATTGTTCCTCACTTAACCACCCAAAATATAGAATAACTAGATGTGACATGGTCTGCTGAAGAGTATAAATGGGCACAGGCACTTAATGTGACTTCAAGGATCTGTGCTGATGAAATTCTTCAGGCTGGGGGGAATAACTACATAGAAATCTGGATATTCACACAGAAATGAAGAGTTCCGTATATGAGAGGTACCTAGGGATCTGTAAAAGGCCTTTCCTCCCTCTTAATGTCTTTAAAATGCACACGAGGAAAGTAAGGAACAGCAAACTTTGTAAAGGTCCAGGGAGTAAGTGTTTTAAACTTTATGAGTCACACGATGTCTATTACAAATACTCAATTCTGCTGCTGTTGCCTGAAAAGCAGCTATAGGCAATATGTAAACACTGGAGCACAGTTGTGCTCCTATAAAAACTATACTTGCAAAAATTGGTGATGGGTCAGATTTAGCCTATAGGCCATAGACTGCCAATCTATGCTTTAAAGCAAATACTATAATATGGTATTTGGGGCTTTAAAACATATATAGATGTCATATAACTATATATATAAATGACAGCTGTAACATAAAGAATATTATGAGTGTAAATAGATCCACATAGATCAATATTTTATACATTCAATTTGAAGTGTTACATTATTGACTCTGTATAGACTGTATATAAATAGGATTATATCCCAGTTCCTACAAAAACCACTAAAAATTAGTTTAGCAAAGAAAAAAGCCAATAGATTAACATGAAATGCACATATATTTTTGAATCTAGTATATATTCAAATATTGCAAATAAAGTATAAAAGGGAGGAAACGAGCAAAAATAAGGGACTGAAAAGCAAACAATAAACTAGAAGACCTAATATATTCATCTCAATAATTACATTAAGCACTAATGGCATAATTACTCCAAACACACAAGGCAGGGACTGTGAGAATGATATCAAAACACAAATTTTTGTTTATACAAGAAGTATCTTCAGGGGTCGAGAGTGTTGCCTAGTGGTAGAGTGCCCACCTAGCATGCATGAAGCCCTAGGCTCGATTCCTCGGTACCACATATACAGAAAAAGCTGGAAGTGGCACTGTGGCTCAAGTGGCAGAGCTCTAGCCTTGAGCAAGAAGTGTCCAAGGACAGTGCTCAGGCCCTGAGTTCAAGTCCCAGGACTGGCAAAAAAAAGTATTTTCAATATAATATAGAGGTTAAAATTATATAGACAAAAAAGAAGTACACCAGGTAGTCAGTAAGCATAATGTCAGACCAAACAAACAAAGATTATGTACAGAAATAGAAAAAAGCATTTGCTAACTGACTAAAAGAAGCAATTCTTTAAGCACATGTAGCAACCATAAATAATGTGTGCATGGAGGGAAACCTTATAGAAACACTTTGCTTCTAGAAATAAATGCTGCTAATCACCATCCACGTGGCCTCTCTATACTCTCTATCAGATGTTTCTGACCAGAGCTGGCTTTATATCTATTACAGGATGGGTCAAGGCAGATGGATGAAACCCCAAGAACACTTCATGTCTGCAGCCATCAACAAAGCCAGCAGGGTAGCATCTGCAGAAAGGTAATTATGCACTTGGTCTCTCAGGGGCAGCCTGGCAGCACCAAAGCTGACGAAGGCCACTGGATGGTAGAGCTGCCAGGGAAAGACAAGGAAGCAAATTAACTTGAGGAGCCACTGCTACTTTGGGGATTAGATTTCTTTCTGAAACATGTTGGGGAGAAAAATTACCTGGCCTGAATCGTCAGGTTAAAATAGAAAAGAACAGACATAAGGGCCCAGGACATGAAAGTAGTCACAGTCAGGATTACTTCCTGTCTGCCCTTGGACAAGCAGAGACACATCCTTCCTTTGAAAAGGAAAACAAAATGGAAGTAGAGAAGAAGAAAATGATGGACAAATGTTGTCCTTTTGAGCAAGCACTTGACATGTTGTGGACTTCCCAGTCTTCCATTTCTCTCAACTCAATCTCAGACAGCATTCCCACTAGATCAGGACATACACATGAGGATATCTTGTCTCCTGACCAACTGAGAGAGACACAAAAGGAAAGAAAAGGAAAGAGATGTTGAAATGAAGAGGAAGGGAAAAGGGAATAAAAGAAAAGAAGGCATTGGGCATGGTGGCTCATGCCTGTAATCCTAGCCACTCAGGAGGCTGAGATCTGAGGATCATGGTTCAAAACCAGCCTGGGCACTAAAGACCGAGAGACTCTTCTCTCCAATTAACCACTAAAAAACCAAAAGTGGGGCCGGGAGTTTGGCCTAGTGGTAGAGTGCTTGCCTAGCATGCACGAACACCCAGGTTCAATTCCTCGGTACCACATACATAGAAAAAAAAAAAGCCAGAAGTGGTGCTGAGGCTCAAGTGGTAGAGCTCTAGCCTTGAGAAAAATCCAAGGACAGTGCTCAGGCCCTGAGCTCAAGCCCAGGACTAGAAAAAAACAAAAACAAAAACAAAAGTGGCTCTGGGCTTTGAGCTGAAGAGCTCAAGGACAGCACCCAGTCCCAGAATCCGAGCCCATGACTGACAAAAGGGAAAAAAAGAGAAAAGAAAAAGAGAAGAGAAGAGCATGTAAGCCCCCAAAGCACGGGGCCAAGAATTCATTTCACTCACGCTGCAATCAACATGCACACAGCAAGTATTTTCTCTGCACCAAGCAGCACTCGAAGACCCTCACAATCACTGCATAATCTTTCTTTTGCCATCTTCCAACATGGAACCCTTGCCCGTGATCACCAAGGTCCTGGACCACTCATGCTGAACCAGCGTGGACTCCCCCAGGGGCCACAGACAGGGAGTTCCTAAAAGAAGGAGTATGAATTTGTCTCCTCCACCTGACTCATGTCCCTTCTACCACCCCCAGTTGCCAGCTTCCTCTCACTGCACTCATTATCACCATGAAAATAATAATAACAAATGATCTCAACATCATCCACAGGTTACCATGATGTTACTTCATCCTGCGTGCTGTTTTGTACATGCCTTCTGCAAATAGTTTATGTTCTCAGTTACCTCAGAAGAACACTAGGTTATTTTTCTCTATGGTTTAATTTTTTTTAATTTTTGAATCTCATTTACTCTGTATTGGTCACATGCCAGTCAGCCAAACTACACAGGTCTTACAGGTTTAAGTGTAGAATCTTTCTCTGTCCACATTCTCACTTAGATTCCTATACCTCTGGCAAAGGCAAGGCCTGAGATGATGTGCCTGCCCCCTTCCAATCTGGAGAAATCAAAGGGCATGGCAAAACAGGCCTTCACCTGTACCCCTCCATACAGGAATCCAACTGGTTAAAGAACTCTGATTTTTCTCTGGAAAAAAATAATCCTAATACCAAGGCTCCCAATTACTCTGTACAATTAAGTCCTGAGTGCTTGTTTGGACAATTAACTGAAATAATTATAAATGTATCTCTGTTACTACAATTGCATATTAACAAAGGCTCAGAGCCAATTAATCATTACTCCATCAATATCTAATTTGCATAAACCTATTCTCTTTAAAGACTCCATGTTTGGGGTGACAGGGCTCCCTCATCGATTATGGAAATGTCCCCATCAAACCTCCCCAGGCCGTCAAAAGGAATAAAAGGGGTTGTCTGTTGCAGGCTGCTTAGCACCCCTGCTCACCCTCCGGAGGACAAGCAGTGACTGAGAACAAAGCTGCAGAGATGCAATTAATGTGCACTTCTCCCCCAGGAGAGAGGCTGTCAGGTGCTCAGGTTTTGGAGGTGATGGACAGAGAGGGGGCATCTGACCTCTAGGCAGGGGTCAAAGGCAAAATTAGCACCTGAACCTCCGTTGAGATCTCCCAATTCATTCATTCACTCACTCACTCAATAAATCTACTCAAACATTTGCTTACTGATGTGCATGGAAGAATGACATTCTTCCATGTCCTCACTGAGTAAGGGGGACAATTAATGAAATGCCAAAGGGTAGGTTATCTAGGAACACATAGATATTGATGTAAATTGGGATGTTCAAGATGCTGATTATGATTCGATTCCTATGGAAGGAAGGAAAGTACTGGGGCTGGGCCCAGAGAAGCAGGACTGCCAGCAGGCTTGGCAGTCTCGGCTCACCTGTGTGGTACTCCAGGGCAAGCATGCCCTGCAGAGTGCCCAGACCCAAGCTGAAATGGCAGTCTTCACCGCTGCCATGCTCAGCCATTGGGAGTTGGCTGCCCAAACCCAGGTGACTCTGCAGCTGAGAAAAACCAACAAGAGCCTTCTATACTCACGCTGCCAAGAGGAGAGAATGAAGGTTATAGGTCTAGGTACTACATGCTTGTGGTACCTAGAATCCAGGTAGCTCAGCTATCTACCTGGGATTCAGAGAGAGGAAATTCATGGTTTAAGGCCAGTGTGAAGGAAAAGTATGAGACCCTCTATGAACAAAAAATATTAGAGGCATAGCTCAAGTGCTTAGCTAGCAAGCCCAAGGCCCGTAGTTCAATTCCAGAAGCAAGGGAGGAAGGAAGGAAGGGAGGGAGGGAGGGAGGGAGGGAGGGAGGGAAGGAAGGAAGGGAGGAAGGGAGAGAAGGAAGGGAGGGAGGGAGGGAGGGAGAGAAGGAAGGAAGGAAGGGAGGGAGAGAAGAAAGGAAGGGAGGGAGGGAGGAAGGGAGGGAGGGAGGGAGGGAGAGAAGGAAGGAAGGAAGGGAGGGAGAGAAGGAGGAAGGAAAGGAGGGAGGGAAGGAGGGAGGGAGGGAGGGAGGGAAGGAGGGAGGGAGGGAGGGAGGGAGGAAGGAAAGAAAGAAGGAGAATGGGAGGTGAGGGAGGGGAGGGGAAGGGGAGGGGAGGGGAAGGGAAGGGGAGGGGAGGGAAGGGAAGGGAAGGGAAGGGAAGGGAAGGGAAGGGAAGGGAAGGGAAGAAAGCAGGCAGGAAAGCAGGAAGTCGGGCAGGAAATCGGGCAGGAAGGCAGGCAGGAAGGCTGGCAGGAAGACAGGAAAGAAGGAAGGAAGAAAGGGAGGGAGGGAGGGAGAGGGGGAGGGAGAGGGGGAGGGAAGGATAATGGGGCTGTGGTTACAGAAAAAAGGAGCCCCTGCTTTTCACCCAAGGAGCAAGGCCAAGGTCAGGAGCATGGCTGGAAGTTCTCTCCTCTGGGCCTGTGTTCTGGTTCTGACGGGCTCCTCCATCTCTCAGGCAAGGTGAGGTGAGGTTATCAAGGCCAGCTATACTTGGCAAGCACAGTCTAGGATCCAGTAGCCTCTCTTCAGGAGGCAAGAGCAATGAGGCCCCTTGGACTGCTTGTTTCTAATTATAAATAGCAACATGGCATGGCAGGTTTTAAAAAGCAAAAAATTTATATATACATATATATGCAATACAATGTATATATACAATATACAGTTTGTTTAAGGGATTGGGGGAGTGTGTTGCTGCTTTGTCAATTGCTACGCATGGATGGATGACCATGTTTGGGGATCTTCCAGGAGTTCAGTATTCAATGTGGTTCAGACATAAGATGACCCAGATCCTGGTCTGGAGGGATTGCAAGTCATTCTGCAGGGACTAGATATTACAAGAAAAAAAAGTGAAATATTAGGTCGAGAATGAATGCTAACAGAAAAAAGCAAAAGAGATGTTGATAAGAGACTGGGCAATATAGGGGGAAAAAACCAGACAGATTCAATGACCCTACATATCTCATCCCACCCCCTGCCCATTAGCTGCTTAACAAAGGCTTTGCCTGTTTAGTTGTGTGTAAGGAAAGAAGAGGAGGAGAAACAGAAGAATTCAGCCCAAGGCTTCCAGGAAAATGCTACCAGGTGGCCATATGGGGACAGCAGTTTCTGTTCCTGCAAGAAGAACTATGACCACAGCAGAGGCCTTGTCTTAAACAGCTTCAATCCCAGAAGGATTTAGTGAAAATAAAATGAAAGGTGAGATCCCCAGAGGCAACCCTAAATTTGCTGTAGAGGCAAGGTGAGGTGCAAGCTGGTAGACCCCAAGGTCAAGGGCAGAAAGCTTCACTGGAGGTAAGAGCTTGACCCAATCTGAGGGTAAACAGGAGGATATAAGAAACCAGACAACAGCGATTATAACAAGGGTCCAGCTTCACTCTGTGCTTTCAGATGCTTCCAGAAACTCTTAGACTTGCAAAACTATCCCTCCTGCCTGAATCAGGAAAGGAAAAGCAAAGGAAAATTTTGTAAAAATGCCACCCCAGCTCCCTCACCAAGAAATAGCATGATTCGATACATGCATGGCCCTGCAGTGACCACACACACACTTCAAAAGAAGCATGTATGAATGACCTACTATGTACACCAGAGCAAGTTATTCAGACATATACCTGCTCCATCCCAGGCACATGGGCGTAAGGAAACCTCAGAACACCTGACATGAAAATACTTGGCAGATGTCACAATCTAACCCAGTGATTCAAGATCTGGTTGTTCTTACAAAACAGCTGGGTCAATTCTGTGGCCCTAGCTCGCAGACCTATTGAATTGGAATCTCTGGGAAGACATTATGAATCATTTAAAAGGGAAAGTTCTCCAGGTGGTTTATTGATCATCTAGGTATACGAAAAAAAGAACACATGGGATATTTTTCAGAAAGAACATCTCCCCAGTGAACTTTTCCCTGGCAGAATACCTATGGTTTTTAATATGCAAACTTCATAGGATGGAAACATTTCCCAATATAGCATTAAACCCACTTGTGATTATAAAGCAAAACGTACTTACATCTCCAGTGCTCAGCATGTTATATTTTTGAGACAAAGTGCAAATAAAGAATTGAATGACCTTCCAAATTAAATCAGTAGGATGCCAGGGTGACATGCAGATATTTTAGAACCGAGGGTCAACATGAGGACTGGAGTGAGTCTCTGCTGTGCTGGTCCTAAGAAGCCTCCTGCAAAATCATTAAGGACAGGAAGACAGCGGACCACCAGCATGCCCTTTAGCTGTTGGAAGCTCCACAGCAGAACTGTAAATGTCTTATTTTGTAACAAGAAGCTTGTTCCATGTAGGGAAGTATTTCTTCATTTTACCAACCATTTAAGGGATTGCTTAAAGATTTTGAGCTACTGGTTAATGCCATTTCATTTTTTTTCCTATTTAAAATAACGGAACTCAGACCCCTGGGTAATGGATCTGAGCAACATGTCTGAGGTTTGGGAATGGAGTATTGATGCTTGGTGGGAGACACTGCCGTGGGCAATCCAGCGGTACTTGCAGCACTTAGGAGCCTTATTCAATGCAATGGGGGATAAAATAAAGCCACTTTACAGCCTGTGTGTGACAATGGCTCTGGGCCTTAATGGATAGAGAAGGATTTTCAAGACCAGGCAAAAGGGGGAAGGAAATAAAATTTCAGGAGTAAGAATTTTAGAAGGAAGAGATTTTAGAAAACAGTTGACACTCTCTGGGGATGGGAATCTTGGAATCTAGAGCTTTGAGGGCAGGTGAAGGGTTGGTGGGACTAGAGACTGGGAAAGTAGAGAATAACTCATGTACTGGGCGTGCATAGTACATTTTTTAAATATTTAGTTAGTTAGTTAGTTAGTTAGTTAGTTAGTGTGGGTTGTAGGGTTTGAACTTGGCCTGGGCACTGTCCCTGAGCTCTTCAGCTCAAGGCTACCAGCCTACTCCTGGGCCTAGGTGTTGTCCCTGAGCTCTTCAGCTCAAGGCTACCACCCTACCCTTGAGCCAAGCCCCACTTCCCCTTTTCTAGAGGTTTATTGGAGATAAGAGTCTTGGGTCCTTTTATGCCTGGGCTGGCTTTGAGCCTTGATCCTCAGATCTCAGCCTCCTGAGTAGCTAGGGTTACAGATGAGAGCCAGGACCCCTGGCTTACCCATAGCACATTTAATAAGCATCTTCTCTGTACCAGACACACTATGAAATACACTGAAGTTTCAGAAGTGCTTCCACAACACTGTTGCTCAGTCCCCTTAAACCAGAAAAACCAGGAGTAACGTGTATCACAATGTATCAGTGATGATTCTATCTCTGGAAACACCATATTTTGGGGAGCAACCCATAGTCATGGAGCAACTCATAGTCATGGAAAGAGGTTTTGATTTCACCATGGAGAACACAAACAAGCAAGGAGGTCATGTTTGCACAGTCTCTCTTCCCTAAAAGACCAGCAACGTATTCTAGAAGCCACCAAATCCATAAAATGGTTATTCAACTCCTTCTCTAGTAATTTGCTCAGTGTCTTCTCTGAAAGGAGCACTGTGCTGGTAGAGGACATAGGAAAGACAAGAGAAGAAGCAGTTGTTAAACCTGCGAAAGCCCTGGGGCTGTAGGAATATGAAAGCAGGATAGACTAAAAAGGCCATGATGGTTCGAGGATAGAGAACTAAGGAAAGACAATCTTTGGAGACTTCATTGAGAGAATCGGGGTCTAGTAGACTCATCATGAACCATGAGATAATACTGAAGGGATTTCAGGGTTTAGCAGTGACAAGTTCAGTGCACTTTGTTTCCAAAAGATGGAGAAATCAGAGCTTAGATTTTGTGTGGTTGTGAACCTGAGGAGCTAGACAGAAACCAGGAGCTGGAGAAGTTTGGACTAGCCCAGCGCTACTCACAGTCTAGCTGTCAGTACAGCAGCATCCTTCCTTCAAGGAGCTTTAGAATTCTCAATGCCCATGCTATACTTAGATCTCGGTCAGAATCACTGGGACCAGGGCCCAGGAATCTGAATTTTGGTCAGAGGTCCAGACAATTCTTCATGCTATTTATTTATTTATTTAATTTATTTATTTGCTGTCCTTGGATTTTCTCTAGGCTAGAGCTCTACCACTTGAGCCACAGCACCACTTCTGGCTTTTCCTATTCTATGTATTTGGTACTGAGGAATCTAACCCAGGTCTTTGTGCATGCTAGGCAAGCACTCTACTACTAGGCCACACTCCCAGCCTTCTTACATGCTTTTTATTTGCTGGGTCAAAGCAGTGACATTGATAGGGTACATAAGGAAGCTTGAAAAAAAAACTGGTGAGTAGGTCAGTAATAAATGATGAGTACACTTCGGGGAACTAGTAAGAATTGGATAATACACAAAATAAATACTTAGGGCCTTGAGCTCATTAGGCAAGCACTCTGCCATTTGAGCCCTAATCCAGTCCTTCTGCTTTCAGTTTGTTTTTCAGGTAAGGCTGGCCTCAGATAGTGATCCTCCTATCTTTGCCTTCCAAGTAACAGTGATTACAGATGTGTGTCAAGAATAATATTTCTTTTTATGTACTAGTAAACACGGAGACAAACTTCAGGGTAAAATACAATAGGAAAGGGTTAAGAAAGAATGAGTAACAGTGTGGGGTGGGTTAGGTTTGATCAAAATATATTACATGAGGGCATATAAATACCACAGAGAAACCCCTCTGTATCTTTTGGGTTATTAAAAGTAAAATATAACACACATGGAGACATATGAGTATATATGTATACACGCATGTATGTGTATGCTTATATAAAAATAGCAAGAGCTGCAGAATACCATGTACCACGATGTTGCTAGAGAATGGAGATCTGGAAATAATTACACTTTAAGGCATATGCTTTTTCCCTTTTTTACTATAACAATTACTTTTACAAATGCTTACATAAGTTAGAACTGAAACAGAGTTTTGAAATTACACCGTATATAAACATACTCTCCAATCATTCCAAGGCAATTAGACCGGACTGGATGCACAGACCACAGCATGTTTCACACATTCTACACTCGGTTCTGCCCCTGAATCCTGACTGCTTCTCCCCCTGGGCTTCTGCAAGCGGCGACAACTGTACTAAAGCTCTACCTCCTGGCTGTCCCTTGTTAAGGGTCTCTTGTCTTAGGCATTACCCTGGGTTTGGAGACGAGCTGAGCTGAGCTCCTGTATTTTCTGGACCTGCTCTCACATTGTAAAGTGCTGACTTTCTAGTAAATCTTTACATTCAACGTTTATCCCAAGATCTCTTGTGAGGGAAACCACTCAACAAGAGACCATCTTTCAACCACAGACCAGTCTAGATGCTGTGATCTTTCTTCAAACCTTCTCCGGGAAGATGGCTGCTGGCAACTCAGGACATGTGCCACAGCCAGGCTCATGAGCTGTGTTCACCCAGCCATGCCCAGTGAGACATAGGCCCAAGAGACCCTCAGTGGTCCCCAAAGCATCAGTGACCTGGCCTACGGGGGGGGGGGGAGGAAAGCCAGGCCTTTGAGTGGAAGCAGCTTTCTCGCCTCAAAAGAGCAAACTGTGCTGATTCAAAAAACAAAACAACAACAAAAAAAACCAACAACAACACACGCACAAAAAAAAAAAATTCAAAAATGCCTGTGGGTAAGTTTGAGCTGCCCACAGCTCCCCAGGGGCATCTCGAACTTGCTGTCGAGCCATTTCTGTGGATTTCAGTCAAATTCTAATTTTAGTGTTCATTAAACACGAGTAATTCCCCAGTCAGTGCCCGCCTCACCTCGTACACAGAGTATGCCGGCAATATAGGTCACCAAACCTCCAAAACCCTCCCACATCAAAGGGAAACCTTTTCATTATAAGTATTAACTTCATAAATAATGATGAACTTTAAAAGTTTTCCAAAGCCGCAGGGTGAGTGTGGAGAGAGCTGGAATGGCCTGAGAATGTTTGCAGGAACGTGGCTCCTTATGGAGGGAGCCGCTGGAAAGACTTGTGTTCCAGGTGTGGACAGCAGAGAATTGTCTACATCTATCTTTCCACTGGGACACAACTGGAGTACAAAACACTGGAAACATGCAAACTCACACACTTACATCTGTCATGGCTATAACCATTTGCAGAAACACTAAACTGCCGTCAACAATACTTTAGCTATTTCTGTTGCTCATAAAAATCGAATTGCTGATACAAGCTGTGCCCATTAATATCTTTTGAAGGAAATAAAGAGGCTTAGGTCTAAGGATAACTGAAACTTTACCAAACATCCTCAGTAATCCTCAGGCTCATATCCTCATTATCACAAGGTGGCTGCTATAGCACCCAATGTCACTTCCTCACATCAAATCATCCATTTGATCTGACAAGCCTTCATGTCAATGTGATCAAGTGTCACATTCAGTAATACGGAGAAATGTTTTCTCCTTGTTCGTACTTTTGCAGAGACTGGTCCCACAATTCCTTAAGAGTTTCCCCTATTTCATTCTACAGTTCACTTCCATTCACTCACGAGGGCTCAGCATGGACACTGACTCTGGAAAAGACCTCTTCTGTTGACTCTTTGTCCACCAAAGGATGCATCCTGTCCTTCTTATTTTGCTTACTATAATCAAAACATTTCTCACTCTGCCACAATGGTCTTCTCGTCCGCCTCCCCTGGGAGACTGGAGCCAGGACAGCAGGAACTGCAGCTAATCTCCAGCTTCCCTGTGCTTTGCACTCAGCCTGGCTCATCTATACCATGTTCACTACGTGAAAAGGGGAGAGAATGGCTCAGGTGCCACACAGAGCTTAAAAAGTCAGATGGCTCTCCATGAGGGATAGGCACAGCACAACCAGAAAGCTGTACACAGCTCTCCCTGCCAGGAGACTCACCCATTCCCTGAGCCAGGGAGATGAGGATGAGGTTTGGAAGGACCTTTTCAGAGACCATGAAGACAGTTACCATAAACTCTGGGAGTCGTCAGGGGGCAGCTAGTGAGACTCAAGGTACTGAATTGCTTTCTCCATGATCAGCCCCTCGTCAGTGCTGGAGCCAGGTATATATCTGTGGGTGGTGGCAGGCTCAGGTCCAGGTATTGGAGCTATTCTACTGAGTGCCTGGGACTCTTGGTAAGGAAGGAAGAAAAGGGCCCTTTCCTGTCTCACTCCTGGCATCTTGGCTTCCAAGACCATGACAGGTGAGCACAGAGAAATCTCTACTGACAGAGCACAGGTCCAGCTGGCCTCGGTCTGTGATGGTCACAGAGCAACCAGACATCTCCAGGGAGCTACACAAAATGTGGCTTGTACCCTGTGCAGAGGCAGGCAGGCAGGCAGGCAGGAGGCTCAGTAGAATGACTCAATCCACCCATGTTACAATCCCAGCTCTTCTACTTACTAGATCTGAGATCCTGGAAACGGATTCATCTCTGTGCCTTCAAGTTCCATAATAATAGTACCTGCTGGGTTGGATTGTTATGAAGATTAAATGAATTAATATCTTTAAGTGCTTAAAAGACTGCCTGGCACACAGGATGTGCTATATAAATAAGAGATGAATAATGAAGTGAGATTATTCACTCAAATGCCAGGGAACAGATAAACATTTCCAGCCTCTGACTGCTAGGCCCTGTCTACATAGCACAAGGTAAAAGAAAGAATTGAAAGCCACCTCTAGTTTACTTGAGTAAACAAACCAGGTAAGGAATACAGAAAGAACTCTGAGCCTGTGAGTGTCTATTTGATTGCTTTCACAATATTGGCAAGCTTATTCTATAACACTGTTCCAAACCCACTGATCAGATTTTTTTTACATGGGCTGGATGTCAACACATTGGTTATGTGACTTAGTACCAGCGGATTGTGGAGAAAATGTGTGTCCTGGTATCAACAACTGAGAGTTTACACACAACTGACCCAAGACCAGATATGTAACCCGAGCACACCTGGAAAAACCAAACACCATCCAGGTCTAAACTCTAGAGAGCGTCACTACAGTATCAAGAAGGAAGGGGAAAGTCAAAATATAAAATGAAAACACTTGCCTCCATCTTCACTCTGAAACTGTTACTAACCCAGATCACGTAATTCACACATCGAGGCTGTCCAAGTTTGCGTACAAACTGTCTCACTTCAACCCCTGGATGTGGTCTGGATGGACTGCTGGTTTCCTTTGATTGTTTTTATTGGTGTTCTGTTCTTATCAATAGCAGATTGACTACAGCCCTGTAGCCATCAAACAGCCACCTGCTGGCCGTTCTTTGTACAAAGGCCTCAGAGCTGAGAACACGGAGGGCAAGGCCACAGAGCCACAGTGAGGTGCCAGAGGATGCCACGGAGGAAGGGGACAGAGCCACCGCTGGCCTCTGCCACTAGCCATGACACCACAGGCCCCTCGAGCCACCAAGTGCTTTCCTAGCACACTTCCGTGCTTTGCACAGCCAGCAATCTCCTCACCTCACCCTGGAGGAGAGGTATTATTAGAATCTCTGCCCTAGCTGCATGCCATCCATCAGAAAATCTCACTTGTACCTCAACCTTCTGAGTGGAGCTGGCTTCCAACTACAGACAAAGGCTGCCACCAGCCTCCTGCCGTGTCATCTGGACTCTGTGATCTTAGAGCAGGAGTCTTCCCTCCTCTCTGCCTTTCCTTCCCACCACTGTACCTTTCACTTAAAAAAAAAAAATGAAAACCAATCTTTAAATTCCCAAAGCATTTAAATGAGTGCTAGTCTGTTCACCATTCCAAAGCCTGTCAGTATGCTATGGCTCTACATGATTTAGTGATGTAAAATAATGAAGTTATTGACTTACAGTTCTGGAGATCAGAAGTCTCAAATGGGAGTCTGGGAGGTGTGCCTGGAGCTGGTGTCTTCTAAAGGCTGCCCTTCTGGTCACACTTCTTCCTCGCCTGAGACACTCAGCATGTAAGAAAATCTGCTGGACTGTCCATTGAAGAAAGTCTGTCCAGTTTTTGCCAGTCCTGTGGTTTGAACTCAGGGCCTGCATGTTGTCCTTGGGCTTCTCAACAAGGTTAGAGCTCTACCACTTGAACCACAGGAGCATTTCCAGTTTTTTCTGTGTCTGTGGTACCAAGGAATCGAACCCAGGTCTTTGTGCATGCTAGGCAAGCACTCTACCACTAGACAAAAGTCCTAGCCCCGCCTGTCCAGTTTTATAGCTCCAAATCTCCCTCTCGTTTTCTCTCACTCCTGCTCTCCTCTGGGAAGCCTCAAGCATCCATCCTCATTGCTGACTTGAAGGCTTCTGCCATCCTTCTTGTAAAGCATGCCCACCGTATATGGTTATTATATATTTATCTAGTACATCTGGACAGGCTCAGTCGCCAAGTTGAAACATCTTTGCACCTTCAGGAGACCAAGACACTGATGGCTTTGGAGGCGATTGTTCTTGCTAGCACATTGAAGGGACCTGAGGCTGTGAGAAAGCACAAAAGCAATAGTCAGAGAGACCTGAGCTCTGAAAAGTTGACAGGTAAGGAAAATAAATGATAAAGATTCATCTCCAACATATGATAATCACTGTTGCACAGAACTGAACAAATAAGGCCAAGTAAAGTACAAATGGGGCTGAATGGTTGATACTGCCAATAACAAGTCAGGCACATCCCCACACTTAGAAGTAGCACCCAGACATGCTATGCTCTATCATCCAATCCTTGTTCATTTTTGTCCTTAAAGTTGGGGGATAAAGATCTGTTAAGAGTATCTATGCCAAGTTGGCTCAGGCCTGTAATCCTATCTATTCAAGAGGCTGAAATCTGAAGATCACAGTTCAAATCCAGCCCAGGCAGTTGGTGAGATACTCAGATCCAATTAACCACCAAAAGCCAGAAGCAGAGCTATGGTACAAGTGGTAGAGCACTACTCTTGAGCAAAAGAAAAAAGTCAAAAGCAGAGCCCATGCCCTGAGTTGAAGCTCCAGGACCAACACAAAAAAAATTAAATAAATAAATAAGAGTATTCAGCCTCCCCCACCCCCAAAAACCCCCTCTGCTTTCTCAACAATACTTGCAAGAAGAAAACTAACTTATGTCCATGTTAGTAGTGTTTTAAAGTAGAAAAACTCATGAGTAAAACAATAATATTATGCCCAGGCAAATAGACAAGTGGATCTGAGAATGACTCATTTGTGATTTTCGAGTAAAAAATTAGGGAAATAGCAAAATATGAATCCCACATTTAAAATGAGTAAATTCAAACTTAAGACATAATTTCATAGAGAATCTTGGGACTCTACACTTTGAGTCTTGACACAGAGCTGTGCATTGTATTAACCATTAACCATTACCTCCTACAGCATAAACAGGAGTAAAAGCTGGATACAAATCAGAGAAGTTTTAGCCAAGCTGGGGCTAAGTATGTTTATTACAAA
This sequence comes from Megascapheus bottae, assembly GCF_031878675.1. Taxonomy (NCBI): domain Eukaryota; kingdom Metazoa; phylum Chordata; class Mammalia; order Rodentia; family Geomyidae; genus Megascapheus; species Megascapheus bottae. Next base: position 4,681,042 of record NC_143532.1, on the reverse strand, counting down.
GAAAATGTGGAATTCTGGCCCGTTTGCTTATTTGGAGCTCTGATGTAATGTTCTACTTATAATGTTAAACTTCAGACAATAATGACTTTTTTATAACAGGAAATATTTATTCACTCTCTGTGACTTGTATTAGGGAAGTAAATTTTATTCATCAAACACAAACCACCATGAATGTACTAAAGTTACAATGATCTCAACCAATATGAAACAGCCCCTATTCTCATAGAGTCATAAAACAAATGAAATGCAACAAAAGAAAGTACTTCTCTTCCCACCTTGTACAAATTATGGTACAAATAAAAATAAGTGGCAGCTATAAAAGAAACATTTTTAAAATAACACTGCTTTGTAGCTTTTAGTCATGAATGAGTAGAATAATAGAACAGGGATGAATTAAAGTCAAACATTAGCATACTGGGTAAAATGATGAGTGATGAATATTAAAAAGTTCCATATGGTTATATAGTTCAAATACAGTAATACCAAAAATTAAAAGATAATCAATATAAAATCAAAATCATGTGCAAAGTAAAACACATAAAAACAGCTGGGTGCCAGTGGCTCACAGGCACTACTACTCCTCTCGGGAGGCTGAGATCTAAGGCTCCCAGTTCAAAGCCAGCCTGGGCTTGAAAGTCTATGAGACACTTATCTCCATTAACCACCAGAAAACCAGAAGTGGCTCTGTGGTTCAAAGTTGTAGAGTACTAGCTTTGAGGGGAAAAGCTAGCACTCAGCACCCAGACTGAGTTCAAGCCAAAAACAAACAAACAAACAAACTTAAAAACATTTTTAAAACTTGTCCACCATGTATCAGTTCCTCTGGGGGGAAAAAAGTCTGTTTCTATCTAACCAACCACCTAAAGCTCAGAGGCTTGAAGCAACCACTGTGTTCTGTTCCCACCAACTGCAAGGGGGTGGCTGGAAGATGGTGCTGCAGATCCGGCTGTCTAAGCTGTGGTCAGGCAGATGCGGTCAGCTGTGAGCCTAGTTGTCAAAGGCACCATCACATACCACTCTCGGGCAGTGATAAGGCCAAATGTCTTTCATCATCCCAACAGGCTAGTCCAGGCTCATTCAGATGACAATGGCTAACATCGGAGGGAGAGAGCAGAACATGTGGAACTTCACGTGTCATAATGTCCCTTCTACCCATCCGAATAGGCAAAGCAAGCCTTGGAGTGTCAGACTCAGGACTCTATTGTCTATGATATTCACTGCAAGGCCACCATGCACAGAAGTCAGAAGGAAGGCACAGAGTAGGGGACTTTTTGACTGAGTGTTACCATCAGCCATAGTTAGGAAGAAAATAATGAGAGGATATGAATATAGGAATTCTATCACTGCCATGGTAGTATGGCAACTGTGTGATCTAAACTGAAAAAACAAACACATTACAAGACCACAATAGTATCACAACAGTATAGTAAGAATAAAAGTATTACCACCCCCATCATCTTCATCATCATCATCATCATCATCATCATCACCACCATCACCATCATCACCACCACCTTCACCATCACCATTATCTGAGTAAAATACTGCAAAGAACCTACTGGCAAAAAGAAGTTAATTAAATAATACCCATACACTAGAATATTTTGATCATTAAAACTATCTTGAGATGAGGTGATTGAGATAGCCTCTTGACACAATGACTTAAATAGTACTAGCCAGGCCCCCCTGCTCCACACTTGTAATCCTAGCTACTCAGGTGATTGAAATAAAAAAAAACCTCAAAGTTCAAGATCTTGGCATAAATGTCCTCCATCTCTAATATATTCTGAAAAAATCAGGGCTTCAGGTATGACTCAAGTAGTAGAGTACCAGTCAAGCAAGCAAAGCTGAGTAATCATGAAGCTTTGGGTTCAAACCCCAGTGCCACCAAAAAATACAAAGTTCTTGGTATTCTTGTGTACAAATGTGTGTGTACACACCAACTAGGGAAAGTGCCAATTCCCAAGGCATGCTCCAACACGGATGGACCTAAAACTATCGTGCAAAGTCAAAAGGAAAAGACTGCACATTGGATACCTCCATTGGTTATGTCCTTAAAGGCCAGTCTACTGAGCCAGAAAGCAGATCACTGGTTGTCTCTGGCTGGGTAGGACTGTGAACGAAGTATAAATGGATGCAACTGTGGGGGTTGCTAGAAAAGTCTAAAATTGGCTTTGTAGGATGGCCGTATCATTCTGTAAATTTACAGACAATATTCTTGAGTTATACATTGATAATGGCTTGTTTTATGGTATGAAAATTATACTTCAGCATAATTACTTTTTGTGGGCCATGGGGCTTGAATTCTGGGCCTGGGTGCTGTTCTTGAGCTCTTCAGCTCAAGGCTACCACGCTACCCCTGGAGCCACAGCCCCACTTCTGGATTTCCAGTGGTTAACTGGAGATAAGAGTCTCAATGTCTTTAGTGCCAGGGCTGGCTTTGAGCTGCAATCTTCAGATCCCAGCTCCTGAATATCTAGGGTTACAGGCATGAGCCACCACTCCCAGAACTTCAGTATAATTTTAAAGATAAGGAAATATTCTGCACATGTGACAACATGAGGGGGAATATCCAGACGCATTCGGTAGCAACTCAACCTGAGCAGTCTGTTCACAGCAGAGGACGTTCCAGAGAGCCACCCATATGGGGAAAGGTATCCAGTCCCCTTAGAAAACAGAAAGATGCACATGATCGCAAGAAGATGAAAACTTTTAGTCCACTCACAAACCCCATAAGCAGTTTCAGTCCATTTTACAGATTAGACACAGTTCCAGTAACTGTCCAAGTTCACGACCTCAGTGACTGAGTAAAGTGCTATATTGTGCCTGCGCTAATCCTGCATTCCTGATGTCATTACTTTTATTCTTAATCCCACGTACACATGAGTGGTGAACCACAATTGAGATGGTACAGATGGTGGTGGGTTGGGACAGGTTCCTAAGCTCTGTAAAGTGCTCTGCTAGGCATTTGTATTATTCCTATTAACACCTAATAGCCCATCAGGGCCTGTTATGGATTTTTTTGTTTTTCTCTTCATGAGTAGATATTGAGATTTCATTAATGTCAATTTATCAGCAGAATTCTAAGTCTAGCTAATATTGCCATGACTTGTTGTGGATGGAGAAGTTTGTGAATGCCTCCTGATCATTCCTGAATATTTTCCCCACTGAGCTCTGTCTATTCAAGCACAACCTTAGCACAACCTCAGTCCTTGGCTGCTTTCTAGCCCACTCAACTGAATCCCCTTGAGTCCCTGAAAAAGTCACTCCATCTCTCTTGGGCCTCAATCTCCTCTTCTGTAAAATGATCTCCTCTAATCTTACTGAATTAGAACCAGGAAAGAGGTTCTATGTGCATGAAAACAAGCTATTCAAAAAGTAAAGACTACTTTTAACTCTAGCCCTAACTCCAGTCCCACACTGAGAAGTACAGAAAAGAAATCTATCTTTAGTCTTATAAAGTTTTAGCAAACTATGCTAATCTGGTCACCAAAAAAACAGGACCAATACAAAATCATCCATCAGAGCAAAAGCATATTATAATCAAAGTGAAAACAAAAGCCTGCTGACCTTCGCAAAAGACTCTTTCCTCAGGGTTTTGTCCTGGGATGTTGCACGCCTCCAGGTTTCCCCACAGCCAACTGAATAGCATGAGAGATGGGGTAGTCAGGCTCAGGGCACATGATCATCTTCCTACCTCTCTCTGACCAAGACACAACACATGGCGGTCCTGAATCAAGTCAACTGGCCTTAGTAGCTGAAAAACTTCTGCAGGCAATTCTAATGTGCTCTGAAGCATCAGAACCCCCCAGTGCATGGGGTCTCAGGTGTGAAGCAATAGGGCAAGGGATATACTAAAGGATGGACTTCTAAGGAATTTGAAATAGGACAAAACCTGGGACTCTATGTGTCTGCCAGGTTTCCAGATGCTCTTGATCTTGAGAACTGATGGATTCAGAGATGTCTGGGGAAAGGGACTGTCCATCCTTATGGGGAACGAGCCCTGAAGCAGACACATCATCTGTGTTGTGTCCCCTTCTTCTCTCCTCAACTCCAGTATATTCAGTGAGGTGCATCGTTGGTATCTACAAGTGGCTCTCCCACAGGGCTAGGGAAAGATATGGAAATTAATCAAGATTTACTAAATCTGAGGAAGTCTTCCCAGGCCTTTCCAAAGCCTCTCTTGCCCCTTATGCCATGCAAATAAGATGCAGACATAGCCTTGGCGCCAAACAGCCCTAAGGGAATTCTTTGGAGGTAGAAAAATATCACAGATGTTCTCCTAAATGTGTTAACAAACATTGGCCTAGGAGCAGAAGAACAGGAAGGAACACATGGGTGAAGAAAGAAGCAAGAAGATGGGAGGAGTTTGTATCTCAGTCTGTATCTTAGCTGCCCACTTCATTCTCAGTCAGGACTCTTCCATTGCTATTAGCTTCTGTTATTTCTCTCTGTTCCTTCAAAAATGGGACGCTGGCTTATTATTAGACCATATTTGTTGGTGATGGGCTATTAACTCTCACAGGAAAAGTTAATCTCCAAGAAGACAGTCATTTCATGACTAGGTATCTAGCACTTAGGACTTGGCATATAGTAGTGGCTTAATAAATACTGGTGCATAATTAATTAACTGGGTCACTTTATGCTATAATTTGAGTGGGCCTTCCAAAAAGATCATGCGTTGAAAACTTAACCTCCAAATTCATATGTTAAAGATATGTGGAGGTGGGGCCCTTTGAGGGGTGATTAGCATTCAATGAGGTCATGAGCCTTAACAGATTTATAAGACTAGAGACTTTAGCTTGCCCATTTGCTACTTGTCACTGTCCTGTGCCATAGTACAGTGTAGCCAGAAGACCCTCACCAGATGAGAGCAGATGTGGCACCACATGCCCAGGCTTCTCAGAGTCTAGAGCCACAAGCCAAATAAGTTTCTATTCAATTCATCAGTGACAGTCATTAGACACTATGTTGGAAATGAACTATACAACTTGGGAGGAGGGGGACTGTAAGAAAAAAAAACTGGGAGAAAATGAGGGAGAGGATGATATTGTTCAGAAAGAAATGTCCTTATACCTGACTGGTGTAGCTGTAACCCATCTATATATCACCTTTACTATAAAAATTTTAAAAATAAATAAATAAATAAAGGGCTAGGAGTTTGACCTAGTGGTACAGTGCTTGCCTAGCATGCACAAAGACCCGGGTTCAATTCCTCAGTACCAAATACATAGAAAAAAGCCAGAAGTAGTGCTATGGCTCAAGTGGTAGAGCTCTAGCCTTAAGAAAGTCCAAGGACAGTGCTCAGGCCCTGAATTCAAGCCTCAGGACTGGCAAAATAAAAATAAAATAAATAACCTGTCTCTAGTAGCTTGTTATAGCTACAGAAAAGAGTTAAGCCTGTATACAGAAAAGAGTTAGTGCTCTGGACAATTCTGATATATCCAAAGTTTTTTTGCTTTAGTTATTTTTTATTGTATTTTATTGTCTGGATAATGTTTAGAGGGGTTACAGTTACATTCATCAGGTAATGGGTGCATTTCTCCAAATTTTTAAAAGTAGAACTGCAGCATTCTACTTCTGAGTCATTCATAAATTCAAGGCTCAGATTGTTTGCCTCCCTAAGTATATTTCCACTAATCTTCATCTTCAAAATAAATTCTCTGTGTCTGCACATTCTTCATATGCTTGATGGTAGGTAAAAACTACTGAAGAATGCCAACATTCAAGATGGCAAACCTAAATTTGACTCGTGAATCTATCAGTTACATGCCAGCACACACATACAAGAAAAGAGCACACAGCCCTCTTGGCAACAAATTTCATTCTATAGATCATGAAAAAAATGTAGGTTATACATGAAAAACTCATTAAAACAATGAAAAACATACATTGACATAGGGCCTCCAAGTATGTACTTCAGAACACAATGAGATCCATATTTCATCTGGACTGTGAATAATCTCAGGAGTGTGATAAATAATGTGGTGAACTATACACCCTTGAAAGATAATTGGGGAACCAGAATCTGAAATCTTGAAGGAATTTCAGAACTGTGAGGCCAGAAGTCAGTGTCATTTGTTTAAACTGCAACACAATGTTAAGTTCTGCGTGCAAAAGTGAATACTAGTTCTCTCACTCACCCACTCAACTACACATCAAATGGGCATCTTTCACTTGCCTGGCAGTGTTATAAGCCCTGGGACTATGGCAGGGCACCAAGCCCACAAGGATCCCTGGATTTCTGAAATTTATGTTCTCATGGGGCAGTCATATAATAAAAACTATATAATATGTTGAGTGTTGAAAAGAGCTATGAAATGAAAGCATGTAAAGAAAGCAGAAAATGCCAGAGATGGGCAGGGTGATGCCATTGCAGCAGAGCAGCAGAGCCTTCTCACTGGAAATCAGCATTTGATTAATGATCCAGAGGTGAGGGATTGAGCCACATGAATGTTTATGTGAAGATCTCTTGATGACTTCCAAGGTAGAAAAGTGCACAATGTACAAACACCAGTGACAGCAGGAATATCAGAGAGCCAGGGAGAGAAAGGCAGGAATGAGAAGAGAATGGGGGAGTGGGAGACAGAGTGCAGTTGTGGAGCAAAGAGAGCTTTCACTGACTCATTCTTTCTGACAAGCAGAAAAGCAAGCGAGAGTTCAAGAGGCATTAAAGGCAAAGACCCAACTGAAACTTGCACCTCATATAATGTGAAAGATGGTTCAAGATTGCAAGCAAACAAGCACAGTATCAATTTATATCCTTCCTCCTATTATAAATGCATATATATACACATATTATATATATGCCACCTAAAGTTGAAATGGTTATGTCACAAACTTTGGGGGGAAAAAAATCAGTTCTAGGATATTTCAGTTTCCTATTTTCCCCCTAAACAAAACACCAGAAACTGGTGACATATGTGTCTCTGAGCAGAAAGGAACAAAATTGACATTTCCAGGTAGTGAATGGGTTTTCTGAGAGTTCTAGGGCTTGGACAGAAAAAGCTACTGAACTCAAAAGTGGTCCCTTGATACATAAGGCCATATAATATGATACTAAATGAAAGGACCTCTAGGATACAGAAACAAAAGCCATATAATGAATGATTGTTGTCCTTAATGTACTATGTTATCTCTCATCTTTTTTGCTGTCCCTTGGTAATCTCATATTGTTACAGTATCTCACTTTGTTACCTGATATATCGGATATATTTGTATTTGGTTATTTGAAATTGGATAGGGAAGGGGGAAAACAAGATGAGGAGTGGGGGTGGAGGGAGGGAATTGGGGATCAAGACCTGTGAAAGGGTACCAATGTATGGGAATTAATGCACCATCTATCTGGCAAATATCATGTAACCCTTCTATTAATTACAATAAAAAATATATGAAAAAAAGTGGTCCCTTAATCAAACACTCCTAAAAGGATTCTTCAGCTCTAAGAGTTGTGTCTCTAATAGGATTCTGCCTGAATTAAAGGACGGTACACTCTCTGGCTTTGAAGTTTGCCTCAACAAATAATCTATTTCTATATACACAGAGCAGGAGAATGACAGGGAAATATACAATGGTCCCAACTGAAGAGCTTTGTACAAGATAATCAGGTGGAAAGAAGCACTGAATGAGCACTCGGTGTCTGCCTTTGAGCAAATGGTAATAGAAAAGTGTATTTTTCACTTCCTGAAGAGTTGACAAGACTGGGGGGCTATTTTATCATAAGTAAATAATGTCTGTTGCCACATACCCAACGTTGCAGGCATACACATGTGCACACACATAAGTACCCATAAGCTGAACTGTGTGACGCCAATGTGGCATGTAAGTCAACAAGTAACAGGGTCAAGAGGAAAGAGGTAAACAAAACGTATTTTCCTCTCTCAATTTATTCACAGAAAGAACAAAGGAGGAAAAGAAATAGAAACAGAAGCTAAAGAGGAAGTAGAAAAAGAAGCGAAAAATGAGGAATGGCAGGGAAAAAGAGGCCACCGCATTTTCTTCATGTGCATGATAAAAAATAAAAATAACATTTTCAACATAGGTTGTTATGTGTTAAACATCACGTGATTTCAGATTCACTGTTCTTGGTATGCTCTTTCCATACGTGCTCTTCATCAGGTTATGAACAACTCGACCTCTCTGCTCAATGGTCCCTCAGGAAAGCCTTTCCTAACCTATAGCTACATCCCTCACTCCACTCTGGTAGAGCAGCGTGAATGATTTTTGCTTCTTAGTCACTTGCTCTATGAGTTTGTTGTTGCAGTATCAATTGTTAATGGCTAAAACAACACGAATGTAAATGTATTCTTACTTGTCTGGACATCAGGTATTTGAACAGAGCTTTCCACAGCCAAGGCAAGTGTAGGAAGCTCTGGTTCCCTTATAAAGTCCAGGGAACAATCCCTTCCTATTTCTTCCAGTCCTTGGGGGCCACTTACATTCCTTGGCTTTTGGCTGTATCACTCCAAACTGTACTTCCATAATCACTGCCTGCTCTACTTCTCCCTCCCCCGTCTACAAAAGCATTTGTGATTACTTTTAGTGCCCAGCCAACAATCCGGGGCAATCTGTCTACATCAAGATCCTTAGCATAATCACATCTGCCAAACTCCTTTTATTTCGTAAGGCAACTTTGACAAGTGGATACTAGCACCTGACACGTTGGTCATTAGTCGGCCTACTATGCTCATATGTATTTATTAGAATTGCATTAACATGTGGACTACAGAAAACCTGGCCAACTATAGTTATTTTCTCTCACCTAAAAATAAATCTAGAGGTTTAAATAATAGTATCAACACAGGCACCTCTGTAATTCTTTTGCTCTTTCTCTTCTGGCCACAGAGATGGCATGTTTCTATCGACAGCATGTTTGCCTTTCAATCAGAAAGAAACCACACATTTATGTATGCACGTGTGAATCTGTCTGTCTACAGAAATCTCTAAGGAATGTCCATTGTGTCGCCTTGGCCAGAACTGGCCCTCAAGTAACAGGTGATCACTTCCATTATTGTTCCTTTTGCTACTATATTGAGTCATTAAGTCCAACATTCAGTTAGGAGGAAGAAAACTAGGCTACACATCTTGAATGGGGAAGAATAAGAAAACTTATAATTAAGTTTTAAGCTACCACATACCAAGAGTATTTTTATATTTTTTAATTGTTGGGTTAATGTATAGAGGGGTTACAGTTAAATAACATTCTCCAGGTAGTAGTTACATTACTTCTCACACAGTGATACCCCTTTCTCATGTTTTTGTCCCCATTTCCCTCCCTCCATCCCCTCCTAAGCATCTTGTTTTCCCTACTTCCCTTTTCTATTTCAAATAAAGTAATAAATGTATAGACAATATGCCAGTCAGATACAGTAACAATATGAGATTAACCAAAGGGCAAAAAAAGGCAAGAGAAATAACATAGTACATTAAGAATAATAATCACACAAGATAAAGCTATTGTTCTAAATCACAGAGATCCTTTTATTTAGTCTTATCCTATATGACCTTATGTAGCTAGGTTTTGAGCTATTGTAATCCTCTGCTAGAAGAGTCCAAGATATGTACTAATTATTACAAATGAGGGAAACTATTGAACCTATGTTCCTTTGGGTCTGGCTTACTTCACTTAATATGAATTTTTCCAAGTCTTTCCATTTCCTTCCAAATTGGGCAATGTCATTCTTTCTGATGGCAGCACAAAATTCCATTGTGTACAAGTACCACATCTTCTTGATCCAATCATCTACTGAGGGGCATCTGGGTTGGTTCCATATCTTTGCTCTAGTAAATAGTGCTGCAATGAACATCATTGTGCTAGTGGATTTAGTATGTCCTTGTTTCTGGACATTTGGGTAAATGCCAAGTAGTGGAATTGCTGGGTCATAGGGGAGCTCTATGTTTAGTCTTTTGAGGAATCCCCATACTGCTTTCCAGAGTGGTTGAATGAGTTTACACTCCCATCAACAGTGTAGTAGCAATCCCTCCTGGCCACATCCCCAGTTAGAATGACTATTATCAAGAAATCTAATAGCAAGCGTACTTTTGTAGCCTTCTCACCTGAAGATATTACCTGGAACTAGGTACGTGCCTCCTTGTGGTACTGACAATAAGTAGAACTAACAGCTATCCATTTTAGCACTCCAGAGATCCCAGTGACTCTGAGAACTCATTCATTTCAATCTTTATAACTATATGTGCAGAATTTACATTATAACAGATGGAGCACTACTCCTGTAACCAGCCCTGTGGGAGGAGCCTACCCCCTGGATCTTGACTTTGTGCTGAACAATAAGACTTGCTTTGACCAATGAGATGGTAGCAGCAATGGCACACAGCTTGACAAATAATCCCCTGATAGGGTGGGCCAGTGCTTTGACCCCTGTGCTATCAGCAGGAGAAGAGAATGCTGTAACCAGCCTCTGTGGCAAGGAGGAAAGGCCTGTGGAGCGGAGTCAATGGAACAATACCCAGCCAACCTCCATTTACCGGGGCAAGTCCAACCTTACAAAGCCAGCCGAATAAGCTCACAAGGGCCCATGGGACTCACAGATGCTAGCAGAGTGTATATATATATATATACACTCTTATCCTGGGGGTCTTATACAGTCCTGCTTAAACACTACAAGCATCATCTACACTTAACAGATGTAGAAAAAGAGACCTGAAGAGGTCAAAGATGTCCTCAAGTCACACAGTCATGCAGTTGTAGGAGCAGGGAGCCCACCCTGCAAACAATTCTTCTGACTGTTATAGAGTCCTGTTCATCAGTGAATCTATTTCTAGATGCTAAATCATCCTCCCTAAAGCCTCACTACTTTCCTTTGCATTCAAGAAGAGCATCCTACTAACAGACTACTATAAATCACAGAAAATGCCAGCAGACATTTTTTGCTAAAGAAAAAAATAATATATATATATAATTGATTCACATAGTTTACATCCCTTCTGACAACACAAACATGGAAAGGATTTCAATTTTAATTCAACTTTAAGGGTTCTTTGGCTGGGGAACAACTCAATTCCCTTTAATTTATCAGAAGACCCAGTAATGAAATAAAACAAAAATCTTCCAAAGTGTAAAATGCCTCTCCTCTCCAAAGGTTTCCAAATTGTATATTAGTTTGCACTGTGTTTGTTTTCCTGCTGAGAATGTCTTTATGCTACACTAGAGGCATAAGGCTTTGATGCCAGAATCAACAAGAAATGTAGGGGAGAAATTCACCCCTTCAAAAGGAAAGCCATCATCCTCTCCTCCAGCCATCTGGATCTCTTTGTGAAGAGATGCTGGACTGACAGGTGGACTAAGACACATGACAAAACACACTGGATGTTTTCACAGTGAGGTATAGCTTGAGTTTGCACTATAGGGTCAGAGAAGGAAAGAAACATCCTATAGTTTTGCACACATAAAACATCACCTGTGTGCCTGTGCTCAGTGTCTTTAACCTGGAGTTACCTTACTTAAATTTCACAATAATTCCCATGAGACATATATTATTCCATGCTTATCATTGCAATGTGAAGGTTTGGAAAGTTTTAGGAAAATTTAGGCAAAAATTACTCAAGTACAAAATAGAAGAATTAATATTTGAGAAATTGTTCTACCCTTTGTGACTTTACATGAAAGCATATATAATTCAGCTGGGTATGAAGGGTTCATACCTATATTCTTAGCTCTTCAAGAAGCAATGGTCAGGAGGATCACATGTCAGGACAAACCTGGAGAAAAAGTTCACAAGACCACATCCCAACCAATTACTGGATATTGTGGTACACACTTGTCATCCCAGAAATGCACGAGGTTGAAATTGAGAAAATGGCTATTCTAGGACAAAACAATTTCAAAACTGGATGTGGTAGTACCTGATATCACAGGTATAACCACCGGTCCAGGCAATTCCAGGCAAAAAGCAGGTTTCCATCCCAAAAACAACCAGTGCAGAAAGGACTAAGGCATGTTCAAGTAATATAACACCTCCCTAGAAAGGCCTACCTTCATACCCCAAAGCACTGTACTGTCTCCACTAAAACACACTCAAATCATGACCAGGGCAAATAATTCATGATCTCTGAATTATAAAAAAAATCCTCTGTTGATTGTGATTGGCAAATAGAAGATTGTACAGTATAGGTGACAAAAATACATTAGAAGTGGTTTAAGTAATGAGTGTGCTATTTTATATAGCAGAGGCCAGAATTTCAGTGGCTCTGGGAGTGGTTTATGCAAACATGGACTAAATACAGCATATACATAATTAATTTTTATACCATTGGAACAACTTTTTTGTTAACCATACTACTCTTTCTGTTGAGCCCAGATATATCCTTAGAATCTTTCTTAACTCAAGACATCAAGAAGCAATTATTAGTGAGGTAGAACTGGAACGCCATAGAAAGTCTGCTATTTTCTGATTCCTACTCATTCTTGTCCCATGAGTAAACAGTTGAGAAGCATCTGCCATGCCCCAAGCTCTCCTGACAACCAAATGACGGGAAACATAAGAGAAACAAAGCAAATGGTTCTTGGCCTCAGTCCAAAGTCTTGCTGGGGAGACAAAACATAGATACATGAAACAATGAGAGAAATTATCTTAGAACAACATTAGTACAGATAATAAAGAACAGACTATCTTTTGTCATTGGTTTATAAAAAGAAAAGTACACTGTACATGGATAATTTGAAGGATGATCTGGTTTAGTTTGGTTTGCTTTGGTTGACATTGGTCTCTCAGTATACCTATTGGCAGCCTTGTCTTTCCAATTACAAGATGCCTGCAATGATTTTACTCTATTTTTCTTTTTCCAGCTATACATTTTTGGCTACAATCACCTAAGTCAGGTAATAGGTACATTTATTTTTGAACAGTGTTACCCCCTCCCTCATTTTCTCCCACTTTTTACCTTCCTGGCTCCCTTCCCCCCAAGTCATAAAGTTCATTTCCAATACAGTGTCTGGTGAGTCTCACTGCTGAATTGGTTCGCCCTTTGTCCCACCATTTCTTTGTTTCCCTTTCCCCTCCCTAAATCAGATAAACCATATAAAAGACAAAGAGTACAAAAATCAAAAACAGGGAAAACAGTGTCAAAAGGGAATAAGCCAAAGGAAAATAGAAATAACTGCAAACTACAATAAAAAAAGAAGACCTCATTTCCATTTCTTGGAGTTCATTTTATGTGGTCATATGCACATAGCTATTGAGCCATTTTGTTCCTCTCCTAAGAATATCCTCCTTTGTACTGGCTTACAGTGCTGTGTTTATAAAATACATTTTCAAAACTAGAGAAGTTCTGGGGCCGGGAGTCTGGCCTAGTGGTAGAGTGCTTGCCTAGCATGCACGAAGACCCGGGTTCGATTCCTCGGTACCACATACATAGAAAAAAGCTGGAAGTGGTGCTGAGGCTCAAGTGGTAGAGTGCTAGCCTCGAGTAAGTCCAAGGACAGTGCTCAGGCCCTGAGCCCAAGCCCAGGACTGGCAAAAAAAAAAAAAAAAAAAAACTAGAGAAGTTCTGATAAAATAAAAACATCTTAGTAGAAAGACTTATACAACAAGTACTGTTTAAGGAAGAAAATTTCCTATTCCTACCCTACCACTTCTTCCTTAAGTCAGATTGAAAAAACAAAACAAAACTTGATTCATAATCATCATTTCAGGTTTCTGGTTTTGCACCAAATTTCTTTAAAGTGATAAATTCTTGCTTAGAATTAGAAAACATCACTTGCTGCAATATTTTCAACCAAATGAGGTCAGCATATGATGATGTAGAACAGACAGTTTGGCAATGATAGACATCTTTTTGAGGACCTGTGATTCCGATTCTCAGTCAGAGACCTAGCAGAAGTCTGATACTCAGGGTAAGATGTGAATACTAGAAAATGACATAACAAAATCTGGAATTAGGCGTCAATTCCAAGAAAAATCAAAACTAAATTTCAGTCATGTTATAAATCCTCAAGCACTGTTTGGCCAAAATCATTTCCTCAGCCAGAAGAGATCCTTTAGTGGCATTTGCAAGCACTGTCAGACAAGAACAGGACTTTTATTTGGTGATTGCTACCCAAACCTCTGCTGGATCCTCACCACCAACTTCTTTCTCTGATCCTATCCTGGGGATATTTGGTTTTTGATGTATGGTACAATCTGAAAGCCATTTCCTTTTCAAAGCTTACAACTTACCCTCTAAATTATTATTTTCTCGATTTCTGCTTTTCTAATAGTACATCTCTCAGACTAAGCACCACTAACATTTTGGAGTACATCACTTGAACACCTACATATATACTCCTTTTCCAAAAATGAGACCATGTGCATTTGTTTGCCTATTTTCTCTGCTCAGTAATATACCATAGTCATTTTTCTATGCCAATAAGCACAGATCTTAATAATCATTTAGCACTGCATGAGCGTTCACTTTTTGGCCAAAATGTGTTCTGTTAGCCCCTGCTGTTGCGTGGGTAAGGCAAAGCCAATGTGCAGTATTGTAAGCCATCCTGAGAGCTGCACCTGCATACTGTCCCTTACTTATGGTAATAACGGGCCTACTTTTCACTGCTATGGAAACTTAGTTGGTCCCCTCCCTCTGGATATTATGAATGACGTTATCTGCTTCAGACCTGGATCCATGAGTGCAGGACCAAGGAGCTGGAGGTCCAGGGGAAGGGAAAACACTCCTATGTCCTGCTGAGACGTAGGACAGAACTCCTTCAAGAATACTCTTGATCCTCTTGAAGGCTCAGAAATAGATAGGAGATCTGAAGGAGTTGGTAGGGCAGCTTCAAGAAAGATTATTTACTCCTATGACTTTACTATCACTGACTTCTGACCTGCCAGAGGAAAACTGATCTTGTGAAAGGTGCAAAGAAATGAATGTGTTTTGAATATACTGCTAACAATAGGTTCATTTATTTCCAGAAACAAAGCAAAAGAGGAGTGAGTCTCAGAAACACCACTGTCAGCCTGGAGATCACCTGGAGTACGTTACTGACCTTCAGAGGTTCCCCAGAGTGCAGTTCTAAAGCCACTGGTAGAGGAACAGCCACCGCCAGACAGCAGCCTTATCCTTTATCCGATGCTGCCTCCCACTGCTGGCCAGCAGCAGGTGAATCTTTTTTCTTTCCCTAGGAACACAGCTGCTGAGTTTGGAAGTTTGTAGCTGGGGTTTTAATAGTGAGGCCTCAGGGACTACAGGTGCTTCACGGCCCATGTCCAATTCCTGTTAGGGGAAAACTTCCAAGTCACCTCTCAGCCTGCAGCCCTCGTGATAAATGGACAACAGGGCAGCGGTTTTGCTATGCCACCACCATCATAAACAGCTCATAATTGCCACGATCTCTCAGATCAGTTGTTTCTACAATTAATGACTGATTTCACAGAGCATTAACCATCACCAGCAACACTTCATTAGCTGCTGACAAGTTGGAATAAGCTGTGGCTTGAAGGTCCTTCTGCTGCCTTCGCAAGACTTGCCAATGGGGAGCAGGGATTGGTGCCCGGAGGAAGATAATGAGGAGAGCCTTTCTGGGTACATAGGGTCGTGGCTGCATGGTCATCTCTGCAAGATACTTTCAATGTCTCAGCCCCAGCCCAGAACTCTGGACGAGGCAGCCGAAGAGTGAGAGGATGAATGATAATGGCTGGTGATGCCCTACAGTCTACTCTCGGGAGGGCCACTACTGCCCACCCTGGCAGAGCTTTGAGTCGATCTGACCTGTTGCCAAGCTCCTGTGATAAAGGAATGGAGCGTGGCAGGTGACTGGGGAATCTAAGCTATTGCCACTCCCCTGGTGGGAATTGGGGCTTCACTAGAGCTGGCTCAGCAAAGCATCCTCAGGCCTAATCCGCTGCCTGTCACGTAAGCAGTGTTTATTACATATATACTGAATGAACAAACCTACAGAGAGGGATTCATGCCAGACACAGAGTGGGGTTCACAGTAGACATTTAGAATTGCAGGAAAACAGCCCAAACTCTGAATAGGAATGAAAGCAAAAGGAGACAGAATATAGGCGTCCATCTTAGAGCTCCTTCCTTTAAAGATCAATTTTATAATGTCCCTTGCCTTGGTCAAAATAAGTATGGAATTGGACAGAACCAAGGAAAGCCACACCAATGCTTCTCCAGGACTGCAGGGCCAGGGAGATAAATCCTTCCTGATAGTGTTCACGAGATCACCACCAAGGCCACCACTGTGTCCCCACTGCACAGTCTCTGCTTTCTATCACCAAAGCTTCTTTCTTGTTTGCCATGACTTTGCCCACTTTGGGGGCCCCTGCATACTCCATTCCCTCTTAATCTAATGCGTTGCCCTTTCCTTTTGGCTCCTTACACTTCCTAGGAGAACCTTCCTCCTCAGAAACTGTCCTCCCAGCACTTAGCCCTCCTTCACATCCTGCTATGGTCTGTCAATGTCCTGTCACCGGCCAATGTCATCCCTGCTGGACTGTGACGCATACGTTCTGTATTCAGAGGCACAGCCCTAGCATCTAACCCACTAACTGGAATGTCCTGGATCTTTAATTCATTTTTAATGAATGCTTATAAACAGTGAACAAGCAGAGCCAAATAGATGAACTAGAAGTCAGGCAAGATGGCCCATGCCTGTAATCCCAGCTATTCAAGAGGAGGAAATAAGATGGATTATAGCTTTGAAGACAGCCCTATCTCAATCAATAAGCCAGGCCTGGTGGAACCTGTCTGCACCCTGGGCAAAAAAGAGTGGACTCGATGTGGGAAACAAAGCTAAAGAGAACTAATAGCATGAGTCATGTGGGAGAGCACCCACCTAGCAAGCATAAGGCTCTGAGTTCAAACCCAAGTACCATTAATTTTAAAAAGGATAAATGAATTGGAGGAATCTGCCAAGTCCTTCAGCAATGGGTTGTGTGAACCTATGGGCATCTTAGGATGAGTTATACGAAGAAAATATCAGAACAGGGCAGAGCAAATCATGGACAGTCGTGGCTGGTCTGCTTCCTGTGTTTTCCTTTGCCTACTCAGGCTAACATAGCACATTTCCTGGGAGGTTGGCTAGCTTCACAGATGAATTCATCACTTTCAAACCTTTGGGAGGGTTGGCTTGTCCCCATCTAAGTTCACACCCAGAGACTGGATCCTGGGAGTCTCTGTCTAAATAGCCCACTGGAAACATCTTGAACCCTTAGTGAAGTCAACTTGAACTCCATTGCCCTTATCTCTATGACAGGCCTTGTAAATCATCTTTAAGATTAGTATATTTTGGTATTTGTTTTATTTTTATTTGTGCCTCTTAAAAATAGAAATAAGAGGAAATGTGCCCCGGTGGGGGTGGTTCAGGGCTGGCTGAGACCATTGGAGCTTTGTCATCTGAAGCTCCATTTGGGACTACAGGGGCCAGATTAGAGGGGAAGCATCAAATAAGCTCAGAAAGGCAGGAACAAAAGCTGAGAGAGATGACTTCACCCCACAGCACCAGAGGAACAAAGCTCCTACCCAGCCCTCTGTGCCACTGCCTCGGTTTGGTCCTAGCCTTTGTGACCACGGCTTAACAGTTTACACGGGTGACATGCAAAGCACTTTCACATCCATTAACTTATTTGATCCTCACAATTCCAGGGCAGAAGAGCTGGATAGAACTTACTCAAATGATTTCGCTAGAGAAGAAAACAGAATTTCAGCTGGCGAATCACAGTAACCCAGCCAACACACCCCTTCAAGCCTCCCATCCATATCTGTTGTCCTACCAGCTTTAACATAAAATAATAATGCCTGCTAATATTTTATGAGGGCTTACTTGGGAGCACTAAGGACTCTGCAAATGTTTTGCATGTTCACATGCATTGTCTCATTAAATCTTCCCCCCAAATGCCATACGTATGTTATGAGTTTTGTGCATCTACTATACAAATTACCACAAATTTGGTAGCTTCAAACAACAGAAGGCTGTGAGAGCCCTGGAAGCCAGAAGTCTGATATCATCCTCACTGGAATGAAGGTGTCAGTATGGCCCATTCTTTCTGGAATCTCCAAGGCCAATCCATTCCTTACTTCCTTCTGTTTCTGATGACTGCTAGCATTCCTATCTCTGAGCCTTTTCAAGTTCATTTCAACCCCATCTTCATCTTCATCTTCCCTTTTCCTCTGCATTCTTGGAAGCCTCCCTATGTCCTCCTTTTATAGGGTCCCTCCTGGATAATTCAAAATAATTTCCCATCTCAAATTGTTTAAGTTAACTGCATCAAGTACAAAGATTTGCTTTTCCAAATGAACTGTTACAGGTTCAAGAAACTGGGTCACAGGTTGATTTGGGAAGACCATTTTTAGTCTATCACAAGTAGATAATGTTCTTCTCCCCATTTTTCACAAAGATAAATGTGAAGTACATGTATATGAAATTATATGCCTGAGTCATATAGCAGTTAAATACAGGTGATGTGCCACAGACAGGACAGCCTGATAAACCATACTCCCTTCCTAATTTAGCAGTAATCTGGGCAACCCAAGAAAAATGTATGAGATCCTATCTGAAAAATAACAAAAGGCAAAAGGACTGGAGGCCTAGCTCAAGTAATAGAGCACCTTCCTAGCAAGAGGGAGTATCACCAAAAATGGCTGCATTTGTGAGAATGCCTTGTGAAGTATAATGTGCTTAGACTAAAGGGAAAGGAAACATCAACAAAAACCAAAAAAAGACAATTTTCAAAACCAATTTCATCTATTATGAAAACATTTTTATGTTTTTGAAGTATAGTTTCACTGCTGGTACATAAAGGAGCCCTTTAAAATTAAGGTTCAAGAGAGCCCTTGTATGAGGGGGTAGTTCTACTCCCCAAGGCCAAAAGTAAGCCACCCATCTCAGCTGGAAGCTGCCCCCTGGGTCACAGTTCATACTCGGCAATAAAATGTGCACAACACTCACTTCATCCAAGAAGAAAGCATCTACAATTCATGATCATAGATTGCATCCATTTTTGTTACCCTGGAGGCAGGACCTGTGCAATTTTAACCCTGGGCCTTGCTCGTGCAGAAAGAATGCAGACACAACTATTCTTCCAGAAAGATCCTTGCCACTGCCTATCCTGCCAATTGAGCCAGTCAGCTACAAGGCCCAAGAATGCAGGAGACAGTAGTCCCTCCATCCCCCCTCTCTTTCTTCTCTCTCTGTCGCTCTGTGTCTCTCTGTCTCTGTCTCTCTCTGCGTCTCTCTCTGCGTCTCTCTCTGCGTCTCTCTCTGCGTCTCTCTCTGCGTCTCTCTCTGCGTCTCTCTCTGCGTCTCTCTCTGTCTTTCTCTCTCTCTGTCTGTCTTTCTTTCTCTCTCTCTCTCTCTCTCTCTCTCTCTCTCTCTCTCTCTCTCTCTCTCTCTCTCTCTCTCTCTCTCTCTCTCAAAGATGGCCTATTCTACCTTTTCCTTAGGAGGCAGATCCCTCACTTGACATTGCGCTTGTCTTCATTCTGCTCTTCTCCTTTCTCCTCACTCCTGACTCTAGAGACTGACCTAGTAAGCACATGTTTGAATAAATGTCTTTGGGTCCTCTGTGGTATATGCCTCAATTAGCCTTAAGTGCCCCAGGCTGGAGTACATATTACCTTATCCCATTAAAAGAAGCTCCGGAGAGGGGGGAATTTATGCCTGCTAAGTTTTGTGCCACTCATTTCCAACACAGAGCTTGGCCAAAGCCAAAGTGCCAAGAATGAACTTGGTTGACTCTAGGTTTCCAAGGCACATTGTAATGCATCCAGCTGCTTTACATTCTGCACAGTCACAATCTCTCAGCACTCCAAATCACAAGGCCTGTCCCTATCTCTGGAGTGATGGCTTTCCTTAGGCCTGAGCACCTGCTTGAAGAAGAAGGAACTCACTCCTTCCTTCTGAGCTTCACACTGCTAACCTTATTCAGAAGGATAGACCAGGCAGCCCCTGCAACACAGAAGGCACTGCAGACAGGTTCTAGTTTCCTGACTTTCCCATCTGTAAACTTCATTGTGTATAGCTTTAAATATTTATGACCCATGTGGGAAGTTTGGCTGGATCAGAGAAACAGGGATGAGGGGTCTACCTGCTTTCTCTACCAGGGATTTAGTGCAGCAGAACTGAGGGGATGCAGCACCACTGGAGGTGCAGCACAGTTTGGAAATAGAGGAGGATATTCTGGGTACTGGGCTCCTTCTTAGGCGGGGGCGCTCAAATGTCATTCTGTCCAGGGTGGGTGGGGTGGTATTTTAAATTATGGTTTTGTTCTATTCCCTAAGCTGGTTTTCTTATTCCAGGGGATGTACTGTTGACCCGATCACAGAACACAAGACACAATGCATAAAATTGTCTCTCAGCTGATCCCTCCTCAGGGGCCTGACTATTATGCAAAGAGGCACAAAAGGTTTAATTGGGGCCAAAAAATTCCAAGACAATATGAGTGGGCTGGGGACATAAGAAGTGGGATGGTGGGAGAGATGCTGGGGTTTCTGTCTTCTAATTTTTTTTAAGAAGAAAGAGGAATCTTCCAGATATAGCCTGTTTGATAATTCCTAGTAGAAATATTGCAAGAAAGATAAATCCTGACAAACCTCACAGTTTATGCAGAAACTGGCAAACGACAAGTCTTCAAATATGCATCTTCCTACCACAATATAACCTCCCCCACTCTATTTCCCGCTAGTGGATTTTGTTTAGGATCATTTTCATGATTTGCACTCTCTTTGTAAGCAATGTGGGGACCAGCTCCAAAAGAAAAGCTAATCAGGGCTCTACCCAGAGACCCTACAATCCAAATAAGATTGCTAAAGGGAAGATTAATGGAAACACAAAAAGGGAAGGGTGTGTTGCTGATTTCACAGTGGGGAGAAGGAGAGGACAGAAGGGCATGTTCCAGAGCACAGGGTCTGCGGGAATTCCAGCTGTGCACTCGCCCATCCTATTTATCATGCATGAGGCAACATCTGCAGAGAAGACTGACATCCCCCAAACATCAGGGTGAAGGAAAGAGTGAAATTACAAAATGGTTTGTGCTGTGAATAACTACTCAAAGGAGGGTGAGAGGAGACACTGGCAATTTTGAGTAGAAACGGGTCACCCAGAGGGAAATACAAACCCCACAGGTCACCTCTACTTCTAGCTCAGTTGGTGAGGGTGGTTGGAGGTCAAAATAAGACTTGGAATATAAGTTAACCAAGGGTCTGCAGGCTACAAAGTCATGGAGAGAACAAGATCTCTGGTAACTGTGCTGCCTGTGTGTGCCACACACAAATGGTAGTTTCCAACTCCCAAGCATTCATCTTAGCCTGCTTGATAATCTAAGTGTCAGAATGGGGGGTTTCAATCTGAAAACACAAACTTGAGAATTATATGAGTTCAGCTGATCATGGCACCAAATGACATCTCCAAGTGAAAGGCTAATATCCATATCAAACTTAACATAATCTCAACCATCCTCTAACAGAATATGACCCTGGTATCAATGATACGCCCCTTGCTTTTCAGAAATCTCATTCCTCCCATTCTAGCACTGCTTAAACATCCCACTTAAGGACTGCACAGCGTCAAAGAGATTCAGTCCTCAGTCAGATTTTTATGTTGCTGCTCAGATTTGGTGAGGTTGTTTTTTTAGAATATTATTTTAATATACTGATATTTTTTTCTTTGTAGCTATACTTTAAGATGTGATCCTCTAAAAGACAGCTTCAAATGATTGCAATTTTCACCCTGCCTTGCAAAGAATTCATTGTCTACTTATGTTGCAGTGTTTTTCAAATATAAACATTACTATAATGCACTTTAAAAACATATATGTGTTTATATATTATATGTGTATTATATATGAATATACATTATATTTCCATATAACTTATTTGTTTATTTATTTATTTATCATGCTGGAGATTGAACCCTAGGCCTCAAGAATGCCAGGCAAGTACTCTACTACTGAGCTATAATACCAGCTCAAACCCTGATGTATTTGAATTCTAAAGTTATAATAGTGTTTGTCTACCATTTATCAAGTATAGTTGCTATCATGTTAGAACCCATATTTTATCATTAGGAACTAATAAGAAAGTTGATATAAAATAAAGAGATCATGAATTAACCCAACTGTCTTTTCTGTCTTCTTTCTTATACCTCTACATGTACTCCTTAAAGACACTCACAAGCCACAAGCATGTGGATAAAGTGCACAGGATGGCCCACGCAGGGATGGCAATAATTACTACATTCCTTCACTCACACTCCAAGTCACACTCCAGGTAATTAGCACATTTAGTGGCTTCCTTCAAAGGAACAAGGTGCATTATAAAGGTGATCTAATTAAGAATTCATTTCAAAGAGAATCTCAAAAACATGTGCCCTGTGTCACCAGGTAAATGTCACACACTTTAATTTACATAGCTTGTCTCCTGCCTTTAAAAATATGCACAGAAAGCTGTTCGATTTAAAAATTCAATTTATAAATTGCCCTGTTATGCTCCGTAATCACCATTAATAACTGATAATTGACTTTTCCATTCTGTAACTGCCGTTGTTTCACTCGAGATCCATAGTCAATTATCTGGCAATGATGATGGCCATGTGCTAGGTTACTGCTTAATTCCACAGGCTTGGGTGAGTTTCCAGATACGGAGAGGACATAGGCAAAACTCAACAAGTTTCCCTTTTTATTGACTGTATTGGACAGCAGAAATAGTGAGAGATGATCTGGTAAAGGAGTCTCTATATGCTCTTTCTGCAGGAGGCTGTGTGTGAAACACAGGTGGACACTTGTCTGTCAAAATAACATTCACTCAAACCGAAAGAGCATCCTGAGAGGTGGGTGGTGCACCATTCCCTATCCCCAAACAGGTAAGCACGCCACCTGACCTCTTGCCAAATGGAAAGCCACACTCTGGCCCTGCAGAGGGAGCACTCAGGCAACACTGTTGGATGTGGCATTCCTGTCTCACCCTGGAGGTTGCTATTTTTCATTTCAAGGGCACCCTTCCTTGTCACTCTGACCTGCTTCGGCACTCCCCACTGCTCAGATGCAGCTCCGCATATGATGGCAGAGCAGTGTCTTCCAGCTCACTCCTCACAGCATGCTCTGGAAGACTGTGACAGAAGGCAGGGGTGTGTCCTTCCCAGAGCCTCCGCGCCACTTCCCAGAAAGCTACCGCAGGACAGTCAGAGGCAGAACTGTGGCCCATCTCTCTGCCAAATTCATCCATGAACATCCTGAGCCCAACTGGATAGCATCTGGAAATGGGGCCGGGGCCTTTGTGCGGTGACAGGGCTTAGATGAGTCTTGAGAGTAGAGATGGGCCCCCATGGGATTAGTGACACTCTTCTCCCTTTATCTTGGCCAGGCTGAGAAACAGCAGGAAGGTGATACATGTGACAAGAGAAGCAAGAGGGCCCCCTCTTGGAATCCAGCCATAGCACCTGACCATAGGCTGCTGGCCCACCTATGCTAAGAAACAGATATCTGTTGATTAGCTACCCAGTCTACAGTAAATCGTCATGATAGCCTGAGTAGATGAAAGGTTAGGAAACAACAGAAAAACCTCCACATAAGAATGACAAACACTTGG
The DNA here is from genome assembly GCF_031878675.1 of Megascapheus bottae. Classification (NCBI taxonomy): domain Eukaryota; kingdom Metazoa; phylum Chordata; class Mammalia; order Rodentia; family Geomyidae; genus Megascapheus; species Megascapheus bottae. Next base: position 4,657,517 of record NC_143532.1, on the reverse strand, counting down.
TATATCATTTCCCCAAGGCCCTGTTAGATGCCTGGCACCACCACAGATTAGATTAGTACAGATATATTTATATGCAAACATTATATACAGATACCCATACATACATTGCAGAGATATACATACACATATACACACATCTGCTAGGCTTAAATATACTTAGGTATTTTTTTCTTGAGATTTTATACCTATGATAAAGTTTAATCTATAAATTAAACAGTAAGAAATTCACAACTATAACCAATAATACAAGTAGAGCACACACTATAATAGGTTGCTTTCTGTGGTTTCTAAAGAAAGCATCATGAATGTGCTGGACAAATGGGTGACTCAGTCCTAAGAAGAATAGGTGGGATGGTGGAAAATTTCATCACATGACTTAGAACAGCACACAATTTAAAACTCAAGAATTGTTTATTCCTAGAATTTTCCATTTAGATTTTCAAGCTGCAGTTGCCTGTGGATAATGAAACTAGAGAAAGCAAAGCCTCTGGTAGAGTACAGCGAGACCATTGTCCTCAGTTCATCAAAACAAAATCTTCAGGACACAGTGAGCAAGGCCCATCTAGCCAAGTCTTGAGTCCCACCCACCTCCACTCTAGCAAGTCACCCTAGCAAGCGACTCAGCTTCCTGATCTATGAAAACACACAAGACGACCATCCAGTTTCCCACACCAGAGAGCATGGATTACAAGGTATATCCTCAATGGATATATTTCTGATTCCCTGTAAGCCTGGGAATTGGGGAGGAAAAAGCATGATAAGCAGCATCTTCAGAGTGCATATCTATGCACAAAACACAGTGTCCGCACCAACCACACCAGTCCCCAGGCCAATGCCCAAGCCCTAAGCCTTCACTGAGGCTCACAGTCCAACTCTCTGACATCCAAATATGAGCTCATCCCCTTCCACACCCCGCACCTGAACCCTACTATCCATCAGTGCCTGTTTGCATTTGAGTATCAACATCTGGCACCTCTAATTCTATCAACTCCCAAACATATGGAAGCAACGTGAACCATTATTTTTAAAAAACAAACTGAGTCCTAAATACCAATTGATTGCTAAAAGGGCACTTACCAAGGTTTATTAAGTACATAGAACATAAATCTGTTTGGCATGTAATTAATTCAAAATTACAAGAACACTAAATGTGTAATTAAATCTACACAGAATGTCTAGGCCCTTTGCTGGCATTTACAAAGGAAGCTACGGAAAATTTATTAGCTAGCAATTTATTGCTCAAAATACTGACAAATCAGGAATATGTTGATTGAAATCTAGCTTACTGTCAATCTACTACTGTAGGCCAATTAAAGGATCATAGCCTTCTAAGCCAGGAGACAAACCAGAGTATATTGAGCAGAATAGAGTTTGACAGCCACCTTAGATTTTTATCCCCCATCCTACGTCAACAAATGTCATGATTCTGAATGATCAGCACATATCAGACACTCTTCTACATACTTAGGTACTTACCTGACACATTAAAATATGATCCATAGGGGACCTGGCTGAGATAAAAGCATTATTATCATTGGAATCCTTACCAATTGACAAGCTTCAGTATATTTAACCAAAATAAAGTCTCTTTTTCTGGTTCACTCTCAGGCAAAAGCACAATATGGAAAAGGTACAAAATAAGGACTCTACAGCATTTTCAAATCGTTCTCATTCATTTCTAGGTTCAGCAGAGACTGGACAGGCCAGTTCCATGTCCAACACTGCCCTGTCCCTCCTTCAGGTTGAACAAATCCATTGGTCAACATGACAACAAGTGTTCTGGGTTGTTTCAATGACATCACCTTCATAAGTACTAAAGAGCTTTGAAAGCAGAATGAGCAGCACCCCTCTATAATGGCTCAACCTAAAGAGTACCAAGGCCTCCAGTTTCTTGACTGCTTTTCTTCAGTAATGGCACCCCCTTCAGTTGCTGTATTACCAGCAACTAGAAATCCCAAGTCCTTTGCTTTGGAAAAGAATTCCCTTACTTCTACATTACAGAGGGTTGGAATTCCCACTGGCTCTCTCTGTGTATGTTAGAATTGCATTTGACTGTAAGTAAAATAAAACCTGACTTAAAAAGCCAAGAGGATAGTTTTCCTCATACAAGAAACATGTGGTCTGGGGTTGACGAAGTATCTACAACATTATGCCTCACCTTTAATCATTGCTCTGTTACTTTCTTGTATTTTCATTTATTGCCTCATGCCACGAAACAACTACTGCAGTCCTAGCCATCAGATCTGTAGGTCTGGAGTACACTAGCATATACAATATCAGGGATTAAGAAGAAAACCTTATTGTTTTGTAAAGAAAAAAAGACACAGTGACAATGCAAGAATTGGAAAAACCAGACTTCTAAGAACTTCATAGCAGATATATGCCTTCATCTCCTAATGGCCAACTGATAAAAGGAAAGCTGAGGGAAAGCATTCCTAACAATGAGAAGTTTGTGTGTAAAGGAGATGAGGGTTGGAGCCAAGAGTTTGACCCAGTGGTAGAGTGCTTGCCTAGCATGCACAAAACCTCTTGGTTAAGCCACTCAATTCCTGGCCTTGGAAACAGATCACAAATTTGGGGTGCACTGTGATGTATATAGAAGGAGGTAAAATGCAAATTAATGTGCTGCTAACTTCTTTGTGTGCGTACTGGCCTGGGAGCAGAAACTACCATCTGCAATGCTGTGATTTAGCAGACAAAGAGAAGGAGAAGGCTATAGAAAGTATGCACATGACTGGATAAATAAGCTCTCTCGCAATGATCAAGAAAACCTTCCAGGGCTCCAGACCAATCATGGCCTTCAGAAAATATCCACATCCTCATCTGGATGGCCACTTGGTTTCATAAACCAATGTTTCCAGCATTAAGTGGTCTGTTAAAGTGTGGGCCTTGTAACAATCACCCTTTTGGCTGGGTAATTTTAAGGGTAGAATTTATATTTTTAACTTCCATGTGTCAATCTGAGTAAAGAGCTTTATGCAATCACAGCAAAAAATATAGACTCTTCCAAAAGTCATCATCATTAGACTTATTTGAAAATCAGATCTAATATTAATTTCTAGGCAATAACATTCTTTAGAATGAAAAGACTTGATTACTCTATAGGGATTCCAGTGAATAGAACTGTCACTCCCTCTTCACCATCCTGCCTGCACCAGGCATTTTAAAGAATGCTTTCTTTATATTCTTCCTTCCTCCCTATCTTCCTTCTTTCTAATGCCTTCCTTCTTTTCTTACCTCCTTTGATTTCCTTCCCTTCTTCCTTTCTTTAGCTCATTATTCTCTTCCTGCTTTTCTTCCTCTTAGCTTGCCTTTGTCCCTTCTTTTTTTTTCTTCAGTACTATTATAGAGAGAGGGGTAACACCAGGAAAGAGGATCATTCCTGGTGGGTCTCTGTAACCTGCTCTTGGCCTCTGATCAGGTCATCTTAAGAAGAGATGCTTCTTGGTTTTAACTGATGTGGCCCTTTTAGGAAAGGTACCCTATACCATGTCAGTCTCAGCAACAAAGCACATAGGAAAATCTACTCATTAACAGTCCCATGAGACAAAATCATCCTGGGAAACTAGGAATGAGGAGGTTCTACCAGTCACTGTGTTTATTTTTTTTTTATTTTAATTTTTTGCCAATCCTTGGCTTGGGCTTAGGGCCTAAGCAACTATCCTTGGGTTTTCTCAAAGCTAGAGCTCCAACACTTGAGTTACAACACCACTTAGAGCTTTTATCTGTGTATGTTGTACCAAGGAATTGAACCCGGGTCTTCATGTATGCTAGGCGAACACTCTACCACTAGATCAAACTCCCAGGCCCAAGTCAGTGTTTAACAAGCTATAGAATCTTTGCAAAGGGCTCTTCTAAGCTAAAACATTGTTGTCTACCATGTATATGCACCCCCTCACTCTCTCTACCTACAGCCCTACAGCCTTCTTTCCCACAATACCAGGAAGAGAGATTTTCATTCTAACATGTACTTGTGCCAATCCTGGGCACTCTCTTTGGGCTTTTTTGCTCATGGCTAGTACTCTACTACTTGAGGCAAAGCTCTATTTCCAGTTTTGGGGTAGCCGGTTGGGTATAACAAGTGTCATGGGCTTTCCTGCCTGGGCTGGCTTTGAACTATGATCTTCATATCTCAGCCTCTTGAGTAGCTGGGATTATGGTCATAAGTCACCAGTACCAAGGTGTTAGTATGTATTCATAGTGCAAAAGAATGGGTTTTATATACACATTCCCTTCTTGAATACTTGTTAAACATGAGATTTGAAATATGATGTAAAAATGAATGTAAATAAATTCTTTAATAAAAAAGACAAAAAAAGAATTGGTTTTATTGTGATACTTACTTTATTCAGTTGAAAAATAAATGAACATCCATGGGGCAGTAAGAAAACCTATCAGTAAGAGGATTACACAAGAAGCTTCCATCCCATTTCCAAAGGCCAAAGGCCCTAACTCCAAACATAAGCTCTATTCTTTGTAGTTGATATATTTCTACTTTTTCACATTTAGGGGAATATTACAAATCCATTGCCTGTGATTTTTTCAGTCAATAAAAGACCTTTTAGATTTTTTTGTCACTGAGTAAAGATCCACTGTACCTTTCCCACTACTTTATACTACCCAGTTATTCACACAAGCACCCTGGCATCCCATTCTTGTGCTAATGAACATCCCCAGTTGTTTCTAGCCTTTGAGCAGTGGCATGCACAAGCCTGAAGGATAAGTTCCCAGCAGAAGACATGATGATTTGAAACACACATGCATGCACTGTATCAGCAAGGCAGCTCAGTCATCACAATGCCTCCAAAGAGAACAAGTAGAAATCTTCTTCCTCACTGCCTCCTGTGGTCAAGCTTCTTTACCCAGTTTCTCTTGGCCCCTTCCCTCCATTCTTCACATCTCCCAAGTCCTATCTGGCTCCTCCACAGGTTAAAAGCTCAGCTGAGGACCTGGCTCATTGGAGTCATGAGGACCACAAGCATGTCTTCCCGCTTGGCAGAGCAAAGGGATTTGTCAAATACTTGCTAAAGGAATTCATCATGGCTGAAGAGATGACAGTATGAACAGCAGGCCACGGAGAGGACCATGGAATTTCCAAGGCAGTGTTCTCAGCCTTTCAAGAGGGAAGCACAAGGGTCTTCCTCATTGAGTATGGAAGGAAGTGGCAGCCTTCAGGCTATGTCCATGTTCTTCACCTCAGCCCTGGTGAGACTGACTGGGTAAGAACTGACCTGAACACTCAGACCAGTAATGTATGTGTGTGTACTGTGTGTGCATGCTGCACGCATCTACACATGTCCACTATCTGGCATAAAACAAGCCATTGCATGAACAAAAAAACGCAGCTGGTCCATGACCTTTCTGAAGGCCCAGCATCCCCCAGCAGAGGCTGTCAGTGGCAGGACTGCCTGGTGCTCTTTTGTTTAGGCTGACTGAAGCTGTTACAGACAGAATGCATCTCCCAGTGGCAGCTCTCTGTAAGCCAGACAAGCAGAGAACTCCACATAAATACTCTAGCCAGGAATTTGAAGCAAGGAGTCAGGGCCTTTCTCTTTCAATGTAGAGAATTGCATTGAAATGCAATGCAGTTTGCAAGACACAAAGAACTGAAGCATTGACAGCCATGACATATGCTTTGGTGGAGGGTACTATATCAAGTACACTGCCCACAGAAAGGGAACTACCATAATTATCATTCTTGGAGGAGTAAACAAAGGCAGAGCTTAAGTCACACACTAGTACATGCCAGGGGCAAAATTGGGCAGGATCTCCAGGGCATGTGGCTCTTCTCCTAGGAATCTGGAAGTCAGTTTATATGTGATTAGATATTGAGCAATCTATTTGTCCCAAGTGATCACCTGTAACCTGATGAACCCAGGACTAAGACTAACTCCATCTGCCAGTGAGAACCCAGACGGACACTTCAGAGTCTGTGGAAGGAGACCCTGAATTCCAAAGTAAGCATGCTCAAAGCCAGTGCCTCTGATCTGCCCCAGCAGTGTAGCTGCTCCTTTGCTCTACACTAAAGCCAGAAATAGTGTTCAATCAAAGACTTCCCCAAGCAAATCACTTAGACACATGGTCACCTACAAAGGAAAAGGAGTTTTAATGTCAGTAACCTCAGCTACCTTTTGGGCAGAATAGAAGCTGGGCGGGGCTATAAAATATAAGCACTGTTTTATAGGGCTGGGTTCATGTGGAACATGAGCATGGGAACCTACATTTTGGAAGGAGTTAACATTCACAGTTGTAGCTGCACAAACAAGGAAGAGGGGAGTTGCATTTCAGGGAGGGATTCCATTTGAGATTGAAGCTACCTGTGTCATCTGTTTTCAGGTAGAAGCCTGTGTCACCTGTTTTCAGGAAAAGGTCTGTGTCACCTGATTTTAGGGAAAGGTAGTTTTGTTTTTGCTGAAGGCCTAAGGTGGAAGACTGGGTAGGAAGATGGAAGAAGACCTTAGAAAACCCACAGCCAGCTTGAAGAGTTGGTGAAACCCACTGGCACAAAAAATGTGCAGTATTTAACATTACAGTGATTACAACCAAAACAGGGATCACAGACACAATCAACTTGGGAATGGAGAACAGACTAGACTGGCCCCCTGCTCTCTGGAGAGACAGTGCTAGTAGCCATCTTGTCATGAACACTTATGTCCAGCATTGTTCCAGGTGTGTATTCATGAAACCATTTAATCCTTACAAATGTCAACAGCAGGTAGTTCTGGTTTCATTCTACAGACATGATAAGGCACAAAGAGAGGGTACATTGCCCAGAGTCACACAGCTTGTGATCAGGATTCCAGCTGCCACACGACAGTACACATGGACTAAATAACTTCTTTTAATCTGTTAAACTTGAATTTCAGATGTCACAAGTAATTGGGGCTTTTCTTGGTAGTAGTGGGAGTTAACTTAGGGCTTTGCTCTATTACTTGAATCAACTCTCAGGCCTTATATAGTTACATTTCTAATAGGGTGTCAAGAGCTTAGGCAGGCCAATCTAAACCATCCATCCTCCCTTTTGCATATTCATGTAGTAGAGATGACAGGTACATGAGATACCACATCCAGCATTTTTGAGGGGCGTGGTCTTGCTTACTTTTCTGCCCCAGCTGGTCTCCACTCTTCCAGAATAGAGGCTGAGGATACATCTTTCCCTTTGCTTTGTATTTTCACAAAGCAGCTGGGGTGGATTCTCCCTGGGAGCCTGAGGGGTGAGGAGAGTCTGCAAGTCTATTCCTCTGCAGAACAGCCTTGGGCACAAACCCTGAGCTTTAGCTTTGCGGGGTGGGGGGTGGAGGTAGGTAAAATAAAGGAACAGAAAAGGCTCCTCTGAATACAACAAAATATAGAGTCCACATGGGTGTGCTGGGGAAAAGGTAGACAGGGGAATGTAGTGGTTGTTTGGGGCTTTTTTGGCTGGGGAGAAACAAACCCAGGAAATAATCTAAAGCCAGAATTAAGAGTGAAAGGCAGCTAGGAGCACGAATAGCCTCTGAATGTCTAACCACCAGGCTGCTGCAAGAGGAGCAGATCCAGATGTGAATTTCAAGCCTGCCATCAGGGTGTTCCTGGAGCTAAGCACCATGAAGACACACGTCCCCCCTGCAGTTTTATGACCATGTTTACAATGAGTGATGCTGCCTGAATCCCTGGGCTGACTGGCCTGCTCAGGCCTTATACAGAGGAGCCCAGACCTCACAGCACCGCCCCACTCATGCCCCCACCAGCAGGCATGGTTTGGTGGAGATACAGACCCCCTTCCTGGTCCCCAGAGCTTTCTGTTCCCACAAAACCGACTCTCAGCAAAACAGCATCCTGCATGGCAGGTAAATCTCGGGGCCTCTTTCTCTTTAAATAGCTTCTTTGTAACCACAAACATGTATGTTTTTCATAAAGCTCTGAAAATTGTACTAGGCCCTGGGGAGGTACCCAGTGGAAACGGCGGGTGCTGGGAGATTAGAACTCCACTACTCCAGAGGTACAATGTGCTGTTTGTAACAATTATAATAATACACCTGTACAACCATTGTCAATGCAGACCAGCCACACGGGGGCTCATTAGTATTGTATTAAGGCTGCATGGGGAAACAGATAATGGCCCATAATGAAAAATGCCAAATTTTCTATATAATAAAAATGAACTTGATTAATGAAAATCACTTTCAGGGAAAGAGTTACAGCGTTGTTAGAAATAAAAAATGATGTATTAATCCGACATTCTTACAGATGGTCCCAACCTCCTGACAACTGCTATTCATTTGAGATGCTATTAGCATGCATAATTATGCTAATTAAGTTGTAATTAAGCACCAATTCTTCAGAGGGCTTTTTTTGCCTATCATTTGATACAACTCAGTTTCAAAGAGTGCTTAAAGCTTTGTGCTGAGTTTCATTCAAAAGGGGTTCCCAAATTTCTTTGCAAAGACTGAGCAGCTGAGCCATGGATAGGAGCTCTAATCCTTGTTTTGGTTAAAGAAAAGTCAGTAAATACCAGCGGGGTCTGCCAGTTGTTGATAAAATAATGAACGCTTTCTGCTAAAATAAGCGCAGTTCAAACCAGGGCAATTACAATGAGAACAAAATGTATAATTATCAGTAGTGATAGAACCATTGTCCTATTACATGGTCGGTTTTATTCTTTTTATTTGTAAAAAGGGGACTTAAGGAGTATATTCAATAAGAAATAATTAGGGAAAATGGCATTCAATATTTTATTAAAAGGAAAATTAATCAAAAAGCTAAAGATATCTTGTGGGGGGAATGAGATGGAGAGAAAAATCTGATTTTGTTCCCAGTTCTGAGATAAGCATTTTAAAACCTCATAAAAAGATAAAGTGCACATAAAATGGTTTCTTCAACTGAATGATCTATGGAGGCCAAAGCAGACTCTTTTAGGGAAGAAGTTAGTTAAACCAGCAATTTGGCAATTGAAGAATAAATGTTTACCCATCCATTTGACCAAATTCTACTTTTGTCTCCAAATATTTATTGTATATATGAGTATTTGGATACAGAGTTCACTTTTATTTTGCTTGATTTTTGTCACTCGTTCAGCAATAAGGAAGGCAGAACAGCCAGAGAGATAAGAACAAAGGAAGCGAGGAAACACAGAACACTGAGTTTGCCCCAGGAGGACCAGCCACGGGGCCTTCCCCAGAATACACGTGCTTGCCTTACACAAATCAGAGAACATCAAGAAATAGCCCTAGAGATGAACTGAGTCTCCCTAATTTGGACTTTGTGTGACTTAATAAAATAATATAAAAAGAACTAGAGCCATGCAGCCCCGTGTCTATTACTACATCAACATGATTTGCTGAATCAGACCAACACCTCAGGGCAAGCTTTTGAAAATCAGTGATGCCATCTTTTTTTTTTTTTTTTTTTTTTTGCCACTCCTGGGCTTAAGCTCAGGGCCTGAGCACTGGCCTTGGATTTTTCTCAAGGCTAGAACTCTACCAGCTTTTTTCACGTATGTGGTACCAAGGAATTGAACCCGGGTCTTGGTGCATGCTAGGCAAGCACTCTACCACTAAGCCAAACTCCCGGCCCCTGATGCCATCTTTTAATGGTCTTTTCCCTTCCCTCTTTTGACTACACCACTTTGAAATTTTGAAATGAATGTTTTCCTTTTTTTTTTAACTATTCCAGTCTCAATTTGGATTTCATATTTTAATTTCATTTTACTTTAAGCCTCTGGAAAATATATCCTCCAGGTAAGATTCTGTACAGAGCCTCTTCATTTTGTTTAATCTTTGCTTTCTCTGCCAACAGCTGAGTATGAAGGAAATCATTTCTGGTATTGGAGTCAGAAGCACCAAGCCTGTGGTCTATTACAGAAGAACACTTACCACATTGTTTAGTAGTCTCAGCCCCCACTCACTGCTCTCAGAGGCCCATATGAGAGGATTAGATAAAGCAGTATTTGGAAAGTCAGGGTGGAAAAAACACGAATCATTGTGTACACGGTTTCCCCTCAGTAAAGATGGCATGGGCTTCTTCTGGTGTTCGGGTGTACCTACATCACAGACATTCAATCTCCAAACTTGCTCTATGTGTCCTCTATATGTTCTATGAGTATTAGGTGCTAGGGATGAAAGCCACGAGCAAGCTTAATATTAGGACAGATGATGGCTACAGTCAAGTTGCTAAAGATGGGGGGTGGTCAGAGATGCTCTCTAACAGGCTGGCATTTGGGCAAACTTGGAATGAGATGGAGCAGCACCTCAGGCTCAGTGAATTGAGAGGCCCCTCAGCAGGAATGAGGATGGTAGGAGTGAGGAAAGGGAGGAAGACTGGAAAATTAGCAACAACAAGTTAGAGACTGGAATCCCATGGTGTCAGAGAAAGAGGCTGAATCACAAAACTTCTGGGAACATGACAGTTTAAATTCCAAGTGCACTGAGACACTAGATTATTTCTAATCAGCAATGACACTGAGTTGTAGAAAGAGATGGAAAATCTTGTGCAAGTGTGGGCAAAGACATATGTGTATGGCTTGGATAAAGGATGGGGTGCTGGTGATGCAGAGGTAAGTGGACAGAGGACAATCACAATCAGATAGGATCTGATCCTATCAGATTTAGGGCTGCTACAAATGATAATCACAGAGAAGTAAAATAAATCTCTACATTATAGAAAAGAAAATGAATTATAGGTTCAATATATGTATAAAACACCAATACTTTTAACAGGCAGGAAGTATATTACAATCCATTAATACAGTAATAGGGAATTTCTTAAATAAGCCATCAAAAGTATTGATCATAAAGTAAAAGATTGTGAATTTTGCCTATAAAGTTTTCAGTTTGTATATAATTAAAGACACCATAAAATTGTGAAAGAGGGCTGGGAGTTTGGCCTAGTGGTAGAGTGCTTGCCTAGCATGCAGAAGACCCAGGTTTGAGTCGGAAAAAGCCGGAAGTGGTGCTGTGGCTCAAGTGTTAGAGCTCTAGCCTCGAGAAAGGCCAAGGAGAGTGGTCAGGCCCTGAGTTCAAGCCCCAGGACTGGAAAAAAAGAAAATTGTGAAATAATAACTACAGAGTTGAAGAAGTCATTTAATTGATCAGTAATCAGCACAATCATACATAAAGAATGTTTAGTTTTCCAAAAGGAAGAGACCAATAATGTAGTAGAAAAATTAGCCAAAATTCTATGCATTTGATTCTTAGAAAAGGAAACACGATGCTAAAAAGGAGCTGTATATACAACTTGTAGGCAGAGACAAGAGAGAAACTGAACAAGATGATTGGAGGGGTGAAGGGAGGGAAATGGGGGCAAAATCATAAGAAGGGGTTTCAATGTATGAGGAGTAATGTGCCCACTACCTGATGAAACCCACTGTAACCCCTCTATACATTACCCCAACAATAAAATAAATCAAATTAAATTAAAAAGAGAGAGAGAAACCAAAGGAAAACAAAATGTCCACAAAGAAATGTAGTCTTTACCTGGCTTATGTAACTGTAACCTTTATAATAACAATTAATTTTTTTTAAAAAAAGAAAAGCATTCATTAACTGATATGGAACTCCTCTGCACAACATCTTAATAATAATTTTTAAAAAGAAATGTAATGATCGATCCAGAAACACATGCATTTCTCAACTTTTCTATTTATCATGGATGTTAATGAAATACTATCATTTAAACATCAATACAGTACCTACTGAAACAGGTTTATGTAGTGATTTTTATACAATTATGAGAGTGACACACACTTGCCAGTTTTCCTTGAAAAGATGTAAAGGAAAGGCTCTGAAGAGATGTAAAAAGGAAGCTTCAGTGATAGCTGTCTCATTTTACGTGATAATAATTATGAGAATTAAAATCTGAAGGAAAAATGTCAAACTGTTAAACTTTGTTATTGCTAACTAATGGTCAAGAGTATTTATTATATTACTTTTACGATTAATTCACTTCTATTAGCATGCTAAGTGCCCAATAAATGTGGTTATTGGACTCTTGGTAGCAAGCTTAAAGAACAGCTCAACCAGATCAGACAAAAATTGAGTTTATGGGCTCACAGAGTCCAAGAAAATGTTACAAGGCCAAGGTCTGGGAAGAACAGATTTGTGTCAGATCTTAGAAATGAACGTGAACCAAGAAATCTATAAGCTACCAAGACTGTGTCACTTACTGGAGTCTGTGAAATGGCACTACCATAATTCTACAACTTCTAGTACTGAAGCTGAGCACTGTCCTTGGGTTTTCACTAGTGCTACTACTAGTAAAACATTTATGCCGTGCCTACTATGTACACATCATTGACCCACACCTTTATGCTGTTGACTAATTGAATCCTCCAAATAATACCATTTTCTGGATGAGAGGTGAAGTAAGTTGCTCAAGTTATTTCATAAGGTGAGTGCACTTTATGAACCACAAAATCAGAGACCCAGCAGGCATAAAGATTCCTGAATAGGAGACACTAGTTTTCACCGCCTTGTAGAAATCTGAGTATTGAATGTTCTCAATAAGTTTCTTTTTTATTATTCCTCCATTCCTGGAGAAAGACAGCTACTTTTTCTGAGCTAATGTTAAAAATTTACTAATTGTGAGTAGTTCGTGTTGTCTCAGGTGTTCCTCTTGGGCCATTAATCTGCGGTATCTGGTTGGGGCAGAGAAAGTGGTTTTAGGGTCATAGGATAAAATATAAGTTTTTGTGGAAACCACAAAGTTATTTCCACAAAGTTAGAGCAAGGAAAGGAATTGCCAGGGGAAAAAAAAATAACCCCTCAGTTTCCAAAGGAAACACAGAAAAATAAATATAAGAAACTGAAAAGACAAATAACAGATGTCTACCACATCTTACATGTTTATTACTATTATTATTATTATTTTATTATCACTAAGCAGCTGTACAAAGAGGTTACAATTCCATACATCATGCTCTGAGTACACATCTTCATCAATGTCACCCCTTCCATCGTTCTCTCCCATTTTTCCCTCTCATCCTTACTCCTATCCACTGCATTTAGTGTGACACTAAGTGTCATTCTGTTTCATCTATTGTGGGTCTGATGGAGCCTGATGTGTTTTGTAACCTTAGAAAACCAAGCCCATGCTTCAGTGTCCATACAGCAGCTGTGTCTCCTCCAGTTGTTCCCCTTGCTTCCCTTTCTCCCCACTGGAAATAGATCTTTGCACATTTTGTTGGTGGGTGACTGGACTCCATGTCTCCAGCACAGTCCCCAGATTACCTCTGAAAATGTTCTTTGTAAACATTCCATTGGGAATAAATTACAGAAATGACGCGCAGGCCAGTTTCACGTGTTGTTTTAATTAACCAATTTAAAATGCTTTGTCTCCTTATTTTGGAAACAGTATCAGAGAATAAAAAGAAACTGCAATTAGAGACACAGAGACTTAGGTTCAAATCTTGGCTTTGCCAAGATTTCAAACCTGTTTCTTAATCTTCCTTATCTTAATCATTTTTAAGTGGGATAAACAACAACAACCTTATTAGCCTGGGGATGGGGAAAGAGAAGAGTCTGGACAGAGAAAATGTCAGAATTTGGCCCAGGTGGTAAGACAATCATCATTCTGCAGAATTTGTTGTTTGTCCAGAAAAGCATCAATGGTCTTCCAGGAATTTCTCAAGTACTTGGAAATGCATTTCCAAGCTTCTTTTCCCCTTTATTTAATGGGAGAGGTTAACTGCCCCCAGATGTGTGCTCAAGAGACCCTGGGATGAGGATCACTGCCCCTGGAGAAAGAAGCAATCCATAGTGTCTCCATGTAGCATTCTTGCCAAAGAACACATATTTTCAAACCATGTTTTTGCTGCAGAATATTCTCCCAACTTGTCTGAAACTGGAGCCAAAGGAAGAGCCTCCTTTCATCCATGTCAGCTAGGATGTAGCCTAAAGAGTACTGATAAGAAGCTGGCGTAGACACTAATTTCTTCCAGCCATACCAGGGAAGCAGAACAGAAAGAGCTGAACATTTGGAAGACTAGATTAAATGCTAGAATTCTGTATGAAACATCCATACATGTGGTGACCAAGGATGAAAGACAGAAGGGAGCGCATTGCTGGATTAAGAAACCTCACAGCAGAAGGCTTTGGATATCCTGTCAGTTAGAAAGGCCGATGAGAACACCAGTAGTCTTCATGTTCCACCTTCACAAACATTTATCTTTTCACAATAAGGATAAAACTAAATCTCATTCCAGAAATTTAAGAGAAGTCATGGTGGAACTTAATTCCCAAACTGACTCTGGACAATCACTGTGGAATGAAGTGGAGCCCAGGAGCCGGGGGAAGACAAAGGGCAGAAGGCAATGGGATCCCGGAAGTGATAAAGTCTAAACTTGGAAAGTGAGGGAAGGACAGAAGAAATGCATCCCTGACTACCGCAGTGAACCTTCCCACAATCCATATAAATATTACTCTTTTCCTATAGAACAACTTCTTGTGCATTTGGTTAGCATAAAGCAGTTACATAAACCATAAAGTTAAGGTTGGAACTGCTAGAACTGGATCAAGAACCTCATCACTGAGCTGCCCCCTTTCCAGACTTGCCACCTCTCCCTCTCCATCTGTTTAATTTCAATAAGGAACTATAAGCTTAAGTTCCACAAATTACCATAAAACAGTGAAAATAAGATGCTGGGGAACTTGAAAGGCAATTTGCTTGCATCTGGCGGGATGGAAGACGAGATCTGAGAAAGACAATTTGGGGCTGCCAAAAAGACTGGTGTCTACTTAATTTCAAAAGAAGATTGAAAGCTCTAAAACAAGTGAAAGTCTAAGTATACAGTACCAGGCAGTTAGTACTTCTTTCTTAGGTGAGTCGTTGGTATTGATCTGAATCTTAGCGTTGTCTCAACTGAAAGCACTGTGTTCTACTTCTGTATACACACTCTTCAGCCATCAATGTTTAGGAGACTTACCTTAGATTGGGATATGGTTACCCCAATGATTCAAATTTTGAGAAGCAATGAAGAAGGTAGGACCACAAGACCTTAAAATGAAAATCTAAAGTTAATCCTAAGCCAGGTTCATTGGCCAGATAGGATATGAGGAGAAGGAAGAAGTAGCAAGAAAAGGAATAAAGAGAATCTGTGCCTTCTTGACACATAATAAGTCTACCCATAAATTATTGTTGAATGAGTATGGGAATGAATGTCTAATTCATTCTAATATCTAATCATCCTAAAAATAAAACTAATATTTGTAAAAGATTTACCTTATGCCATTCATTGCATGTCGGGGTTTTTAGTCCTTGGTCCTTCCAGACCTGCACGAGGGATAGGGAGAACACGCCCCAACTGAGACAAGCCAAGAAAGGAGAGAGCCGACTGACCGCCTGCACCCAGCCCTCCCTCACCGGAGGACAATCAGATGTGTCAGGGAGACCCGTCAAGGCAGGAACTCACTTATTGAGGAAGTACATTCAGCTAATATAGGGCGCAGGCGCCTATCAACACAAAAGTGGGCAGGGCGGGGAGGTCCACGTGTTTACTCTCACTATAGGTCTCAGCAGAGAGTGATAAAGCAATAACACATTCATACCCAATGGTAATCAAGTCTCAGCAGAAAATGATTCACAATACTGACGATATAGCTCAAAGTTAGGCATGGCGTTCATACATGACAACTCATTTCTTTGTGTGGTTATCTTACTCAGTGATGCAGATTCATGGGCCAGCCTGACCCTGCACTCGGCTCCCAACAATTGTACACAAGGATTGGCATTTATCACTTTAGTTTCTGCTTTCCTCTTTTTATACATGAGTGATTAGGTAACTTTTCCAATACAAACACCTAGTAAGAGAGGCAACCAGGAAACATATCTATAATTACATTTATTTTAGTCTTGTGCTCATGCTGTTGCGAGATCATGTTTTATCCTAAATATCCATTCTGTAGCTATTTATTGGTCCTCTATTGTATGCCAGTCATATGTGCTAGTTATTGGAAACAAAATGGAAAATCAGACAAGTATGGATCTTGAAGTGGAGATACAAAAGGAGCAAAGAAACGCGCCTATAACTAACCACTTCCACTGGTGACACATGCCATAAGAATGAAAACACTGGCAATATGATAGGGGATGAGCAGGGAGAGGAAGCTTCAATAAGGCAATTGAGAAAGGCATCTCTCGTGAGGCATATTTAAGCAATGACCTTCCATTGCTTTGTTGAGCAAAGCAATGGACAGGAAGAGGATGTTTTATATCCTTATAAGAAAAACAATAAAATAAGCATTGCCATGGTAACTTTTGCTTTCCCAAAGAGTCTGCATGCATTATTTCACTATACCCAATGTGAATGAGGCCCTAGGAATCATCCCACTTTGGGATCTTCTCCACAGACTGTCTCTCATTATTCACTCACATCTCCCATTGCTGTTTTGTGAGTAAGCTGGTTAATAATTGCAGGTCATCAGTAAGGCTGGCCTAAAGGTCAACCAACTCTGAGCAAAAGAAAATATTCCAATTAGTTAAAAATTAGTATGGGATAATGCTGGAGCCAGGGTGAAGAGTATCAAAGAAATCAAAAGCAAAGGTATCCTGATTATCATCCAACAAGCAACTAGTTGTTCCTTAGGGAAAGCCAAACTTGACCTGCCTAATGGGCCTTGAAACTTTGAGCAAACAAATTCAAAGTCCACATTAGAGGCAAACAAAGGGCAACAAAGAGGGGATCATTAAACACCCTGATTGGATGTGGTCCTCCCTCAACGTGGAGTCATGCTTCAGCCCTGGTGGCTCTCTATGGGGCCAGGCAGTCAAGACGGGCTGAGGCACACTGTATCTAGGGGACATCTGTACATATCACTCTTCCTAATCTTTCCTGACTTAATTCCAAACTCCTATTCCATTTCATGTGACATTCAAGAAAGTTTCTCTAAGAGTTACTGAGTCCCCAGAGTGCAGAGGAGGGCCAACCACCCATAGTAATGGATTACTAATTCATCACAGCCACCTCAGGACCTCCTCAACACAAATCTTGAAGCAGCTATGCATGCACATTAAGAACTGGAATCCATTCTGAACCATAGGAATATCAACATTTGTGATATGGAGGTACCACACAGCTCTCTGTGTGGGCAATGGCACTGGAGATTATTCCTCAGAAGAGTAACTACCACTCACTATTCAATGAGCACCTACTACACAAAGCATGCCATGACTTCTCTATAGACTCTGTTCATCGTGCAGCTGAATGATAGGGAAGAAAATAATATAAGCCCACCCTATAAAAAGAGAGTCAAGGCTCAAAAAGGTCAAATCACTCAAAAGACATTGAGCTTATAAGCAAGAATACAAATATAGTCTGACCAATTCAAAGTGCAAGACAATTTAAAAAATGCAAAAAGTAAAAAAGGGTTGGAGGTATGGCTCAAGAGATAGAGTTCCTGCTTTGAAATGTATGAGGCCCTATAGGAAAGGGAAGGGAGGAAAACAAGATGATTGGAAGGGGGAAGGGGGGGGAAACAGGGACAAAACATGAGAAGGGTATCAATGTGTGAAAAGTAATGCATCTACTCCCTGACAAATGTAGCTGTAAACCTCTATACATTATCCCACAATAATAAAAAAAAAAAGTATGAGGCCCTGAGTTCAATCTCCAGTACAAGAAAAAATAATATACACATAGATTTTGATCCTGAAACCCCAATTTTTGGTAATTATATAGTGATAAAACTACAAATATACAAAGCTGCTTATATAACATTTATTAGTGTAGTCTTGTTCATGAAAACAAAAAC
This sequence comes from Megascapheus bottae, assembly GCF_031878675.1. Taxonomy (NCBI): domain Eukaryota; kingdom Metazoa; phylum Chordata; class Mammalia; order Rodentia; family Geomyidae; genus Megascapheus; species Megascapheus bottae. Next base: position 4,639,794 of record NC_143532.1, on the reverse strand, counting down.
TGAAAGCAATATGACTGTTCAGTAAGAAAGCCTTAGAAAAGGCTTTAACTCCCATTTCTTTTATGAAGAACAGGAAATGTTTCTCTCTCATCTCAATTTTCCCCTACTTTAACTGTTTTAATAAAATAAATCCTGACTAGAATTTTAAAAAGAAGGGCATAAAAAGAGTGCAAAAATAATTTATATCTTTATGAACTGTTATGTAATCACTAGAAAAAATGATTCAGATCTGGAAGCAAATATCTCATGTATGATTAGAACAAAAAAAGAAAAGAAAATAGCCAGTTTTTAAAAGTATAATTCTACTTCAAACTGTACTTATTTTGCCAGTCCTGGGGCCTGAACTCCGGGCCTGAGCACTGTCTTTGAGCTTTTCTCAAGGCTACAGTTCTACTACTTGAGTCACAACACCACTTCCGGCTTTTTCCTATGTGTGTAGTACGGAGGAAGCAAACCCAGGTATTTGTGCACACTAGGTGAACACTACCACTAGGCCACACTCCTGGCCCCCAACTATACTTCTTAAGAAGAAAATAAAAGCCTATCATATAGGTTCATGTGTGTATTTTTGGCTGGGATAGCCAAAGTTGTTGAAAAGTTTTCAACTTATCTTGGGCAATGCTGGTGAGAGTCAAGTGAGAATTCAGGACAGTTTTTACTTGTAAACTCTTCCCATCATGTTTTGGCTGTGGTGAGCATAACAGAAAATTTTAAAGAACCATTAACAACAACAAAAAAGAACAAACTGTTTTCAAATAAAGATACCACAGTACAAAATGTCAGCAGTCTAGTTCTAAATTTCAAGTCTGCTTAAAACCATTCTTAAAAGTTCTTCAGTGGTTGTATCCAAATCGTGAGCTCAGATCCAAATTTCTTAGCAAGGTATGCAACCCTCTGTATTATCTGTTTCCTACATGCCTCCCTACTCTTCGTAGTAGCTTGCCTCCTCCTACTCTATGTATCTACCCCTGAGCACGCCATATTTCTCTGGACACCAGGCCTTGCCATGCCCTCCCTTTATCTCCTCCTTCCCTCCCTTACTTCCCTCTTTCCTTCCTTCCATCCTTCACCAGGTTTATGATCGTTTGTGAGGGATTGCTTCCTCTAGGAAGCCTTTTAGCCATACCTACTTAACAAGTCTGGGTGATGTGTTACACCATTGACTCCAATGTCTTATTTTTTCTTAGACTGAGCAATCTGAATTACTGTTCTCTGTATTTGATATATGTCTATTATACTAGACTATATGTCACTAAGTGGAATAACAGTATCTTAGGCCATCATAGATGCTCAATAAATATCTGTTCAATGGCTGGATGAGTAATGTGGTTAAATGGATGGAGGAACAGATAGATACAGATGCATGGACAGATAGACAGTTGACAGACACAAAGATAAGGTGGCTTTCACAGGGTCACATACCCAGCTGCTTCTAAGAAAAAAGTAAATAATTTGAGGTCTGACAAGTGGAAGAAAGATCTGTCCTTAGAAATAGCAGAACTACTCTGGACAGTTCAAGCTTCTGGAAAAAAATAAAAATTTTACTGGAAAAAGAAATGTCACTCTTAGACTTCTTTTAAGAGGAAATAAGAATGGCCCATAGACACATGAAGAAATACTCGACATCTCTGGCCAATAAAGAAATGCAAATTAAGACAACTTTGAGATTCCACCACACTCCAATTAGAATGGCCATTATCGAGAAATCTAATAACAACAGACACTGGTGGGCATACAGCCAGAAAGGAACACCATGACACTGTTGGGGGAAGTGTAAAGTCGTTCAACCACTATGGAAAGCAGTATGGCAGTTCCTCAAAAGACTAAACATAGAGCTCCCCTATGACCCAGCAATTCCACTACTTGGCATTTACCCAATTGCCCAGCGACAAGGACATACTAAATCCACTAGCACAACAATGTTCATTGCATCACTATTTACCATAGCAAAGATATGGAACCAACCCAGATGCCCCTCAGTACATGAGTGGATCAACAAGATGTAGTACTTATACACAATAGAATTCTATGCTGCCATCAGAATGAATGACATTGCCCCATTCATTAAAAAAAATGGAAAGACTTGGGGAAAATATCGTATTAAGTGACGTAAGACAGACCCAAAGGAACATAGGCTCCATGGTTTCCCTCATTTGTAATAATTAGTACAAATTTAGGACTCTCCTAGTAGAGGATCACAATAGCTCAAAAGCTATGTATATATGGTTGTAAAGGATGAGATTAAACAAAATGAATTCTAGGTTAATGAAATAAGAGGTTATCTATGTGATTGTTGTTCTTAATGTATTATGTGAAGTTATTTATTTTCTCCTTTTTCCCCTTATGGTTAATCTCATGCAGTTACTGTAACTGACTTTATTAGATGGCATATTGTATATATGTTTACTTGAAATAGAGAATGGAAGGGGAAAAAAACAAGATGATTGGGAGGGGTGGGGGGAGGGAAAGGGGAACAAAAACATGAGAAGGGGTTTCAATGTTTGCTAAGTAATGCACTCATACCTGATGAATATAACTATAATCCTTCTATACATTACTGCGACAATAAAATAAAATAAAATGAGCTCAAAAAAATGAAAAGAAAAAGAAATGTAACTCTTAAAAGTAACTCAGTATTCATGGTGTGATGGCCTTGATGGAACGATTGCAGTCAGGTGAGTTGGAGATCCTAAGTGATACTATGCATTTTCTTTTTCAAGCTTGATCATGACAAAACAAGATTGTAAGGTCCTTAGGCTCTCACACCCTCACTTGTACACTCATAGAAAGTGGGTCAGTATGATGCAGGAGAAAATAACAGGGCCTGGGGTGCCAGAAAAGATGTTATAGCTCATTTAACACCAAATCGCTGGTAATCGATCAGACCTGGCATTTTCTCTCTGCCTTTCCAGGGTGTCTTAATAAAGCTCTCTAAACTTCTATGGCACCAAGGATGAACAAGCACATAAAAATGCCTAGCAACCCATCTCTTCTAAACTAGCTCTGGAAGTGAGTAGGGTAGAAGAGTTTTGACAGTAAAAGTAGTACTTACTAGAAAGAGTATCAGAACAATGAACATGTTCACATGCCCTCAGCAAACCAGATGGCACCTGCTAAATGCGAGTCTCTGAAATCTCTGGGTTTCTGGGTACTAGCATACACACACACACACACACACACACACACACACACACACACACATATATATATATATATTTTTTTTTACCAGTCCTGGGCTTAAGCTCAGGGCCTTGGGTTTTCTCAAGGCCAGAACCCTCCCACTTGATCCATAGCACCACTCCAACCCAGGTCTTAGTGCATGCTAGCTAAGCACTCTACCACTACATCAAACTCCTGGCCCCATATTTATTTCTTTTCATATATTTTTATTGTAATTAATAGAAAATGCAGATAGAAGGTGCATTACTTCACAAACATTGATACCCTTTCTCATATCTTGGTCCCCATTTCCCCCAACTTGTTTTCTCCCCTTCCTTATCCAATTTCAAATAACCAAATACGCATATATCCAACATATCAGATAACAAAAGTAAAATACTGTAACAATATGGGATAATCAAGGGACAGCAAAAGAGATGAGAGATAACAGTACTTTAAGGACAATAATCACTCATTATATGGCTTTTGTTTCTATATCCTAGAGGTCCTTTCATTTAGCGTCATACTATATGGCCTTATGTATCAAGGTTTTGCTCTATTGCAAATCTCTGCTAGGAGAGCCCAAGGTTTCTACTGATTATGACAAATGAGGGAAACCATTGAGCCTAAGTTCCTTTGAGTCTGGCTTATTCACTTAATATAATTTTTTCTAAGTTTTTCCATTTCATTACAAATGGGGCGATGTCATTCTTTCTGACAGCAACATAGAATTCCATTGTGTATAAATACCACATCTTGTTGATCCACTCATCAACTGAGGGACATCTAGGTTGGTTCCATATCTTTGTTATGGTAAATAGTGCTGCAATGAACATCGTTGTGCTAGTGGATTTAGTATGTCCTTGTTTCTGGACAATTGGGTAAATGCCAAGTAGTGGAATTGCTGGGTCATAGGGGAGCTCTATGTTTAGTCTTTTGAGGAACTGCCATACTGCTTTCCATAGTAATTGAACGAGTTTGCACTCCCACCAACAGTGTAGTAGTGATTCCTCCTGGCCACATCCCCTCCAGCATCTGTTGTTATTAGATTTCTTGATCCTGGCCATTCTAACTGAAGTGAAGTAGAATCTTAAGAGTTGTTTTGCTTTGCATTTCTTTTATGGCCAGAGATGTCAAGCATTTCTTCATGTGTCTATAGACCATTCTTATTTCTTCAGAGAAGACTCTCTTTAAGCCTTTGGCCTATCTTTTAATGGGATGGTTGTTTCTTTGGAGATTAGTTTGGGAGTGATTCATTTTTATAGCTGTTGATATATTTTAGATATGAGGCCTTTGTCTGTTGTATGGTTACTGAAGATCTTCTCCCACTCTGTAGGCTTTCTAGTTAGTTTGCTAGCTATGTCCTTTGCCATACAGAAGCTCTGCAGTTTAGTGCAGTCCCACTTATCCAGACTTTCTCTGATTTGTTGTGATTCTTGGTCCTTATTAAAAAAAGTTTCGACCTGTGCCAAGGAGACCTAGTGTATCTCCTATTCCTTCTTGTACAGTTTTCAGTGTATCTGCTTTTACCTCCAGGTCTTTGATCCCTTTGGAGTTAATCTTGGTGCTGGGTGATAAAGAAGGATCCAGCTTTAGTTTTCTGCAGCTGCTTAACCAGTTCTGCCAGCACAACTTGTTGAAGAGGCTGTCTTTATTCCATTCTATTTTTTTGGCTCCCTTATCAAAGACTAGGTGGCCATAGGTCTGTGGGTTAATATCTGGGTCCTCAGTTCTATTCCATTGGTCTTCAGGCCTGTTCCTGTGCCAGTACCAAGCTGTTTTGATAATTATAGCTCTGTAATAGAGTCTAAAGTTTGGTACTGAAATTCCTCCTGAGCTGTTCTTTCTGCTAAGAATTGTTTTTGCTATATGGGGTATTTTATTATTCCATATGAAATTTTGGATTGCCTCTTCTATTTCTTTAAAGAATGACATTGGGATATTGATGGGTATTGCATTGAATTTGTAGATAGCCCTTGGCAAGATTGCCATTTTCACAATATTAATTCTTCCAGTCCAGGAGCCTGGGAGGTTTTTCCATTTCCTCAGTTCTGATTTAATTTCCTTTTCCAGGGTTTTAAAGTTTTCATCAAGAAGGTCCTTTACATTCTTAGTTAATTCCTAGGTACTTTATTTTCTTTGAGGCTATTGCAAAAGGAGTTGCTTTCCTGATTTTTGTCTCATTCCTCTCATTGTTAGCATATAGGAAGGCTTGATTTTTGAGGGTTGATTTATACCCTGCTACCTTGCCAAAGGCTTGAATCAGCTCAAGCAGTTTGGGAGTGGAGTCTATAGGGTTCTTTAAATACAGAATCATGACATCTGCAAAGAGGGAAAGTTTCACTTCCTCTTTCCCTATTTGGATCCCCTTTATGCTTGCTTCTTGCCTTATTGCTCTGGCTAGGAATTCTAATACTATGTTAAAGAGGAGTAGAGAGAGAGGGCATCCTTGTCTTGATTTTAGAGGAGATGGCTTTAGCTTTTTTGCCATAAGTATAATGCTAGCTGTGGGTTTGTCATACACAACTTTTATTATACTGAGGAATGTTCCATGGATTCCTAGTTTCTCCAGAGCTTTTAGCATAAATGGGTGTTGGATCTTGTCAAATGCCTTTTCTGCATCTATTGAGACAATCATGTGATTCTTGTCCTTTCTCCTGTTGATGTGTTGAGTTATATTAATTGACTTGCATATGTTGAACCAGCTTTGCATCACTGTGATGAATCCTGTTTGATCATAGTATATAATTTTTTTGATGAATTGTTGAAGACGGTTGACCAGCATTTTGTTGAGAAGTATTGCACCAATATTCATCAAAGAAATGGGTCTATAATTCTCTTTCTTTGATGAATCTCTCTCTGGTTTTGGGATGAGGGTTGTAGTGGCTTCGTAGAATGAGTTTGGCAAAGAGTCTTCATTTTCAATTTCATTGAAGAGCTTGAGGAGTATTGGTGTGAGCTCTGCTTTGAAGACCTTATAAAATTAGGCTGTGAATCCATCTGGCCCTGGGCTTTTCTTGGATTGGAGGTTTCTTATTGTCATTTCTATTTCAGTGCTTGAAATAAGTCTGTTTAGTTGGATTAGGTCTTCTGGGTTCAGTGTGGGTAAGTTATTATTGGCTAGAAATTCATCTATTTCTTCTAGATTCTCAAATTTGTTGGCATAAAGGTTTGAAAATACTCCCTTATGAAGCTCTGGATCTTGGTAATTTCTGTCGTGATATTACCATTCTCACCTGTGATTTTGTTTATTTGGGTGTGCTCCCTTGGTTTTTTGGTAAGATTTGCTAAGAGTCTGTCAATTTTGTTAATTTTGCCCCATATTGTTTAAACTTTGATGATACATAAACTAGTTCATTTTAACATCACTGGTAGATTCAGTATTTTCACATTCATACCCATATTTCTGCTTTCTTGCTTTCCTTCTCTTTTTTGTGATTTGTGGGGCTTGAACTTTAGACTGGGTGCTGTCTCTGAGCTCTTCAGCTCAAGGCTATCATCCAACTCCTGAGCCACAGCCCCAGTTCCCATTTTCTAGTGATTAATTGGAGATAAGTGTCTCAGTCTTTAGTGCCCAGGCTGGCTTTTGGGCCACTATTCTCAGATCTCAGCCTCCTGAGTAGCTAGGATTACAGGCATGAGCCACCATGCCTGGCCATATTTCAGTTCCCTAGCATGCATCTAACAACTAGTTTTCCATTGGATACGTGAGAACACAGTGATCCTAGATCAGTGTCCACAGCAAATCCTCTGACATATCTAACCCATGTCTCCTCTATGTATACTACCCTACCCAATAGGAATCCTTAGATTATCTTCACTGCATCAGGCAGCAGCTTAAGCACTTACATATGATTATTTCATCTACTTCCAAGCATCCTGATTGAAGAAAGAAAAAACTGACCTCAGAGGCTTACAAGTCTAAGGTCCAAAATGAGATCCCCATGTCTTCCAGACTATCCCTCCTATCTGACTGTGTGTCTGTCTGTCTCTCTTTCATACACTTACACATACACAACACAGACAGACCACAGACATGTGAGGGCACTTACTAGGTTCTTGCTTTCTTAGTATGCTGCCTAACAAGTGCTCTTAACTCTAGAGGAGAAAGCTTTCTATTATTTTGTGGGGGCATTAGAAAGGACTCTGAAAGAAAGGACTATGTGTCTAAAATGTGATACTTTAATAAAGAACAGCCCAAGATTAAACAATTTGCTTGTTCAACTGAAACATAGTTACAGAAATGTGTGAAATGTTATTTCGAGTCTCTTAATTCACTTTTCTCCCTTAATATATGAATGTGCAAGTATTGTCATGGCTTTCATAAATTTGCATTCATCTTGATTTTCTCCAACTTAGTTTATGATAAATTCAGAATCCTCTACTATAGAATTCCCATCTATAAGAGCTAATCATCCAAGATAAGTGAAACGGAAATACAGGAAATATTTTGTTAAAGACTCCTAAACTTGAGCTTATATCAGAGTGCATGTAGGAGTTTGTTGAAACACACACTGCAAGACTCCAACCCCAGAGCTCCTGATTCCAGAGGTCTGGGATGTGACCAGGAGTCTGTATTTCTAACAAGTTCCCAGTTGCTGCTGATGTTGCTGGTTCAAAGACCACACTTTGAAAACCTTTAATCTATGCCTTTGAAAATGAGAGATACACATAATCTACTTTCTAATAGTACTAAAGTTAATATTTCCAATAACCAAATCTTTAATCAGACTCTTAAGTCTACATCAACCAGATATGAGCCCATTCTTCTACTGAGCAAACACTACAGTCACGAATCTATAGATTACCCTTCTTACAGCTATCAATGACTCCTCCACAGCCCAGAGATCTAGCCCACTGTCATCCTAAATCTACAAATAAGAATAATACATCCCCAAACAATAAAAGACTCTGTTTTATAGAATAATTAAATTGCTCATAAATTAACAACACTTTATCATAAAACTTCTAATCCAGGGCCGGGAGTTTGGCCTAGTGGTAGAGCGCTTGCCTGGCATTCACAAAGACCCAGGTTCGATTCCTTGGTACCACATACATAGAAAAAGTTGGAAGTGGTGCTGTGGCTCAAATGGTAGAGCTCTAGCCTCGAGGGGGAAAAAAAGCCCAAGGACTATGTTCAGTCCCTAAGCTCAAGCTCCAGAACTGGCACACGCACATACACACACACACACACACACACACACACACACACACACACACACACAAATCCCTACTAGTCCCATACTTCAGCACTTTTGGTTTTACTGCAATGGCATTTTAAACTCAGGATAATACCTTCGAGCTCCCTTCCCCCTACCCATGGGTTATCTTTGCATCCTGCCCCTGAGTGTGTGTCTGGACCACAGTCCACTTCCCAACGTTGCTGGTGTAACAGGTGTACACTACTGCACCCAGCTTCTCTCCACAGAAATGGAACCTCACAATTTCTTCTACATGGGCTTCCCTGGTACTGTAAGCCTCCCTGTCAGCTTCCAGTGTGGCTGAGGGATGGCGATGGGCACCTGCCATTGCTCCAGTAAGTGGACTGAGAAGGGGTTCTCGCACTTTTCTGCCCACATTGGCTTTGATCTATGAGCTTACCCTTTTCAGCTACCCAAACATATAGGATGACAGGTGGGAGACACTACTGCTCAGAACACCCCACTCCTTTTCAGGAGCTTCTTCTCAATAGTTGGTGTCTATGAATAATTAAGAACTTATGTCAATATTACTAAACAACATGAAAAAATATTAATGCAGCTACTGATATTTGGGTGCTATGTCCAGGCACTGTTTAAGCACAATGCATCTGTTTTCTCAATTTGAGCAGATTTCATCCCTTTTTCTTTTGTCTCATGATGGAGATCCCAGACTACATTAGAATGGGTCATAGCCTCATTTTGGTCAATAAAACAAAGACTATATGCTTATGAAATTATCTCTGGTGGACATGGTATAGGTTGGAGGGTGTTGAAGATAAGGCTAAGGTTTTGGAATCAGGTTTCAAATTCTGACTAAGCCACCTGCAGCTGTACGTGTATGAACAGTCTGTCTGCTTACTAAGATACTATTTTTCCTCTCTAAAATGAGTTACATTTAATCCCAATGTTTCTAGGGGAGGAGGATGAAAATAGGTCATAGTAATAGCTGCCCTTTCCTATGAACATAACATGTACCAGGTACTGAGGAAAACCCTCATGCTCAGTGCTCACTGCAGCCTCTCAGGGAGACAAGATACTATTGCTGCCTCACCTGACAGCTGATGAATGAAATGTCAGCCGCAACTTCTGGAAAATACCTCCTGGTATTCACATCACACACTTGTACAATCTTCCTTTCTATGCAATAGACTAACTGATATGCTATCAGTTATGCAAACTCTACATTTTCCATCTGCATTTCCTCCTCCCCAGCTGCCCATGAACTTGCCTACAGGGGCTCAGATGGCATTGAACTAAGGCTGACCTCTGGGCAGCACCCAGAGAAAAGCTGAGGTGATTGCTACACCGTCTCATGAGGAAACAAGCCTGCAGTGTCCTCATAATGGAACTGGCCAGGGCTTGATCACCCAGTGGGGCCTACACATAAGGCTGTAGGTATGGCTGACCACAGAAGAGGAGGTCCTGGCTTACTGGGCTACAAAAATGGTGAGATAAGTCATACTTATTTGAAGGCAAAATTTGAGTCTAGCTTGTTATATAGTAATAGGTAACTGGCACAAGTGTTAAGAAATTGCTTTTCCAAAGTTATTAAGCTCAAAAGCATGGATCTGGGGTACTGTAAGTAAATTGGCTAATTGTAGGCTGTAATGCAAAGTATGAAATGTAGTGCTGCTGCTGATGATGACAATGATGACAGTGATGCTGATAGATAATGATAGTGCTTAAATAAATCCACCAAAGATGCTCAATAAAAACTCTGGATAACATCTGGATGAACTCTCAAAATATACCTTCTTCTTAAGCTTCATGCTTGTAGTCCACAACTGTAATTCGAGCATCTCAAGGGGCTGAGATCTGAGTATAGTAGTTTGAAGCCAGCCTGGGCAGGAAAGGTCTGTGAGATACTTATTTCCAATTAATGACCAAAAGGAAACAAAAAGGCTGGAAGTGGAGCTATGGCTCAAGTGGTAGAGAATTAGCTTGAGCAAAAAAGCTCAGGGATAGCACCCAGGCCCTGGGTTCAAGCCTCAGAACTGGATATATACATTCATACATACATTCATACATACATACATACATATATACATATATACATACATACACACATATCTTTCTTAACAAAACAAAGACTAAAACATTTACATAGTTTTCTCTAGATACAAAGAGGCTTGACACAAAGATATTTCACTCCTCCAGACTTAGTACAACTGTCTAGCAGAGCACCTGTATCACTGGAAAAAGTGTCAGTATTGAGAGGATGAAAATGTGCACTATAGATTGAATTCAAACTCTAGCCAGTGAGTTTTCTTAAGTAAGTTTGTATTTGTATATTTGATGAGCAACCTAATTAGACTAGAGCATCTTTAATTAAGTATGTCAGCCCCGGTGGAAGCTGCAGAGTTCAATGCTAATAAAGCTGATAAAGTTTTTTTTTTTCCCCAGACTTCTTTTATTTAATGCCTCAACCATGTTAAGCCAATCTGTAACATATGGGCAGTTCTCCCACTATGGATTTATCATTTGGGTGTTTCTGTGAATTAATGCAATCAAACTCCTGCCAGTGTTAATTATTTTTTTTCTCCAAGAAGCAAATCCCAGAATCTGGCAATAACCAGCTGTGATTTACTGCTGTCAGTACGCCAGTAAGATGAACACAATCTCACTGCCACTGCCCCATGCTAATGGGGAGAGGCCATCATACTTTGGGGATTACCTCAGGTTTTTGTAGTTCCAGACACAGGCAACGTTCTCTTCACTTGCTGGTCTATCTTGTGCAATCTTGTGATGGGGAACAGGTTTTCCTATAGAAGTTTGCTGGTCACTAGAAAACTTCAAGCCTGGAGGCTTTGTCAAGACATATTCATACACCATCCACTTAGATGCTGTAGTTAGGCACTGCTTATGGAACAGAACACCTTGAAACAAAACTTTCACCTCTGGATCTTTCTAGTGCTCCTTCTGATGGCTTGAGTACTTTCCCTATGTTGAGCCATAACCAGCAATCACCCCTTCTCCAGGTCTTAAATGTTATTTTTCTCTGTCTATCCCATTTTAAGAATTCCCAATCATACTGGGACTCTTTCTTCCTATATTCAAAGTTCTTAGCATATGATTACAATTATATTTGGATATTCATCTGTTTCGTTGATTATTTTCTTCCGCATATAGAAGAAACTCTGAGTTGAGGTCATAGAATTTTACTTAGCAAACCATTCTCAGCTCCTCCCCCCACTTAGGGGATAAAGTAGGTACGCAGTTAACTTGTGAATACATAATAAAATCTTGAAGGTATGACCATGTGTGTCTTCTACCTAAGTCCTTGTCTGTTTCTGAGGTACAAAAGGTACTAAATAACAACATGCCTTCTTTTGATGCTTTCTGGAGTCACTTGGTAGCCAATAATAGAACAAAAGAAAAATCAATAATAGCACAAAATATGTAGCCACACCTACTGAACTGGTGGCACAAATCTGAATTTAGAACAAAGTGAGATTTGAATCCTTGCTCTGTGACATCAAGAAAGTCACTCACTCACTTTGAATTTTCATTTTCTTATCCATGAGGCTGAACATCACCAAGGAGGTACAAAAACATAACTGTCCAACAAAATGGTCTTTGAATCTAAATTGAGAGAAAGTTCATCTCAGAAGAAAGGATCTTATCTTGAAGATATCTGTATATAGTAGTGAGCAAACTCCCTAATGCATTACTATGTTTATGGCACAGGACCACGTGGTCATTTGTAATGTAGATGCTGAGGAACAATCCTCCATAAGTGTCTTACTACTCCACCATAGTTAACATGCGGCACTGTATAAAGCAAGTTTCTAGATCTTGTTGTTTAATTTCCTGGAATGACTTAGATAGTCAGACCCTGATCTTGAAATGCTGAGGAAATTAGAGTGGATAGTCAGTGGATCATTTCAGATAACGAGAGCCAAGCAAGCTGAAATCCAAGAATGTACATTTTGATGCCATGAACTTCAGGATAGGAGGGCACACCATGGTTACCAGAAAGTAAAACGATTCAAATGAGAAAGGAAAGCAACATTCAGTGAATATCTACCTGAGACTTAAACTGGGGAAACTGACAAATGGTATCTGCGATAAACTAACTGGAAATGGAGAACAAAGAAGTAGAAAGTCACCATAGCACAAGGAGCAAAGGTCCTAAGTCATGGTATTTTATCTAACCATCCATTTAGCCTTTGAATAAGCCTTAATTCAACTCCCAGTGTGCAAAGGCAAGAGATTTTCCTTCTGTTTTCTGAGCCCTCTGAGACATCAAAAGAAAAGACATGCTTTGCTCCTCTCTGTATACATGAATGGAAAAGGCAAGAAAAAATAAAGCCTTCTCAGAGAACACAAGATCTCAAGTCTGTTTCTCATTAGCTGAGAAGCTTGGGCAGAAAAGAAATGACACTGCCTCCTCCTCTTCTCAATTTAGTATTAAAACTTTTTCCCAAACTGTCCTCATGAAGCCCAATAAACTTGACTTTGGCTCCTTCTTGATCCAATCTAAGATTCACCCATTGGTGAGTCAGTGGAAACCAAATCCTCAAGTTCTCTACCTTCTGTGAATGAGCAATGTGAATATAGGTAGTTCACGTCTTTTCCCTGATCTTCTGCTTACTTATATACTGAAAAAGGATGTGTAATAAAAAATTATAGTGTTTATAAGTTATGCTTTTATCTATAATTATCTCTTCTATATGTACAAAGGTGCATATATAGACATAGATATCTGTATATATGCTTACATGTATATAAATATATGCATTATGTACACATTTTTATAAATTATATTCTAATAAAATACATTTACTATTATTATCAGAAAAAATAAATATATTTTTCTAATCTTTTAAGTTTTGTAAGTGGGATTTAAACAAGGGCATAAGCCCTTAAGCTCTGAAATTGAATAAGAGTGTTATGAGAATCAGAAAATAAACAAAGGGACAGTAGGCATAAAATCTTGAAGCACTCGGGAAACAAAATGGCGCTGAAACAACAGAGACCCAGGCTAGCTCTCCCACACAAAATCTTGAAGCACTCTACAAAGTCAAAATTGTTGTTACTTTTTTTAATAATGAAAAATAAATGGATATTTTATTGCAATTTTAGATAGCATGTGTTGTTTCTCTTCTTTCTCCTGGCCACTTCCATTCTGCATTCTAGCAATATTAATCTTACATTCAAAGTCCAAAAAAAAAAAGGCTCATCTACTTCTCAAATGGACTTGTAATTATTTTTGTTATGCGATACACTGTACTGGTGTGAAGCTATCGCCAATGCATCTTTTCTTGGCATTTGTGATCTGGTTTATCTTCTCCCACACCCTCTCTGCTCTGAGCCTTATAATGAAACAAAAGGTTAAATGTTTGTAGACTCATTCAACACCCACGACATTAAAACAATTGGATGGGAAATAATCTCATCTCAACATGCTTGGGGAGATGTGCTGTGTGCCCATTAGAGTTAATGGGAGTTACAGTCAAATCAAGGTGAAGCCTCTGCTCCCAAGGGCACAATGGCAAAGAGAAGAGCAGTGAAAGTTTAAATTGGAAAAACTTTACATAATGCTGCATAAAGTAGTCTAGGAATGAGTGTTAGACTTTGTGTAAATTATTTATCTTTGAAAGCTGGTCCCTAGCCCTAGACTCAAATAAAAGTGGAACACACTCTTCCATTTGGTAGCTTTGAAACCCTGAGAAAGACATTAAAAGTCATAACAGCTATTCGAGCTAAACTAACCTAACAGTACTCTTGGTGAAAACAGATCAGGGTGATCAGACATTACCTGCAGGATGCTACAGAATAAAAAAATAAACACTCAGTCTCTAGTTAGAGTGACAAGAAACAAAGATAGAGAGTTATGATTAACCAATCTAGCAGGGTTTTTGGTAAAACACAACAACACAAAGACAAACACAAAGCCCAAAAGTCTGTGGAAGACTTCTGATAAACATGAGTAAAGCTCTGTGAAAAAAAAAAACCCACCATCTTTACTAGGTGTGGGTAGCTCATGTCTATAATAATCCTAGCTACTCAGAAACCGAGATCTGAAGATCAGGGCTTGAAGCCAACCTGGTAAGAACTAAGCACTATGTTGGAAATGAACTTTACAGCTTGGAAGGAAAGGGAGTCAGGAGGCGGGGGAGGGATAAGTGAGAGGAGATGAGAGAGGGTTTAACACTGTTCTAAAAGAAATGTACCCATTACCTTATTTTTGTAACTGTAACCTGTAGTACATCATCTTTTATAATAACTTTTTTAAATTTTATTTTCTTGTCAGTTACATACATAAGGTAGTGAGTACACTTCTTGTCAGACAAGTTTTAAGTCCCCATGACAGCACTGCCATTGACTACTAAAAAAAATCCCAGACAAGAGGTATAGCTCCAGCAAGCAGAGGGAGAGCATGAGGCTTTCATGCTAAAGCCCCAGAATTGGTAAACAAATAAACAGCAACAACAACAAAGAATCTCCATCAGATTTCTACAGGACACCTTCCAGGAGAGGAGTCAGGTGCAAGAGAAAAGTAGTTAGAAAACCCTGTTTGAGAAAGAGAGGGGGGAGGGAGAGAAGGAGGGAAGGAGGGAAGGAGGGAAGGAAGGAAGAAAGGGAGGGAGGGAGGGAGGGAGGGAGGGAGGGAGGGAGGGAGGGAGGGAGGGAGGGAAGGAAAACCCTGTTGCTGGCCAACCAAAAGCAAAACCTAGTAGCCATCCCCATGGATAAAGCAATGACAGGAGTCTTGTGGACAAGCGGGATCTTTATCTGCAGTCCAGCTCTTCTTCTTCTGTCCTCTCCATCACTTGCATTCCTTTCCCTCTGACATTGTCCACAGAGGATTGCCTTTGGTTTGACATGTCACACAGAACATAAAATATTTCATTCAAGTTGAATCTGTATAAACAAAATCGCCTGTGACAAATGGAGAGCAAAATTCCATCTAAAACTAAGATATAATTCCTTTGGGGTCAGAAATATTCTTTTGCCAAGGCAGCTCGAGTCTCAGAATTCCACTACAGTTTTTGTGCAAAGAACTGTTCACTTAGTCGTCACTACCAGGTTTGGGGTGGGAGCTATCATCCATTCAGAAAAGGTCAGAAGAGTCCAATTAAAGTGTTTCAGGCCAGACAACACCTGCAGAGTAGAGATGGGATAAAATCAAGTCTCCTAGTCCCAAATCCAAGTCCCTTTCCTCTACACCACGGTATTCTCCCTACATTTCCCAACCAGGATTTGTCTTTCCCCAACTTTACTACAAATCTTCATTTTATTATGTCTGAGGCTCACCGTTGGCTTCAATTTGCTGTCTTTTTTCCTTGCTTCTATTCCCTGAAATACTGGATGAAAAATTGAGCCTAAAAATGAAGGAAGCCTCCTCTTGAATTCTCTAGTAGAAGAAAAAAAGTTGTTTTTCTGTTCCTTTCTTGGATTCCCAGATAACAGTGGCGACATAGCATAGTCTCGGATCTTGGCAGCTTTTGTCCCCTGTATGTTTTATTCTTTCATATACACCTTAATTTGCCCAGGAAAGAAACAGATATCTGATATGACAAGTGTATGGCTTTTTTTCCTGGAGATCTGACTGTTCATTTTTTCCTTGGAAGAGCCAGAGTGTCTTTCAAAAGTTTCAGCCCAGGGTTTTTGAGAAACTTATCCGTGTGGCATGTCTGTCACTTTTCACAGTCCTCAAGTGAGTCTCGGCAATTTTCACATAATGGCATTTGTTGACAGGTTGTTAGGGCTGACAGTGAATATGTTTGAAAAACTGTCAAGCTGGTGAAAAAAATTAAAGAGAGAGCTTCCTTACATTTGAAACAGCATGTTAAACTGTAAGTGCGTCCTCAAAATGCAGGAGGCCTCCATTCTCATCAAGTTACATGCTCTCAGTGACAGCCTGAGAAGGTAAAATCCCTAAAAATTAATGTCATCCTGTCATTTCAAAGGTCATAAGGCACATTACCACTAAACTCTATTTATCTGCATAAAATTGAGTTTGCCTTTAATGCTCAATAACAGGTTATGGAAGAGAGAAGTCACTGCAAATGTGGTCCGGGGAATACAAGGTGTTTAATTGGGTGAGCAGAACTGCCCAGAGAATTGGCAGGGAGCCCTAAGGTACGGCTTTGCAAGTCCACTGGAGCCACTGCGGTAGTTTTTCTTTAATCAATAGGTTTTCCAGGGACATGTTAACTGATGAGCAGTGATAGAAGCAATTGACAGACATAGTGACATATCAGTTATCCATCAGCTAGATCAAAGAAAACCTACCATGCCTGAAAGTCTTCCATTACTGGTTATGTTCAGGGTCATATGGATGACCTAGGTTCAAGTAAGTGACATTTTTCTGTGGCCACTGGAGTGTGGTAATGACTAAATATGACTAATGATCATGAGGTACCTAATTTTATTTTAATCATCATAGCACTATCCATTCTACAAAAGTTGAAATGCATTCAGGAACATAAGACAAATATCTACACTATGAAAGTTCAAAATTAAAAAAAAGATAGTGTAGATGTTGATAATTCCCTCTCTTTGTTTGCTCAAGTCTAGACTATTGAGCTCAATTTGCCTATAGATTTTTTTTCTTTTTTCTTTATTTATTTTTTATTGTCGGGGTAATGTTTAGAGGGGTTACAGTTACATTCACCAGGTAGTAGGTGCATTACTTCTCACACATTGATACCTCTTCTCATTTTTTCTTTCATCTTCTTTATCACCTAATCTGTTTCATCCATTTGTCATGTACAAACTTCCCTGTACTTGCTCAGCTATGACCATCAAATTAATATATCTAAAATTAATTTATCTGAAAATCAGCCTTCCTGGGTTACTTAATGGTCATAAGTCCATGAGCAACTTATTTAAACTGAGACTCATCTTCCTCTACTGGAAGATAGAATAATGGTATCTTGATCTATAAGTTATCCTGAAGATCGAACTTGTGATACTTTGTGCACAAGCATCATGCCAAGTATAGACTAGCTGCCCAAATGTTTTTGTTTGGAAGACATGAGTACCTGAGAGAATAAAGAGATTGAAATCATAGACGTTTCTGCCGATGCTGTTTAATGTTTCCAAAGAATTTCTTTCCTTTAAAGCAAACCAAAGAGAAAGGTAGATCTATCTCACTAGCCATCAAGGCAGCTTCTAGAAACACTTCTGCATGAAGCTGTGTCTAACTGTAAAGTTTCAAAACCTTTATGTGTTTGGTTCAGAGTATAAGCATTTCCATCAGGGCCTCCCTCCAGCAACTGAGATCTAACCCGTCTACTGGACTTTGCAAGCTCGGCAAGATGTAGAGCTTAATCAACCAAGATCTCCGAGGGGCTGGCAGCGCATCCTGCCTGAGGGCCAGGCCTGCTGTCTTCTCCCAGCCCAGGGAAGACTTGGCTCTATGGGAGAGTCAAGTCTGATTTCACAGAGCTGTCTCTGAGATCACCCAGGGGACGGGCAGAGCTGACAGCAGAGGCATTGGGAGCAGTGGGATTTGCCTTTGTGGAAAGTAACTTCAACTGGCACGGGGGCTGCCAAGGCAAGACAGTCACCATGAGTCCCTCCAGAGACAGCACCAATAACGAAGTAAACACTTCTATTACAGCATAACGAGTGCAACAAAAAGTGTAAAAATCTATCTTAAGAAATTGTCAAAAAGTGCTACAGTTTTCTTACTAGATCAAAGAAGGACCAATAACCTGCAGAATATGACCAAACCCCTAGACCTCGTTAGCCCTGGTCATCGACCTTCCTCATCCACAGCAGTCACTCTCCTAACTTCTAACATACATCTTCCTTGGTCTCCTCTTTGAGGTTTACTTAGAAGCAATCATACTGTATACATTCCTTTATGTCTGGCATCCTTCACTCAATGATATTCTTGTGACTTCCATCCCTACAACCCTAACCCCACAATGCTAACTCATTTTTCTCAAGGTCAGATAGTATTCTACTGTGGAATTACATCACCATTTATCTCTTCATTCTACTGTTAGCAGACATGGGAATTGTTTCTAGGTTTTTACTATTGTGAATGTTTTCTATGAACAATACTAGACACATTGTTTGGGTCACATACGTGTACATTGCTAAATATAACTACCAGGCCTACAAGTGATAGTTATAGGATAGGTAAACATCTTGTTTTCCACAGATAATACCAAACATTTTTCAAAAGTAAGTATGGAAATTTACACTTCATCAACAGTATATGAAAGTTCCTATTCCTCAACCCTGGTCATTTTTAATGTTGGTCATTTTGACATGTATGACTAAAACTACTACTTACCAAGATTTTAGTCTATCTATAATCTGAATTAAGCAGTTTACAAATTTTATGTGCTTGAATTCTTCAAAAACAATATCACTATTTTTTCCTAAATAGTAAACTAATATTAAAAGAAAATAAGTTATTTTTCTCCTCAAAATACCCAATATTACTAATCATTTGGAAATATAAATTTCAATGAAATAAGGTATCAAATAAAACCTCTAGATGAAAATTTTGCAAAGTATGGAACAATCAGAACTCTCATACACTCCACTGAGAACACAAAGTATCACAAATGATGATGCAGCAGTTTCTTATAAAGCCAAGCACACCCCTACCCTACAGTATGGCAATTTCAGTCTTACAAATTTACCCAAGGTAAAGATAAACACATGTCTTCACAAACAACTCATGATGGCTTTATTTAAGATCACCAAACACTACAAAATCTCAATAATCATCAATAGGTGAATTAATAAATAAATGGTGGCATATCTATATAATCTAACACTGTCTACAATAAAAAGATATGCTCTATGCAAGCAACATGGGTGAATCTAAAAAGCAAAACACTAAACAAAAGAACAAAAGAATGTATACCATTTGACTGAATTTAAATAAAGTCTTAAAACAATTTTAAAAAACGAATACAGAAGAAATCACAAAGTGGATGTCTATGGATGATGGACTTGACTGAAGAGGCCACAAGGGAACTTTCTAGAGTGATGTTAATGTTTCATCTATTGATTGTAATATCCATTATATGCATATATGCATTTATCAAAGCCCACTCAACTATACACTTAAAATACATTTTGACATATGTTATCCTGAAATATTGCTGTAAACAGGTTATAGCTAGGCACTGGTGGCTCATGCATATAATCCTAGCTACTTAAGAGACTTGAGAATCACATCTCAAGACTAGTCCAGACAAAAAAAAATTCACCAAGTTGAGAAACACATAGTTCTGCCCAGTGGCACATCCCTGTCATCCCAAACTATGCTCAAAGCTGATACCGGGAGGATTGTGGTTCCAGACCAGCCCACGGCCTCAACCTCCATGGAGGGACGCTGGACACGGTTGCGCACACCTATCATTGGCAACAATGGGGAGCCAAAAAGTAAGCATATCATGGCTCAGGCATGCAACTGGCAGGAAGTCCCTATCCTAAACATGACCTCTTGGAAAAACAGGACTAGAGATATTGCTCAGTAATACTATGTCAGCCTAGCAAGCACAAGGCCCTAGTATTGCCAAAACAAAACAACAGTCTAGAAATGCATGCAAAGTGTCTACCATAACGTCTAGTGCAAGGGCACGTACCACAAACATTTTCTTCTCTCTCTTCACTCATATTCAAATGCAGACTACACCTCTCTGTAGAACAAAATTATTCTGAGTGTCATTGGACTCAGCTGATAAAATAATCTGGAATACATTAAAGAAAAAACTCTTGCATTTAATATTTTCCCATCACTAGGATACAAATAAACTATATCCAGTGTGATAGAATCAAGCTAACAGTATACCTGAAGTTTTCAGCACTGTCCTTTAGCCTGACCACTTAGGAAACAAGCCACAGAAAATAAAAGGAGCTAAATTCCTGGGAAGCAAAATTTTATAGTCTTGCTGAACAATCAAAGAAAAGTAACGTTGGCAACCAGTGACCTCCTAGAGTCCCAGGTCTATGGGTTTCCTTGTTATAGTACTAGAAACCCTCATCACTGGAAGACGAGGGAGTACTGAAGCCACACAAGTACCAGGGGGTTTGTACCAAGGATGCCATTTGCAGACTGTGGCACTGTGCACCATCAATACACAGTCATGAAATAATCATGCTTGTTTTCTCCTCTATGAACTATAAAACACCTGATTCCAATAATGAATAAACTGAGTGACTTCTTCAGGGTGCGAGCATGACAATGAAATAACTTATGTTTTACCACCTCACAAGTTCACACTCTTTGGACTAGTCAGTATCTGATGGGCACTGCTGAGAGGACACCTTTGATGTGGATCTAATACAAATTCTTTATTCATGAAATAACACACACACACACACACACACACACACACACACACACTTATTGCAGAAAGCCACAGTTTGCCCAAGAGGCCTGGAGAGTGGGAAGGAAGAAAGCAACTCTAAATTTAATCATTTCTGACTTTCCTTTCCTATACAGGAAGCGTGTCTTTGTACTACTAGCTTCCCCCACCCCCAAAAAAGAAGTGCACCACAGATTGCTAGTACTAGTCTCATTGAAAGCATAACAAAATAATCATTGAGGAACGTTCCAAGACTGGCTCATAAAAATCAGTAATTTTTTGTCATTCATTACCATTAACAAGTAACTTGTGACCTAATAAATGTCACTATCCATTTTCTTTAATTAAAATAATAAATATAATGCAGTGACACAGATTGGCATTTATGCCTTCATTTCTGTGATGTGGGATTTATAACCAAGGCTTTCTTTGAAGGACTTCACAAATAAAGGTTATTAAGCTGCCACACAATGAACTCAAGCTTAGGTTAATGAAGGTGGGCAAAGGAAGGGCAGAGATGGATGAAGCTCTCGGCCATGAAGAGAGCAAGCAGCATGCTTGGGTTGGAAAGATGTACATTCCACTAGTCTGGAGAGCACAGCTTTAACGCTACAGGATAAACTGAGGGGCAACATCAACACCACTTTCAGACAGGGGAAGGGAGCATTGCTGTGTGGCCTCTCCATTCCTTTGGGAATCACTCAAACACCTCATGGATTCATTCTAAGGTAGGAAGGGTTTTGTCTTTTTTTTTTTTTCCTTTCTTTTAAGGAAGGATTTTCAGTTATTCTGTCCTCTGTCAAGTGACTCCACCAGAGAAACAAAAAATATTCTAATGTTCCAAACATCTATACAGGGTATTAGATTATAAAACTTAAGGATTGTCCTTCACAATAACAAAAACAAAAACAGAAAGATAAATTTAACACTGCTTTCCAAAAGGAAGAACCCATTCTTACCACTTGTAAGCTCTTGCTCAAAGTGAAGATCTCAATCTGAGATCTGTCCCTGCGTCTACTGCATTCCCAGTTGATCTATTATGACCATCTACCGTATCACCAAGAGCCTGGAAATCCAGCCCTGTGCAATGGTCACAACCTGTCCAACTGCAAAAATGTTCTGACTACTGCTATGCAAAAGCTCCACTGGATGAAGTGCAATTGTACCACCCTTCTTAAAGTTTATCTCTGTAGATTTATTTACATGTTAGAACAGAAAACACCGCAGCTCACATCATTCCCTGTCCCTAAATGCCCTAAGAGCTGACCAAAGAGCATTCCACAACTACTGGACCAGAAGAAACATCTCTGCCTTGAGAGATGGCTTCCAGTTATTGCATACCTCTACCCCAGAAGTTCTTAACAGTGTGCACATCCTTAAAGCCAAGGGCCAATTGAGGCCAAGACTTTTAGGTAGATTTTTCAAAGTGGAAGAAAATAAAAACAGCAACGCTCTCGGAGGAGCCCAAATTCTAGAGTATTGGGTTTTAATTCTGGTTCTACTTCATGCCAGAGGAAAAAATATACAACGGGATTCAACAAATATTTCAGGATGTATGCTTCTAACTACTACAATCCTAAGAATGAGACCTGTTACCCAGGATTCAATGTAAAGAGAATCATCAATATCACTGAGGATCTGGTAAGAAGCTGCTGAAAGGAATTCTTCATTTAAAAAAAATGAAGATCCTACAACAAGATGTGGTATTTATATACAATGGAATTCTATGCTGCTGTCAGAAAGAACGACACCACCCCATTTGTAAGGAAATGGAAAGACTTAGAAAAAATCATATTAAGTGAAGTAAGCCAGACTCAAAGGAACATAGGCTCAATGGTTTCCCTCATTTCATAATCAGTAGAAACCTTGGGCTCTACTAGCAGAGATTTACAACAGAGCAAAACCTAGATACATAAGGCCATATAGTATGATGCTAAATGAAAGGACCTTGAGGATATAGAAACAAAAGCCATATAATGAGTGATTGTCATTATCTCTCATCAATTTTGCTGTCCCTTGGTTATCTCATATTGTTGCAGTATTTCACCTTGTTATCTGATATATTTTATATATGCTTATTTGGTTATTTGAAATAGGATAGGGAAGGGGGGAAAACAAGATGAGGGTCAGGGGTGGAGGGAGGGAAATGGGGACAAAGACATGAGAAAAGGTGTCAATGCTTGTGAAGTAATGCACCTTCTATCTGGAGAATACAATGTAACCCTGCTATCAATTACAATAAAAATATATGAAAAAATGAATATCTTTAAGTGATTCATATGAACATTAAAGATCACTAAATATTGCTTTGGAGGATTATTTTCAACCATTGCATGTGAGATCATTGGACTCTGGACCTTAGAATTTCCACTTTCCCAATGATTTGGTACTTCATATAGTTTCTTTCTCTGAATTAAGGAGGAGTAGACATGGTGCTGTGGCTCCAGGGGTAGAGCACTACCCTTGAGAGTACCCTTGAAGAGCTCAGGGACAGCACCCAGGTCCAGAGTTCAAGCCCCATGACCCACAAAATAATAAAGAGAAAGAAAGAAAGAAAGAAAGAAAGAAAGAAAGAAAGAAAGAAAGAAAGAAAGAAAGAAAGAAAGAAGGAAGGAAGGAAGGAAGGAAGGAAGGAAGGAAGGAAAGAAAGAAAGAAAGAAAGAAAGAAAGAAAGAAAGAAAGAAAGAAAGAAAGAAAGAAAGAAGGAGAAGGGAAAAAAAGAATTCAGACTCAGGGCAAAGATGATAGCAAAGAAAGTGAGGTAATAATAGACAGATTCAAACATCACAGGACTGGCTGACCTTGTCATGGGAAAACTTCTGTCTTCAGTTCCCAGAATACCCCAAGACTCACCGAAGTCCAGGTTATCATCCCAAACTCCATTACTTTCTCCCCCCTTTTTTTCATCCACAGCCATCAAGTTCCTTGTCGGGGGTACCACATGAATAATAGGAATGTCCTTTTAACTGTCAACAACATACCTTGTAAATGGCATCTGTAGGCTTTCAAATGACCCACAAAACCATTCCTCTGATACCATTTTTATACCATGCATTGTAATGAAACTAGAAACTATCTAATTTTTTCCTAATAAAACACTATGGTTTAAATTACAGAATCATGCCTGCCTACATGTTTTTGTTAGCATTTGGTATCTCATTGGGTTCCGCCTTCCTGGCCCCCATCTGATAACAACCATCTGCTATGGAAGCAAGACAATTAAACTATTTCAGCATTTTCCTGAAGTTAAATAGGCTCGTCTTTCCCTGTGACAGTTAGTATATGGAGTCAGGAGGGGATAGCTGTCGTTTGTGCCTACTTGTAAATGACATCAGGATGATTAAGAAAAACAAACTGTTTCCTTCTAAGACCCTGACTAGTCATAGGTTTTTGAATGCATTGGGTTTGGACAAAGAGACATGAATTTACCACTTGCCAGTGATGAAAGAACATTTATTCTAAGACAAAATCTTGTCAAAGATGTGTGTGCTTCACACAAATTAAATCTTTAGGCCCATTTGTCAGATAATACGCGAATGTTCTATCATAAAACAAATCTGTGGACACCCCACAATTCACCAGTGAGTTGAGCATATTGTGAACACTTAACCAAACTGAAATTTAATTGCTAAATGGTTAACCTAGGGAAATGGTATATTCTCTATTATGTTCTTTTGACATGCTTTTATTTTCAAGAAATTTCAAACCGAAAATAATAGAGAGGATAACATGTTTCCCAAGAGCTTCTGTAATTTATTGACATAGGAAACCGTGTTTCACTTATGACCCCAAACACTTCTTTCCCACTTTAGGATTTTTCCTAAGCGAATCATTGGCATTGTATCATCTTTTAAATAAATCTTGACTATCTTCTAAAGGCCATTCAAAGATACTCTTTCATTTCCTTCTCCATTACCTTTGTCTTCAGACTCTCATCATTTGTTGTAGTAGGTTAAATATTCTTCTTCCTCCAAAAATAAAAAGATATGGCCAAATCCTAAGCCCTGGAGACTGTGAATATGATGACCTTATTTGAAAAAAGTGACTTGGTAGATACGACTAATTAAGAATCTCCAGATGAGATCATCTTTGATTTAGCCCTAAATTCAATGTCAAGTATCCTTCTGATGGAAAAACAGAGGATTTGAGAAGTAATGATATACATGGACTCAGCATTTGTGAGGCAGAAACAGAAGGACCACAAATTCAAGGCTAATTGAGGTAGACTCTCGTCAGTCAGAACAAACAAAAGATATAGAGAGGCAGCCACAAAAAGACAAAGTCAGAGACAACAATGATATAGTGCCAAGGCAAAAAACACATGATGTCATCAGAGGCTGAGAGAGACAAGGAAGGGTTCTCCCTAGGGTCTCTGGAGAGAACACAACCCTCTGACACCTGAAATTCAAACTTGTGGGCCCTAGAACCATAATCCCAGTTCCTGCTGGTTTAAGCTACCAAGTTTGTAGCCATTTGTATAGAAGCCATAGGAACCGAATACCATTTTCCAAGAACTGTAAATCTACCACACTATAGCCATACTGTATATTTATCCTATTGTCAGAAGATATTCAGTATATTAGAACACATTTCTGTGGCTTCCCCATAGATCTGCCATATCTTTCCCTTTTTCTATTCTCATCACCAATACCTTCTCAGCAGGGAAACAATCATTATTTCCTTCCTCTTATTTCACACTTGCCATTCTGCTGCCATGATGAACTTTTCCAAATGGACATGGCACTGTTAAGTTCAAAAACATTCAAAGATAATGTACTATGTTATTTCTCTTCTCTTCTGTTGCCCTTCGGTTAATCTCATATTGTTACAGTATCTGACTTTGTTACCTGGCACATAGTATTTATTTGAAATAGGAAAGGGAAGGGGGGAAACCAAAATGATTGGGAGGGAGTGGGGGAGAGAAATGGGGACCAAGACATGTGAAGGGTATCAATGTGTGAGAAGTAATACACCTACCACCTGGTGAATATAACTGTAACCCTTCTATACATTACAATTTAAAAAATAAATGAATAGATTGAATAAATGATAAAAATTAAAGTAAATAAATAAACATTCAAAGAATTCAGTCAGTGAGACCATATAACTGAAATTTTTTTGGCTGATATTTAAGGTCCTTGGCCATTGGGCCACCTACTCGTCTTTCAGTATTATCTCTATTGTTCAACATGGTCCACATTACAAAGGTTCTAATCATCATTTTGTCTCTGCCTATTCAGCCTTTTTTTTTTTTTTTGCCAGTCCTGGGCTTGAGCTCAGGGCCCCGTATCCAGCCTTTTTAATATGATGGATGAGATCTCATCCACTGTAGAGACAGCCCACTGGTTTCACAAGAGAAATAGATCAAATGCTCCCGTTTAAGCAAAAGGAATGGCCCTTTATGATAGAAGATGCAAAGTACTAAGAATGTCGAATGGATACAAAAAAACCAGTCTTACATCCTTAAGAAAAAAATTGGGCCGGGAGTTTGGCCTAGTGGTTAAAGTGCTTGCCTAGCATGCATGAAGACCTGGGTTCGATTCCTTGGTACCACATATATAGAAAAAAGCCAGAAGTGGTGCTGAGGCTCAAGTGGTAGAGCTCTATCCTTGAGAAAGTCCAAGGACAGTGCTCAGGCCCTGAGCTCAAGCCCAGGACTGGAAAAAAAAAAAAAGAAAAGAAAAAAATTAATTCTAGGAAACAATGTAAGTAAATGAATCAGGACATATTTATGATGCTACTAGGAAAGAAAAGGGATGATATCCTTATTACCACAGGGTGAATGATAGATTGTTATAATGTAAGAGCCTCTGTACAAATTAAAGGAACATAGAAAAGACAGGCGAGTACACAGTCAACTTTCAGACTGTAGATTAGGCTAAGCTAGCTGTGATGGATTTTGTTCCTCTGGCTTGATGAGCTGACGAATGCACCAAAAAAAGAATACAGTAAACTTAAAGCAACTTTACCTAATCCTAATTATGTCAATGTGAGCTTATCATAAGACTTTCTCAACCAATGTAACATTTAAGGCCTTGCATAGAGGTGGTGAATTCTGCCCATGGAAAAGATAAAAAAGTATGACTCACGCTTCCTGCGGCTTAGCTCATGCTTTTCTTTCTCTCACCCAAATTCTGTACATCAGAATTCCATCGATCCAACATCTGTTTCTGAATCTCTTTTATTCTGTACTTTTTCAAGTCCCCCTCTGTCTTCCTAGCCTCCACAGTACTTTACTTCATCTCTCATATAGTGTTCAACATATCTTCTGTTAATATTATTTGTGCTTTGATTTTCCCCCTTCTTGGAGGAAGACTCTCATCTATTCATGTCAATATTCAGCTCAACATCTGGCACTGAGCAGTCACTCCATAAACACTTCTGGAACAAATGAATAAATGAAACATCATGTGTTACATAGCTAAAACATTCACTATTTTAAGACTTTTCCGTATCAGTAGAGTAATTCATTTTAGGTCATTCAGTATAAATGTTTGGCTCTTAGGATGCCCTTTCCAAGGGAACACAGCATAGATCTTGACCCCAAAACAGGCTGTTCTTTCTAGGGCACAGAAAATGACAAGTAAAATGCAGTATTTATTGTATTCAAGGCATTGTCTTTTTCATATATTTTTATTGTAATTAATAGAAGGGTTACATTATATTCACCAGATAGAAAGTGCATTACTTCACATACATTGATATCCTTTCTCGTGTCATGGTCCCCATTTCCCTCCCCCCGCCACTCATGTTGTTTTCCCCTCTTCCCTATCCAATTTCAAATAACCCATCAAGCATATATGCAATATATCAGATAACAAGGTGAAATACTGTAACAATATGAGATAACCAAGGGGCAGCAAAAGAGATGAAAGATAATATGGTACATTAAGGACAACAATCACTCATTATATGGCTTTTGTTTCTATATCCTGGAAGTTCAAGGCATTGTCTTACTTTATTATCTGACTTAATCCAGACAATAACTTCAGAATTTATATAATTATTATCTTCATTTTGTAAATGAGAAAATAACAGAAGAGAAAGGTTAAGCTCAGTTGTACCTAAGTAAGAAATGTTCAAAGACTCAAACAGCATAGTGTGCCTCCAAAACCCACAATGCTTTCCTAGCTCCAGCTGCAGTGTTTGCAAACCTCAAACATGGCACCTATTTGTATTGATCAGGAATCATTTTGTGGGGAAACCAATTTAAATTAGCTATAAGGAAAACAAGAGTTCATTGGTTTGTGTAATAGAAAAGTCCAAAACAGAGGGTCCTTCAGATACACCTGAGAGTCACAACCAATTTCATTAGGACCGGAATGTCTCTTCTCCCCATTTCTTAGCTATTCCATTCTCCTAGTTGGTTTATTCTCTAACTAACTTTTCCACATGGTAATTCGCAAAAACTCCAGGCTCACATCCACAACTGTGACTAGAGAGAGAAAGGGTCCATGTTTCTCCAGACAGTCTCAGACAGTCTCCAGAAGTCACAGAATTTAGTCTCAGTGAATCCTCTTAGATCACTTGCCCCTCCTTTAACCAACTACTGTGATGTAGAGAATGAAATTTTGCTTATCTCGGAGACCAGGAATCCAGGGTTAACCTCTTGTAAAATAAGATTAGAGATGGGGTGACTTGCTAAAGGAAAATGAAGGTACTATTACTAGGACAAGGATGGACTCTGGGCATGGAAAATGTCTACTCATCATTAATATTTTCAACACTCTCATTTTCTAGACAGATGGAGTTCCCTGGCCTATTGCCCCCCAATAATGGGTTCCTCCAGACTGTGCCCAGAGCCAGGCTGCCTTACAGACTACTCTAAGCTCTAAAAAAGCATGGGCCCTACATTTCCTCTCAGCTACTGCAAAGCACAAATTAGTCACTCTGCGGGCCCCTTCGGAGGCATATCAGAGACCAGCTGTGCAAGGACCTGTCACCTTCTTGTCAGCAAAAGTTTTCTGTCCAAAGAACTTTCGTCATCACTCCTTTCTCAAGTAGCTGGATGTCACTTGAAGAGACAGCTGAAGTCACTCACAATGGTTGGTCTCAAATCAGCGCTCACTGGCCTTGTCAGTAAAAGCCTCACCCCGCAGCGAAAACTGTCACTGATCATGTTTAGATATGTACGCGGAGGTATTAGATTAGAAGAGAAAATGCACGAGATGGGAGTGTAAAGGAGGCCAAGTTGCAAAGGAAATCTTAATGGGGAAGCAATGAAGGCTTAAGGTTGGAAGCAGTAGGAAGCATCTTTTCCCAAACCCAATTTATACTTCCCAACAAAACCCAAAAGATGAGAGCGAGCGAGAGCTAGCTAGCGAGCGAGCGAGCGAGCGAGAGAGAGAGAGAGAGAGAACCCAACAGCCTGAGTGTGTAAGTATACACACTCACATTTATATATATATATATATATATATATATATACATATACAACCTTCCTACCTCATACAGAGGACATATAACACCTTTTACTGGCACATTTTATAAACATCTAAACCTTGACAAGAGATCAGTGGCAATTCACTTTATCCAGATTATTATAAAGGGTTCATTTTCAAAACAATGTCACATTAAGGATGGAAACAAATATTCACTCAAAATAACTCAATTTTTAGAGATTAAAAGGAGGAAAAAATCCAAACATCAATCAAATCACATTTTTTGTCTTTCCATTTACTCTTTATGTAGGAAGAGGCTTCTTGATCTCAGAACTGATATTCTAGACTGTCAAATTCATTTTTTGAGAGGACGTGGGAGCTACCTTATGTAATGAGATGTAGAAGTGAATCCACGGCTTCTACTTCATAGAAACCAAGAATTATTCCCCTGTCTTTGTGGGACCAAATTAACTCCAATAGAGAATCTAAAATTTAAATATTCTATTAGATACTACATTTAGTGTTATTACAATACAATAATTGGTTATTAATTAATCACAATATTCATTGGGTTGAGATGAATGTTGTGATTCAACTTTTGATAGCTTTACATTGGATGTCTATTATTTTAATCAGTATTAACAAGTAACAGGTAAAGGACTGATTGCATTTACAGTAATTATATGGATGATGAACATTTCTGAAACTGCTGTGCCTAAACCTTAAGGGGATACTACAGGATGCATAGAAGAGTAGTTGGCTTTCAAAGCAGCAGACTGAATTCAGAAATGGTAAGGAACTGGAAGCATGGCTCAAGAGGTACAGCACACCTGATGAGCAAGCCTGAGGCCCTGAAGTCACAGTCCCATAATATACATCCCCTCTATAACTCATAAAAGGGTCTTCATGATTTGGGGCTCAACTTACTGGTCTGAATTTGAGTTTTTGCTATTAAAAAATGGAGAGTGTATTATTTATGATGTAAAGAACTTATGAGTACCTCATAAAAGGTGACTATATTCAGAAAGATAATGTCATGATATATACTCAGTGAATGTTAGTTTACTGTAAGAACATACTTTTTTCTGATAGGATCTTGAGCTATAGACTAGAAACAACTTCAGCTGGATGCTGTGATACTTGTCTGTAATGCCAGCGCTTGGGAGGCAGAAACAGGAGAATCACAAGTTCAAGGTTAACATGGGCTACATGCTGAGACACTCACTCCAAAACAAAACAAGTCTAGGCTTCTTCCGTGGTAGTGATTAGTTAGGTTCGGTAGAGGACAATAACACTGCCTTGCTTCTATCGGCTTCTGTGTTTCATAGACTTTAAAATGTCTTTCTCTTTTCTACCTCCTATTGGTTTTGATCTTTTTTTTTTTTTTGCCAGTCCTGAGTTTGAGCTCAGGGCCTGAGCAGTGTCCTTGGACTTTCTCAAGGCTAGAGCTCTACCACTTGAGCCTCAGCACCACTTCCGGCTTTTTTCTATGTAAGTGGTACTGAGGAATGGAACCTGGGTCTTCGTGCATGCTAGGCAAGCACTCTACCACTAGGCCAACCTCCTGGCCCCTTTGATCATACCTTTAAGTATCTGTAGTACCCTAAGAATGTAGGAACCTTCCAATCTTCTTTTTAAATCTAAACAAATGATGTGATGTTGGCATAGCCCAGCTATATACTAGAACTTTTCTTTAGCCTTCTAAGTTGGGTGCACTATTTATGGTTTCTTTACTTCTCTTTGATTTATTGGTATGCATTCTGTACTATTAAAAGCTAAAATTCTAATGTACATAAAGCTGCAAACAATGGGTTCTTAATGTGCTATGTTATTTCTCTTCTTTTTTTTTTTGCCCTTATGGTTAATCTCATGTTGTTACCATATCTGACTTTGTTACCTGGTATATTGTATATACGTTTATTTGTTTACTTAAAATAGGAAAGGGAAGGGGGAAAACAAGATGATTAGGAGGGAGTGAGGGGAGGGAAACAGACAAAAACATGAGAAGGGGTATCAGTGTGCAAGAAGTAATGCACCTTCTATCTGAAAAATGTAACTGTAACCTCTCTATACATTATCCTGACAATAAAAAAAATTTTAATGGGCGCCGATGAGGTCATGTCCATAATTTACTACCTTAGCATTCCTGACGAGAGAACACATACCTTCACACTTCGGCCAAACTATAAGGCAGGGAAAATGTATGATCTTTTTAAAGACTACAATATCAATTTTCTCCTTTTAAAAAATGTATTTTGTACTATATAAACTATAATTTAATGGAATATTTTCTAACTCTTTCCAATCATATAGGAGGCTCAAAAAGATTCAGGGTATCATAAAAATCTTTCATGTAACTCTTGGCAAGTGTAGGACCCCAGTCAAGCCCTTGGTAAAAGTCATTTTTTAAAGCAGAAGAATTGGCCACCTGCACACAAAGCCCAGGTGTATCAGAGAACAGTAATCTGCAGTGCTGGTCATCCTCAATCCGTGTACCCTCCCTTAGGATCTCATATACTCCGCAGGCTTTAAATGTCATCTATATCCTGGGCACTCCCACCTTTTTATTTCCTGCTAATACTCTCTCCTAATACTCACTCTACACTACCTCATTCAACAGTTCTACCTGGAATCCTAACTGGTTAATTCAGATATAAGGTCCACAAAAAAAGTCACCTACAATCTTAACCCCATTCACAACCCTCTCTATATCGGTTGATGATAGTCCGGTCTTTACCAGCTGTTCATGTCAAATGCTTTGGAGTCATTGTTGACTTTTCTCTTTCTCTAAAATCTTGTGCCCTGTCTAGCAGAAGATTTGACTGGCTAGACTTTCAAAACATACCCATAATGTGACTATGGATCTCTATATCCACTGAATCCAGATGCAATTATTGCATGACTTCTACCTTTTCATCTCCACCGAATTACCTATCACAGCAACGTGAATGATCCTATCAGAACCTAAGTTGGATCAAATCACTCCTCTATTCAAGTTTCTGAGTACTCCATCCTTCATAATTCATTCAGAACAAAATCTACAATATTTGGAACGGTCTTACTTAACCCGGATTCCTTCTTGAGCTCCTGGAGATAGACATTATCTTCTACTACCTCCTCCATCATTTCTCCATCAGCCTTCTTCCCACACGTTGAACACACTACATATACCCTAAATTAAGACCAGGTATGTTTCATCTAGAATACTCCCTCCTCTAGAGATCATGGATATTTCCCAACCTATTGTATATCTGTTCAACTATTAACTCTATATTGAAGACTAACCTAGCCACAATGTTTAAAACTATAACCACTCTCCAAATCTGATCACCTTTGCTCTACTTTTCCTATTTCCACAATACTTATGACTCATTGGCTTATTTACTATGTTTATTCTGTTATGTCTCTCCCATAGAAATCAATCCTTATGAGGGAAATTGTCTTTGTTTGTAGACATACACCAAATATTTAGAACAGTGCCTGGCACATGCTCAATGACTAGATGTTAATAAACACACTGAATATATCTACTTTCAAGATTCTTTCTCTAAGTGTTCCATCACCTAAGACATGAAATAGCTTTATTTGCAGTTATCCAGATAGGAGCAAAGAGTCAAGGCAATGAATGTCCAAAATGAAGTTGGAGTTGCTGCCTATGGTGTGAAAAGTAAGTAACATCCACATGGATAGTGTTCTATTGTAGTTTGTATTGGAAATTGATAGCCCAGGAGAAGAGGGATGAGATGAATAAATGTAGCTCATACAGATAGAAAATACACACTCGGAGGGAACAATGGAACAGAGTGTGATAGAAGTAAGGATTATAACCAGAAAAAAGCTATGTCGATCCATTTAAAGCACTAACATTAAAACTGGTTAATAAACAGACCTAAGGAAGTTCTAAAGGTATATTAAATTCTTAGTCAAAAGGAATATAATTAGAATGGAATAACTATTCCAATAGCAAATGCAAACATCATCCTATGAAAAAATTCACCTTGATGTTGCATGCCAATGGCTCAAACCTATATTCTTGTTAGGAGGCTAAAATCTGAGGATCATGTTTTGAAGCCAGCCTGAGCAAACAAATCCACAAGACTCTGATCTGATCTCCAATTAACCAGCAAAAAAAAAAAAAACAGAACTGGAGTTGTGACACCAGTGGTAAAATGTCATCACTGAGTGATAAGGCCAAATGAGAGCATGAGACCCTGAGCTCAAGCCTCAGTATCAGCAACTGCATGTACACACACAAACACACACATACACACACACACAACCCTACAAATTCACAAAACAAAACTAAATCTTGTATTTACTAGTTTCACAGGAAAGATTTAAATTTTAACAGTATACTTTAGGGAATGTTGTAAGACAAGCAAGCATCTTCACCCTCAGGTTACACAATTCTTTTAAAACAAATTTTGTAAAATGAATCAAGACCAATTAAACATATATGCCTTGGCTATGAATATCCCTTCTAGGAATCTATGCCAAGAAAAATTCAGAAATGTGGACGGAGATTTAAAGATTCCATATAATGGAAAACAAAAACCCTAAGAACATTATAATAACTACATAAATTTTGGCATTTCTGTAGAGAAGAATGTCATGTAACCATCAGCAATGACATTTATGGAGTATAGTAATGACACTGAGGAATGTTTGGGATATAAGGTCAAAAGAGCTGAAATAGGAATGATGCAAGAAAGGACATATGGTCTTTAGTATTATATTTTGTTTAATCTCTACTGGGATTATAAAAAGATTGTTGACTTTTAAAATAAAATCAAAAGCAGTCATCTTATTTATTAGGATTTCATAGAAAAAAATGTACACTGCCAGGTGCTGGTGGCTCACGCCTGTAATCCTAGCTACTCAGGAGGCTGAGATGTGAGGATCACAGATCAAAGCCAGCCCAGGGATGAAAGTGCATTAGACTTTTTTTTTTGGTAAGTCGTGGGGCCATGAGACCTTTATCTCCAATTAACCACCAGAAAACTGGAAGTGGCACTGTGACTCAAGGGGTAGTGCATTAGCCTTGAGCCAAAGAGCTCAGGGATATTGCCCAGGCCCAAAGTTTAAGCCCCAACAATAATAAAATAAACGAAAAAAAGAAAGAAATGGTAAATTGGAATTAAATCAATTTAGAATAGTTATTCTAAATAGTCCCTGAAAATTATTTTCTCATGTCTACTGATTCTTTTCTTTTTCTTTTTTCTTTCTTTCTTTTTTTTTTTTCCCCCTTTGGTGGGTTATGGGGCTTGAATTGAGCCTGGGTGCTCTCCCTGAGTTCTTCAGCTCAAGACTACTGTCCTACCCTTGAGCCAAGTCCCACTTCCCATTTTCTAGAGGTCAATTGAAGATAAGAGTCTCAGGTCCTTTTGTGCCCGGGCTGGATTTGAACCTTGATCCTCAGATCTCAGCTTCCTGAGTAGCTAGGATTACAGGTGTGAGCCACTGCACCCAGATGCCTACTGATTCTTTATTGTAGCTTTGCATGAATTTAATTTTGCATTTAAAAACATATCCACCTATCAGGGCTGTTTTCCTAATTTTTCAAATTTTCAAATAAAGCATATTTCATGTGACCCTCCAACTTCAGTGTAAAAGAGTTATGATACCTTTTCTGTGAAGGATAAGATAATAAGTACTTAAGTTTTATGGGTCAGATAGTCTGTTAAAACTGTTCAACTCTGTTATTGAAGAATGAAAGCAACCAAAGGCAACATGTAAATAAATGACTTTGTACAAATAAAACTTTTATTTATAATAACTGGCTGCAGGACACAGTTTGCTCATGGGACTGAATGACTGACAGATTTTTTTAAAAAATATTTTTATTATCTTTAAGTAGTTGTACAAAGGAGTTTCCATTCAACAAAACAGTTTATGAACACAATGGTCTGATAAGATTTTGATTAGCTGACAGGTAAGATCCTATTGCATAAGTATAAATACCAATATATTCCTGAGAAGCAAGGAAACAATAAAAAGTATCATTATGAGACTCTGTAAGTTTCTAAATGGAAAACATCTGAGTTTCAGACCTGACTCACTGCCTAGGGTGCCTGTTACTACAATGGCAATATCCAAAATGTACTATCCCATACTTCTAGAGACTGGTTAAGAGTCCAGCGGGATGTAAGAGCGCCCTGGCCTGTAGTGGCTGCTGTCTCTTCCTTTCTTGTAAGGACATGGGCTCACAAGTCGATTCTGATGCTACGGTTTTTGTTATGTTAGCCCAAGGTAGCTAATACAAAGATCTAAAGCACGCAGGCCTCCCCTGCCTTCCCAAATACAACATACTTTGCTCAAAATTACATTATGACAGTCAAAGATTTCTAAAGAAATCCAAAGCTAAGATTAGGTTTCTAAGACAAAGATGTGTCCTTTGGAAATCAGATGTCTTTCTAGCCTGGCACTGGTGGCTCACGCCTGTAATCTTAGCTACTCAGGGGGCTGAGATCTGAGAACAAAGTCAAAGCCAGCCCAGACAAGGGACGTCCATGAGAATCTTATCTACAAATAACCACCAGAAAACTTCAAGTGATACTGGACCTCAAAGTGGTACAGCACTAGCCTTGAGCAAAAGGAGATCAGGGACAGCACCCAGGCCCTGAGTTCAAGCCCTGTGACGTTAACCATGTGGCCTGAAACAAACTGCATGCTCTTCTTTGAATTTCATTTCCCTAGGCACATGTCTAGCTCATGAACTCTAAATGAGGTTACACGAAAGCACATCAAGTATGGAAATAAGTTTTTCTTTCCCTCTTCTTTCCCTCCCCCATCCCGTCTCTAACATTATATAGCTCAAGGCAGAGAGAGAAGAACACTCTTTGGACACAACACTCCTATAAAGTGTGAGAAGGGGACTCTCAGCACACTCCTCCCTCGTTATTCACCCAATGGACAACTAGTTGCTGGCTGATGACTCATGCTAGAGGCTGAACTAAATATGGCAGGCAGGAGGAGATGAATGAGAGGAAACCCAAGTTTGTTCAAGCTTGGAGGGGTAAACTGAAGCCAACTGGGCAGCTTCTCTTGCATTTTCACTGTCTTTTGGGATTTAATGTGGATTAGAATTATATGACTTGGAGTAAATTCAAAGCCCACTTCAACATCCTCATGGACTTCATGTGTTCTAAACATAAGTATTCTCAGAGAACTTTTTATTCCCTCCTAAATCTCGGGATGTAGAATGATCAATCAGAATTGTTTCAGATGCATATGACCTGGCCCACAATAGTTGCTCAATAAATATGCCCTTTCCCCTGTTTCTTTGCCTGATCGTTCCAGAAGCACATGGTCTAGCCACAGCAGATGTTCAACAAATACGCCCTTTCCTCTACTTCTCTGCTTGACTGCACACTAGTTTTAAGGAGGACAAATGTGGACGTAATTAAGAAGATAAATCTGCATTTAAGGAAGAGGAGGAGGAGGAGGAGGAGGAGGAGGAGGAGGAAGCAAGATAGCCAAGAGGTGCAGAGAAAGCATAGCAGTGCCAAGTGTTTCCCATATCCTCACATTCATACCTGACAACTACCCCATAAGGTAGTAGGCTACTAGGCTCATGGAGCTAAAAAAGAAGCTAAGATGTCAGCCACTTTGTGGACACATTGAGCTGAAATCTTTACCATCTCTCTCTGTATTTTTTTGGTATTTGGCTCACTTCACCAATCTGTCCATCCATACAACAAAATTAAAGAGAAGCAATGGACTTTAAGAAACTTGAATGGAAAACAGGCAGAATATAGTTCCTGAACAGATCCAGCCAACTGCAGATTCTATGTTGCAGATTTTATTTGCAAGGGGAAAATCACATTCCTTAAGTTCCTGGAGGAGGAGGCAAGGGGAGGAAGCCACTGCTTCCAATAAGAACTCCATTCCAGAAATCCCACATAATGGCCTCACAAGCACCCTGGTGTGATAAAGAGTTGACTATTTCGATTGAGAGGATCTGGCCAGGAGAGGGCGGTGGGTGGAGGACAGGGTGGGGGCTCTTTCCAAGAGGAGTAGAGCTCAACTCTTTAAACTAGAATACAGACTCTCACATTTCCAGAGCTCTGCCTTTAATCTGGTGAGCCTCTCACCCTTGCCAAAAACCTGTCTCTATTAAGCATGTTTTCAGTTGGGAAATAGAAGTGCATTGGTTCTGGCAGAAAAGCAGGGGAGCAAATCTTTATTAGAGCCCTGGAGCTCACACCAATATCTGGGACTGTCAGTATTGACACTGCCAACACAAGGCGACATTCGCTCTGCCTTTAGATTTGATTTCAGAATCAGAGACTACCCAGAAAATTTTTTTCTCGGTAACTTTCCAGGTTGAAAAAAATGAACATACTCAAAAATTATCTGTTTTTTCACTTTCGACTGAAAAAAGACATATGTGTGTATGCGATTCTCCTACATTTATATTACTCATAACTTTTCCAAGACTCTTCCTGCCTCTGAGCCCCCATCCTCTACTCATGGGGGGGTAGAGATGGACAACACTGTCACCTACACATCTTTTGCACGGTACAAAACCACACTGCACTGACATAGCTTCCTTTAGCTGAGGTTACCATCCCTTCCTTCTCTGGATTTATTTCTAATTAGAATTCAAGGCCAAGTTGTAGATTTGGGTGTGTATTTCCTGCTAGTATATTATCCTCTAGCCCACCTTATTCTCTGTTAAATGCCAAGAAGATGGGGCATCCTAGAAAGACCATGAGCAGCAAAGTCAGAGGCAGTAGGCTATTACCTCAGCTACACCCTGATTTTATGTGTCTGTGGCTTTCCTTCTTTGAAAAAGAGAATAATGAAAACTTCTCCACAGACTTACTTGACTAGCTAAATCAGACAATACATGGGAAGATCCTAGCTTGAGGCTCTTCTCCTTTTCTCTGGTTTCCTTCCAGGAACTCACCTTCTCAGAAGGTGATCACCACGGCTCAAGGCTGAGTGACACACACAGGAAGCCATAGGAGCACATGTAGTGGGGGGAGGGGTCCTCCCTAGTCCTGGTGGCTTCAGGTCACATCACTAGAAGACGTGCCACCCAAATCTACAGCTTGGTCTTGAATTCTAATTAGAAATAAATCCAGAGAAGGAAGGGATGGTAACCTCAGGTAAAGGAAAGGGAATGATTTGACAAAGCTCTGTAAGCTTTGTGATGGAAGAGGGTATGACCAGGTATAAAGATGTCCTTGGTAACTATAGCTGGAATAGAAAGAATGCTCCAAATACCGAATCTGTTAGGAAATAAATTGGCTGATCTAAAAAGCATCTTTTGCTTTGCTTATACCCTCCATTCCATCACTCTGAATCTCTCTCCAACCAATGCCAAGATGCAAAGGGAGAAATATATTCTGTCTTGGATTCCCGCCAGTATTTCTGTCCATCCAGGGACTCCGCACAGTGGAGAGCCACAGCTGGGCTGTGAGGTAGTGTTCCAGAGATGTAGGAGTTGCCTGAAGCTATTGCTTACTCATTTTCCCAAGAGGTATACCTCATCTCAGTACCCCACAGACCAGAAGTAGATTCTGACTCAGCCCAATGCCTCTGCATGGCCTACCCACCGTCATTTGTAGGCGTCTGTAGCTGCAGAGGCAACCCTCCCCCTTGGGGCTCACAACCCAGGTCTGAGAGTAAACTCAGGTGGAAGAGCACTAGTCATGACACTCTGCAATACACAAAAGGCCTGGGTCAGCAGGCAGGTGCCCGCTTCCAGAACTACACCTTCACACCTCTGGACCAGGCACGCTGGCTTGTTAAGGGGGAATAAGCCAGATTCAGGGTGTGTTGAGAATTTTTATTTTTTAAATGACTGAAAATGGAGAAAAGTATCTAGAGTGAGTTTCATATATGACTGATAAGGTGTACATGCAGTAAAATCTATAGGTGGGAGAAGGGGAGAAGGGAGAAGGAGCCTTAGCGGGGTCTCTTTCAGCAGCTCTCTCAGAAGCAAGTCAAGCTGCCTTCCATTTTCTGTGGTTCACAACAACAATGCCTTTCTCTTGCAAGGATTCCTTACTTTCCCCAAAGCTATTGATTCCCTAATACCTGTACACTACCAACACAATATTTATGAGTGAGGGGGAATACAGATTAAAGTGCACATCAAAGAACAACAGACTGAGGAAAAAATCATCTTATATTTTATTGTTTCTTTGGTTTAATGTGAAAAAGATAAATGGAATTGTTTGCTCTACTTGTGTTAAAGACCAATACATGTTTTTTTGGTTTTTTCCATGTATTTTTATTGTAATTAATAGAAGGGTTACATTATATTCACCAGATAGAAGATGCATTACTTCACAAACATTGATACCCTTTCTCATATCTTGGTCCCTATTTCCCTCCCCCCCACCCGCCACCCCTCATCTTGTTTTCCCCCTTCCCTATCCTATTTCAAATAACCAAGTATGCATATATACAATATATCAGATAACTGTAACAATATGGGATAACCAAGGGACAGCAAAAGAGATGAGAGATAACAGGACAACAATCACTCATTATATGGTTTTTATTTCTATATCCTCAAGATCCTTTCATTATACTATATGGCCTTATTTATCTAGGTTTTGTTCTATTGTAAATCTCTGCTAGGAGAGCCCAAGGTTTCTACTGATTATGACAAATGAGGGGAACCATTGAGCCTATGTTCCTTTGAGTCTGGCTTACTTCACTTAATATGATTTTTTCTAAGTCTTTCCATTTCCTAACAAATGGGGTGATGTCATTCTTTCTGACAGCAGCATAGAATTCCATTATGTACAAATACCACAACTTGTTGATCCACTCATCCACTGAGGGACATCTGGGTTGGTTCCATATCTTTGCTATGGTAAATAGTGCTGCAATGAACATTGTTGTGCTAGTGGGTTTAGTATGTCCTTGTTTCTGGATAGTTGGGTAAATGTCAAATAGTGGAATTGCTGGGTCATAGGGGAGTTCTATGTTTAGCCTTTTGAGGCACTGCCATACTGCTTTCCATAGTTGAACAAGTTTGCACTCCCACCAACAGTGTAGTAGTGATCCCTCCTGGCCACATCCCCTCCAGCATCTGTTGTTATTAGATTTCTTGATCCTGGCCATTCTAACTGGAATGAGGTGGAATCTTAGCGTTGTTTTGATTTGCATTTCTTTTATGACCAGGGATGTCGAGCATTTCTTCATGTGTCCATAGGCCATTAAAGACCAATAATTGTATGCTCACCAAATACTGATGCCTCTAAGGACCAACTTCAAGCGACACTTCCCTCCTCAGTTCCTTCTGAGGAACACGTCCTTATCCTGATCCTTAGGAAAAATTAGACGGCAAGAGAGGAAAGGATTTTGTCACTACTCTTGTTATTATCTAACACCGAGACTCCAACATACACATGACATGAGAAAGACAAGATCAAATCCTGCCACTATTCACAGGGTATACAGGTGCACACCTAAATGTCACACACGTACATGCGCACGCAGATACTCCCATGGGCATGAACATACTAGAGCCCCCTCCGGACCACCCACTGATATCTGAGAAATGTCTAGAACATTTTCTATACAATGTTGGAGAAAAAATATTTTAGGTCTTGCTGGCCAGATAATTGCTGATACAACTACTTACCAACAGAGGAAAGCAGGTATGGACAAGACACAGAGTAAGTGCCAGTGGTTCCGTTCTAATAAAGCTTTATTTACAGAACAGGAGAGAAGTTGCATTCTAGCCCAAAAGTGGTTTGCCAAATGGCTAGTGTAAAACACTGAAACTGAAGACTCAAGAGGGCTAAAAGACAGGTGAAAGGCACTCTTGACTAAAGGGCAAATTTCTTTTCAGTGGCCTTTGCTAATGTATTTTAACAAATATTCCTGTTTTGAGATGCAGCCTCTGAGAAATAATTGCTACAATTAGATTACGTGAAGTCCCATTTATCAACAAACATGCTTATGGAAACAGCCAGTTTCTCCGCCACTTTCCAGCTTCTATGTCAGAAAAGAGTCAGAAGAAGGAAGTGGCAGCAACCTGTCAAGAAAGTATACTGAAATGGTGAGAGGGGGATGCCCACTCATGTAAAGCAACCTGAATCACACACAGGGAGCAAGTGATTTATTAAAGACTACAAGATAAATACCAATACAGTCTTCAAATAAAGAAGCCTGTGACATCCACACAGGAGGCGATCAGATGATTAATAGGGAAGCAGACAAGTTGCAAATACAGAATACCCTCTCTACCTGTGGGAGGCTCAGGGAAAGAACTTCATGTCTGCAAGCAGCCTTCCAAAGTAGGGTGATAAAATACATTTCTAATAACAAAAACCCTTTCGTGCCCTATTCCCCTCGGTTTTTAGATGTAACTCACAAGTTCTTCAGAGCGTCCAGACACGAGCTTGTACAGTCTATTCTCAATAGGCAGCTATAAGACAGAGAGAGTGTGTGTCTCTCCTTGTTGAATCTTAATGACCAGATGAATCTTAGTTCAGCCTGAAGCTGGGAGGTTTGGCCATGCATATCCCGTATCTTCTGCTTTTCCCTTCCTCCCCGGATAAGCCAGGCCTGTCAAGGATCGGTGCCTACATTTAACTCAATGTTCTGCTCAGTTTCCCTCTCCAACCCTGCCCTTTCCTACAGCTTCGGCAGATGTCTGAAAGGTCTTCTGAGAATTTTAGCCACTGTGAAGAGGAGACACTCCAATTAAACTTTCTTCTTCTGAGTCTGCCCTCTTTATACATACAACCACATATATTTCTACACTGATATCTACAGAAACACACTTTTATTTACCTGACTCAGTGGTTGAATCCTGGAGATAAAGGGGTCAATAAGATGATATTAGTGCTTTTTAGAAGCTTGTGGCCTATTGAGTAAGGTAGAAATATACACCAAATGATATACTGCAACCAAGGTTATTGGGTATATAGGAGTACTAAACATCAGCAGACATGTGTAAAAAGATATAATAATGCCAGGTATGATGGCTCACACATGTAATCCTAGCTATTCAGGAGGCTGAGATCTGATGATCAAGGTTCAAAGCCAGCCTGGGCACTAAAGAACTCGAGCCTCTTATCTCCAATTAACCATTAAAAAACTAGAAGTGGTGCTATGGGCTCAAGGGGTTATGGCAGTAGCCTTTAGCTCAAGAGCTCAGGGACAGCACCCAGGACAGAGTCCTGAACAGGGTCCAAGTCCCACAACCAACAGAAACAAAAACAAACAAAACAACAACAAAAAATTACCACTCTCCCATTCCAAAAATGAGCTTGGGCTGTCAGGAAGAATCAGATCTTTTGCTTATGTTTTCACACAAAAAATCCAGTAGTATCATTTCTACTGTCACAGAATTTAATTCTGTGATGTTCACTGTGTGGGCTAGGCCTGTGGTGAAGAGAGTAGAGCACCCCCAGGTGGTCATGATTCAAGGAGATTTTCCCTTATAAAATTATGACAGCACAGGGCCCCCAGGACCCAGAAAAGAGAACAGGTACTATGGAGAGTTAGGGAAAATCTAGCAGAGTGGCATTGGAAAGGAACCTTGGAAAGCAAGTGAAGCTTCCCCGAGAAAAAGCTAGCAACTGGGGACAAGGAAGAGAAGGGTGGGTATGAATGAAGGAGGATAATGAGTCAGACATACATGCAGACACACACACACACACACACACACACACACACACACACACACCCCTTAAGACTGAGAAAGACTTTCCTTTGTAGGGTCAGATAGACATCATAGTGCTGGCACTGATGGATTTACTGTATATTTCTATTCACTTGAGATCCAATTCAAGAGTGCCACTCATCCCTCCTTCTTGTCCCTTCCTCTCCCATCCCTTTCACAAGTTCCTTCCTTCTCAAGATGACTTGGCAAGACTCACTCATATAACAAAGTGTCCTACCAAGTGTGCCAGACACTGCCTCATGTACATTATCAAAGTACATCTGACAACTTAACATGTACACTTTGTCCTTGCACCCATTGTATAAATGAATTGGGATCAGAATAATGAAATGTCCCAGCATATAAAGAAATAGATTCCAGCATCCAGGGGGATGCTGATATCACACACTAACTACCTTGCCATCTGCTAAAGGAATTACAGGAAACACTTGTGCAAAAATGCCTGAGGAGAAGAGATAGCGTGACAGAGAAATGAGAGGCTCAGTACGGGGGCTGCAAATGAAGACTCTGGTCTATTGATAGCAAGCAAAGATGACACACGGCATGAGAAATGAGAAGCTACAGACAGTTACTCAGATCTCTGGACCAGCTAAATTGTAAGAAAACTGCCTCAGAGAGGCAAGGATGCTTACCAACAGAACTTCCTCAGGAACAAATCGGAGGATTTTCCCCAGTGCGCCTGTTCTCCAAGAATTCACTCAAATTTTGTGGGGAGTAGTTTTGTATTCACGTTACTGAGAGGAACTATTGGGGTTTCACCTATCAAAACGTAGCTGATGAGTGAGGTTTTTATAGGGAAGAAAGAAGTGAAAGTCAGCTGGAACCATGTATGGACCCTTTGACTTCTGTGTGCCTAGGTCACATATCCAAAATCAGATCAAAGCTGTTAGCAAGCAGTATCTTAGCCACCACCCAAAGGTAAAAAGTCACTTTCCCTGAACCAACTCTGAACTTGTTTTCTGTGCCTGCCAGGGATAT
The DNA here is from genome assembly GCF_031878675.1 of Megascapheus bottae. Classification (NCBI taxonomy): domain Eukaryota; kingdom Metazoa; phylum Chordata; class Mammalia; order Rodentia; family Geomyidae; genus Megascapheus; species Megascapheus bottae. The sequence goes on along the minus strand of NC_143532.1, from coordinate 4,596,125 downwards.
TACATTTCACCAGAGAAGCTGGTGGTGTCCTGCTCACATCTCACAGATGGAGCACCATGACCTGCTAGGCAGGAAATCCAGAATGAGAGAGAAGTGGGATCCAGGACCATGGCAAAGGAAACATCGCCATCTTGTGGCTGCAAGAGAGAGGAGCTGCTGTTCCTGTCCATTTTCTCAGGCAGGCACAAATTTAACCAGAAGACATTGAGAACATTTGGAAAGTGAAGGTCTGTCACACTGTTTACTGATAGCATGGGAGGCAAAAACTCAGTCCTGTCCTAGTCTGTCTGGCCTACGACTACGGGAGAGAAAAATGGTGGTATGGCGAAGGTTGTCCTACTCAACCCAACATAGAAGGTCCTTTCAGTATCCAATGGATCATGACAGATGCTACATGATCATGTGGAGAGATGGGGAAACACTCTGATAAGATTGGTGATAAAAATAAAAACCATTTAAGATCTGCAAATGTTAATGAATAATTAATAATTTATTAAATAACAACATAATTAAGCAATCCTTAAAGATTCACTCTACAGCTACCTCTTAAGATGTAACTCTGCTCCATAGATAAACAAGCTGAGTCCCTCAGAGATGATGAAGCATGAGCCTGGTCCTGGAATAGAGAGACTTAGAGCCAGAAGCACAACACAGGCCTGCCTCACACAGTCTCACATCTGAACATCTCCACTCTTTCACACATGATTGTCTATGTACCTCAGACACGAAAGCATGTTTATTCAAATGCAGAAAATTTGACTCTATCCCTAACGGGACTGAGCCAGAATCCCTGAGTTGGTATAAAGACAAGTTGGCTATTTCTCTGAACCATGGGGATACTGTTAGCTATTACTGAATTGTGTCCTTCAAATTCATATCACAAAGCTCTAACCCCTAGTGTGATGGTATTTGGAGATGACACCTTTGGAAATTAATTGGTTTTAGATAAGGTCATAGGGATGAGGCCTTATACTGGAACTAGAACCCTAATAAGAAGAGGAAGAGAACGGAGTACTTTCTCTCATTCCTTCAATCACCATTCAGTCAGTCTACAAGCCTTCCACTGCAAAATCTGTTACATAACCAGCTCAGTGTGTGCAAGGGCTGCATAACAGTTCCAAGTGTGGGCTATTGATTCTATAACATTCCCTCCCACTCCATGATGGGAAAATGGTGGAAACAGAGCTCGAAGCACAGAGCGCTCTGTGGAAAGCAGAGCAGAAGGAAATGCTAAGAGCTAAGAAAGTTGTAAAGGACATTGTGAAGAATAAGGCTGAGCTTTCTAGTAGAAGGAAATGGGTGTAGGTCATGACAACTTATGAAAAAGCAAAGCTAGAGAAGGAGCAGGTTTGATGTGGTCATGCATTAGGGGAGTTAAGTGAGGGATCTTTCGGTGTATCCAGAGGCATCAAAAGAGGAAGCAGGGCTCGAGATGCAGCCGCAGGATTTGGCAGCCTTCAATGGTAACCCAAGGCTGTGGAGTGTAAGAGCTCCTCTAGGGACTGAAGAGAGGTAAGACGCCCTGGGACTGAGCCTGAAAGGCAGGTGACCAACCAACAGATGCTGACATTAGTAAGGGAATGCATAATGCAAAGCAAGGCATTGGCATAATCTTAAAGAGTATTCCTTGAGAAAATTATTAATTACAATGGAGAAAATAATCGGTTTTAAGTGGAGAACCATGGTTAATGCCACCTTCACAAAGAGGTCAAAGTTAATCTCACAGCAGTGAGCCTCACAACGAGCCCACTGTGCGCCTCCTGACAGGGCACATTGAGAAGGACACAGAATCTTTTCTGTAACATTCCTGCCAGGAATGCATGGCCTCCATGTAACTGCCAACAAGTGCCAAAGAACCCAAACAGGAGGGCTCATAACTCTTCAAATCTGTCCAAGTCATGCGAGACAAAGAGATGACGAAATTGTTGTACACTGGAAATGAAGGAGGCCTGATAACTAAATGCAAGGTAGGATCGTGGGACTAGATACTGGACCAGAAAAGGACTATGAATCGACTGACTGGAAAATTTTGAGCAATGTCTGCAGCAGTGTAAATATCTGGTTTTGAAAATTATACTATAGTGATGTGAGATTTTAACATGCCTGAAAGATGAATGCAGAGTATACATGAATTCTTTACAAGCGTTTCTCAATTTTTGTAAATAAAATAAAAATGTAGGTAGAAGAGGAAGATCCAGCAAACAAACAAACAAAAATAATGGTCAGAGAAGAATACAGAATGCAAAGAGGAATCCAAGCAAAGAGGCACATCCGTTTGTTTGGTTTTGTTTTTTTTTAATGGTCTAGTGCAGTAGCTTACACCTATAATACTAGCTTCTTAGGAAGCTAGAATAAGAGGATGTTTCAAGGCCAATCCAGGCACAAAGTGTGTAAAATTCTATTTCAATCTAGCTACAGAAGAAGCATAAACATGAGGTTCAAGCTTCAGGCTAGCCCAGGTAAAAAAGACTATCGTCAAAAATTAAACAAGAGCCAAAAGGGCTAGGGCATAGCTCAAGTAGTAAACACATATGTGAGACCCTCAGTTCAAACTCTAGTGGAGCCAAAAAAAAACCCACGAAAATTAAATTAGCCTAGTAGATTTTATCTTTCTTTGGGTCAATGTTTCATTCTAGTTTAGTATAAAATTAGAAAAGTATGTAAATAATAAATTAAAAGCTTGGTCTGCTTTCGCAACATGAACATCCATGTAGGGACGGCCCCAATTTGAGATAGCCACCTTTGATAGTGCTAATGAGTCACCTCTATGTCATCTCCCAGTTAACATTCTCCTTCCCTGCAAAAGAACTATTATTCTGAGCTCCATCGTCATATGTTAGTTTTTCCTCTCTTGGGAAATTCATATGACTGGAATGTCACATTGGATCTTCTTCTTTCACTAATACTAATTATGAAATGCCTCCTTGTTGCTTTGTAGAGTGGAAGCTCATTTTTCATTCTTGTATTATATTCCAATACACAGATATTCTAGGATTAATTTATCCATCCTATTGTAGATGCATTTGGGTTGTTTCCACCATGAGGTTGGTTATTACAAAGTGTTGCTGGGAATATTTTTGCATGTCTTCTAGCACATTCATTGATATTTATGTGCTAGGTATATATATGGAGAAGTGAAATTTCAATTGAATTTTACACTGTGGGCTATCATGTTCCTGGGAGGTGTTGGCAAGTACAGGAAATGCCCGTGTTCCCTTAATTACAGCTGTAAATGCCCTTTTGTACTGCACCCCCAAAGCTCATGTTTATGCATAAAGGAACTTCATTCCATGAAAAACAATCACTTTCTAGAGAAAGAAAAATATCTGGGAATCAAAAATCCCTGTGTTCCAATCCCAAATGTGCCAGGCTGTTGCCCCATGACCCTGAGCCACTTTCTTTCCTGCATTTTATTTTTTTTTTCAGTTTAAAACACTAAAATAACATCTCTAATTCCAAATGGAATAACACATTTGGAACGTTGCCTGACTCATGTAAGAAATGTGATAAATGTTCCTGAGAATAATATCTTCCTGGAAAATCTATATCAATCAAGCCGTTCCCTACTTTCCATCAAGATACTCATGCAAAAAAAAAAAAAGAGGAAACTTTTGAATCCTGAAAAAATAAATCAACCATGTGCTAGTACCTCTGATAAATTTCTAATCCCTACCATGCTAAATGAATATATATATAATTAACAAAGTGTCCCATGGTGTTGAAAATCATTTAAAGCTTCTCTCCTGAGTGTAGGCAAACATTTTTTTTCTCTTTCTTTGGACCCCATTGTCCAAAAACATAAAAATCTATACCAAAAATGCAAATATTGCTCTGTTGTACACATGTGGTTTTTGAGAGGCATCAAAAAGGCCGTGCCTGCCCAAGCTCACCCCTTCCTCTCTGTAGCCAATGGAGACTGGAAGAGGCAGAGAGGACATCTCAGAAGACAGGTGCTCCGAGGGCTGCAGGGGACAGACATGTGACTCCCAGGCACGTAACCACCACAGAACAAAGTGTGCAGCTCTCTCTGGAAGCTGCAGCTTTTACATCTGCACTTCCTCTGCCAGCTCAGAAAGCTGAACTAGAGCTAGAAGACGACAGACAAGAAAACACATAAGGATCCTACCCAAGAATTATGGTTTCCTACAAAAGTAGCTAAATGGAAAAATAAATGATATCATCTATGTCACAGAATCTGTATCACACAGAGAAAATTCCTTCCTCTCAGTTAATACCCCTGAAGTCTTCAATCATACTGATCTTAGCAAATGTTCCAACAACAAAAATTATGATATGGTGCTAAAAATACAAGCAGGTACAGAGGGAAGGAAACAAAATTAAATATCACACTTTGTGTCTGTAGTACAAAATATAAGCAAACAAGAAATATCTATAGTTTTGAGGAGAAATTTGCTTTGTGGTGCAATTATTTTGTTAGGTAAACAAAAATAAATTCCCCAAAACAATCATAGCCATGCGCTCTTCTCTAAACCAACACAAGCATTAATCAAAATTAGGTCAGACTCATCTCTGGCCATACAAGAAATGTAAATCAAAATAACTTTGAGATTCCACCTCACTCCAGTTAGAATGGCCATTATTAAGAAATCTAATAACAACAGATACTGGTGGAGATGCAGCCAGAAAGGAGGATTATAAACTCATTCAACCATTCTGGAAACCAGTATGGCGATTCCTCAGAAGACTAAACATAGAGCTCTACTATGACCCAGCAATCCCACTCCTTGACATTTACCCAAATGTTCAGAAACAAGGGCATACTAAACTTACTAGCACAATGATGTTCATTGCAGCATTATTTACCACAGCTAAGATATGGAATCAATCCAGATGCCCCTCAGTAAATGATTGGATCACAAAGATGTGGTATTTATACACAATGGAATTCTTGGCTGCCATCGGAAAGAATGACATTGCCCCATTCATAAGGAAATGGAAAGACTTGGAAAAAATCATACTAAGTAAAGCCAGATCTAAAGGAACATAGGCTCCATGATTTCCCTCATTTGTAATAATTAATGCGCATTTAGGATTCTCCAAACAGAGGATCACAATAGCTCAAAATCTGTGTACATCAAGTCATACAGGATGAGTCTAAACAAAATGAACTCTAGGTTAATGAAATAAGAGGTTTATCTTTGTGATTGCTGCTCTTAAGGTATTATATAAATATTTCTTTTCTTTTCTCTTTTTTCCAATTATGGTTAATCTCATGAGTTTACTGTAGCTGAATTTGTATACTGTTACACACTTATTTATTTATTTATTTGAAATAGGAAAGGGAAGGGAGAAAACAAGATGACTGGAAGGATAAGGGGGGAGTGGCAGGGGGACAAAAACATGAGAAGGGGTATCAAGGTTCGAGAAGTAATGTACCCACTACCTGATAAATGTAACTGTAACCCCTCTACACATTATCCTGACAATAAAATATAATAAAATAAAAATTAGGTCAGACTATATGACAAAGTGAGAATTAGATCAAAATACAGTACCTAAATACTAAGGAATTGTACTGAATACTAAAGTAATGGCAGGCATTCCTTTAGCTTTGACAAGATGTATTAGCTCCCAACTGCTACTATAACAAATTACTATAAACATTTGATAGTCCACATGAACGACATGTTCATTTTCCTAACATTCTTCACTGAGAAATCTGAACTACATCTGACTAGACTAAAGTAAAATTATCAGGAGGACCACTTTCCTTCTGGATACTCTACAGGAGAACTGCTGCTTTGGGCTTCTAAATGTCACCTGTGATCCTTGGCTTGTGGCTTCTTCTGCCATCTATAAAGCCTGCAACATTGAGCCAGAACCTCACACTGAATTTTATCTGGTTCTATCTTCCCATTCCTTCTTTCATTTAGAATCTCCCTTGTTATGTCAGGCAGATAATCCAAAATAATTTATCTCATATTTATATCTGAAACAAGATCAACGGATTAAGCACTCTTATTCCATCAGGAACATGTATTTCTCTTTGATATATACCCTAACTTATTAATGAGATCTGAAGATAAAGACAAGAACATTTGGGAGAGGACCACTATTCTGTCCACTCATGAGGTATCACTAATACCTCATGTAATCCTCATTTACACTTTATGAGATAGAAATATAATTAATACATTTTATAGATGTGGAAGTTGATTGAGGCTTAAAGAAGAATGCCTTAAAATTCTTTCCAGTTCATGTAAAATTAAGTTTCAAATTTATGGAGACCCGTCTACATACTTCTTAGCTGGATTTGTGACCACTGGATGAGTTCTTGGCACTTTCAAAGCCTCCATTTTACCAGCTTTAAAATGAGAGCAACAGATCAATGTCAAAGACCCTTCTAATCTTAAGAAGTATGATCACTAAGTGACAAATGTGCCAATGGGCATGGTAAAGGTTAATGGTCACTGGTGATAGCAACATATAGCTACATCTAGGGCTCTATATACCCCCAAATGATTCCCTTGCCTACCATTTAGAATCCAAAGTTTCTTCTAGGTTCTATCTGTAGGGTAAAACTATGGTCTCTGGAGCAAGACTAGCCCTTGGACAGCTTCCAGCCCTCAACCCAACTCTGCCAAGTCTCAGAGTGCCCCAAAAGTCTGGGCTTCCACAAAAGGGACTGCAAGGGCTGTTTCCCTAGCAACCCAGAAGATAGGAAAAAATAATAATACAGGCAATAAAAGGAATTTTATACAAAAATGTATTGTGAGGCTCCAATGTAAGGTCCCTTTAGCAGGAGGCACAATTTTCTTAAATAATCATTCCCATAATTGGCTACTTGTGGGAACAACTAATTGTGCATGTAATCATTTGCCTGTACAACTCAGCATCAACCAGTAATTAAAGGCAGAGCCGTCTCTGCTAAATTTGGCTCCAGAAATAATAGTAATATTTCCAAGAGCCCAATGTCTCCCTGCCAAGGAACTCTAAGCTCCATTTAAATGAGTATTGTTATCTTAAAAAACATCCTGAATAAGGGAGACCTGAATTCTTTCCCAAAGAAAGCACATACTCAGAAATGAACCTTTACAGAATATTTTTCTGGTTGCATTTACTCCACCAGCAAATTATGAGTATATCTGGAGCACTCAGAGTGAGTCCCTTCCTAAAAGTAGGGTCTTGTTTTTCTACAAAGCCTTTACCTTGATATGGGATGAGCAGAAAATGTCACTCATCTTTACAAAAGGCCAGATTTGGTTCATTTCCACCAGGTCATAGAGAGGGTCTAATTGAGCAACTCCGATCTCTCTGGTCTTCACCTGTAGCATGGTTTCCCAGTTTAGGAATTTTTTTTACCATCTTGCATCTGGATACCTGGAACAGTCTCTTGGCTGGTCCTCCTGGTTCAAAGCTTATGCTTCTTTGATCCAATCTAATCAAGGAAGCAAGCACAAATCTTAAATTCAAAAGCAGATCCTTTATTCCCTGAGTAGTAGGTAATGTCCCCAAAACAGACAGACAGACAGACAGACAGATAGATATCCATTCCTTATCCACATGATACTAAAAAATGAGGTATCATTTGGAAATAATCATCTTTGTAAGTATAATTAATGAGCTCTAGAGGAAATCATCCTAGATGTAGACTAAGCCTTCAATCCAATGACTGTATACCTTAGAGTAGCAAGGAATGGAAGTCATAGCAAACATCCACTAAGGAGACCATGTGATGGCAGAGGCAGCTGCTAAGTAGTCCTGAAAACCCCAGCAGCACTCCTCCATCTCCAATCTCTTCTCTCCCATCCCATTCCACCCTCCACACTCCCCTTCATCTGAAGCAAGCTGGTCTGACTCTGACACTAGGATTGGGGATTGTGTCCTAGGAAAAGATGAAGTGTTTTCCAAGTCTTTCCATTTCCTTACAAATATGGCATTGTCATTCTTTCTGATAACAGTATAGAATTCGTATCTATATCTATATCGCATTTTTTGATCCGTTCGTCTAGTAAAGGGCATCTGAATTGGTTCCATATCATAGCTATTGTAAATAATGCTGCCATGAACATGGTAGTGCTGGTAGCTTTAGTAAGGTCTTGTTTGTGGTCATTTGGGTAAATGCCATGAAAATCATATAAAGTGAAGTAAGCCAAAACCAAAAAAACCAGACTCCATGGTTTCCCTCTTTGTAATAAATTAGTGTATGTCTATGATTTTCCTAGCAGAGGACCACAATAGCTCAATAGCTATGTAAATATGTGATTGTTGTTTTTAATGTACTATGTGAAATTATTTCTTTTTTCTTTCATTTTCCCCCTATGGTTTATCCCCTGTTGTTACTGAATTTGTTTTTTGTACCTGATGTATTCTATATACATTTATTTGAATTAGGGAAGGGAAGGGAAACAACAACATGGTGAGACAAAGGACAAAGGGAGAACCAGTACAACAGTTTACTGGAAATGAACTTTACAAAGTGGGAGGTTGGGAAAGTGGGAGAAAACATGGGATGTTGACAAGAAACATACTCACTACCTTACATGTGTAACTGCAACTCCTCTGTATATCATCACCCTGACAATAAAATTAAATTTAGAAAAAAGAAAAATACAATGTTGGGCAAAAGGAAATTCCATGAGATCTTTGTAAGACTCTCCCATTGACTTAATAAGTTTAATTTAATTCTTAAGAAATGATCCAACAATACATATATATGGGTCATTTATGACTTCATGGGTCCTACAATCTTTGTTGAAAATATTCAACTCTTTCCTCAAAATGTGAAATAGTAATCATGCAGTAACAAGTAGACATGCCTGTGTTCCAGTGAAAATTTATTTACAAGAATAGTCAGGGGGCTAGACTTGGCAAGTAGGACAGTGACTTCTGAATCACATTTTAGAAGAAAACATTGAAATACTTGATCATCAAGTGTTGGTGTTGGTTTCTAAGTCAAGCTATCAACCCGGTAAATGATCAGGTTGTTTAGGACAAAGCCACAAATCACCACTGCAACTGTGATTTGAGTTAACAGCATTCAGAGCAAAGTTTTTGAACAAAAAACAAACTTACAAGAAGGTTTTTAACTCCCATTAAAAGTTCATATTTTAAATGATTTCCCCTTAAATAAATAGATCAGTTTTCGAAGCAGCTAATCCTTAATAAATGAGAATCTTTATACTAAGTTGAACTGAGCATCTGAATTCCTATAGCTATGTCCCCTTGTTCTGGACCTCTTTAAAGATCCATTGATTACTGCCAAGCCTCCATTGGTGGGATTCATTAATTTATGAACTTGTCATTACAATTCATTGATTAAAACGTCCCTTCTTAAAGATTTAATTATACCCTAAGATAAAAGATCCGCTAATTATTGTCCTTTATCTAATTGAAGTTTTGTATTACAAATAAAGTTCAAAGGTTTAAGGCAGTTGCCCTTTCCAACAGTTGGGCAAAGATGAGAATTTAATTAGAGGGAACACCATTCTCCCTGATCTATTCTAATAAGAAAAAGACATCTGGCTGGGCTGGACAGCCAGTCAGAGTGAGAAGACCTGGAAAATCTGTTAGCCTTCTCAGTCACTTACTGGTTTTTAGCAAACAGCTCTTGTCACATGCTGCTGAGATGGTTTAAGTTGTAGGACCCAGCAAAGTTATGTACTGTGCTCAGATCAGGAATTCTGCCAAGTAGACTATATTGTGCATTTAATTTTTTAATTGTATTTTATTGTCAGGGTGATATATAGAGGGGTTACATTAGTCAGGTAGCAGGTACAGTACTTCTTGAACACTGATACCCCTTCCCCTTGCATTTAATTTTTTAATTACCTGATACTCCATATGGCATAGAAATAAGGATAATTTTTATTTTGTCAACAGTAGTCCATGATCCAGGGAGACAAAAATGAACAATAGAAGGTCCCAGCCCTCAAGTCATTCACATTGTTTAGCTTTATATCCAGAAAGTTTTTCTACCACAATTCCATCAAAATGTGTCCTAAAGAGGCAAGTGATATTGAATACCAAAATGAGTTTATCTGTTCCTTTTTTAAACAGGATTCATCTGCAAAGGGATGTCCTCATCCACATTTCCTGAGGAAGGAATGGAACCCAGGCACTCTAAGGGATAGAATACACCTGTGTACTCTATGAGAACCTCTGCGTTCCCAAATCCTAAGAACAGGCTTTGTCTGGGGATATGCAGAAGAGCTAAGGAGCATTTTTTTTCTTTTGCAGGTTGTGAGGCTTGAACTCTGGGCCTAAGCGTTGTCCCTGAGCTCTTCAGCTCAAGACTACTGTCCTACCACTTGAGCCACAGTGCCACTTGTGGTTTTCTGGTGATTAACTGGAGTTAAGAATCTCGTAGACTTTAGTGCCTGGGCTGGCTTTGAACCGAGATCCTCAGATTTTAGCGTCCTGAGTAGCTAGGATTACAGACATGAGCCACCATGCCTGGAGAGCAGTTTTTGAAAGCAAAAACTTTCAAGAAGGTTTTCAACTCCCATTAAAAGTTAATATTTTAAATGATTTCCCCTTAAGTAAATAGTAAATCTTTTGAACTAGCTAATCCTTAATAAATGAGAATGCCACCCGAAGGCTAAAGCAATTCAGGATGAGTAGAAAAGTGTATTGTAGACAGAGCACAGATGAAGGGAAAGTATGTGAACAGCTCTCCTATGAGGAGCAAGGAGCTCATGATCATCAAGCAGAGAATGAGGTAGATGATGAGACAAGGGTGACTCCTTGAAATCTCACGGGATGTAGTACACTCTCTGTTACAATGCAGTTTAGACATCATACGTTTGCAAGAGAATACTGAGTTCTAGTATGTGCTGTAAATGCATTTTCTCCTTCAATATTTATAGGCCCGGTCATAGGCATTCCATTTGGTAGTACCCATTTCACATATGAAAAAACTGAGGCCAAAGAACTATACTGTGTCACGATGCTGGTAGTAGAAGGGCTGAGACAGTAGGCTCAAGTCTATCTGACTCCAGATTTTATACTTAAAGCTGACCATTGTATGGAAAAATAATTATATGGGGAGTTAGTGAGATCATCACCAGTGTTCTGACACAGACAATGCTCAGTCACTGTAATATTCCCAGAGCCTATACTATCAAAGTCTGAGGTGATTAATATTGGTACTTAATAAAACTAGGTCAAATTTTTCCAAAACCATAGTAGTTTCCATCCCTCCCTCCAACTCTGGGGTCATTATTTTTCCCTGCCAAACCTTGGAGCTCATGCTTAAGAGTCTGAGCTCAAGGGAATAAAATACAATGTACTGTTGTGATGAACAATAAATACTAGAAAAAGCATCATGCTGATTGCTAGGCAAATGAGACTGAGCACACTTATACAGTGGAATACTAATCAGCCATCAAAATCAACACTGCAGATTCATGAAAAAGAATCATTAACATGAGATTATGATACAAAATAGAATGCCATTTATATTTGCAATGTATATTTACGTTATATATATACATACATATTCGTGTGTATGTGCATTTGCATGCCCATGCATATGAAGGAAGATGAAGAAAAGAGCCGAAGCCTGGGCACCAGTAGCTCACAGCTGTAACCCTAGCTGCACAAGGGTCTGGGATGGTTATCACAAGTGGATGTGGTACACAGTGTCCCCACATGGCATGGTGACTCCCTGTGGTGTTTTGAGAAACACTGGATCCAAGAATCTCAGTTTTCTGACTATAAAGGTTCCTGAGACCCAATGATGAAAACATAGAGAAGCACAAGAGAAGATCTAACTGCTGGCTTTTCTGTTCACAAGTCAGGCCTTCCCTCAAACCAATATGGCAAAATCTCTGAGATCCCTGCACACTTCTCAGGTAGACATTCCTCAGAGTGGTACAGGAACCCTCCATCCTCCCTGTCAATCCCTAAAGACAAGTCAGGGAGGCAGTAGCTGTAGGACCTTTCAACCTGACCTGGAGGATGTCCTTCTGGAACTTACCTTACCTCAGATATCCCAGCCCCACAATTTCAACAGCCCACAATTTCCAAATGAAAAGAAGACAGGCCTAGGCTACTTCCTATCCCCAAACTATCACATATTGAATCTCTTTTGTTAACCTTCTGAGAAAATAAGAGGTATTTGTTATGAGCTTAAGAACCTTATTAATGACATCAAGCTATTGAGCAGTATTCACTGACTGTCAATTTACATTATGTAATGGGATGTGAAGCTCGATTTCCTTGTGTCACACTTATAATGATTAAATTATCAACAGATGTAAAGTTGTTCTGAGCTATAACAAGGTCCTATAGGGTGTTAATTAACTTGACACTTTTCTAAAAACAAAACAGAAATAAAATTCTGACACTTGCGATAGGAAATATTGCCACTTGGGAATACTTACTGGTCTTCAAGTAGCATACTTAGGATATATTTGGGGATTTTTTTTTCCCTTTTCCCTTTTAGCGACTTTCTGAGAGGAAAAATAATATCCTAATATCCTAAGCATACTGATTCTCTTATTTGGTTCCAAAACCCATAATGCAACAAAACTTATTCTTTAAAAAAAAAAGCACTATCAGTGGTACAGTGATTACTAATACTGATGAAAGGGTCAAGCTTTGCTGCTCAGTGGCAGCAAACAAATGTGTCTATGTCTTCAGTTCTCAGCTGCCATTATTCTTTTGTTAGAGGGAAACCATGTGCCCCATCCACAGGATCAGAAAACAGGTGTTAGCTTTACTTCCTTCCTTTCTCATGTTTTCTTGTGTGGGCTTTATGGTAATGGTGGTATCAAGGTTTGAACTTAGGGCTTCACATTTGCTATGCCACTTGTCCTATATGCTCTGGTTATTTTTGATGCAGGGTCTCACTTTTCTCTTGGGCAAACTTTAACCATGATCTTTCTACTTACGCTTCTCACCATAACTGAGGAGGGCGGGGGTATACCATATATCCAGTATTTTGCTGTTGAGATGGGATCTCATGAACAGTTTTGGCCCAACCTGACTTAGAACTACAGTCCTTCATGTTTTAGCTTCCCACATATTTCTACACTCTTCTAATCTGTTTACAGGGATAAAGGTAAAGGTCACAAAATACTCAGCCATTATTTTACCAATCTGTAATAAAACGTAAGTATTCTGCCTTTTCCTCTCACTCATACATGTGAGTGATCATGCATGTGATCATTCATTGCATTGTAGTTACATGTTTCCAGGTTACTTCTATTACTTAATAACATATATATCAAAATAGTCATAGATGAAATGATCAACATGATGTTATTTTTTTCCAGAATAGCAATAGAAGATAGCAATGAACAAAAACTGCCCATTAATTTATTTGTCTTAGTGAGCTTTCACACGACTGTGACACAATGCCCGATAGAAACAACTTCTGGGAAGAGACGTTTATTTTAGCTCAGTATCTCAGAGATTGCAGTCTATTGGCCCCACTGATTATGGACCAGTAATGAGGCGGAACCTCAGGAGGGTGTGGTATGTGCAACCAAAGGGGACTGCTCACAGTATGGCAGACAGGATGCAGAGATAGGAATGGGAACCAGGTTATAACCTTCAAAACTACATCTCCAGTGACCTACTTCCTCCTCCAACTAAGCCCCACCTTCAAAAAGTTCCAGAAGTTTCCAAAATAGTATGTGGAGACCACACATTCAAAACATGAGCCTATAATGGATTCTTCACATTGAAACCATAATCCTGGTTGGGCCATTGTGGAAGCTGAGCACTGGACACATGAGCCTTCATTATACTATCTATTTTTGTATGTTTGGATTTTTCCATACTGCAAAGTTGAATTATTCATAACCAAAAAAGGAGGGATTCAGATTAGGAATTGATTTGTAGTGTCTTAAATACAGATAAAATGAAATTATTTTAGAATCATTTTGTAGTTAAAGCTGCAAAGCATGTCCTGGAAAAGACTGAGATATATAGATATAGATATTGATTATACAAAGATATATAGATATAGATATAGATATATCTTGGTCCTCAGCTGGTGACCCAACTGGGAAGTGAGAAACACTTGAGGAAGTGGGGCTTAAGTTGGAGGAAGTAGGTTCCTGGGACATAGTATACCTGAAAGGGAATATATTACCCCCAGGCCCTTCCTCTCTCCTTTTTCCCCTCCCCCTTCTTCTCCTTCTCTGTTCTCCCCCTTCACTCCCTCCCTCAACCCATCTCTCTCTGCTTCCTACATGGTCTGCCATGTACTTCCTGCCTTGATGCTCTACCACAAATCCAAAGCTACAGAACCAAGGCACTATGGACTTCCTCTTTTAGGCTGTTTTTGACATGGCAGTAGAACGTTCTCCCACAATGAAGCACCGGCAATGTCTACATGTTAGAAGGCTGCTTTGTCACTCTGACAAGACCTTACCATCATGCAACTTCTAAAAGCATTTCCCAATCTTCACACAAATCTTTACTGTGGAACTTTAATTACTTTGGTGGGAGGAGGATCTCTTCAGTCATTTTAATCTATGTTTTATGTTTCCAGATGCTCTATCCTAGTTCTAGAAGGAAGTGTTTCTCATTATAATAAAATTTACATGCTCATACATTTCACTGAAAAACTTACTCTATTTAGGTGATAATAAACAAGTCAGTCATTAGAGTAATTGTGAAATGGAAGCACAAGAAGTCTACAGAAAAGGAGAGGCAGGGCATTCAGCAGAAAGAGAGCATTCTATTTTCATCTCATAGCTTGAGAAATTTGCATAGCCTGTATGAACCTGTTACTGTATGTAAAATGAGGAGTGATTAGTCCACGAGTAACTGGTTCTATAAGCCCAAACAAAATATTTCATCTCTTAATTTCTTTTTTTATGGTAGTAGGGTTTGAACTTGGACTCTTGCACATGTTAAGAAGCATGCTGCCACTTAAGTCATGCCCTCAGCTCTATTTTGATTTAGTTACTTTTCATATGAGCTCATCTAGTTAATGCTTGATCCTTTCTTGAGCTACAGTCCTCCTTCCTCTGCATCACACCCAGCTTATCTGTTGAAATGGGGTCTTGATAACTTTTTGCTCAAACTGGCCTTGAATCACAATCCTGACCTCTACCTCCTGAGTTTCTGGGAATACAGTCAAGTATCACTAGACTATGCCCTACATCTCTTTAGAGTTGATAATGCTGATAATTGCATCAAACAGTGCTACTGTTCACCAAAGTGTCTGTGTGGCACCTTATAATTCCCCAAATCTCTTATAGTTACAGGGTCATGTGATTAATTCTGACTAACAGCCTGTGAGCAGAAGCAACCAAGTCCTCTGTTGCCCAATACAGATAAGAGTTCCTATCAACTTGAATTCAAAACCCAAAGTTTATCCTCATCTCCTTATCTATTCAATTAGGAATGTGTTCCAACTGATGTGTAACACTACCAAGCTCTAAAATGCGTTAATGACTATTGTAAACGAAAATTGGTGTTCAAGGCTCCATCGGCTCACAGTGCAGCGGCAGGAAGAGTAATTGGATTCATATTGATTAAAGAGAAGCTACAGGCTTCTCTGTTTCATTCATGTTCATCAAGTTTAGGATTTCTCTTCACTATTTGTTTGATTTTCTGATTGACTGTTATTAAGTACTCAGGTTCTATGTATATTTCAACCCAATGAGTTTGAATTGAAAGAACCAGAGGAAATGATGCAGAATTGTTTTAGTATGATCAGATGTCACTGTTATTTACAGATGCAATTCCTCCAGATAAAAACATAACATTTATCCAAATGATGTGAAACTGTCCCAAATCTTAGTCACTACTAAAACACCCAGGTTTGTTTTCCTGGGATTCGTTCCTTTGTGAAGCAGTTTTTCCTAGTGCTTTCCTGGTGTACATCAAATCCCATAAGAAATGCTGAGTTTGACAATCTAGTCATAAAAGGAGAAAATTTCTCAGCGTTGGCACTCAAAACACCAACACATAAATAGAAAACAGAAGTAGAGTAAAATGAAGTCTTGCATATGAAATGGTAAAATCCTCTGCTTGCGTGTTCAGAATGTTCTAAAGACAGTTGTTTACATGAAACAAATGGTCACAGGAAGAAACTACACCAAGGAAAACTTGTCCTCTAAAAGAATCAGATAAAGAGAAAATCAGAGTTGCTCAGGTGAGAATATACAAAGACACCTTGAGAACACACTTCACTTAATGGCACTGGGGCTTCCAAAATGTCCAGATTCTTTCCTGTTGTCCCCCGCCAAAAGGAAAGCTGTCAATTGACCAGTCTTGTCATATGCAGCATTCCCACTCAACCTTCCTACTGCCTTGTTCTTTCATATGAAAGAACAAAAATCACAAGGCATTCAGAAAATGTTTGTAGCTGCTCAGAGAAAGTTCAAGAGAGAAAGCAAGAAGGTAGTAGTAGAGAAAATGAAGATAGTGAGACAGTAATAGTGATAATCAAAATACAATAAATAAAAAATAGTAACAGTGATAACCTTAGACATTATCTTTAAAGACACTGACCAAGTGTTGACTTCTACAAAACAAACATAGGATGTTACATAAAGTAAGTATCTCCAAAACATAAAAAGACAGAGAAAAACTCTAAGAACTTAAAGCAAGTAACATGCAAGAAATAATCTTTAAAAAAATACCCACATACATCTATGCTTAGAATAATATGATGGCAAAGATCTAAAAGAATAACTCTTCTGTGATAGAGAATTAAGTAAGCTAACTTATTTTATGTTACCTATTTCTGAGTTGTTTTATAACTATTAATTTTAATTTAAAATCCTTAATTTTGCTCTTATCAAACCTTTTTTCTTGGTGGTTCTAGGATTTGAACCAGGACCAATAGAGAGGGCAAGAGCTCTAAGAGTTGAGCTCTCAGCCTTTTTAAATTTGATTCTTCTTAAGATAGGTTTCAGGTTTATGTCTAGATCTGGTTAGACTATGATTTTCCTATTTACACTTCCCACATACCTGGGATAACAGGTACACATGACCATGCCAAGTTTTTTATTGGATGATAGGACCTTGCAAAACTTTTACCCAAGTTGTCCTTAAACCATTATCATCCCAATCTGTGTCTCTAACTGAGATTAATTGTAGGAGTCACAGCACCCAGCTCATTGAACACTTTATATAAGGGTCTGTCTCCATATATAACTCCCCCTTGGTAAAGGAGCTATGGGAGCCCAAACTTACATCCTGTTAGTCAAAGTCCCAGAATCCCAAAAGTAGGGAAGTCCCACAGCCTGAGCACTTAGTCTGTGGGACCTGACACTAACTCAAAATAGGGTCCTCAGTGTTTGCTAGAAAACAAAATTGACATGTAGGGGGACAACAATTGCTTCTGACATGCAGTGCCAGAAGTGTTCTGTACTAAGGGGGAGAATACAGAAAACAGCAAACGTGTATTTTCCCACCTCACTCAGGCAATGCTGCTCACAACAAAGTCATGAGAACCACTGCTTAGATTCTGGTGTTTTCTGGAGTCAGTGGTTATGAGCCACCAAGCCAGTCTCATGAAGCTTAAATAACTTCTCTCTCCAACATTCTCTGGGATGGTCATACAGCTCTGCTGATTTCCATATCATACAAATGGTTCCCATAGTCCATAGGACCATGGGAAAACAGGAAGAAAAAAACCTGCCTAGCTCCAACATCAGCAACTGACCGAAGAATGGGAAAGACAGGCTAAGGTTGACTGTGCCCGGTTGGCAGATTTAGACAGAGGAAGCTCCAATCTCTTTCTCTACTTATATGAACAGCAATCCCATCATGAAAGCCTTATCTTCATGGCCTCATCTAGATCTAATTACCCGCCTAGGCCTCTCCATCGTACCATCCCACTAAGGGCTCCGGTTTCAACATGAATTTGGAGAAGACACAAGTAAGTAGCCTATAACATGGACCTTAAACTCCATACATGTCAAAAGACTGAGAATGTGTGAACATGCAGAGAATTCAGATTTGTCCAGAGAAAGAATACAGAAAAGGCATAATTACAATGAGCAAGGGGCAGCTCTGGTTGGAGGTGGCCCAAGGTCCTAGCTTATGGCTGGACCACTAAACCACAAAGCTCCCCTCTCAAGATCAACACCATCACCTGACATTCTAACAGAGATCAAACAGGCTTCCAAAGCCAACCAAAGGGAATGTCAGCTCTTTAGATGCTGAGCTTTTGTTTACTCCTGAATAAATTCAATAAAGCACAGTAACCATTATAATAAATGTAGATGTCACTAATTACAACACTAGATTGTAAGTGCAATGCTAGTGTCTCAAGTGGCCTTTAAAACTGAGTAAAATCACAGCCAATTCAAATTTAATTAAAACTATCAGTTTAATTTAGTTTGCTTTTACAATAAAAACTATAGTAACCCATTAACTGCATTCCGAATCTCCCATTGCTGGGAGCAACCAGCAGCTTGTGGGCCTTCACTTTGGTGAACAGAGCAATGCATTCATCTACCTTGTTATACAGTGAAGTTTCAGTTGTTCAACACCCTATAAACAACCATTTATTTTGGTCTTTGCAGAGATTCTTATAGTCTTCCGATAATTTGCCATGGGATTAGAATAAGCTTTTGTCCAAAGTTTTGTGCTTTTGAAACTTGATCCCCAAGGACCTTCAGAGGACTTGATTATTGAACCTACACTTGAATTGCCAAGAGGGGATACTATGGTCCAGACATGGCTCGCGTGTCCTCCAAAGGTTAAAGTGCTAGAAGCTTAGTTCCCAGGTAGGGATGTTAAAGAGTTGGGATAGGGCCTTGTGGAAGGTTATTTGGTCATGGACACTCCACTCATATGAACAGATTATGCTGGTTTCTCAACATGTTGTAAATAGAAAGCAAGACCATTCCATGTGATTTCTCCTTGTGCATGAGTCCGATTCTTTTTTGTTTCTCTGCTGTTATGATGCAGCAAAAGTGCCTCACCAAATCATTGGTACCATGCTGCTTGAGCACTTCAGCTACCAGAATCATGAGCCAAGTAGGCCTCTTTACTTTAGAAAGTAACCACACTCAAGTGTTCAGCTGTTTCAATTATTAAAAAATGGATTAAGGAGTCACTGGAAACAAATAGAAGAATACTAGAGATCCATCTTGTCAGTTGTGATCAAAATTTAGTCTTACTCCTGCAGAGCTAATGATTCAGACAACATATTTCTATCGCACAGCCTCAGTTTCCCTATCATAGGAAGTATTCAGACAGCTAGAGCAGATCCAGACTTCCAAAATTCTGCTTTTATGATCTTTATCATATCCAGATTTAACTGACAATATCTATAATTCATTCATACTAAATACAATAGGCCTTTAAGGCTGCTTCAGTCTTTTTTTGCCTGTCCTAGGGCCTGAGCACTGTCCTTGGACTTTCTCAAGGCTAGAGCTCTACCACTTGAGCCACAGCACCACTTCTGGCTTTTTCTATGTATGTGTTACTGAGGAATCGAACTGGATTCTTCTCTCATGCTAGGCAAGCACTCTACCATCAGGCCAAACTCCCAATCCCTCTGCTTCAGTTTTATCCTGGACAACAATGCTTAAGGACAAGTGTAGTTTAATGTACCAGCTATACATTTTTCAAACAAGATTGAAGTAAATACATAAAATTAAAATAACTTCAGGGGCCAGGAGTTTGGCCTAGCAGTAGAAAGCTTGCCTAGCATGCACGAAAACCTGGGTTTGATTCCTCAGTACCACATACACAGAAAAAAGCTGGAAGTGGTGCTCCTCTATTGACTGAGAGCACATAGCTTTGGGAGGGAGGCACATGGAATGGTGGAGGAGGAAGGGGACACCCACCTAACCACCCAGATCAGCCAAATCAACCCTGGCAATCAATGGGGTAACAGATATCGCAGCCAGATCACCCTCAAATCCACATCTTGTGTGTTCCTAATCTACTGGGTACAACATTTGAAGAATATCAACTATCCTGACCTCGGAGATACCATCTGTTCTAGGGATCCTTAGGTTTATGAGAAGGAATTTGATCTCTTTACTCAGGTAAGTAAATATACACAGAAAAATGAAATTGCCAGCAGGGCTTGTCTACTTCATAGCAAAGAAGACAGTTTCTGCTAAGAGAAGCACCGATAAGAAATGAAATTCACAAATTTTTATACTTCAGTTTAGGAAAGAAAGGCATTCAATGCAATTAAGCAAGATCATGACAGTCATAGGCCATCCACCCAGAAATTGAGAAGAGAACAATAAATTGTGTTTGGAGGAATAATTAAAGCAAAAAGAGAAAAACAGAACTTGTGCACAGGAGAGAAACACTTGTATTTAAGATCATCTTTTGTAAAAATAAGTTACTTGATCACACCACCAAATTCAGTGACAGCTGAGCACAGAACAGTATGACTCATTAGTAACTATCGGGTAGATAGCACATACAGGACGGACACACTGAACAAAGCAACCTCATGCTCTGGGTGGGATCGAGGGGGGTGGTATGAGATTTCATCCCACTATTCTGTAGGCAATTTAAAACTTATGAATTGTTTATTTCTGTAAATCTGCATTTAATATTTTCAGATCCCAGTATTAGAAACCTTCACAAAGTGAAACTGCAGACTACAAGGACTACTTGTACATTTTAGGAGAAAAAATTATAACAAGGAAAAAATTATGCAAATGAAGGAATCAGTAACTGGAGAGTGCCCTCCATCAGATCAGGTTGGGTCTGCCTCCTATAGACATCTGGAAAGCAATCCAAAGGGCCTTGGGGGTTGTTAAGGAAAGAATTTGAGATTTATCTAAAAGGGCTGAGTTAAGGCTGTTTCAGAGAAGTCCTCTCATGATGACAGTGATTAAGTCAGTGTTGGGATAACCAGGCAGCTACATGTTTATTTCAAGTCTTTTGCTCTGCTCACTTGCATGGCTGAATGTGTGGAAGACTGTACTAGGAAAAGTCAGGGTGGCCTCTATCAGTTGGCTCCAGCCAGAGCACATGCAAATGGACAATGACAAGACCACAAATGAAAATGAAGCACTGCCCCACATGCCCAAAGAGGCAGAACACTATAACACCTTCCCTCATTGTTACATCGAATTCCATGTCAGGACCAAGGAAGAAAACCAAATAGGCACTGCATTCCAATGGCATAGATGCCCTGCTCCTAGCTAGCTAGCCTTCAGCCTCCTTTTACTTTTTCTTTTTTTTTTTTTCATGAAGCTTTCCTACCCACTTGTTTGCCTCCACGTCCTTCCCCCAAGCAATGAATGGTGGAAGATACTTCTGCTGCATGACAATTCCTGAACAGTCACTAAGTGCTTTCATTTCTTCCCTCGGATGATGGGCTCTCACTCTCACCCTGCTCTCATCTGGAATTGACCAGGTTTTGACTGGGGCTCTCTTGATATTCTTCTTCTGGTTTAACTAGGAGACTGACTGCAACCTTTGGGCTATGTCTCAGATTCACACTTAATTCTCTGTTAGCCTTTTGCTCAGAACAAACCATCTAGCACCACACTTGTGCACATGCACACCCTCTACTGAGATGGGCTTGAATCATTTATGTAGTAAGCTGAATTATTTATGTTCTCATTCCAAGTGTGTTAAAGGCTTCCACCAGAGTTTACCCTGGTGTATGCTAAGTCTGCATTGGGGCATTTGTTTCAACTTATGGGACACCACTTGGGAAGAAACCAAATAG
This sequence comes from Megascapheus bottae, assembly GCF_031878675.1. NCBI lineage: Eukaryota > Metazoa > Chordata > Mammalia > Rodentia > Geomyidae > Megascapheus > Megascapheus bottae. Next base: position 4,574,530 of record NC_143532.1, on the reverse strand, counting down.
AGGAAAATCTTTACCAGAAATATTTAACAAAGACATTGTTGCTTGTGTCAGCTGACACCTCAAAAACTGAATGACTTTGGGATTCAACATATAAACCCTCTGATAAGACTAGGACTTCTGGTCAGAGGTCCACATGACCTATGGTCCATCACTTATACCTAAAGTCCACTGGCACACAGCTATACCGAACTATTCAGGTGTTCATTACAGATGTTTACCTTCCCAATAGCAGAGTTGAGCAAATGTGACAAACATGGCCTGGTCTGCAGACTAAAACCCATATAATTATTCTGCAAAAGGCCAGCCCATTGTGGGAAAGACTTGCTGGGTCCTCCTTGGGCTCTTCATGAATGCCAATAGATTCGTATTCCAAATTCTGTCATTTGATACATATTCCTGAAGCATCCTTTAGGTGCTATGTTGGGCATCCAAGGAGCTTCTCCTTGAGAAGCTCTCAGGCAAGCCAGAGGTAGAAAGAGAAGCAACATATACACAATGTGAACCATTTGCTCAGGATGAGACCCAGACCCAAGATGTGAGATCAATGACAAAGCTTTAGACAGGAAATCAATGGACAAATTATATAGCCCTTGTGCTGATTTGTCTCTATCTGCCACCACCAAGACTCATCCTTTACAATTTTCCCACCCTGTTCTATGCAAATGGCATCTCTCAGGATCCTTTGCTGGCTACATCCAGTTGGCCTTGACCCAAGAAAAGTACCCAAAGGAAATTACAGTGTGAAGGAAAGAAAAGTCCAAGAATTACTTCCTTGCTTTGTAATACCTGTAGTGACACCTGGATCTCTCCATGGATAAATCTCCTTCCAGATGTTCCCCCTGCACCTGCTCATTTCTTGCTGTGTTCCCATACTGCTATATATACACCAAGGGTTAAAATATCTTATTAATGCTACTCTGTTAGGGCTCTCACTCACTATCCTCATCCATTTTCACAATCCTGGTACAAGGGCAGATTAAAATACAGTCTGAGTAAAGTCCTCCCACCCAAATCATTTGCCCCTCCATTTGAATCATCTGTTTCTTGCTGGTTCTTGACCGATATAGCTCTTGTCTCCTCTTTCAATTACTCAAGTCAACTGATCTAGCCATGCACTCATGAAATAAAGTCAAGAATATGTCCACCCATGCATGCAGGAAAAAACAAATCAGAGGATGGGAATTTAAAAGTTGATACTTGTATTTATAAAAACGTCTTTTAATCAGTCTTGCTCGGTCCCACTCTGATAGTATACTTTAAGGATAAAAAGCTTTTTCCACGAGCAGTGGGTTTATGTAAGGGCTTCTATCCATATGAGCAGATGAACATCATTACAAGCCTGCTCTTGAGATTGCAGTGTTCCCAAACATTATTGCTAGGCAGTCAAGTTATAATGAGCATGGGGCTTACTGCTCCCCAATAAGTGGCACTGGCCTTTTTTTTTCTTTTCTGAGTCCATCTCTTTATTGTTTTCACTCCTTTGGTAGAGATTGTTTTAACATATCCCCTTTCTGGGCAAATTCTCTCAGCTCATCTTCAAAATTCTGAAATTCCACTTGGGCTCCCACTGGGCTATGTTTGTTTATAAGGTCACAAAAGGTTTCTTTAAGCTAAATCAAGCTGGGTAGCATTTTTGTGGCTGAAGTTTCTATAAGCAATATCTGCAGCCAGACAGAGTGGGTTTTAAATCATTTGTAAGAAACTGAGCTCCATGTCCAGCCTGACCCTAAAGACATTTCTTGCCTTTTATTCTCCCTGTATGTTGAATGACATAATGGATGTGAACGTTCTCGGTGAACCATAAAGACCTTTCTAATGTAGGGGCAATGGTGATGATCTCACAGTTTGGGAACATTCTGTCCTCTTGAGTTTATTTTATTCCTCATTTTTAAAGCATCATCAGATTAAAAAGGAGCAAAGAATTCCTTGCAAAATCTTTTTCCTTTGTGATGAAATAGAATCTAATTAATACCACGATTATTTATTGGATGTCCAGCCCTAGGCCAGAATGTGCAAAATAAAGTGATATGAAAGCACAGCACTCATCCTCTGCCATCACCAACTACTCAGTTCTTAGTCCACACTAAGCCCGTGTAACATTTTCACCTAGCGTATCTCAGTCTCTAAACTATACTAGGTTAACTGCATCATCCACATTTTCCAAATAGCACGTAAAAAGAAAAAACTGGGTCAGTAACAAATATTCCTTCAATGTTAACTGTGTGCTGAAAAGTGACTGAAATGCTTTATAAGAATCTCAGGTAATTTTCAAAATATTCCTAAAAGCATTATATTACCTCTTTTCCCCCACTAACAATTAACATTTTTAGATTACTTATAGTAAGACATGGTCCTAGCACTTTACATGTGTTAATTCATGTTATTCTCTCAAGAATATAAAGGAGATAGCTTATTATCTAGATGCCTAGGCTTGAGGAATATGTCCAAGTTTATATAACAGGAATCCAAGAGCTGACATTCATACTCTGTTCTTTATAAAGCCCATGACCTAAAGCACAACACTAAACTGCCTCAAGAGAATATATTTTATTTCCAGGATAACTGACTCTCAGAGGAAAAACAAATAAAAAGATGTCAAGACACATATTATAGCCAACAGCAAAAAGGGATGGTTGAGAAATCTGAAAGAAGGCATTCTTGGTCTCTTTTTTGATGGTTGGTGGTTCTTGGCTTTCACATACAAATGGAAATTCATCTTAATTACTATAGGATTTGCACTGGTAATAAATATGACACGACAGATTGTTAGTGAAAGAAGTGGTGACTGAACCCTGAAGTTCTCCTTAACTCCCTGATAATACCAATTATTTCCAGGTAAATCTGCTGGGTACTTTAGGAATAGCCTCGTGCCTTCTCAGGAGGTGATCAATTGCCAACTTGAAGATCCCAATGACTCCTATGATCCTCCCCACATTTTATTCACAGGTAGGGCCCTAAATTAATTTTAGTCATTTTTTCCTACACTGTAATCTAGCATTCTAAAAGCAACAGGAGAAAGTATTTCCCATAATCATAATTCCACATTCAATGTTTAATAAGTTAGTTAAATTAATACTTAGTTGTGGTTGTTTTGGATCTTTAGACACATTAAATCTGAAGATCAATCAAAAGAGTAAAAATATAAACAGATTTATTCCATATATAATGGTTCACTATAGGGTCAGGAGCAAAACTAAATATACTTCAGATCCTAGAAGGGTCTAGAATTATCCACTCTACATGCTAGGTCTCTTTATTCTCTTCAAGGTTCTGGTATGTTGTTTGGGGCTAGGACTGAAATTAGACTTAGGAAGTCTGACTTCTTCATTAACCACTAGTTGAGTTATATCACGTATACCACTCCCTCATTCTGTGCCCCACTTTGCAATCTGTGAATGAGGATAAAAATAGTATTCATGACACACAGTTATTTGGAGCATAAAATTAGATAAATGTTGAGTACTACTATTATAACATGTATTTGTTATTTCCCACTTAGCAGTATAAGAATAATGTGCTTTCAAGAGTAGTTGCACTAAACCCTTACAAAATAACTCTGTGAAATGGGAACTATTTTTCTCTTTGCATTACTTATAAGGGTAAGATCATAAGCCACTGCAAAGAGATACCTACAGATACAACTAGAAAAGAGATGATGACAATTTCTTTCAGAGATTCTGACAAGGTAAGGGCTAAGACAGCATGCTCCAAAGTAGAGTTACCTTACTCAGGTAACAATGCCCCCCCCCCAAGGCACAAATAATGGACATTAGCTCCCAGAAGGGCCTCTATTAAGTTCAACAGGCAGGACTAGCACAGGAGTAAAAAAATTAAGACACACCAGAAAAGTCAATGATCAAAATAAAAGTCTTGGGCCAGGAGTATGGCCTAGTGGTAGAATGCTTACCTGGTATGCAGGAAGGCCTAGGTTTAATTCCTTGGAACCACATACACAGAAAAAGCTGAAAGTGGTGCTGTGGCTTTAGTGGTAGAGATTTAACCTTGAGAAAGCCCAAGGACAGTGCACAGGCCATGAGTTCAAGCCCCAGGACTGGCAATAATAATAATAAAAACAATAATAAAGGTCTTGATAACAGTACATTTAGGTAAAAATAAAATATCATCCTTGATCTGCCAAATGTTAATATTAAATAAAAATGTTTTAACCCTATATGGCAAGCTGATTTTGACCGTCAATTAAGAGATTTTGAAAGCTGAAGTGATCTTGCTTTTCACAGATATTCAGTTGTTCAAAAACCTCCCCATACTTACTTTCCCTATATGTGCAGCTCTGTTTGACTCTTCTTTGTTCTCCAGTATTGGACTTGCTTGCCCATAAAGTATATGTAACCTTTAAAAAAAAAAAAAAACAACCAGAACATTCCATCACCTACTGAGAAGACTCTCAGTAAGAAACTGACTTCAGCTTACTGGTTCTGGGCCTCTTCAGCAGGGCCAGAATTAAGGTTCTTCCAAGTACAGTTCCCCCAAATAACACAGAATTCCCAATTAAACTTGAATTTCAGATGATCACAAATAATGCTTGGTATGGGTGTGTCTTGTGCAAAATTCAGACATACTTATCCTAAAAATAAATTCTGTTGCATGCTTGGAATTCAAATTTAACTGAATGTCCAATACTTTCATTTGTAAATCTAACAAACATCCTTTTTAGGTACATTTCCAGAAGGAGATTAGATAATAGGTCCCAAACCAACAAGAGAAAAATGGAAATGCCTGGAGAACCATTTACCCATTTCTTCAATATTTTTCTACTATAGTATATTCTTTAGAATTCATACAGCTGATTCTGCACAGTTAATTGCTCAAGCACTTCAGCATTCAGTGTCTCAGCTATATAAGGTCTTAAGAGTGAAGACTACTACTTGAGCTTTCATCCAAACTACTTCTACCCACTCTGACAGTGGACAAGTCTGCATACCCATTGTACAACTGAAGAATTTCCCTACCTAGTTGATCCTCTCATTACAGTCATTTGCTTTCCTAGATTTCATTGAAAATGAAGCACAGTCATGGGACCTAAACTTGATCAGTCCTTCCTTTACTGGAATTTGAACCCAGAGCTTGTCTTAATGTCTAGGAAGAGTCGCTATGAATTTGTTTGGCAGTTGTGTATGCATCCACATCATTTTCCGGCAACAGCAAGAGATACAGTGATGATGAAAGTAACAGCTACCAGGTTCAATGGAAACAGTACCGCAGGTGATGGCCTCATGCTCTCTGAGGAAGGGGAAGCAGCAGCAGTAGCCATGAGTGGTTCTGGGATGAACTTAACTATGCTCCTGCCTGATGTCATACTCTTTTGTTCTTGCACAGGTGTCCAGCCCCCCCCCTGAAAAATGAAAATCATTTTATTCCCTATTCTCTAGAGATATGTACTATCAAGAACCCTGAGAGACACAACTCCCTCACCTTAAGCAATTCAAAATGTATCATTCAACCAGAAGAGTAGAAAGTAGAAATGCATTCTTAAAGAGACCAGTTTGAAATCCAGGTGGCTATGAGTTGAGGGTGTGCTTACTCAACACTGGAAACAGCAGAATCAGTCCAGTTTCTCATCCTCGTGACTACAGACCTTCCTCCCCGGGAGGGCTGTCCTTAAACTCCCTTCTGCATTCATGTTTTGGCCTGATCACCATAATAGCAAAGGCAAAGTATTTTTCTTACCTCTGCTTTTACACAGATACACTAGACTATGGTCTCAATTTCCTAGTGGCTGCCAGTTGAAGGACACTCTCACCACCTGAAAATCATATGCCTTCCTTGTCAGTGGGCAGACTCTCCTACTGAGAGCCAACCCTGCTCTAAAGCTGACATAGGGACCTATTAGAAGAGTGCTCTTAGGAAATACTTGTGCCTTCAGTGAATATATTAGACAATGAAGAATTGGGAAAATGTACCTAAGTTCTCACCAACATCCAAATCCTTCTATGAAGGCTATAGATAAAAATAAAGCTCAGACTCGTCAGATGATTTCACTTCAAGTATCACTTTATCTTACATGAAGAATCATCAAGAGGCCTGAACATGAGTTATCCAGCTTCAGGGAAGACTGAGCTTAAGTAGAACACAGAGTATCCCCAGCTCCTCTCCTGCTTGGAAGTAAAAGGAGATGGCTCCTGGCATCAGATACTCTGAACTGAGGCTTTTCAAAGTGAAGAGAAAGCTTGAGATGTGCTTCTGTCACTTAGGGATATGTCTTTCCTACAGCAAAAATCAAGTAAAGGGAGAGGAAGCAAGACAGAATGTCAAAGGCACCTGTTATCTCTACCACCTGAAGTCACATGGTGGGTCACTTTTGTTTTTTCTAACAAACTATACAGGAAGTAACACAGGCAGGACAACATTGACTGATAATCCACTGACATACACTTTTAAACACCAGTTGCTGGGTGCCTTGTCACCTAGAAGGATACAAAGAAAGAGACCCCTGAAAAAGTGAGTGACATTTTCTTTTCAGGAACTCAAGACAAACTACACACCAGGGACAAACCACTCTACTGAAATGATGCTTAGAAAAAGGAATGAGCATCAGGGAAAGTTTAATATTAAATTGCATCTGAACTTTCAACTGTGTTCTTGCTAACAGCTGCCTTGGGTAAGGATCCTAGTAAGTGTGTTTAGATTTTTCTTCATGTGCAGACAGAGAGGAGGTGAGGAAATAATTCAGAGATGAAGAACTCCAAATTATGAGAATAAAGCCAACTGTCAATAATCAAAATAATTCTTCTCTGCATAATCAACACCACACTGGCACAGCTGCTGACAAGGAAACAATAAACATGAGTAAAAATAAAAATATCTCTTTTTTCATACTACCTTACAAGGAAAATCTGTACTGGAGCAAAGCTTTGTGAAATAGTTCCTAAAGCATGCAATCAACATTTTCTTGAAATTATAGCTGACATCTTGTATCTAACATTTCATTCTGCAATATTATTTTTTTATACCTTGCAAAGTTGGTTTAACACTCAAACGCAAGTGTTTTTCTTTGGCTACTGCTTGTATACTGCCTGATGCCACACCTTGAACTGAAACATGGAGATATTTATATACTGTGTTTCTATGTCTGTGTTTCTATGATTAGAGTCAGGTAACATTTGGCCAGTATTAGGGTCAGTAAGAAAGCCTCCAAACTCACTATGTTTCCTATATGGTATCAATTGCAGTTAGAGAAGAACAATTATGGAATTCCAAATTAAACATGTCCCATTGTTGAATCTAGATGCATCGTTAGTGTCTAAACTATAGGATATACAGTCAGATAGCTTGGGTTTTGACTATACTCCTTGAAAATATCACTTGGCCTCTGCTAGCCGCAATATACTCATGTGCACAATGGGAATAACAATTCTCCTTCAGACATTTCTTATGGAAACTGAAGAAAATAACTTGTGCAACCAAATAAAATGTGTGGCTCATCATAAGTATTCTAGCTACTCTGAAGTTGAGAGATATTTTGTCTCTCTGAGTCTCCTATGTACAGTAATAATGACCTATATTACCTTTGACTTAGCATTCTCAATGTCTTCCTACTTACCATATAATTCAAGTATTTATTTGGTCATGTAGAGTCAAAAGAGCTATTAATTTCTGGATTCTTCACAGGAAGGAGAGGGGAGTAGTTTGAGAATCATGGGTGGCCTAAAGAAGTGAATATAAATCTCCCAGGTCAAAGGGGGAAGTGAAACCAGATAGTTAATTTATTTCCTCTTTTCTGAATATGTCCCTTCAAGAGAATGGCTTCAGTGTTATAAAGGGTGGAGCTAATTTGGAGACTACTGATGGAAAATTATTCCCCTAGGAAAAGGGCTCTCAACTTTATTGGCCTTGGAGATCACAGTGCTCCCAGATGCAGAATCAGGCAAGAGTGGAGAAAGCTGTGAATGCATAAAATGAATTCAAATGCTATCACTGACAAAAGAATTTCACACATTTTTGACAGGAAAAGGCCACAGAGGAAGTGAAAAATGCCATATCAGGTCAAGATTAAGACCTTTCTGACTCAGTGGTCACCCCAATGGCATCACCTAGAATTGGGAGGAGGATTTGACCTTCCTAATGCCTTGCAAGTCAAAAGTCAGAAAGTTTTCCCAACATCCCTTAGCTAGTATCTAGGCTCATGGTCTTTAAATCCAAGTCCTTGCGTAGACCCTAGCTCTGCCAGGTATTAACTCTAAATGAATAAAAATCTCAGAAACACCCTGAGTTCAAGCCCCCCCCAAAAAGCATTACCTTGTAAATGGTAAATGGTTTATATATAAGTCTTGAAAAGGGACTGATGTTTGCTTTAGGTATACATGGGCAATCGGAAGGTTAGCACTTGTGTTATTGAGAAGGAGAAAAGGAAGGGCTGTCAGACTGAAAAGGAAATAATCACACCAGGTGTGCATATGGCTTTTCGCATGTGCAGAACTGAAGTGGGGAGTGTATATCTGAGTTCTGTGCAAATAAAGTTTAGTATGTTCTGTGAGATGAGCTCAGCTGTGTACAGTCTTCTATGTTCACCTTGTGTTTCTCACACGTGGAAATAATGCATAATCAACACAAATGCTCAAATTGTTCCCTAATATATCAATTGTGCTGGAACAAATTTGCATCTTCAAAAGCACTGCACAGGATTGATTGCACTTCATTATGCTTCCCAGTATAATTTTATTTTTCATCCTTTTTATTTCTTCTTTATATTACATTCACAGCATCATGCTAATGTCTGGAAATTATGTGGAGAGAGAGAGCGCTTATATTGTCTGGGATGTTGATTTCACAACAGGAAAAGTGGCATTACAAAGTATTTTCTATAAAGTGGAAGTTGCATCTGAAAGGACTGAGAAGTTCTGCTCTGATTCACTTGAAAGTTCTTAAAGAAGTATCTTTCTTGTGATTTTTAGTCCTCTGTACTATGTGCGATCTATAGATTTGATAGGTATGCCTCCCACACTGTCAGTCAAATCTCTAACATGATTCCTTCCAGGACAAGACTAAAGAGCTCATGCCACATGGCTAGAAATCACCCTTGGTTAAGCAGCCCCTAGATATTCATTCTGTTACAAAACCATTCATGTTTGTCCATTCTGCCCAAGAAATGCTGCCAGGGCATTCCTAGGGTTAAGCCAGACCACACTGCCTGCCATGCTCATTCTGCCCTTCAGTTTCATGTTCTCAAAAAGGAGAAAAGCTCACACTGTTGAACTTTTCTGGAAATGTTCAGGCCTGCCAATATTTTCCCTAGAAAATGACACTGAATGTAAACCAGTGTCCTGTGGTCTGACCAGGCTGGAAAATGTCAACAGATGTGTTTTTAGCCTCTATGGTTAAGGATTTTGTTCTTATAAATGGACACATTTTCAATAGAGAAGTAAACCTTAAACAGGAATAATTATTCCCATTATAAAATGGCCTGATCCTCAGGTGGGAGAGTAGAATTTCTGGAGGAAGATCTTAGAAATAATATTTAGGACTTCTGCAGAAATTTCTGGTGTGTAGCCTTCTCACTTGGAAGGAAGCATCATCATTTACTCCTCCAAGAAACTAGTGCATGTCCACACTACTGTGCCAAGTACTGCACTAGAGCTACAGCTTCAAAAGCTTAGTTTCAAATTTGTGAGGGATACGCAGACTAATGCTAACTATTTTCACACAGAGGCAATTGTTAAAAAAAAAAAATTCAAAGCAGCATTTCTCACCCTGTTCTCATTACTGACATCCTAAAATGGAACATTTTAGAATACATTTTTCTTAACATATGTGTATATAGATACATATATTTGTAGTTGATACATAAAATTCTTTCTTCTGTCCCCAAGTGCTAATTTCACCCTTTTGGGGTAGTAGTGCCTCATGGAAAATGCACATGATAGAGATCTATGGAGACGTGGCAAGAGCACAGAGAGGTGAACAACTAACTTCCTGGGACAACCAAGGAGAGCAGACGAGGGAGTGACATTTGAGCCAGGTTTTATAAGATGTATAAGAGACTGCCATCTGAGAAAAGGCAGGGCAGAGGGTGGGGGGTGGCATTTCTAGGAGGAACAGCCTCTCTAGGTATGTTTGCTAAGTGCAAAACATATACTCTGACATTTACACATCCACACAAAGAGGCAGATGTTTAAATCACTAATTTTAGTCTCATTTTACTTACAAACTTGCTCCTAAGAGGAATCAAATCCTAGACTCCTTTGAGAGTACTCGGGGAGGAGGGAGGAAGAACACCAAGCCAGTAGAGCTAGATATTTGGTGTCTTTTATTTCAGCCTATGTCTGAGATGGAATGACTCCTGAGTAATAAATAATAAAGCACACTTAGAGCATAGTTCATCCACCTTACTCCCAGACACATTTCTAATACCATTCCAAGCAAGTCGTGAAAGCTCTGATTAATATACAACATAGAGCTCTTCATGTATACTCTCAAGGGTAAAAATACTGCTGAAAAGCCAGTTCTTTTAAAAGCTGAGCATCTAACACCACCTTGTGAATGATAATAAATGACAGGCAAGTGGTCTGGGTCTGCAAGTGGTAGATACACATAAATGCAGAGCCATACTTAGGCCAAGACTGTCTGGTGGCAAAATAAGATTTTCTTTGAGGTAGCTGGTATTTCCCAGTTCCAACTTGGTCAGAAATCGCAACCTCCACACGCTTGGGGTGTTTTCCTTCATAGTTCCCATTCAAACAATACCAGGAATGCACATCTACGTGTTCTTAACATAATATGGCAGTTATTTTTCCTGAGGTCAGAGCAGTTTAGGATTTGTTTGACAACCTTAAATCTTGCTGATTATTTAAAGATAAGTCTAGATAAGGGATCAAAAAATACTGCGGTGAGGGAAAAGCAGCACACTGTCAGCTGCAGACAGAGAAACCGTGTGTGGAAATGAAGTTCTGTGGACTGAACACCTAAGAGTGCCATTTGGATCTTTCTACAATGAACCATGGTAGCACCTCTTTTAGTTTAAGAGAATACTCTCCCCAGGTAAGTTCTTCCAACAGGTCAGTGAGTTGCTTGCTTCTTGACCATGATGTGTTTGGACACTGGGATACTGTATCATGGTGGTTTGAAAATTACTAAAGATCAACCAACGGAGTGTGTGCAAATCTCAGCAAGTACTGCATGCAAATGCAATTCACAAAGGGATCTGGTCCATGTCCACTCCTTTACTGGTCTCTTAGGGAGATTCTGATCACTTACCTACAGCTAATCATTCCTCTACTTTTCAATGTCATTTTCATATCTTTAGTACATACCGGAACGTAAGTATATTACAAGCATATTTTGGTAACATGAATAAGTTAATGAACGAATAAATGTTGTCTCAATGTGATAAAATGACTCATCAAGACTAAGGAGTATCCTTCCATCTATGGACAGTTAACCAGAAGACGGGAGCACTCATATCCAATGCTAAAACTAACAATATTAGTCAGAACGTCAGTTCTTCACAACATCATATCCAAAACACAGTCCCCTAATCACAACCGGACTGCCTTTTCAACTTCTCAAACTAAAACTTGTTCCTATAATTCCAGGAGTTGCTCTGACTTAACTTTATCTTCATGACCTAAAACAACAACTGGTACACAGTAGCCCTACAATAAATATTCATGACTAAAGGAATTAACATACATATTAAATTTAGTTTTCTCGCTTATTAGGTACTGAATTGTATTCTAATCCTACCACAGTTAGCTAACCCTCATTAGAACACTTTATTAATAACACTATTACCCTTTGCTACTCAATGAACATAAATTACATAGAAAAGAACTATATTCTGTGTCTACCTTTGGGACTCAGACTTGCCACGTCAACTATGGCATTTTCCTTTGTTTGTTTGAGAAAGACTCTCCCTATTTTGCCCAGGATAGCCTCAGTCTCTAGATCCTCCTGCCTCCACCTCTAGAAAGCTGGAATTACCAGCATGAACCATCCTGCTCAGTAATTCTCATGCTTTTTAATGTGGGTCCCATTCCTAATTACTTGCCCATGACAACTATACTTCTTTTAGGAAGGAAATTATTACCTGTGGCCCTCTCTAAAATAAACATACCCTGTGCTTGTCCTTTCTATTTGTGAGCAACTTGAAGTAGTAGAAGAGAAAAAACATTTGGACATTGCACTGAAATTTAGGCCTGCCATTTACCAACAGAGAGACTACACCGTCATCATGGCTCCCACGTGGGCCTGAATAATAAACTGAGGAAACAGGCCTTTCATTCCAGAAGAAATGAAGATGCACATAGACTATGTTTCCTGAGTGCCTGGCAGGAAGAATGTGCTCATCTTATATAAACAAAAGTGTGATCTTGTTTGTTTTTCTCTTTCCTCATCAGTACTTGCCTCACCCAACATTCCAGATATTCCACTAATTGAAAGAAACATACCTTATTCTGTGATTGATTTTCAAACTCATTTACTGCTCATTTCTCTGTGGCTTAATTTAATTAAATCGAGCAGAATATCAAATATTGATTTTAATAAAATCTTGATTAACATTGGGACAATTATCAAACACAATTTTCACACCACCCCTGCATTTCAATGAATCCAAGCTCAAAAAACAATTTGCTTCAAAATAAAGAAATGCTAATGGTAGGCGCATGCACACGCACGCGCGCGCACGCACACACACACACATATCCTCAGGTCTTTCTCAGGAATAAAGAAAAAATGGCTCTAAACCTTTTCATTAGCAAAGATAAGCAGCAAGCTCTGATTGAGGATTTCTAAATATTTAATGTAGTTATTTACCTAATCCCCAATAAGAAGTTAAAGGAGAAAAGCAAAAAAGTACCAGTTTCTTTGATAAAATTAATCTGGCACCTATGAACAGAGCACTGCTTTGCCTCACTCAGGTACAGGTAAGAAATGTTCATCATAGAGTAGATTTTTATGTATGTGGCAAACTTTACCCACAAGTGATTTAATACAGTTAACTACTAACCAGGAAGTGCAAGTATTCTAAACCTTGAAATCGCTTTGTTGTGCAACTTGTGACTGCAGACTATCTTTAATGTAAATGTGGTGTATAAATTATCAATAATATCATATTAACAATTAACTGTAAATATAAAACACTTAAATATCTGGTGTGATAATTGTGCTAAAAGAAAAAAAATCACTCCAATAACTGTCACAGCAGCACCACCTAGGGGATTCTGGGAGCAACACAGGTTTTCTTTCCCAACTTGCCCTCTTCTGGCTTAGAGCATCTTCCTTCTTTCAACACCTTGTGCCTTTTGAAGCATCTCAACTTAAACTGAATGACCTCAAGACACAGCACATTTGTGCAAAGGATGGCAATTCATCTCCTGGAAGGGGTGGTGATCTGGTATACTCTGCAATAGGGCTGACTCATCCCTCATGCACAGCTTCTCATTTTGTTCTGAACAGACACAAGAGCAACTGGGAAGACCAGATGTTTCACAATAGGTCAAAGTCACTCATTCTTCGATGAGTATGTTAAGGAATTGAGAAGAAATGAACTTTCTCTGTGGAGAATGTTTACACCAGCAGGTCCAGTTACTAACTCACTTTACTATCCAAAACAAAATCACTGTTCTAGGAGTGGAGATGAAGAGAAATAACTATTTCCCCTTTTTGCCATTTATCTTAATCTGAAAACTTCCTTATACATATTGTGGATTAAAATGTAGGTAATAGAATTATCCAGCTTTTCATAGAAAGTAGCTCTGCCATTGTGTTAATCTGGGTTTAGAATTTCAGATGACTTTGCTAACTATAATTCACAGGTAATTGCCAAAAATGCTTGCTCTGTAAGGGGTCAGTAAGGCACAAGAGGATGTTCATTGCATTTCCACCAGAGGGCGCGGTCTGCCTCCATGGAAGCACTGAGTCCCACTTCCAGGCAAGTGATTCAGTGAAGTGGGTCTTAATCTGTACTCAGGTTCCTACCTGAGCATTCCAATTGGAGGGAGGGACTATAAATTTCGAGCAGTGCATCCTTGCCTAGTTTACCACAGTACCACTTGTCTTGCCTATAGAAATGTCATTCAGTGTGCTAAAACCATAGTTAAATTTATACCAAGTAACTCAGGTTCTTTTGAACCATCTCTATTTCCCTGCATGTTATTCCTCAGTTTACCCCCTGACTAGTATGTGATCTTCCTTGAGTGCTTCCTTGGAGAGCTGTGCCTAGTTCAAAAACTGCTTCCCATGCTGGGTTGCGACAACTTTGAAAAACTCTACTTCCTCCTGATAAAACCTGATGTGAAGTTTTGTAACTACTTGTTTATTAATCATCCTCCACTAGGAGCTGCTTCTATTGCCCTGGTTCTGACTCTGCCCCATCAACATTCCTGCAGAATGGTTGTCCTATGAAGGTATATAGTGTTTTGGGAGCAGCTCTGATGCTCCATGTCAGCCTCCATTTCTGTGCCTTCCAAACATGGGCCTTGGTCATTTCCATATGTCTCACCTTGTTCTCCTAATCCTCAAAGTGACCAGAAGAGGTGGTCACAATTCCACTCTCAGCAATTTTGCTTAGCTATCTTTTCACCATTTCCATACTCAGTATAGAATCTACAAGCAACTCATCCTATTCCCCTGGTCAGCTACTAGCAGTCAAATAATACACTTCCAGAGGGAAGCATCTGGGAAACTTGGTGTGCTGTGTTGAAGCAGCACCCTTGCTGCCATGAATGCAACAAGTTCCTCCTTCTCCTCTCTTATGTAAGCTGGCATAATTGCCCAGATAGTATGAGGGAGTCCTGGTCAGCCTCCCTCTTGTCCATGGAAGGGTCATTCTAGAACTAGAACAGCCTAGGGCCATCTACAGAATCAGAAGGATATATACTGGGTACTCAGATATAGAAGGCACTTTGTGTAACATTTTACTGTGGGAGAAAGTGAGATCTCCCACCCTGGTATGCTTGCTTGTTCTTCATTTAATTTATTTGTCTCAGGGACATCATCTGCGAAATGCAGCTAAAGTTGACAAGTTCAAAAGACTGTGGTAAAGGAAATTGAGACAGCACACCTGGAAGTGTTACAAGGCTACATTCAGTTGACAAAAATTAAAAAATACAAGAGAATTAAATGTTAATAAACAACTGACCCAATACCCAATATCTTAAGTTTTTAAAAGTCTGATGACAACCGTTAACTGCCTCATCCTAATACATGTTTACTTTAACTACAAAATAAAATTTACACAAAAGGATCTTGGATATCCAGGTGAGACAAAGATCATTTTGAGTATAATACAGGAAAAACAGCATATATAGTTGTTCTGTTTTGTTTCCATAATTATGACTGTGTAAATGGAAATTCAATGCACAATGTACATAAATGTGTCTACATCAATTCTCTTAGAATTCTCTTAGAATCGAGGAATGGAACCATGGATCTTGTCCATGCTAGGCAAGCTCTCCACCACTAGGCCAAACTCCTGGCCCCTATTTACTCATTCTTTAAAAAACATTTTTTAAATTATAGAATTGATGGGAGGATGACAGAAGACAGTAAAACAGTTTCAAGAATTACAATGAACTCCAAGCAAGATAAATTCACAGAATGAAATACCAGGAAATGATTCATTTTCTCTGCATTCTTCCAAGAATTTGGGGTTATTATTGTCTTTCATTTTAGCCATACTTGTATAAGTATGTCTCATTATGGCTTTAAGTTGCATTCCTCTAATAATTAATGATGCTGAGCATATTTTATATGCTTATTTATATTTTTATGTGCTTGTTCAGGACCAAGCGGCTCCCATGATATGAAATTGTTCACAAGGTGCCATGAGACAGAAGAACACAGACAGGTTCAGGAGCTACTGGGGAACTTACTAACAGAAGCATGGTCTGGGAGTAGCAGGGCCAGGGGAACCCCATGAGTTGGGTCAATAAAAAAAAAAGAGGACTCACAAAGTGGTATGGCCAAAAGTGACCTCGGGCAAGCCAGAATGTACCTGCCTTCAGCTCACAGCAGGGATATTAGACATATTCCTGTCACCCAGGTTGTTGGTACCAGGGCAAAGTTAACATTATCACAGCATTAAAAGGAAGGGCTGACATTGTCCAAGATTTTTTAAAAAAGGAAGTATACTCATTACTTGACTGATGAAATTGGAGCCTTTCTCTTAATAATAAAAATAAAATTACTTTTAAAAATAAATAAATAAAAGGATGATAAAGAAAAAAAACAGAGATGGCATAAAATGGTATAAATACTTCCTTAAAGGTTTGGTGGGATTTTTCAGTGCAGCCACAGAGAATGATGTTAACTTATCAATAGAATTTATTTTGAAATGACAGTACAGATTTACTTAAGAGTTATCATTTCTAACAGCTAATGCTATTAATTCCCTTCTCATAATCGTTTAGTTGTGTTCTGAAAATCTGAGATATTGTATATTTAAAAGAGAAGCGCATTAGGGTGGGGATGGGAGAGAAAGTGATATTGTCCAAAAAGAAATGTATTCATTACCCGACTTATGCAACTGTAACCCCACTGTACATCACCTTTATATTAACAATAAAAAGTAAAACTAAAAGAAAAAGAGACACACATGCATGAAAACTTCATATATGTCAGATATGGCCCTTCAGAACAGTAGAGACAGTCTTTCCAGTGCCTGGTTATATGAGTCCAATTTATGTTACTATAACAGAATACCATAGAATAGTTAATTTAGAGAAAGAACAAATTATTGCTTACAGTTTTAGAAGGCCAAGAAATTCAGTATCGGGGCACCATCATGTGGGAAGGACCTTCACTCTGCACCATCTCTTCTGGCAAAAGACAGAAAGGCAAGAAGACATGCATGTGGAAGACAGAAGTGGGAAATTAATTGACCCTTTTCATGTCTGCAGCTTTTTCATTAGTTGATATTGTTAGGCTTTTCAATTTTAGTTACTTTGGTATGTGTTTTGTCACATTTCCCTGTGGTTTTTAAGTTTGTGTTTCTCTGGTTATGAAGCACAAAACCCAGCAACATACTGTGTCAATTTGATGTTTATGAGAAAATAAATGAAATGTCTTTATGGCCCTGAGATAAGGAAAGATTCCTAAACAAGACACAATATAGTAACCTCATGAAAGAAAGTAATATTGATTCCTAGAATAAATAAGAAATTCCATTCTTCAAAGACACAATTGAAAGAAAACAACACTGTCCATGGAGTAGATGTACAATACCTACATGTCATACAGATATACAGCTATGTGTATATATATAAATATATGAATATATATAAATATATGAATATAACTAGTAAATAGATAGCACAGAGGTGCATCCACCCATGCACACATTCAAAATTTAGTAAACAAATAATATGGAAAATGTGCCTGATGTGATCAATAACCAAGCAAACACAAATTTTAAAACCGCAGGGAGACATGACAATAGACATACCAAAATGGCTAAAAATTGAAAAGACCAACAAATATCAACTATTTAACAAGCTGAAAAACCAAAAGTAATTCTCTTACACTGCTGTAGCATACACTGGCACAAGTATTTTGGAAATGTTTCATCAATCTAAATATACCCAGAATAAATTCATGCACATATATACCTGGTGTTATGTGAAGAAGCTTCACGGTCCTTTATTCATAATAGTAAAATCTAAGATGAATCCAAAACATTTCTCAATAGTAAAGGTATGAATAACTTAAAATCATTGCTTAGAACTATTATACAGCAGTGAAAAATGAAGAATTACAACTGCATCCAACCTATATATAACATCTACCAAAAAGTGAACTTAAAGATAGAATTTTAAATAAGGTAATCTAAGTAATGCTACTAGACGTCAGATAAATAACCTAGTGAAGAACTGATGCAGTGACTAAGATTGGCCACACGTGAAAGTGTCTAGGAGGTAGGCAGAGGTTCATTTCTTTAAACCTAGCTGGGTGTTATGTTTTGTGGTTTGCTGTTATGCTTTGTGGGATTTTTGTGTGTTGTGCTTTTAGTGTCATAATTAAATTTTAAACTAACCTTATCAGAAATCTTGAAAATATAGGTTACAGACCTTGACACTGGATTCCCAGAGGAAAAACGGGTTACATAGTACCTGGGGTTGATGGCTCCCTTCACACCTTCTTTTCTCTTTCTTTGCACAAAATGGTTAGCCCAGGAAATATTTAGTTTTCTCTCAACCCTGAGAAACTGGTAACATCTGTGGTTGCAATGTAATGAGATGGGAAATGTCTGTTGGAGATGCAAATGGGTAATGTGAAAACAGGGTGAGACTTAGAAGGGTCAAGGTGAGTAACAGACTGCCTAAGGGGAGAAAAGAAAAGCTGTTTATTAGAGAGGAAGTTCACCAGGACTGGAGACTGGGGATGATACAAAAGAGGTAGTTTAAGAGAAGGGCATTAAGAAGGAAGGAAGAATGGCAACAGGGAGAGAGGGGGGGAGGTAAGGGGCATGGAAAAGTGAGAAGAGAGAGAAGAGAGAAAAGAATGGAGGGAAGAACAAAAAAACTGACTGGAGAAAGGAAAATATCCAAGAGACATTGCTAAAAGAATAAATGATCCATATCAGGCACCTGGTGTGAGTCAGACATGTCACCTATTTAGTATCACTGAAACCTCACACCAACCCACTCTGTGGTATGATCATTCTTATTTTAGTAATGTAGAAACTGAAGCCTGGAGAGTTTACATATGAGATTGCATCTAGAAATGTCAGCCATAGGGAGGTGCAAGAGCAAATCCTATGTCCCAAGAAAGAACTTGGTACCAAGGAGAACTGTAAACATTTATGCTAGACTCAGGTCCTTCAAAGAACTACCCTAGAGTGACTCCGTCCTCAGGAGAAGAAAATGGTTGACTTCTTAGAGCTGAGTATGGACATACTTATGTAATTCTATGACAGCAGGTCAGGTATGTGGAATACTTACTGGGATCACCCATGACCCTCTCACTCTAATTATGGGGCATTTTAGAATTCACTATTTTCTATTTTCTGGAGTGAAACCAGCAGAAAACTAGAAGGTTTGTTTATACTGACAAACACCTTGATTTATAAGAAAAAGAATGGCCATAAAAAGAATGTTCCAGTCCACACTATTTGCTAAGCACCAGGGATACCAAAAATAGATATGTGGGATACTACAGAAATTTTTGAGGGAATATGCAAATCAATCACATGGATTTCTCCATTCTAACCAGGGAGCACTCCAAAACTATTGAAGATCAAAAGTGTTGTCTCCTGGAGGAAAACCATCTCGTTTTGATAAAAATGACAGAGAAATGATAGAATGTTTCTCCACATATACCATAACTTTGGGGGTTATCCCCAAATATTAAAGTAATAGTCATTAGTACTTTATGTTCAAAGCTATTTAACATGTATTGTGAGTCAAAAGAGAGGATGATAGATGGTGGGGAGATAGTAGAGAGAGCATTCACACCCATACTGTATAGACAGGCATATAGCATAGGGCACCGGTCGACACTGCACTTTATACAGCCCTGTCCTAGATATTCATGAAAGTCCCCACAAAAAGGCAGAAAAATTAAACAAAGCTACCTACAAAAAATAAATAGAAGTGAAAATCAATAAAGACAAAATCGCTCATATCCTCGTTGATTTCCCATGCACAGTGAGTCAAACTTGACTGTCAACTGGCAGTCAGTCTGGCTCCTCCTCATATTTTTTCTAGCAGTTGGGTTCTCCTGCCAGTGCCTTTCTGCTGGAGTCCTGCTTTGCTCTAATCACAGCCAGCGGTCAGCTCTTCAGTGAATCTGACACCCTCACGCCAGAAATGAAAGAGTTCACAACACATGCACATGCAATCAGTTTCTTCATTAAGGTTGATGGACACAAGATATGGTACACTGCCACTGACTCAAAAAAGGGAAAAAAGAAAAGGCAAATGGCTACGTGTAGATTCAAGCAGGTACCATTGACAATGGAAGCCCAAACTAAGTCAACACTGCAAGACCTCATTACACTGTAGTCCTAAACTTACAGTCTACATTCAGTCATCAACATTGTGTTCTCTTCAGTCCCCAGGAATTCATAACATGACTTAAACCATTAAAGAAGAAAAAAAAGTTCTGCTATGAAATTGGCCTCCTCCTCCCAGGCTATGCATAATATTATCAGTTCCCTTCAAAGGGACAAGTCACTTCTAACCATACCTAATTGTTTTTAGCTTCTGATTTCTCTATCGGGGCTTTAAATTCCCAGCAGACATTTGACCTGTGGCAATCTGTAGACTCTCCAGAACTCTCACTTGCAATGTTTTTCCTGTAACTCAAGACCTGGTAGCCTGGGGCGGTGGCTCAGGCCTGGCATCCTAGCTACTCAGGAGGCTGAGAGCTGAGGATCAAGGTTCAAAGTCAACCCCGTCACAAAAGGACCTGAGACTCTGATCTCTAATTAACCTCTAGAAAACAGGAAGTGGGTCTTGGCTCAAGGGTAGGGCAGTAGCCTTGAGCTCAAGAGCTCAGGGACAGCACCCAGGATGAGTTCAAGCCCCATGACCCATTAAAAAAAAAAAAAAAAAAAAAGACCTGGTGACCAAAAAGATGGCAAAAAGAACGGAAAAAGGTCAATGAACAAAAATGCTGCCAAGTGACAAATCATCAACTGAGTTGACAGGTGTAGAGGGGTGGTGTATGCAGAGCTGTGATACAGCCTAAGATGTGGCGATTACTCTAGTGACCTGGGGGCGGGCTGGCATAACCATGTACATGTACAGATGGACAAACACATGATAGGTAGGTATGTGGTACATAGACAGACAGGCAGATGACAGATAGATAGATAGATAGATAGATAGATAGATAGATAGATAGATAGATAGATAGATAGGTGGGTGGGTGGGTGGGTGGGTGGGTGGGTGGGTGGATGGGTAGATGGGTAGATGGGTAGATGGATACATGGACAGACAGACATGCTAGATATGTAGGTAGACACATATGGATGAGAGATGCAGACACAGATGACAGGGAGATAGTACAGGCAGACAGAGGTGATGGGGAGGAGGGGGAGGAGCAGGAGGGAGGGGAGCTGTGTGGGGCGGCACTGCGCCTGAGGCCGGCGGCGCGGTCCCGCCCGGCGTCCTCCTCCGGGGGCCTCGGCCCCGACCCCGTACCTCACGTGGACACTATCCGGTCGCACGTGGACACGCGGCTGCGCCCTGGCGTCCGTCGGTCTCGCCGCGGGAAGCGCGCAGGCCCCTCGGGGCGCGGGGACCGGGCGAGCGGCAGGTCACTCGACCGTGCGCCTGACCGGGGCCGGGCGCTCCCCAGCCTCGTCCCGGCCTCGCTAACTCCCGACGAGCCCGCGCCCGCCGCGCGGGTCCAGAACCCTCCCTCCCGCGGCCGCACGCGGCCCGCCGCAGGGAGGGCGGAAGAGCCGCGCCGTGGCTTCTGCCCGGCTCGCGCGTGCGCATGCGCACCCCGGAACTTCCGGGAGGCCGCTTCCTGCGCGGTCGCCTAGCAACGGGGGAAGCGTTGCTGCCATTCCCGGGGGCCGCGGCGCTGTCGAGAGCCCCGGGTCTCCGCTGCCTGCCGGCCTCGCCATGGTAAAGCTCTGCCTCCGGGGCCAGCGTCCGCTGCCAGGGCTCCGGGGGCCGGGGCCGATCCGGCGCCCCGAGAACATTCTTGGGGGAGCGACAGGGGGACCAGGGAGAGCGGAGATGTCCAGCTAGCCAGAGCAGTGATGTGGGGGATGACAATTGAGGAAAGGGGGGATGGGGAGAAAGGGGAAAGGTGGATGGATGAGGGGGAGAGAGGGGAGAGGAGGTGGATGAGGAGACGGGGGAGAGGTGGTGGATGAGGAGGAGAGGTGGGTGGATGAGGGGGAGACTGGAGAGGTGGTGGATGAGGAGGAGAGGTGGTGGATGGGGAGGAGACGGGGGAGAGGTGGTGGATGAGGGGGAGACGGGGGAGAGGTGGTGGATGAGGGGGAGACGGGGGAGAGGTGGTGGATGAGGGGGAGACGGGGGAGAGGTGGTGGATGAGGGGGAGACTGGAGAGGTGGTGGATGAGGAGGAGAGGTGGTGGATGAGGAGGAGACGGGGGAGAGGTGGTGGATGAGGGGGAGACGGGGGAGAGGTGGTGGATGAGGGGGAGACGGGGGAGAGGTGGTGGATGAGGGGGAGACGGGGGAGAGGTGGTGGATGAGGGGGAGACGGGGGAGAGGTGGTGGATGAGGGGGAGACGGCGGAGAGGTGGTGGATGAGGAGGAGAGGTGGGTGGATGAGGGGGAGACGGGAGAGGTGGTGGATGAGGAGGAGAGGTGGTGGATGAGGGGGAGACGGGAGAGGTGGTGGATGAGGAGGAGAGGTGGTGGATGAGGAGGAGAGGTGGTGGATGAGGGGGAGACGGGAGAGGTGGTGGATGAGGAGGAGAGGTGGTGGATGAGGGGGAGAGGTGGTGGATGAGGGGGAGACGGGAGAGGTGGTGGATGAGGAGGAGAGGTGGTGGATGAGGAGGAGACGGGAGAGGTGGTGGATGAGGGGGAGACGGGGGAGAGGTGGTGGATGAGGGGGAGACGGGGGAGAGGTGGTGGATGAGGAGAAGAGGTGGTGGATGAGGAGGAGAGGTGGTGGATGAGGGGGAGACGGGGGAGAGGTGGTGGATGAGGAGGAGAGGTGGTGGATGAGGAGGAGAGGTGGTGGATGAGGAGGAGACGGGGGAGAGGTGGTGGATGAGGGGGAGACGGGGGAGAGGTGGTGGATGAGGAGGAGAGGTGGTGGATGAGGAGGAGACGGGGGGGGGAGAGGTGGTGGATGAGGAGGAGAGGTGGTGGATGAGGAGGAGACGGGAGAGGTGGTGGATGAGGGGGAGACGGGGGAGAGGTGGTGGATGAGGGGGAGACGGGGGAGAGGTGGTGGATGAGGAGAAGAGGTGGTGGATGAGGAGGAGAGGTGGTGGATGAGGGGGAGACGGGGGAGAGGTGGTGGATGAGGGGGAGACGGGGGAGAGGTGGTGGATGAGGAGGAGAGGTGGTGGATGAGGAGGAGAGGTGGTGGATGAGGAGGAGACGGGGGAGAGGTGGTGGATGAGGGGGAGACGGGGGAGAGGTGGTGGATGAGGAGGAGAGGTGGTGGATGAGGAGGAGACGGGGGGGGGAGAGGTGGTGGATGAGGAGACGGGGGAGAGGTGGTGGATGAGGGGGAGACAGGGGAGAGGTGGTGGATGAGGAGGAGTCAGGGGAGAGGTGGTGGATGAGGAGGAGACAGGGGAGAGGTGGTGGATGAGGAGGAGAGGTGGTGGATGAGGAGGAGACGGGGGAGAGGTGGTGGATGAGGAGGAGAGGTGGTGGATGAGGGGGAGACAGGGGAGAGGTGGTGGATGAGGGGGAGAGGTGGTGGATGAGGAGGAGACAGGGGAGAGGTGGGTGGATGAGGAGGAGTCAGGGGAGAGGTGGTGGATGAGGAGGAGACAGGGGAGAGGTGGTGGATGAGGAGGAGAGGTGGTGGATGAGGAGGAGAGGTGGTGGATGAGGCAGACACAGGGGAGAGGTGGTGGATGAGGAAGAGACAGCGGAGAGGTGGTGGATGAGGAGGAGAGGTGGTGGATGAGGAGGAGACAGGGGAGAGGTGGGTGGATGAGGAGGAGACAGGGGAGAGGTGGTGGATGAGGAGAGGTGGTGGATGAGGAGGAGACAGGGGAGAGGTGGTGGATGAGGAGGAGACAGGGGAGAGATGGGTGGATGAGGAGGAGACAGGGGAGAGGTGGTGGATGAGGAGGAGACAGGGGAGAGGTGGTGGATGAGGAGGAGAGTTGGGTGGATGAAGAGGAGAGGTGGGTAGGTGAAGAAGAGAAAGAGGAGAGGTGGGTGGATGAAGAGGAGAAAGAGGTGAGGTGGTGGATGAAGAGGAGAAAGAGGAGAGGTGGTGAAGAAGAGAGGTGATTGTATAAAGAGGAGAAGTGGATGGATGAAGAGAAAGAGGAGTGGTGGGTGGGTGAAGCAGAGAAAGAGGAGAGGTGGAATGGATGACGGATGCTGAGGAGAATGAGAAGTCGTGGAAACCAGCAAACTTGGCAAAGTACAGGGGCGAAAATGAACAGAGAAAGCAATGGAATGGGGAGAGCAATGGAGGGAGAGGGAGGGAGGCAGGGAAGAGGAAAGGTGATCAGGAGAAAGGACTTTGGAAAGAAGCTAAGAGGTAGGATGGACCGCTCCTCCTTCAAGAGCAGAAGCAAGTAAAGGGGTCCTCTTTTAAGAAAGGAAAGGGGGTGAACACAGGCCAGGAAGAAATCGTACTGGAAGGACTGGAGAATCAGAAGAGAAGGATGGGGCCGGGAGAACAGTGTTGAGAGAGAAATGACGAGGTCAGCAGCAGAACTTGGTTGCAAGGAGTGGTGGACCCTGTCTTGTGGATGAGCAGAAATGTAGCAGGTTGATCCCCCAGCACAGCTGTTATGCTTAAGTGCAGTTTCCCAAAAAGGAATGCAGAAATACCAGAGTGAAAACAGAATTCTCCATATCATGCACACAACCCGTTCCTTTTTGTTTGTTTTGTTTTGTTTTGTTTAGACTGTATGTGGGACAAAAAGCTTTTGCTACTATTAGGTCCTTAATACTGTCATTTCCAGTTTTCACCTGAAGAACAGATTTCAAACTCAAGACTTTTATTCCAGTGGAATTTTTAATAACATGTTCTTTCTTCATTTTATTTTTATAGTCACTTATTATTTATGACAAATTCTATTAGCAGTGATAACCACTTCCTTTATACTTATTTAAGCTTTTCACAATGAATTAACTTAAAGGACATGCTAGTTAAAATACACAGTATTTATTAATGGAAGAAGGATGAATCTAATGCATCAATTCCCGAAATCCTACCAGGTGGTGGAAAGAGGTTACACTGCTATGCCTGCATTTGGCGCATCTTTTAACTAAAGTGACTGCTCGCCTTAGGGATATGGTGCATGAAAAAAAAAAAAACATTTAAGTCCTCCTAAAGAGAGCGCAGACGCCTGTTTAAATTGAGAATAACGATTGATTGTTCAATCAAATATGCAGGTTTAGGAGAGATTATTCTTGATTTGGGCACTTCTAGGAGAATAAGAAAACTGTGACAATAGGGTGAACACGAAATATTCATTCAGATAAATGAATTTAAGAACCAACATAATCACGTGTGGTTGGAGGTTTAGCTTACATGGAGAGTGAAGCTATAATTATGAAAAGGAAATCCCCAGGTATGTTGTTTTCAAATTAATGAACCCCCATCTAGGTCATAATGAAAACAGAATTTTTCATGAAAGGCCACTTTTAGACAGGAAGAACTCAATGTTGAGTCTAAATATTCAAAGGACCATAACATAGAAATTTTTGTAAATACAAAATATCCATGGCTAAAAGATGATTCAGGATAAATTTCTTGAAAATGTAAAAAATATTTTTCTAGTCAAGACACAACACGTAATAAATTCTTGTGGGACAGCAAGCTCCCTGTCTCTACAAGAGTTCAAGCCCAGGAACTTGTCAAAGCTTGCCAGAGACTTGTCAAACTTATGCAGAGGTGGTGTCTTTCAATAGGTTGGTGTGTAGGACTTGACAATTTCCAGTGTGGCTTTTAAGAATCTAAGAACATAGTACCCATTACCATGAATTAAACAGATAAGGGAATACATGTCTCCCCGGATTTGTTCCGTTGAGAGTGGGTATCACTGTTTCGGTGAATTAGTTCCCTGATCTCTTCCAGGCGGAGGTGGAGGAAACCCTGAAGAGGATCCAGAGCCATAAAGGGGTTATTGGGACTATGGTGGTAAACGCAGAAGGTAAACACTTCACAGCCTGCCTTCCTGGCACATCAGAGCCAATCAGAACTCTGTTGTGTCAGCTCTTTAGACATACAGCTTAGAATCTGACATCAAAAGCCTATTCTGTATATTTTATCCATAGCGTTTACTTCACAAACATCTGTTGAGTATCTGTCACATTTCAGAGTACTCTGCTAAGAATTAGGGCTATGAATATGAATAAGATGTCTAAAATGTATTTATATTCTTAAGAAACATAGATTATCAACTTTTAAAAATTTGGTAATTTTCTTTCAGGAGTGCTAATAAAACTATCATGATGAAGATAAGGAGAATATCAGTTTTGGATGTTTGGTTTTGTGATAACATTATAAAGAATACTGAGTTTCAGTCTTCATTTTAGATGACATTGTTCCTTTGCTATTTAGTAGAGAAAAAAAAGATCTTTGAGAATTTGTTGTTATATCCTTTATAGGATAGTCTTCATGGGAGTAAGATAAGAAGGGCCAATACATCTCCAACTAGGAAATATGATACATTGCCAGAAATTTCTCCTACTACGCAATCCTTACTAAGGATCCACTTGGCATTTTCTCTGCCATGCTGATGTGTTCTCAGCTACAGTAGCAACATCTTAAAGGTTCCTACTGGTTCCACTGCTAATTCAGGCAATTGTAAGGGCAAGAGGTGTCAGAAATTCCAGAACATTAGTTGAAATAAGAGTAGCTGCATCACGTAAATCATAGTGTAGCCATAGAATTGGTTTGTTACCAGCTCAGTGCCTGGCATAATGCACCATCAATACTTACTGTGCAACCACAAACAAATTTGATTCCCTTACCATTAAGGATAGAAAATCACCTATTTTCTTGGTGGTTGTGATGATTCAATGAGATCATTGTCAAGTGTCAAGCACAGTAGTCAATGCTTTCTTAATTCTAAGAATATGGGAATTTAATTGATTTTTCCAGAGAACAAATTTGATTGGTCTTATAAACAATAGCCCAATGATGATAATGAATTGACCACAGTAAATTCACCCCACTTAAATAATCAGAGGACTGGGGTCATTTTTACAAGCTAGTCAAGAGCTATGCAAAATATTTCCAGTAAGTGGTCCAGCCCCAATGCGTGTCTCTGGCAAAGCTGATTTTGCTTTCAGGATTTGCATATACTGCCTTGCCCCTGTGGTGAACTATGTACACAGTTTCAGAGGTTCCGTGTTAGCTTCCTGTGTCTGCAGAAAGAAAATTATCATGTGCTTGGTGGCTTAAAAAAGAGATTTTTTCCCCCTCTTTCTCAGTCTAAAGGTCAGAGTTGAAGCTCTGACATTATTGAGTCATTGTCTTTTAAGAATCTGGAGAGGGACCATTCTTCTAGCTACTAGCTTTTGGTAGCTCTTCTCAGTCCCTGAATCTCCTTAGCTTGTAATGTTCATGTCTGTCCCCAAGACCCATGACATTCCGCTGTCTGTGTGTCTGTCTGCTAGAGCCACAGTTCCTGAACTAGAGCCCATGCTAATCCAATATGTATTGTAACTAATTACATCTATTTCCAAATAAGGTAACCTTCTGAAGTTCAGATGCACTTAAATATGGGGGTCACGTCTATCCAGTATAAAGGTTTATTCTCCCATGACAGCCAAGCCAATACAGCTAATATGCTTCATTGGAATATCATAGTCAAAAGCACACAACCCTGGCAGTGTATGCTGAATATCTTAAAACATGTCCTCACCCTGGATCAGTAACTCCACCCCTAAGAACTTTTCATAAGGAGGGGGTGAAGATTAAGATCGAATATTCACTATGGTATCATATCCAATAATAATAAACAGTCAAATCAGAAAATTTATTTGGATAGTAGGCAGTTTTTAAATTAACCATGTACTGTTAACTTGATGACCATGACTATTTTGAATGTTGGTGAATATTTGGAGGATATTAATGAACTGCTCAGATGAGAAAGCATGGAATGAAGCTAAAGCCAGCTGTTTTATCAGTCCTACAGCAAGCGCACACACACTTAAAATAAGGAAAGGGTATGTTGTCATGATCTCTGAGTAGTGGCATTCAAAGTGACTTTTCACTATATTTTCTTGAGGTTTCTCCATTAAAACCTTTCTTATCTGAAAGTAACAAAATACTATTTTTAATACCCATTAACTTTTCATTAACCTTTACTAGGATAAGACTATGTTAAGATTCAGGGCAGTTCTCAAAGTTACTGGATACTCAAATTTTTACCTGAAAGTCAAAACCTTTTTCTCCAAAATATAAATGAGGGGCTTTTTATAGTCAGAATATTAATAACCAGAGTATATGACATAGATGTTTATTAATGACATATGGAATAAGTTATGTGACCAAAATGTAATAAAATATTCAATCTCAACAGCCTACTCAATTTTGGATGAAAGTGTCATTTATTATAGTTCAGCTATGCAGCTTTCCAAATCTTGGGAAAGCCAGTACTAAAAATATTTAACTAAGGTGGTGGTTGGGTTTTCTTGTTCTCTGCTAGTAGTTTTAGTCTACTAATTATAGCAAATCATTTCAACATATTTTCAGATGGTCTTTGTGGTTAGGTAGGATGGCTATGTTTTTTTTCCTTTTATATATATCATCATATGTCATATTAACCATTGGTCTTCTGATTTCACTGTTACTAAAGCATCGGCTGCCTAGGCATAACAATCAAGTTGACTTACCACTTGTCAATGCTGAATGATGTAGTTCTTTAGAGTCTTTGTAAGAAGTGATTTCCCATTTATAAAACCATTCACTTTACACTATTGCAACACTTATCGTTACACTAGATAGTGGCGAATATAAATGTCTATATCCCAGGCAGTCATATCTGTCCTATATTCATCTGTGTATAAGCCTTATTTCTGTAGGCCCTTAATTTTAAATATTCTTGACATTTCTAACAATCCCCCATTTGAATTTCATTAGATTTTGTCAGCCATCCAGCCAATTCCTTTTATTTTGAAATGCAATCTATCAAACAAAACACAAATGTACAGTTGAAGATGACAAGTTGAAATAACAAATACCAGATTTCCAGTATCATATAGTCATATTTTAAAGTAGTACCATAAAGTTGTCAATATATAATTTTAAAATGCACATATTCTTTGTTCTAAGAGCTCTATTTCACATATATACATATGTGAAATGACATCACAAGGACATACTCGGCAGCCTTGTTTGTGAAAGTCAAAATCTCAGAATGCCTAGTGCACGTATTAGCTGCATATCACTGAATGGATAGTCAGTAGATGGCTACCCAGTCATCAACATGCCTGACCTCGCTTTACATGTACTGACTCAATTTCCTGAGGGTATTAAGGGGAAAGCATGTGGTACAGAATAATGACGCCGTTAAAATAAAGAGCATAAACACAAACACACAGATTCTTGAACTGAACTAGCGTATCTCTGGAGGCATGTCTAAGAAACAAGGAGCAGTGGTCACTTCCAAGTAAGGAAATGGGTGAATTTTGTACTGAAATTACTCCTTAAATAAGTTGTTTCTTATTATCTTGTATCAAAACTCAGTATCTCCAGATTGTTTATATTCATTTGTCAGTGGTGTACATACAAACCTACCGAGGTTTATAAGCCTAATATGAGTTTCCATAATGTGCACTTATTATTCAGAAAGGCCAGCTGGCTTATTTATTGGTGTGGTTCATGAAACGACAGACTAAGTAGGCCTGAACATCTGATTCATAATCTTGTCATCTCCATTTTGAATAATTTATTTTAGTTGTATTTCTTGTCTTGACATTGAACAATGCTTACTTCATAGGTAGTCACTATTTAGGATGCAAAATAAAACTATTTGTCAAAAGTTCTCCTCAAAGGTTGAGTGCCTACTGCATTTCTGATTACTACTGTTTAAAAATCTGTGCTGTGTGATCTTTCATCAGGTGTGAAAGACAACTGTCTTTTGTGGAAAAACTAGCCAAAAAAAATTAACTGTTTTAGTGGTTCTGGGCTCAGTCTTGAGCACTAGTCTTGAGCTTTGAGCTGAAAGAGCTCAGGGCACAATGCCCAGGTCTAGAGTTCAAGCCCCATAATGGACAAAAAAAAATGTACAGCTTTATATAATACCGTAACAGTCACCAATTTTCTATAATAACTTGTCTATCATAGGTTTCCTTGTAAATGTTTTCCTGCTACTGTTTAGCAAGACTTATTCTTGAAATAGTAGCTTTTCAAAAGATATTAGGCTGCTTCAAAGTCAATATAGATGGTCTCCTGCCAGGTGGAGGTGGCTTATACCTATAATCCTAGCTACTTAGAAGGCTGAGATCTGAGGATCATGGTTTGAAGCCAGGCTAAGCAGGAAAGTTCATGAGATTTTAACCTCCAGTTAACCACCAGAAGGCCAGAAGTGGGCTATGGCTCAAGTAATAGAGCACTAACATTGAGCTAAAAAAGTTCAGGGACAAATGAAAGTTCAGTACAAATCAAATAATGTACTGAAAAACTAGACTGTCTTCATTACCATGTGCTGCTAACATAAAATGGAAGGGTTGCAAAATACTATGTGAGGAGTTAGGAAGAAATTTTGAAAATAAATTTTGATGTGCTCTGAAATGTAGGTAGCGCTAATGCCTTTACATTTCTGGTTTCAGAGAAGACTAACCAATTGTCAGAGACCAAATGGTTCAAAGATTTTCCGGAGATAAGATGCTTGGAGAAGTATGTTATATAAAAATACATGATAGCTGGGAGTGGTGGCTCCCACCTGTAATCCTAGCTACTCAGGAGGCTGAGATCTGAGAATTGCAGTTCAAAGCCAGCCCAGGCACTAAAGACCATGAGTTATCTCCAGTTAACCACTAGAAAACAGGAAGTGGCTGCTGTGGCTCAAGAGATAGGGCAGTAGCCTTGAGCTGAAGAGCTCAGGGACAGCACCAAGGCCCAGAGTTCAAGTCCCATGACAAACAAAAAAAAATACACAAAGGGAGGGAAAAACTTGGAGAGTAAGGGGTGACATTGTCCAAAAAGAAATGCAACTTATGCAATGCTAATCCCCCTCTGTACATCACTTTTATAATAACAATTTTAAAATTAAACACATGAAAGCCAGGAATGGTGGCTCATGTTTGCGATCCTAGCTGCTCAAACCTGAGTATTGTGGATGAGCTCTGAGGATTGTGGTTTGAAGTTAGCTCAGGCAGGAAAGTTCATGGGGCACCTATCCCCAATAAACTACCCTTCAAAAGCCAGAAACGGAGCTCTAATTTCACTAGTGGTAGAGTGCTTTACCTGCGGAAAAAGAAGCTCTAGGACAGGACCCAGATCCTGAGTTCAAGTTCTAGGACCAGCACCAAAAAAAATAACCCAAAACATGAACTGAAATATTATTCAAGGAACAGTTTCCAAATGTTTCCTGAACAGAACTGTTTACTATATTATTAGCTATAAAAATTATCAACAATAGGATGAATTATACTATACTATAGCCATTTTTAAAAAGCAAAGGATGCAGAGATTTAAAATAGTATGATGATATTATCAAAAAGACAACTTGGGGCTGGGAGAATAGCCTAAGTAGTAGAGTTCTTTCCTAGGAAGCACAAAGCCCTGGGTTCGATTCCTCAGTACCGCAAACTCAGAAAAAAGCTGGAAGTGACACTGTGACTCAAGTGGTAAAACATTAGCCTTGCATTAGCAACATGTGTCTGAGGACAGTGCCCAGGCCCTGAGTTCAAGCCCCAGGACTGGGAAAAAAAAACAAAAAAAATTTTTGGATTATCTAACTTAGATGAAGAAAAAGTTAAATCTATCAATGTAGTTTTACTGAGCCGTTTCCACTGCGTATCCAGTAGATCCATTCTGTTACATGGCAAATGGTCTAAACTCCTGAACGTTAACAATATATGCTTAATGTTTCTTTACTGATAAAGCACTTAACTGCACACTTAAATAGAATTCGTGTAGAGATAGAGAGAATGTAAGGAAATAAACTAAAATGAATACCAGTGATCCTATCTATGGTAGCATTTTCTTCTTCACAATTATCAGTGCCTTCCAATATTTGTATAATGTGCATTTTCTTTTGTAGTAAAAAAAATAACTAACTCCCAATTAAATCTCACACTAGGCATTCCAATCCGCACAACCCTGGACAACTCCACCACAGTTCAATATGCAGGCCTTCTTCATCAGCTCACGATGAAAGCCAAGAGCACAGTCCGTGACATTGATCCTCAGAACGACCTCACCTTTCTTAGGATCAGATCAAAGAAGCATGAAATCATGGTAGCTCCAGGTAATTTGGCATTTCATTTCACATTTGCAGCATTATTCTCCTTTGCTGGTTAAAAATCCTCATTTCCTTAATGTACTATGTTGTCTCTCATCTCCTTTGCTGTCCCTTGGGTATCTCATATTGTTATAGCATCTCACTTTGTTATCTGATATATTGAATTTATTTGTATTTGGTTATTTGAAATTTGATAGGGAAGGGGGGAAAACCAAGACGGGTGGGAGGTGTGGGGGGGGAGGGTAATGGGTACCAAGACATGTGAAAGGGTGTCAATGTATGTGAATTAATGCACCTTCTATCTGGCAAATATCATGTAACCCTTTTACTAATTACTATAAAAAATGCAAAAAAATAAAACAATGGGAGCATAGATTTTAGCAAAAACTATGAAACAATATTCTTTGAATTAAAAGTGAAGATGTTTAAGCCAGCTGCTGGTAGCTCATAGACTGTACTTCTAACAACCTAGTAGACTGAGAATAATAGAACTAAAGTTGGAGGCCATCCAAGCAGAAAAGTTAGATCCGTTCTCAACATATAGTTGGATGTGTGCCTGGCATCCTAGCTAAACAGAGGGTGAGAAGGAAAAACTGTGGTTCTAGGTGAGCCTGAGTAGAAAAGTTCAGAAGACTCTGTCTCAACAGAAGCTGGTCATAATGATGCCTGCCAACACTCCAGGTACATGGACCCAGCAACCCTGCCTAGATGGGAAGCAAGGCTCTGTCCCAAAAATAACTAGTACACAAAAGGTCCTGTGCTATGAGCCCATGGCATAGCACCTGGCTAGCAAGCATGAGGCCAAGAGTTCAAACCACAGATCCTCCAAAAAAATCCACATCTGAATCTGGAAAGTTCAACTTTTTGTTTGCCTAGCATGCATGAAGACCCGGGTTCAATTCCTTGGTACCACATACATAAAAAAAAGCCAGAAGTGGTTCTATGGCTGAAGTGGTAGAGCAGTAGCCTTAAGAAAACCCAAGGACAGTGCTCAGACCCTGAGTTCAAGCCCAGGACTTGAAAAAAAAAAGTTCAACTTTACAACATAACTACTTCACTTTTGAATGTGTTCAGTTTTGCCCATGCATTTATTAGTTTTAATCAAAAATCTAGATAGTTATCTTTTCAGTGAGCTTAGCACAGAGGCTTATCAGAGAGTAGCAGAAATGTCCTCTTTCCAGGCAATAAAGATGTAGGGAGACTATTTAGGCTCATTGAATGACTATGTAGTCTTGTTTTCAAATCTAGTCTAGAATGAAATTCTCATAGCACATCTGCCCAATTAGAAATTACCCTCAACCAAAGCTTTCTCTATAGCTCTGTCTTCACCATGGCTACACTCTAACAAAAAATATTATCTATGCCTCAGACACAGGTATGCCAATAAAAATAGAATTTCTAGGGCCAACCTTGGGGTGTGTGGCCATAGATCTACAGGAGGTCCATGCAGAGTGTTGAAGACAAATGCAGACTAGCTGAAATGTTCGTTGATTGCATGTAATTTCTAGGGTGAATTAATTTTGTCCCCCTCTCTTCGTAGATAAGGAATATCTTCTGATTGTCATTCAGAATCCATGTGAATAGAGCTGCCGCAGCCATGTCTGTCCTCATGACATGGAGCTGGGAACACTTCCCTTCCTAGTGATTCTTAAGATTGTATTCCAATCTGTCTGTGCACATTTTTTTTCTATTTTTACATCTAAACCTCATCTACATGTCCCTTTGCATCGCAAACTTGTACTTTTGCTACATAATAAACCAATGCTGGCGTGTATGTCTCTATTTTTTTATAATACACAAAACTGAAGGCTTTCAGTAAAAAGACAGCCTTCCTGGTGACTGTTCTTCAGAAGTGGTTGTCTCCATGGTAAACATGTATTTATGTATGTATGCATGCGTGTACATACTTATGTCTATATTTGCCTGTTTCCATGGTATGTCAAGAATATTCAGTGGTGTACCATGAAAGCCATAAAGAAAGCAGGAATTCCAATGCCCAGAGCACCAGATGTTTCCCAGGCTGAGTAAGGATGGCGAGAGCGTTACAGATCAGAGTTGTATCCTGCTCCTCCTCCTCATGCTTCTGTCCTACTTCCCCAGAGGACTCTGGTCAGGAGTATCCCAATTGACTCCACAGGGACTCTCAGGGACTGTTCCTGCTACCCTTCCACTGCAAGCCAGTGCAGGGAGGGGGTGAATGTGGCTGAGCCCCGCCTGTTTACTTCCTGTGAGGCTATCATGGCCACCCCAAGTGGACAATGTATGTACACAGAAAGACAAGACTGAAGCAAATCCATTAGACTTCCTCTTCAAGGGATGCTGGGAGGAGACATGGGTGATGGGTGGAACTGACCTGGGGTTAGCTGGATAAAGAGGCTGAAACCAACCAACCAACCAAACCTATCCAGTAATGTCCAAGCCCCACTGTAGAAAGTGCTGTCCGGGGAATTGGAGTGCAGCTCCCAACTGGGGGCCCGTGAGTAGTGGATAGGAATGAGGACTGGAAATCACTGCTCCTGCATCTTCCCCTTCTGTCATTTACAAACAGCATACATCCCATACCTTCATTTGTAAAATGGGAACCTACCAGAGTCTGTGCCACTGCAGATGAACTCAACAGATGTTAGCACCTCTGCTTTTGCTCAAAACTCTCTCCAGACACAGGACCCAGGCAGGACACAAGAAGGAGGACCTCTGTCAGTCAACCCTATACCCTCATATCTCCAGATCACTCACAGGCAGGATGCTGACACTGTCTTCAGAGAAGAGAGGAGAAAGGAGGAAGTAAGCCCCAGTCATACAACAGGAGCAAGTAACTCCACACCGATGGGTGAACCAACCGAGATGAAGGGACTGGTGGATGGATAACCCACGATGTAACACAGACCTGATGACACTTTCTATTCAAAATACTTCAAGTTTACAGAAGATTAGAACTCACACATGTATACACATTCACCCACGGCGAACATGACATTTGCTTCATCCTTCTCCAAATACATGTTCTATATATTTTATCATGCATAATAAATACATATGTAGTATACACCCTATAAAGTTTCAGACACTATATTACTTTATCCAAAACAATGAGCTGCTGTTACATGACCATGACACTAATTTCATCCTTAACCAATTTAATAGTGATAGAAGAACATCTTCAAATATGAAGCTGCGTTCAAACTTCCCCTATGGTCCCAATGTCTGTTGTTATCAAGAGCGACCAATTGCATTTTGTTTTCATGTCTCCTTAGTTGTTTAGCCGTGTTTAGAAGCATCCTTAAACATAATCAAATTTGTGTTTGCCCTTTCTAGAGTCTCCCATGCCATATAACTCTTAATTGCCTAGAGCATTTCTTGATTGGGTCCAGTTATAATGGCAGGTAATTCAAGTGAAGAGCAAGTGATAGCTTCCCCATCGTCCAACCCAGCACGGGCTGAGTAACCACGTTCACTCCTAGACCACTGCCGCATCCACTGAGGATTCCATCAGAAACCAGGTCCAAGAAAACAAGACGGTGCACTAGCGGAGATGTGCCATTTCACCAGTGCTGTGAATTGATAGGGCTAAAGAGCACCACCAAGGTCATTATTCCAGATGCTAGGTTTTACAGGTAAGGATCAAACCCGAACCAAGTCAGGTGTCCTTAAAGCACTAGACACGTGAGATTATATTGGTCTCGTCATGCCTTGGAGCTGGCTCGGA
Source organism: Megascapheus bottae (assembly GCF_031878675.1). Taxonomy (NCBI): domain Eukaryota; kingdom Metazoa; phylum Chordata; class Mammalia; order Rodentia; family Geomyidae; genus Megascapheus; species Megascapheus bottae. Next base: position 4,538,808 of record NC_143532.1, on the reverse strand, counting down.
TGATCTTCTTAGGGGCTCTTGTAAGATCCTTTCATACCCTTCAAAAGCTATTTTTAGTACAGAATGGCTCATTGTTTTTAAAAAAAATGCACCAGAAATAATGCTTGATTCCAATACCTAAATCTGAAATCTCCTCTGACTTCCTCAGCCCATACAGGGCTCATGAGCAGACACAAAGCTGAGTGGTAAAGCCACTTCCTTCCTCCTGGCCCAGCCAGAAATTTCAAGCCCCATTTGAGATGGAGCAGGGCAAAACTGCTGGCAGGTTGCAGATGGCACTGCTTGGAGTGCCAGGGTTCCATGTGGGCTCTCCTGAGCGGGAAGACCCTGCCATCCCCCTGGGCAGGGAGCTCCCAGGAGTCTTATCTACACTTCAACAGCCAAAAGAAACTGCCCTTTGTGAGGAAAAACACGGTGGAAGCCAAAGATAGAGCTTGCCAGAGCCAGTTACATCAGAGGAGGAAGTGGACTGGGAGAATTTACTCCATGCCTCTGCCTTCCACGACACAGACCTTCACACACCCTCTTAGAGTCACAGTTAATTATATTTAAAAGATGGCCTAAGACTAAAAAGTGACACGGTTCAAAGCCACTGGTAAAGCTTTCATTTCCTACAAGAAATAGAAGTTTGGGTTTGTGTGTGATCCCTTCTTAGTCCAACTAGCCATACGTTTCACGTGAGCAATAGGAAAGCAATTTGCAGTCTTTAGAGAAACATATCCTAATCATAAATATGAATGATAACTGAAAATGCACCTCCACATCATTAGCATTACAAACCCCCCACCCATCTTCATCTCTGAAAAGCAGGGTGACCCCAGTTGGGGATAGGGAGAAATCAGGAGGTCAGGACTCTAGAACAGCATCACCTATCTTCTTCCAAAGCCAAAATTACCACACACCAAAGCTTGCATCATTCTCCTTCTTGGCTTTTGAAAAATTGCAATAAACCCCAACATTGTATTTGACATGGGGTAAAATATACTCATTTCTGGTATTAGAAAAGTATGAAAATGAGAAGTGTCACATAAAGTTGGACTGGCCCTATCCAGTTGGTATGTAGTCTTATATTCTATGTCTTTTAAAAAATGTTTGTTATATTTGGGACATCACAGAGCTTTTACAATAGTGCTAAAAAAAATCTCCAGCCAGAGTATTTAAAGAATAAACTGGTCCTTCAAATGCTGTCAACCATGGCGTTCCAGCATTTCCTTAATACAAAATCATCGTTCACAGCAGGAAAATTGACATCCCCAGGACAGTTTAGAATATTGCAGGTCAGCGACACCCTGTTCATCTAGTTCTTATGCAAGATGGGACATAAAGGATTGGCCATACACCCGCTCATTCCTTGATCCCAGAGAAGAGAAACCTGTCTTTCTTTTTCTTGGATTCGTAAGTTAAGAAAGAGCCACTCCATTTTGTCCATCAGTATTCACTTGATGAATGTCTTAAACTCTGGAAACTCCTACCACATGTAGAATTAACTTAAAAGTCTCTTTTTTAGGTCAGATTTATGATCTATGACACAATACAGAAGAGTTGAAGGAGCGTAGGAGCTGGAGGCTGACTCAACTATTATTAGGGGAGACAACAAATGTAAAGAAATACCTACCATATATATAGCATAGACATCAATAATTGCTATTATTAATGACAATAACAAAATAAGCCAAATTCACCATAGCATGAACTCTTCATTATGCATCTCCATTGCCTCTTCTTATTCTTCTCCAGATGCCTAACTAGCTTTATATAGTTATAATCCTGCTAAGTAACAAATTTGTTATAATTTCTTTTCATTGTTGAATACACATTGCTATCTAGGAATTCATTTATTTTTTGTTTTTGTTTTTGTTTTTTTTGTCAGCTGTGGTGCTTGAACTCTGAGCCTGGGCACTGTCACTGAGTTTTTCGCTCAAGGCTAGCGCTCTCCCACTTCAGCCATAGCACCACTTCCAGTTTTCTGGTGGTTAATTGGAGAGAAGAGTCTCACAAACTTTTCTGCCTGGACTGGCTTTGAACTGTGACCCTCAGATCTCAGCTCCTGAGTAGCTAGGATTACAGGCATGAGCCACTGGCACCTCGCTTGTTTTTTACTTAATATCTGAATACAATTCCACTTGCCAGAAGTGAAGATCTTGCCAATAAGAGAGACATCCCGACACCAGGGTTCAGTCAGAAGCTTCCCATGTGCTGAACCTGTGCACCATTACAGAGGTCGAGACGGTCGTGTTTCCACAGGGGGGAGCAGAGAGCACACCCACAGCCATGCACAGTAAGGGAACAAGAGGCAGGGTGCCTAGTCCATTCAGTAAGTTACCTGTTGTTTCCCACATGCTCAGCTCCATTTGGATCCTTCAGCTCTATAAGGTGTACAAAGGAGTTGCTGTTCAATGAAGCACTTTATAAATACCATGCGTCTTCACCAGTGTCACCCCCCTTCAACATTCTCACCCTCCCCCCAACCTACCTCCCTCACTTCATTTCATAGGATATATATTGAATTTTGTCATTTAACAAAGCACTTTCTGTATAGAACGCATCTTGTCAAGTTGTTCCTTCTAGTGTATACACTCACAGTGGGTGATTTGTCATTTGTCTTGTGTTTAGCTTTGTCTGTGGTACTAGGGATTCAACTCAAGTGGTTTTCTGTTGTCTAAAACCAAAGGACCTTAACACATGTGGACTTCCTTTGAGTCATATCTCCAGCTAATTTGATCTGACACTGCCAAAGAATCAGAGCCATCTTAGTGACTCCCCAGGAAGTGTGTATCAATCAGAGATCAAAAGAGATGGAGCACGAGCAACCTCTCCCTTGCTTCCAAGCATAGGTAGGAGGGAGGGTACCGATGGACCCTTCAGCAAGCAGAGCTCTGCAGGACGAGGAAGCACTGAGGTATTCCTCTCCATCTAGTCTTTATTTCCACCTAGAATGTGGCCTTTTCCTCTTCAATTGGCTAGGAAGTGAATTGCCCTCAAATCCTGACCCCCTATTACACAATGTGGTAAAGAAAGGACACAGATTTGTAGGCAGACAGGTCTATCCTAGTCTCCCAGCCCTGCTATCAATAATATAAATAAAAATAAAAACAAGAAGAATAGCAATACTAGTTAAGACTATTTGGTCACTTATAAAATGCCACATTGGCCTCCCACAGCATTTTACAGATGAGAGCACCAAGACATAATGAGCTTGTGTGTGTGTGCATACATGCATGCATACAAGAAGAGGCATCTGAACCTCAATACTTGATCTGACACATACACACTTAAGCACCTTCTATGTTGCCTGTTTACCAGACACATCGCAAGGGAATTACCCCTTTTTTTTGTTGGTCATAGGGCTTGAACTCAGCCTGGACCCTATCCCTGAGCTCTTCAGCTCAAGGCGATTGCCCTACCCCTTGAGCCACAGCCCCACTTCCGGTTTTCTAGTGGAGAATTAGAGATAAGAATCTCACAGACTTTAGTGCTCAGGCTGGCTTTGAACTGTGACCCTCACATCTCAGCCTCCTGTGTAACTTGGATGACAGGCATGAGTCACTATGCCCAGCGAATTACCCTCTCTGAGACTCAGAATCCTTGCCTGTAAATTATAGTCCATAATTCCCATATGCTAGGTTATTGAGAGAGTAGAATAAATTATGTAAATCTCTACTGACACGGTGTAGATGTTCCACAGTTGGTAGTCACTACTGGCATTACCACCGTCTTTGCTACTACCTGGAGCATGAAAAAAATGGTGGGGACATGATCTTCGTAGCCAGCATGTGATCACGCTGTGCGTAAGACTGGTGTCACACAGTTTGGTATTTGACAGTATTCCCTGGGGTTCATCCAATACAGCCATTACTCTTAAACCTTTCTTCTGAGCTTCTCAAATCCTGGCAAACCAGCCATGAGGTCAACAGGTTGTGGGCCACCATTCCATTCCCACAACACCATGTCCCACAAACAGCTCACTGGGGTAAGCCTCATCCAGAACACCACTATCCATGGCTTCCCTATACCTAAGACAGCTTTGTACTGTGCTTCCTTCCTTTCTGCTCTGCCTATGCTGTCACCAGTTCAAATAGACCTCCCCCAGTCTCCACACTGCCTACCTGCACAACCAGCTTTTCTGTTTCAAGTGAATTATGGGCAGTCTGACCCATCAAACTGATTTTGGGGCCTGTGCTAACTGGCTTCACTGACTCAACAATCCAGTCAAGAGAAGCTGGTGTATGCCGTGCACTGGGCAGGGGGCGAGGCTTGAGGGCGCAGGCCCTGTCATCTTCCCGCCCTTGGTGTCTGACAGAGCCTCTGGAAGTAGGAGGGCTCAGTGTCTGAAAGGTGAACAGTTAAGCTCTCGATCCCCTCCCAGGCCCCATTGAGAAACATTGTTCCCTGGAACTTGGGATTGACTGAAAATGAGTCCAACAAGTTAATGACCATCTTTGAAATAGGCCCAGAAAGGTAAACATCTTGAAGTATTCAAAAACAAGATTCTGGCCCATTAGCAGCTTTCCTATTGAAAGGTCTCAACTCCCAATGGAAAAAGTAAATCAAGGCAGGCTATTTGTTCCCAGGCTTCCTCCTGTGCCTGTGCCTACACAACCTGTCTGCTTCCTTGCTATTCTCAAAGCGATGCCTAGTGGGAGAGGAAGCCGCGCTTCAGAAGAGGATCCAGCGCTCCCAGCTGCACCCTCTGCAGAGTGTGTATGGCAGGCCTGTATCAGCAGGTCCCAAGCCTCTGGGGAATGGGCTCATGCCAGCCTCTTTGGACTGCGATTTCCCAAATGATGCTGCCAGCCAGATCTAGCATAAACGTTAAGCTGCTGGCCGTCTCTGAACCTTTTTGTTTGGGGATTTCATCAAAGCTCAAGGAAAATAGAGGAGAATAATCCTATATCATCTCCAGGGGAGAAAAGGAGTCGGGGGGAAAGCCCAGCACTATCAGTGAGGCAGAAAAACGGGAGAGGGAGATGTTATCTCAACATGCTTACCTGCTCTTGCCAAGCCTGGCAATTTCCGTGAGAGGCAAACAGGCATTATTAGCCTTTCATGAAATTGTAAATTAATAAAGACTATCGCCTCCATCTGGAGATTCAAAGGAAAGGAGATGTGCTTTTTAATAGGCGGCTCCTCATTCTGCAAGCATCTAACGAGAACTTTCCTCATGCCAGGCATGTTCTCTGCCTAGAAACAAATATCACCCTTGCCCCAAAAAGCTCCTGGTGTGACAATGGGGATAGACGTAGCAAAGACTTACATTCTCAATGATGAGCCAAGAGCAAGAGAACCCCATACGAAGGGCATCAGAAACGCAAAGATGCGTGAAGCGCTAGCCACAGCACCAGCGGAAGCCATGTTAGCCCCTGCCCTCGTCTTGGCCTGAAGTCAGACTCTCACTGGACTTCCTCCACTGCTGCACCCTTTCCTCCTTCCTTCCTTTGCCTGTTTCCTCCTGGAGGGTCTTGCTTACTAAGTCACTTTCACAGAATTCCCTCCCTCCTGCAGATCTACAGCCCAGACACCTGGCTGGTCTCCTGTGGCCTAAAGGTGTTGGTAAGGAGTCCGTAGACAGGTGTGTATAAATCACTTGACGCGGGTAGGTTCTCACACCTGTTAATGTCTCCCTGTGTGAGCAGCAGGCTAGACGTGTGAGGTCACATGCCTCAAATCGCAAAATCCCCGGGGTCAGAGGTGATCATCAACATCCCAGAGTCCTGAATTACCTGCTTGCTCCTATCTCCCTCTAAAGAGCATTACAGTGGCTTCTAAATGAAATAACCAGGAACAGCAGCCCCCCCCCCATACACCCATAACTCCAGCTTTATTGCCTTACAATCAGCAGAGCCATCTCTGGTGGAGATGAAGCTGGGGAGAGCGGATATGAAAGGCACCAGCTGCCCTGCACTTCCCCTGGATCGGTGGGCTGACTCCTGACAGTTTTAGGCCGCGTGTACATCCCCTTAACCCCACCCTGGCTATCAGAAAGGAGAGCTACGTGCTTTGGGCAGTGGTGGGCAACCCTGTGTGAATGAGTTAACTCTCATTTATCTGCCAACACCCCAAATGAAGGATGCAGAAAAAAAAAAAAAACTGGTAAGAAGCTGCAGCAGGGCTGACATGAACTTATCCTTTTTTGTGGGGGGAGGTAGAAAGTCATTGCTTTTGAAGAACATATAGTCTTGATCTGGATCCTAAGAAAAGAGTTAGGACATTACCCTGAGAAGGGATCATAGAAAGGGGTTTACAGGGACACAGTGGTCTAATATTAACGGCAGCCATTTGTGTGCCAGGCACTACTCTAAATCCTAAGCATGTCCCCGGGGATTTCAGGTGAGGAACTGGAGGTCCCAGGAAGTTAAATAGTTCCCATCACCCGTGCAGACGACAATAATGAAGCTATGACTCAAACCCAGTTGTCTGTCTCTAGTGCTGTTTTCTTAAGCGGAGCCATTGCCAAGAATCTAGGTATGACGGATGTGGTAGTTTCCTCTACTTTTACTGCATTTGGGAGGGTGTAAACTAACAGGAATTACTCACAGGCTGTTCTGGGGGATAAAATTCTTCCTTCGTCCTCTGGCCTTGGGCAGTGACTGGCATCTCTGGCCGTCCTTGGTTGGCACCTGGTTCTTTCCAGTGTCTGCCGATACCATCACATACCCTCCTCTGGGTATGTGTGTCCTTATGCCATCCTCTGTCCTTTCCTTAGGACAGTGGTACTTCTTAATTACAACTGTAGTCACCTTATTTCTAAATAAAATCATATTTTTAGATACTGGGAGTTAGGACTTAAGGTCTTTTGGGAAGGAATTATAAATCATAACAAAGACAGGCAGCCAGAAACTAAATTTCTAAACAAAGAGGTTAAGAGATGAGGAGGGTCTTTGGCTTCTACCCCCACAGAGGGACCCCAAGATGAGCACTCAGTGTCTTTTATCCAAGTTGGCATCTCCATCTTTTCTCACCTGCTATAAATGAGACAGTGTCAAAAGATAAAGCTATCTCACTACTATAGGGCAACAGGAAAAAGAATGGGTATGGAAGAGGGCATAACCATGCCCTAATATAGAATCCTACAAACTATGAAACTTCAGGGCAAAAACCCGATGACCCTGATCCTGTTGAAACTCTGTTTTTACAAAATGCTCCTTGCTGACACAGTTCTTGATTGAAAATACGGAAACAAATTCTAACCTTTAGCAGGAAATAAATCCTGCAGGGTCTAGCTCACAAATTAGTCAGAATAGACAATGGCCAGGTACATTAATAAGTGGCCAGGCTGCAGTCAGAATCAGAACAACTCAATGCAGACTTCAGTGCCACTGAACATGGCCCACTGCCATGGATTCCTCATCCTACCATGACCAGCTGTAGACCTTTCATGCTACTAAGGTTGCAACTATAACTCCAGACAAGATTCTCCACTGCCCCTGGCTTTCCAGGCCATGGGTTCCAATTCTAAGTCATTGGTTAAACTTGAATCTAGCTGAAACATCAAAGGTCTAGCTTCAAGGGAGTCTGGGAAAGACTATGTCTAGCTCATTTATCTCTAAAGGAGACAGATGGCCACTGTCTCCTATAGGAACTTGGATACTAGATGTCCCACAACTCTACACAGGAGCTTTACCTGTAGAGCAACCAAGAAACTAGTCATCAGAGAAGTCACAAAGGTAAGATTACAGATGTTAGGACCAAAGTTGTCAGAAAGGGAGTTCACAGCCCACAGGCTAGATATGGATTAGGGATCACCAGGGCTACAGAAAGGGGAATGAGGCTTGCTAGCTAACAGCACAAGGCTGCTTTTTAAGGTGATTTAAAAAAATGTCCTGGAATGAGTCATGGTGACTACACGACTCTGAATATACTTGATCACATTAACCCACTTTAAAAGGGAGATATTGTATGAAGCATCAATTGAAGAAAAGAAGAATAGGAGGATGGAATGACGTGAGCCAAATATTTCAGCAATCCCAAGCATCCCAATGTCCTCATAATCCCTCCAGCTTTCTGTTTAGTGGGTTTGAGTAAAGACACATTGCTTCTACTCCTGTACAGAATCATAGGGATTCCTTGATGCAGGGAGTAACATCCCAGTAGTATAATGAGGGTAGACAGGGGACCATGATAGGAAGAAAAGGGAGAGGAGTAGCTGAGACCCAAAACATGGCTGGTTCGGACAGTTCTGGGGTTCGAATCCAGGGCCTTGTGCTTACATGTGTTGCAGGTGCTCTGCCCCTTGACCCACACCCCTGACCCCTTGTGATTGTGTTTTTGAATAGGATATCCTGTCTTTCGCTCCGTTTTGGTCTGGACCACAGTGCTCCTACTTAGCTGCCTGAGTAGCTGGGATGAGAGATGCATAACACCACATCCAGCTTTTTACTGGTTGCAGCGTGGTTCCACAAATGTTTTTTTTTGTTGTTGTTGGTCGTGAGGCTTGAACTCTGGGCCTGGGCACTGCCCCTGAGCTCTTCAGCTCAAGGCTACTACCCTACCCCTTGACCTACAGCCCCACTTCCCAGTTTTCTAGTGATTAATTGGACATAAGAGTGTCATATACTTTAGTGCCTGGGCTGGCTTTAAACTGTGATGCTCAGATCTCAGCCCCCTCAGTACCTAGGATTACAGGCATGAACTACCATGCCTGGCTTAGTCCATATTAATTGTATAATGAGCCTATTTGTGACAAACAACTTTTAAGAACAACAGTATTTAATTTTAAAATATTAATTTTAGGGATATACTTAGGCAAATCCTCATCCAAGTCTGCTGTACAAATAACATTTTGGATAAGTGTTTTTGTTTGATTTTTTTTTAATTGGCAAGAGGTGGTTTATGTGTTGATAAAAGAAGGCAAGTTTCCTATTTGGATCTGTGCTGGAAGTAGTAGGGGAATTAAGATTAAATTTAGAGATGGGAACATCTCAAAAGACACAACAACAAGAACAACAAGCCAGATTTAAATGTGAACTTGTGTTTATAAAACCCACCTTGGAATTCATAGGAGTTATGGCTGTTCACAAAAAGAGACCTTATTGTAAAGACAATTTTGTATTCTTGCCTCCCACATTAGACTTTGAGCTCTTACAGGCAAGGACCCAAATGTGATTAAACTCTGCCATTGTGCTGTCTAGCACATAACAGATAAGTGCATCAGTGTTTATTGAGTAAAGTTAAGGATAAAGCCTAAATAAATCATTACATGATTCAAATACACCCATCTATAAGTGAAAGAACTAATTTCACTGCTTAAATGAATATGAATTCTGAAGGTACAAAGTCTATGCCACACAATATCACAAAATACATTACTGTCATTCTGCTCTTTTATCTTGATCATGCATCCTTGTGATCTCATAATGGCTGCTATATGCCCAGACATCATATCCATGTTGCAGAGTGAGGTGGTTCTCGCTGATTTGGGGTTCAGTTGAGAAGAGAAGCCTTCCAAGATGAGGAGATAGCCCAAGAGGTAGAATGCCTGCTTAGCAAGCCTGATTCTAGGAAAGAGAGGTGGGAGGAGAGCGAGGAGAAAAATGAGCCTAAGGAGAAGGAGGAGGAGAAGGAAAAAGGGGAGGATGAGGAGGGGGAAAGGGGAAGAGAAGGGAGGGAAGAACCTTTGACAACCTTTTATTAAGCAGCATTAGCTACAGCGGATACTAAAAATGTAAGCAGAGGAAGGCAAGGAAAAGGGGGTTAATAAGCAGGTGATTGGAGCCAGCCTTTCTTCTTCACCATTCTGATCTATCTAGAGGACAATCACCGTGTGTGTGTCAATGAAAGCAAAACCCCAGCGATGAGTATGTACAGATGAGAAGATGGACTCTCATAGGGATGGCTCCAGCCTTTGGTGACACTGACTCTGGGAGACGCAGCAGCCCTAGTCCATATATTTTCTCCACGTGGTTTGGATCTCAAATGTCTCCCACAGGTCATGGGTTGAAGGTTTTTGTCAGTGGTCTGTTACAGTCCTGGGGAGGCAACAGAATCTTCAGGAGGTGGAGTCTAGTGGATGGGTTATGTCACTGGGGGCTTTGTTTCTCTGTCTCTTTGTGCCTCTCTCTCTCTCTCTCTCTCTCTCTCTCTCTCTCTCTCTCTCTCTCTCTCTCTCTCTCTCTCTCTCGTGTGTGTGTGTGTGTGTGTGTGTGTGTGTGTGTGTGTGTGTGTGTGTGTGTCCCTCTGCTTCCTGGCCACCAAGAGATGATCAGCTTCGTTCTATCAGTTGCTCTTCACTGTATCATTTAGCCTCCCTGCAGGCCCTAAACAATGGAACCAAACAAGGAACTCACAGTTGAACAACTACAAGCCCAAGTAGACTTCCTCTGTATAAACTGATTTTCTTAGAGATGTTTCCACAGAGACAGAAAGGTGTCCAAGATGCACACCTATCCCATTAGACCAGGTCACGGGTTCTCAGGGCCCAGAGGGGGCAGCATGAAAAGAATGGGAGGAACCTGTCTCTATCCTGTCCTCTTCTATCCAGCTCCTTCCTGTGAGATCTATGTGCTGTCTTTCTGGAAGCAAGCCACGCCAGGCATCATTGGCAACTCACTCCATCTGGCAGCCAGGTCTCACATCAAGCAAATTAAAGGCCTTTCAGTTCCATAGCACCACTCCTGCCTTGCAGCCATAGCCAGGGATAGGGATGAATGTGATCCCGGGGGCTCTGACTCATGGCTGGGGGTTGTAGCTCTGAATGAATAATGCAGCAATACCCCAGGATGGCTTACATTTTACAGTGGGGCTGGGCTTGAAAGAATTCTGCCCCTTTGAGGACCTACATGGCCTTTCTCTCCCCATGGATACCACACCATGGCAGCTCAATTTGCAGCCTGGGCCCCTCTACCAGCCTTCCCCAACTGCACTGTCAGAAGCTGTGAAGTTCACAGCAGAATGGAGGGAAATGACTCTATGACTCATTACACAGAGCCCAGAGTCAGCTGGTGAGAGGGAGTGGAAGATGATAAAAAGAGTCTCTAAGAGGGCCATGACCAGCCCCCAAACACTTCCTATCACACACAGGGCATGCATCTACAGATGTGCCCATCACACAAGGGTCCAGGAAGCAACTTGAGCTTCACAATGAATGGATTGCATTCTACTGATTTCTTCGTTGTCTCCCTTCCTTCTCTCTCTCTTCCTCCTTTCTCCCTTCCCTCATCTTCCTTCCAACTCTCTATGATTCCTACCCTTCTTTCATCTATTCTGCCTTTTCCTCTCTCCCTTACCCTTTCTGCCTCCCTTCTTACCTTTGCTTTTTCCTTCCTCCCTTTCTAGTTATCTTCCTTCCCTCCCTTCTTTCTTTGCTCTCTCTCTCCCCCTTTCCCTTTCTTTTGCTTCCCTTTCCTTTGCAAATTCTAGCTGGTTGGGATTCACAAAACGTTTGCCTGATTGCACGAGGAAAGTCTTCGTATTTAAAACCATGGTGCCTGGACACATGAGCTTTGTAAGACCATTGAACTAGGGTTGAACTTGTTGGCATATGATTCTAGCCAAGCGATTTAAGCCCTGGCATCAGGCCATCTTTCTGAACCACCACCACCACTGTCCCAGTTCCTCACCTCTCTTCTGGACCACAACACGGCCTCTTGACTGGCCTCTCTAAAGTGCCCCAGCAACTCCGTGCCCCCTTCCACGTGCAGCCTGCGGCGGCGTGTGTCTAACTATGGGCGTGCCAGCCCTTGCTCAGTACCCTTGACATTCTCTTTCATCTCAGCATATGGAAAGCTCCTACTTCGGCTGGCAAAAATTACAAAGGCCTAGGAGTCTGACTCCTCTGTGAGTCCCTCTCCTGCCTCCCTCCACCTCCTCATATACCAGTGTTCCTCCACAGGTCTCCTGGCTCCAGCCAAAGCAGTTCCTTCTGAGAGCTTTGCCCTAATCTTCAGTCACAGGGCCCTTGAGTGCACTGCTTTCTGTTCATCTTTCTGTGTCCCTCATTGTCCTTCTGATCTCAACTCAAAAGTCACTTCCTCTGGAAAGCCATCCAGACATTGCTAGCCAAGTCCCATCCACAGCCCTGCCCTCCATGCCCTCTGGAATCTACTCCCCTCCCCCATAGCACTAGCCATGGTTGTGGGGTTCAGTCCCCCAGGCTCCTCCACTAGGGCTTCTCAGCCCCACCAAAGCATCAGAGTCAACTAGCAACATTTCAAGAGACAGAAGCCTTTGGCTTCGCCTCTCTGAATTTCCATTCACTTGCTTTTCCACTTATACATTCCAGAAGCTCCACCGATTATTTTAATGTAACACCAGGCCAGATGCTGCTGTGCTTCCTGGCAATAGAAAAGGGGTAGGTTTAGGTCTCATTCTAGGCCACAGTGCCCTGCTCTGAGCTTGCACTGCTTGCAGATCCAAGGATCAAGAGGGCCCAAAGTGTGAGAGTGGGCATAGGCACTCACCATCTGCTGGCCTGCGTGGTTCTCAATGCCAAGCACTATCCGTATCCCTTGGGCCAGTCCACAGGGATGGTGTACCATGGGCCACATAGTCAGAGCTGCATTGTAGAAGAATTGTGTTGCTGGCCCCCTTCGACAGTCCAAGACCTTTTCTCCCTCTGACCCTGTCTTTGTGGAGACCCCACCTGGTCTTGTGGCTCTGCCTTCTCTGTAGACCATTTCCATCCACCCACCCATTTTATTGCCAGTGCCAGCTTCTGTCTTCATTCTCAGAACGACCCACCTAAATGTCGGGTTCGTGTGTCCCCTAGGCTGTGGGGTGGGCATCTCAGAGTGTGGCCTCCTCTGCCTTTCCTCAGCCTCCTGTCCTCAAGCTTGTTCTTCCCACCACAGGGAGGGATCTCCTTGATCACGGCTTTTCCTCCCTGTCCTCATTCACCCACTTTCCACTCTGCATCCCCCCTTTGTGCCATCAAGCCCCCTTTGTGCCTTGTGCCCCCGAACAAAGAGGAATGATAGCCTGTAAATGCGAGCTCATTTCACAGAGGGGACTCTTCAGATGTGATCAAAGAAAGGGCTTTGGGGTGAGGAAGCGGTTTGGGGACTCAACGTGAACAGGAAGGTGGAGAAGTACCCCCAGAGAGAGAAGATAACCACAGTTTTGACTCTCAAGATGAGCAAGGGGGCTCCAGGTTCATGAACACAGGTGGCCCAGGAAGCTGGGAAAAGCAGGAAATGGACCCTCACCCCATCCCTAGCAGCCTGCAGAAGGAATACCACTCTGCCTTGGTTTTAGTCCTGTGAGACCCATTTTAGACTCTTGATCTACCCCTGCGTGTGTGTGAGTCAAAGGTTAGTGGCAATTTTGTTAGTGCACAGCCACCTCCTCACTGCCTTCAAATCGTTCCTGGTCTCCCCAGATTCCCCTCGACCCCTTTCTGTCCATCCCCTGCCCCACAGACAACACATAACGTATCGCTTTGGTGCATGAAACTTGTCAATGGCACCCATCATCTTCAGAACAACGCCAGGGTCTGAAAAGCCCTTGGAGGCCGGCTCCTGCTGATCTTCCATCCCAGCACACCCTCCCCTTTCCCCTGGGGACCCCACAGGGGCCTTGTCTCCTCTCAGCTCTGGGAATCTAGGAAGTCTTTCTGCTCCTGGAGTAGCCCGAGCTCAGTCACCCTGGGATATCTCTGCTGCTCCTTTGCAGAACACTATCTCCTGTCTTTCCCTGCAGGTCTCAGTCGGTGGTCCCCTCGGATGCACCCCCTATTCAGGAAGTCCCTCTGTCCTTGGCACATCTTGTCAAACCTCCTGCTTTCTTTTCTTCCTGGTTTCTATCAGCAACTGAAATGAGCTCATGTGCTTCTCTTTCCAGTGTGTGGATGGCAGTGTCTCCAAATTGTCCTGTTTTGGGGAGATTCTTGCTGCCTCTCAGTCTTCTAGCGCATGGCTAGAGGTGGCTCGTCCAAGTTTGTGGGTCTGAATGAATGAATGACAAATGAGCAAATGAATGAACAGAGCAATTGGCACTCAGTCGGTGTTCAATAATAGCTGTTTATTGAACACTACCCACACTGGCAAGAGCACAGTGGAAACGGCACGTTGTCAGTGCTGCCATTCTGTGTGCAAGTGCAGCTTCCTCATTAATTTCCTTCCCTCCCCTAAGGGCAGAGCCAGCTAGGATCGCAGAGGCCCAGGAAGAGTGTGGGAAGTGTGGGCTGGTAGAGTCTGCTGTGGTGGCCAGACACCCGGGCAGAACTTCCTTGGCTAAGCCGCTTGAGTTACTTCAAGCACAGAGAGGCAGCAAACACACGTCACCCCGGGTCCCAGGGGCAGATGCTGGGTCTCTGCAGGGGCCTCCCTGGGCACCATCTGGTGGCCCTCCCCTCATTAATACTCCAGGCAGCTAAGCACATGCTTTTTATTGGTATGAGTATAAATAAACTGCAACAGGAGCCTTGAAAGAAATGACCCCCAGAGGAAACCCAATCCGCAGGCAATTAGGGCGCTTCTGTTCGGATAATTGACACCGAAACAGTGAGCTGGGTGCCAATCTCCACCAGGCGCCAGCTCTGGCCACCCCAGCGGATCACAGCCCCCAGCCTGTGCTGCTTGGGAAGGGACAACAGAGCAGAACAGCAACAGCCTGTGTGCCATTCCCAGCACATCTGTGACGTGTTCCCATGGGACAATTTTACACATACACACATACACCCAAGGGACATTTGGCAAAGTCTCCAGACATTTTCAGTTGTTCAAGCTGGGCAGAGGCCAAGGATGCTTCTAAGCATCCTGCAATGCCCAGGACAGCCCCCACCTCAAAGAAAGGCCCGGCTCGAAGCGTCAGCTGGGCTGTGGTGAGACACCCTAGAGGCTAAGGCAGAAGGTGCTAATGAACTAGGGATACCCTCTGTGGACTGAACCCCTGGTCAAACTTAAATCCATCACTGAGTCCCCATAATCTCAATATGGGGTCTAATTACCACCCTTGTTTTACAAATAGGGACAGGTGGCCCCAAATCTATGTTTAAAAGGACATAAGCAACTTGCCCAAGAACCAGGACTCAACATGCAGCCTACAACCTGAGCTTTCACCCCAAGCTGGACTGTCACCTACAGTTATAAAGTCAATATTTCATCACCAGAGCAAAAGGAAGTGTGAAATTTAAAGCAAACACAGCCTTTGGCTTCCTATGCATCCGGATTCCATTTTTTTTAAATCTCTGTCATTTTACCTGCCACAAAACCTTGGGCATGTGGGTGAAATTCTAAGGACCCCAGTTTCCTCATATGTCTGTTGGGTCAATAAAGTGACCTGCTAGAAGTCTAATATTTAAACAGATTTAAACTAGCTCCTAGCCCCTGGCATCCCTCAAAAAGCAATAACTGTGGTTGTCACCACCACTCCTAAGTGGAATTCAGGGAAGTGGGGGCCTGTAGGACCAGAAGGAGAGCTGGGGCTGAAGGATGAGAAGGGGATGGGGAGAAGAAGACGAAGACACAGCTCATCTCTGAATCTGCCAGAACCCCTGAGTCCCAATGTCCTTTCACCCTCCCCAATTTCAGGAAGTATTTTGTTTATAGTGAAGACCCACCATTCTGACTTGAAGGAAGGAAGGAAGGAAGGAAGGAAGGAAGGAAGGAAGGAAGGAAAAGAAAGAAAGAAAGAAAGAAAGAAAGAAAAAGAAAGAAAGAAAGAAAGAAAAGAAGAAAGAAAAGAAGAAAGAAAGAAAGAAGAAATTTGTATTAAAAATCACAAAACAACAAAATCTGAAGAAAAATTAGGCAGGCTAAGATGGTTCTACAGGTCTGGGTTGGTATGGGGAAAAAGAAGGGAACTGTTAGAAGTTGCAGTAGAGGCTGGCATACAATGCAGACATGTGCACGCAGACACAGGCACACCCATCAGTCGGGGAGGAGAATTAACACAGCCTTCTCATCTGCTCCATTCAGGTACTTGTGATACAGCTCTTCCAGTTCTTCAGCAAACCACTGGAAAGTCATAGCACACCTCTCACAACTGAAGCCTAGGGAGGCATTCCCCATTTCACATCTGGTGGTGATGGTGACAGTGCTGCTGGTAATGAGAATGGTGCGATGAGGAAGAGGAGGGTGGTGATGATGAAGATGATGATGGCGGCAGTGGTGACGCTGATAACGATTATGGTGGTGAAGACAGTATAGTGGTGGTACCGGATGAGGGTGGTGGTGGTGACAGTGGTGATAATGATGGTTATAGGGATGATAACAGTAATCATGGTGGTGGTGGTGATGATGGTGATGGAGGTGGTGATTGTTAGAATGATGGTGGTGATGGTTGTGCTTACAGTGATGATGGTGGTGGTGGTGGTGATGGAGGTAGGGGTGTTGGTGGTGGTAGTGATGATGATGATGATGGTGGTGGGGATGGTGATGATTGTGGCAGTGGTGAAGGTGGTGATTATTATAATGATGGTGGTGATGGTTGTGCTTACAGTGATGATGGTGGTGGTGGTGATGGAGGTAGGGGTGTTGGTGGTGTAGTGATGATGATGATGGTGGTGGTGATGGTAATGATTTTGGTAGTGGTGGAGGTGGTGATTGTTAGAATGATGGTATAGGTTGGTGGTGATGGCTGAAGTATTGATAATGGTGGTGGTGGTGATGATGACGTGATGGTGGTAATATGAAAATACGTTATTTGTGGTGGTCATGATTGCAAAGACAGCATAAGTGAGACAAGAACGTAAAGTTTGGACTCACTATCTCTGGGCTCAAATTCACCTCTCACTACTTACTGTGAAACTAAACAATTTCTTAGCCTCTTTGGATATAAGACTTTTCTCTTAGAAGCTAAAACTAATAAAAAGCAATCTCCTAAGGTGGATTAAAATATTCAAAATATTCAATGGAATGCACAATGAGCATAACACAAATGCTAATCTGTTACTGCTATTCAGCCAGGGCCTACTAGTTCCCGAATTAAAGATTTGTGCAATCTATATCAGTCTTTCCACTGACTTTGCTCTCATTCTTATTGAACAAACAAGGAAACTGAGGTTTGACTCCATTTAGACACTAGAATGATATTCTCAGAGCCAGGAGAGAGCTGGGACTTGAACCCCAGTCACCATGCTAGTTGCAGGTTGCTTCTTAATTGCCACTGTGCAGTTAAGAGTCAGGGATAAGCACTCCAAGCTACAGCCTGGAGGAAAGATGGAACACGTTGGTGCCTACTGCACAACTTGGATGTCACCTCGCTTTTTGGAGCCTTGGATATCTCTCCAGAAACCATCACTTCAGTCTCTGGAATCGACAG
This sequence comes from Megascapheus bottae, assembly GCF_031878675.1. NCBI lineage: Eukaryota > Metazoa > Chordata > Mammalia > Rodentia > Geomyidae > Megascapheus > Megascapheus bottae. The sequence continues at coordinate 4,521,612 of NC_143532.1, read as the reverse complement.
AGTCACCAGAATCAGCAGAGTACCTGGAAAATTGCCCAGAGTGCTGGCCTGGGGCAAATGCTCACGCCCACCCACATTATATGCTAACATCGATCACGTGGCACAGGCCTGGCAAACAGTCAGTACTCAACTGCCTTCCCATCCCCGCCCAAGAGTTTTCCTCTTCAATGATTGACGTGCAGTGCTAACCTCTGACTCCTTTACCCGGGTGAGTGTGAGAAGCATGGCATCGCCCATGGGGCACCCGAATGTCCCTCAAGGCCCTCTATGTGAACAGAAGTAGCTCCTGGCCACAGTGCTCCTTGGAGGGTGGTGCCATACTTGTGCTGTAGAGCCACCCCAGGTCGAGGGGACATGCCAGCCTCGATTACCACCCCGGCGAGTCTGAGTGCAGATGCTCTCTACAAGAAATCTGAAGTTCCTGGTGCTCAGCTGGCCTGGGAGCTGCCAAGCGCAGGAGAAGGTATTTATAAACTTGGCGCCAGTGCCGGAACCCTCAGAACCCGAGAGGGCAGCAGCTTTCCTGCCCTGCAGGGAGACCAAGAGAAAAGACCAATGTGCTCAGCTTTGGACTTCAGTCAAAAGCCAGGGAGGGCGAGTCCAATGCCCTTCTAAATTTAGAACATTCAGCCAAAACAGTTCTCCAGCTCACTGGGCAGGCGTTTCCCCTGGGCTGGACCAGGACGCTCTCCTAGAACCAGGGACACGCAAGGAGCCCAGATCCAAACGCACTTTGTCTCCCTCTTGGTTCTCCTCACATCCAAAGGGGCCTTTCTCACATCTGAGACAGTACTGTGATGACAGAGAGGTCTGAAGTTCGGGTGTTGCTGACAGCGGCTGGCTCTCATTACTCTAGATTGCAGTGTCCGCAGTTCCCTTCCTCTGGTTTCCTTCACCTGTCAGGTGAGCAGAACCATGGGCAAGGAGCTCTACCTGAAGACTTTATTCTACCAACTCCTAAAAGAAAAGAACAAGACTTCTCAGGGAGCTTCTTGTCCCCGAGCCTCAGTTTCCCTGTCTTTCCTGAGGAGAAATTGCACATAAGAAAAATGGCCCTGAGATGGAGCACACTGATTAAGAAGGCCAAACCAAAGACCTGGAACAGGCACTCAATCTCCACGGGCCGAACTGAGATGGGACCTGGAATGTGACAGTCCCTATTCTGTACCTTTCTCTTTCCCTGAGTTAGGCACATTTATTTCAATATTACCCTGGTGTCCCCAGGCCCTTCAATTATTATTAACCCAAGGATAAGAACCAGGGCCATAGTAATTATGACCAACTCTACCTCTTATTGGATTGCTATGGTCTGGATGCTTATGCTCCTTTAAAATCCATGTCCACAAACCTAAACCCAAGGGGGGGCTTTGGGGAGATTATGAAGGCAGAGTCCTCATCAATGAGATCAGTGACCTCAAAAAAAGAGATCCAGAGAGCTCCCTTGTGAACACACCAAAAGAAGGTGCCATCTGTCTAACAGAAGACGGCGCCTCATCCTAGACTGAACCTATCTTCCATGACTTTGAACTTCTTAAATTCAGAACTATTAAAACAAACTCCAGCTGTTGGTTATGAAGTTGATAGTGTTTTGTCATAGCAGCTAGAACTGGCTAATACACCTGTCGTGGGCAGGGAATCATCAAATCCATGAACTTTCTGTTTTGAAACTCCTAGTCTGGTTTTAAAACTCTTTCCTCCATTGATAGTACCACTGCCTTTGTTAATAATTATAAAAATAGTATTATTAGCTAAGAACTGTTGAGCACTGTGTAGAGACACTGAGTTAAGAACTTTACATGCATTATCATATAATTCCATTCAATTATCAATAGTTATATCTCTCAGGACTAGAGTTTACTTGATCTAGCTGATATGAGTTAGAAAAGCAGCCAATTAGGGAATTGTGGCCTTTAGAACTTGCAGACGGCAAGATAACCTGAACAATCAAAACCTGCCTGACAAGGAAATGGGTTCAGGGGCTACAGAAGAATGAGGAAGTATTGATATGATATCCACATTCCTTTACCATAACAACTTTGCAGAAGAACAGAAAATAGACCCATCAATCAGAAAGCCATCCAGTTCTTACTAGTCAACCTAGTGCGAAAGTTGGCTAAAGATGGTGACCAGCTGAAATGCTGTCTTTACAGGGCCTATCTATGCCATGTGCTCTCTTTCTCTGGTATATTTCTCTTCTAGTAAACTTTTCTATCGTTATTACTTACGTTCAGGTCTGAAGTTTTCTCTTGCCAGATACAAGGACTAGCATGGTTTAGCTGGCCTAAACATTCTGGAAATGGATGTGGTGCCTCGGCCCAGATGTTAGCTATGAACGATGCCTCTTTCTGACTTGCAGTCATTGAACACAATAGAAAGTTTACAGTAGTAATGCCAGTTCCAACACTTCTATGTTCTTACATGCTTCACATCAGCCCTGACTGCTCTCATCTCTAGTTGATTTCCCAGGAGCCTCGAGACTTCTCTTGGGTGCTCCATGGAGCCATGAGGGAGGCACCAACAGCCCCAGCTGGAGAAGTACCACTCCTCACTCCTGACCGTTTCCCCAATTACAAACCAGCACAGCCTTGTTCTCTCAGTGCTTCACCGGGTTTTCATGTGAAGCTGCTCTCTGAGTGTTGTTGTCTGTTGTTGTTCAGGCCTGTTTGTAGCTGCTTTGCCATGGGGGATGTCAGTGGATACTTGCATCCCAATCAGACACTGAGACTGAACTTCTTCCCTCTGAATGCTCATTTTCAAGAAGATTCTAGCAAGGAACCTTCATGCTGTCACCCACTGTCCTCTAGACTTACCCCAAATGTCCAACTCCAAGCAAACTCAACAAATTTTTCCATTCAGAAAAAACAAAAACTGTTAGCCAGCTAAGTGGAGGCTTCAAATGCCCAGCTGCCTTCCTGAATTAGTTTTGTAAGGAGGGCTCCTGGATAACCTCTTTGCTTTTTGTCATGGTACACTGTGAATCTTATGAGCATCTTCATGTTTGCTACGATTGTTCAATAAATGCTTGATGATTTGGGTAGTCAATCATGTAAACACACATTTATAAAATACCTAAAATACCATGCATCTTCCCCCACACTGCCAGGAACGACCCTGCGATGGCTACAAGGGACAATATGAAGAGTGAGACAAAGCCCTAAGTATATATCTACAGAGATTTATGTTACATGACATGAAAATTCATATGATGGAGCTGTCATACACAAACATATCTACCAGCATTGAATAGTGTACATGGGGAAAATATGGTTCTCAATCCAAAGGTGGAAAGGGAGAAATGCTAGTAGGATCCAGAGAGTGGAGGATGGAAAAAGATATCACAGATGAAACAAGAGGTGGGGATAAATGAGAACAATGGAAAAGATATGGTGACTGGCTGGATGAGGAACTTCAAGTGGAAGATTGAAAATCAAGCAACAAGAAGGCAACTCCATGACTTCAGCTCTTCAATCCCATGGTCCATCTTCACGGGTGCATGGAACAGACGATGAGGCTCTGAACTTAAATCAGTAGCTTCAAAGCCAAGTATGCTTGGGCTCTGCTGGTGTTTACGTAGCATCTGTCCCTCGCTGAGGATCAGCCTTGCACACAGGGAGAACAGGCTGGCTTGGAGAAGGGCAGCCCAGAATTGCCAAGGTGGCATTGGGCAGGTGAAATGAGTTCATGGGCAACAGGCCAGGCTGCTGGGCTGAGATGAGTCAACTTCCAGAGCCACCGCCTACTACCCACCTGCAATGTGCACGTGCTTGGAAAGTTGGAAACATTGGTAGTTTCGGTCTTAATCAGACTTGTTTCGGGCATTCCTTTTCCTGGTAGGGAGCTGACATTGGGTATTTTTTCAAAATCATCTATAAGGAATACCACAGAAAAGTCCCTAAGTTAGATCTTGCTAAAACCACAGCTTGAAATCTTACGACTTGCACATTTATCTTGTGGTTAGAGTATCCACCCCAAGAAAGACTAGACCAAGTAAAAACTAAAGCTAAAAATAACGAAAGAAAGCAAAGAAACAAACAACAAAAGACTACACCAGAGGCCGTGAGGGCAGGAAGCCAAGCTATACTTAGGTAAAAATAAAATAAAAACATAAAAAGTTTCCCTCATCTCCTAGCTTTCATGCCTAGCTCTTCCATCTGCCAGGTGTGAAGGGGCAAGTTATTGCTCTAGTTATTTCTCATATTAAACATGGGGCAAATCTGTTTAGTAAAGCATTTAGCAATTACTCAATATGTGTTAGTTGTGATCATCATTTTTTCTTGTTTTATTCAAGTTTTATTGTAAAGGTGCCATAGAGAGGAGTTACAGTTACAGAAGTCAGGTAATGAGAACATTTCTTTTTGAACAGTTTCACCCCTCCCTCGTTTTCTCCCAGTGCTGCCCCTCTCAACTCCCCCCCCACCAAATTGTAGAGTTCATTACCAACCTTGTATCAAGTATCACTGTTGAATTCTTTCACCTTTAGTCCCACCATTTCTGTCTTTCCCTTTCCCCTCTTAAATAAACTTACAAGACAAAGGGTACAGAAATCAAAAGCAGTGACAAAGGGGAATAAACCAAAGGGAAAAAATAACCACAAAGAGTACCAAAAAATCCCTTTGTTTCCATTTCTTGGAGCTCATTTTGCTAAGCATCATTGTATATGATCGTATGTCCATAGCTATCGAGCTCTTGAGATTATCTCCTAAGAGATGTCAATGTTTAGAGTACTGCTTAATGAATCCTGTCCAAGGGTATTAATTTGTCCTTTACTATCTGTTGGATTTACTTGTAGATTTACTGGCACATTCTAATGATGATCATCATTTTGAGATATACTTTGAGTCTCATCATTGGCATTCCTTCAGTTATCACATTGGCTTTCGTGTTCTGAATCCTTCTTGAATCTAGAACAGCCAGATGGATGAACTGCTTTCCTTTGAGTCAAAGTTCCAGACCCCTTGTAAGTGCTACCAATCAAGAGCTGAGAAACTAACTAATACAACCCCCAAAGAGGTGTGTTCAAATTTATCCTCTTTTTTTCTTTCATGGCCTGTGGTGTAGAACTGCAGCTCTCAAATTGTGGTCCAGGTACTCTGTGGTGGCTGTAGGATGTTATCCTCAAGACTCCTCCTGGGAACCTATATCATGGAGTTATTGTCATATTAATAACAATAGCTATTTGCTTTGTAAATTGTCATCTTCTCATGTGTCTGATGGTCTATTCCAGATATTACATGACCTAAGATACTCTAGAAACTACAGAGATTCGAAAAATTACAAAATAATGCCACTCACCTCACTATTTTCTTATCTTAGACAATACAGTTATTTTACATGATTTTTATAGGTAGGTGCTGTGCTTATACCTGTAATGCCAGCTGCTCAGGAAGCAAGAATTTGGAAGGCTTGCAGTTTGAGGCCAGGTGGGACAAAACATTAGCAAGACCCCATCAGCATCGATGGGCCAGGTGTGGTGATGTGCACCCAGGATCCCAGCCCTGTGAGGACCACAGTGACGAGGATGGCAGTCTGGGTGTGGCCCCAGACAGAGGGCAAGACTCTACTCTGAAAAACAAATAAGAGCAAAAAAAATGGCTGAGATGTGGTTCTTAGTCTGATAATCGTATGATGAAGCACACAAGAGTGTGGGGGGAAGAAGGGAAGAGAAAGGCTTCATAATCCAACAAGCAGTGTAGTCAAAGATAGATTCTACCTTGAAGACATGACCATGAGATGAAAGAAAGAGAGGGGGGAGGCAGGGACAAAGTGAGGGAGGGAGGGGGAAGGCAGGAAGGGAAGAAGAAAGGAACTGTCAATCAGGCATTAGCCTACAACATCTGAGTTTTCCCCTTCATCATCACCCAAATGCCAGCATCTCGTGTGTCTCTTTGTTAGGGAGAGTGTTAATAAGCGTGTCTATTGTAGGTGGCACCCTGGGACACCATGCATGCCATGAAGACAGAACCCACCAGGTCCCCCATCACCTGGGCACAGTACACTTGCTGAGACAAGGGCTCTGTATTCTCAGTGGCCAGGACCAGTCCTCGCTAAGCTTTCCCAGGGGAACATCTCTGAGTGCCACAAGGATGCTGGCCCAGGAGAGTTTCTCTGTACACTATGGCCAAACCTACAGACTTAAACCATTCTACAGCCACAATTCATTTTTTTTCTTTCTTTTTTTATTGTAATTAGTAAAAGGGTTACATGATATTTGCCAGATAGAAGGTGCATTAATTCACATACATTGATACCCTTTCACATGTCTTGGTACCCATTACCCCACAATTCATTTTTAAGGCTCGTAATCCAGGGTGTTATTAAGTTACATCCCACAAGTCACCACCTGGCAGAGGGCTTCCCCCATGGGCGGTGTCTCCTGACACCCTTCAATTACTTCAGCTTGGGTATCAGTCCCTGGTGGCACTGTTGCGGAGGCGCTGTCTCCTAGTTTGCTCCCTGCACTCTTTTCCCCAACCTCCAGACAGGTTTCTGTCACTTTTTTGGTAAAGAGCAGGAGGGATATGTCACGGAAGTGATGCTCAGAGGATACTTGCTGCGAGGCAATTCTTCTGGGTGTCTTCTGGTAAGCTTGAATGAGCTTCGTAATAACCTCTGGTGGGCATTACTGCCCACTGTCCAAATGAGGGATGTTAGCAGCATAATCAAGAAGAAGACTAATAGGAAAGCTTAAATACAAACTATGCCCTTGCTCTTTCACTGCTTGACTGAGTCAAGTCCCTGCACACACAGTTGTTCAGACCAATAACTGGCAGAAGGAGTTAGCCTAGATTCACAAGCACAGTGGCACTTCTTGTCCATGTGGTCCCCTGGAACTGGCTCCTCATCCTCGGGCATGATTGCTTTTTAGTGGCTCTGGTCCTTCTGCCACTCTAATCCTGACGTTGACTTTAGACCAGTTTAGGAATCATCTTGGCTCAGCATCACTGCCTCCGAGTCTCCAGGGAAGAGTGTAGATGATAGAGAAATGACAAACTTCCCTAGAAACGTAAGCATTCAGCAGCTGCCAGAGCACCTCTCCGGAACCTCAGGGACACACACACACACACACACACACACACACACACACACACACGTACACACACTGGATCCTCAAGGAGCACGGCAAGGCCTAAGTGCAGAAGAAACAAGGGACAGACAGCCCCAGCTGCACAACCAAGGAGCTTGTCCAGGGCATGGTGTTGCACTGGCACTAGCAGACTCCTTGGCAGGCCCTTCTCTGGAGTTCATAGGAGTGTTCCCTACACTGACTTTCTCCTGGGTCCCTGAGCTGGGGCTGGACCTGCAGACCTGCACGTGTTTCATCAAAGCTCTGTGCTGGGCTCAACATAGCAGCCCTAGCTCTGCCCAAGGCACCCTGCAACACAAGTCCTCGGATGGCTTTACACAGTGTCATTACACTGTGCCACCAAGTGTATTAAGGCTGGGGCCATGTCTATGTATGTATCTGGCTACTAATTTGATATGTTAAGTAAATCTAATACACAATTGCATGCATATATGAAAACCTCATTTAATTTCTGATCAGTGATCATTTGCCAACAAGTTCTAAATGTTATTATATAGAGACAAATCACAAGTATATATATATATATATATATACAGTCTCGCTTAAATATATCTTAGATGTTTGCATAAATCTCATATACATAGAAGCTCACATATATGCACACAGTATATCCTATTAAGTGTGCTAATAACATAAAAATTATACATGATAACAACATAATGTAGCTTGTGTGAATCCTATATTCATTAAAAATGGCTCCCTGCTCACAAAAGGTTTATATATACAATGTTATGCATAGACTTCAATAAATCTCAAATATATAAAATTCCACACGGGCACAGACACATCTATACGTCTGTAAACTTCCTTTAATTATACAAAACACCTCCAGAGAGGCCACAGGCCACCATCCTCAGGCTGAGCAAGGCCTCGTGCCAGCTGCCTTGATGCCAGGTCTCGGCTGAGCTGCTGGCAGTCTCACGCACAGCTACTTTCTAAAGTCCCAGCACCATCCCTGCCTCAGGGAGGGATTCCAGCTTCCAGTCACTTGGGCTCACACTTTGACCCACCTGAGTCCCCAGCTCTCCCATGAACCCACTGTAAGTCTTGGCTGCCTGATCACGGTAGACTAGGGACTTCACGCTTTACCATCACCTACCTGCCTCATCCCTGGTTCAAGCCTCAGTCAAGGTGCAGAGGTTCAATCCCATCTCCTACTGGTGATCTTGCTTCTGCCCTCCCAGGTTTCCTCTGCTGTCGTGGAACAAATCTGTGAAAGCAAAAGTCAGCCGCTCCTCCCCGCACCCTCCAGGGGCTCTTGACTCCTGCTCTCCTTACAACCCCCAAAGACCTTCAGCCTGCCTCTCACAGGAGACTTGCCCGCACATTGACATCACCACTAGACCTGACTGATGTCTACACATTATCTGTGCAGCTAGCATAGATGCAGGGCGTGTGAGGAAGATTCTTCCCAGAGAACTATGATACCTAACATGTCATATACTCATCAAGGAGTGTTCACAAGGTCTTACAGAAAACTTAGGGGACAGGCTAGTGTGTCAAGTCAAGCCCGAAAATGGACAAAACTTAGAGGAGGACAAACTCTTCCTAATGAGTAGGTCATAGGATGTATTTCTCAGGACCCACATGTGGTCCAGGCTGGCTTGGGGGTTGTGTGGTCTAAATGGGCCAACAGACCCCAACTGGGAAAAAAAAACTGACTAACAGACTCCTTGGGGCTGTTGAGGTGAGAGGGGACTACTCTATAGAATTAGTCTATTCAGAAACAAGGGACTGTCCACTGATGACTTAGGGAGTTGCCAAGAAACCCATGAAATTCTGAGTCAGGAATGAACACAGTAAAAAAAAACCCCATCTGACATCCCCATCTATGCAACATCTTTCCTGCTATCTGCAACCAACTAGTAAAGGCAAGGTATGTCAGCAAAGCTGTACTCTTGACTATGGCTGAAAAGACTGATAATTGTTGATGAGTTGAATCTCTTTGTGACCACTAGAAACTATGAGACAGAAAGCTCTTCAAGTATATCAGGCTTCATCCTCATTTAAGAAGTCTACCCTGTCCTTTTACCCTAAATTAAAGCCGACCTAAAGGGACCTTGAGAGGTAACAGAACGTGGCATTTGTGCTTTTACTCCATTACTGCTTCTTCAATGTACTAGATATCATTTAATTGTTGGAATTTCTGGCTGAGCAGGGAGTTTCAGTTCCATCACTCGTTTTCCTCTCCCGTATTGAGGAAGGGACTCATTGAGCAAAATATCACATCCACGAGGCCTTTCAGAGACAGTCTCAGTAGCCAGGGATCGTGTCTACAGATGTTACACCTCACATTTTAAAGGACACCTCCAATCTTCAGGAAGGACCATGAAACACTGGAGACAAGGGACTTCCAGGCTTGACTTTACCTACCTACCTAGGATGGAGTCAGAAAGCTGAGGATGACAAGGAAGGATGGCATCAGGGGAAAAAGAGCAGAAATGCAGCTGAAAAACACAGGGACAGTCCACACAAACTAAGTGACACCAGAGAATATAGGCCATGAGTGGCACACCATCTTCTTGACTCTAAAGGCAATGATGATTCTGAGAACACGTCCCCAGCAGTCCTGGGAGGAGGACATGTTGAGAATCAGTGCAGTTCTCGCCACTCACACACGATGGAACCTAAGCTCATTTATAAAGAGCTAGATGAGGAATCTTTGAATCCCAGCACCTGAACGGCCTGATTCAATGGTTGCTGACAAACAGAAAATTGGATGGATAGACAGGTGAACAGAAAGATGGCCAGGTAAGCGGGGCATGGTGGCTCATGCCTATAATCCTAGCTATTCAGGAGGCTGAGGTCAGAGGATCACAGTTCAAGGCCAGCTGGACCACTAAAGATTGTGAGACGCTTATCTCTAACCACTAGAAAATGGGAAGTGGAGCTGTGGCTCAAGGGTAGGGCAACTGCCTAGAGCTGAAGAGCTCAGGAACAATGGCTGGGCCCAGGGTTAGGGCGGTAGGTAGCCTTGAGCTGAGGAGCTTAGGGACAGCACCCAGGTTGATTCCAAGTCCCATAACTGACCAAAAAAATAAAAAAGAAAGGAAGAAGAGGGCCAGGTGAGTGGGTGGAGCTCCACACATGGATTACGGATGGTCTAATGTAGCATCTCGGATTGGATAAAATCAAGCTCTAGAAAGCTGTCCATACTGAAGGGGAGGACCCTGTGTAAGACGTACTCTGAGTAGGTTAGGGAACAGATGAACGTGTGAGCCTCTTGGACAGTCAGGATGTGCTCTCCATTTCTAGGGTCCTCTGACATCAAGCTGTCAGTCCCTTCACTTCCCCTAGAACAGTCTCCCTAAAGACCTGAGGCTTCTGGTGAGACCTGGGCAGAGAGGCCAGGTATCTGGGTTCATGAGAATTCCAACGTAAATCTCAGGAGCCTCTGGAACGTCTATTCAGAAGCCACGCGGCCTTGTGTGTGAACATTCAGTGGGAACTACCATAGTGGGAACACAGCAAATGGAGGCGAAGTCTCAACCTTTTTATTCAAAGCAGCTTCTCACAATGTATAAATACTGCGTATTAGCACACATGAAAAATACAACTTCTAAGGCACCCAGAAATGTGTTCACGTTACAGGACCATTCACAAAGAGAGTGTACAATTTGCTCTAGACAGTCAGCATCTGATAAATCCAATTATTATCTTTAGTACTGCACCCAGTTTGGGGAAGTATTTACAACGTGGTGAGAATGAGCCAGCTGTACCTGCTTTGTAACTCTATGAAGTACTCAGACAAGTATTCAGAACTAGTTCAAGACTTTCTCATGATAATCTGGCAAAAGAAAAACAAGTAGCCTAATTTGCAAAGGTCTCCGTGGATTTGGGTGTGTGTGCTACATCCATGATCAAACCCAAACACTCTAAGAATGGGCTGGATTACGTTTTTTGGTAGCCTGCTTCATTATCAGAAGTTTGGTAATAAGCCTTACCAATAGAATAGCACTTCATCAGCATCCTTCATTTCTCAATTGGTTAATGGATCAATGAGTTCATCATGAATGAGAATGGAGTATCACCTGGTGTGAGAACTGTGCAGGGGGGGAAACCTCTCCTCTGCCAAACAGGAATTGGAATGGGTCCATGTGGAACAAAAGAGGTGGACGTCTGGCAGTTACGGACCCCACTGCTCAGGGAGACACATCTGCAGCACTCCTGCTGGAGGCTCAGGTGCAAATGGAAGAGTCTACACTGGCCAGATAACCTGGAGAAATGCCAGACCTCCACTGTGTGTGATATGAATAAAGACGTAGGACTACACAGCAGAAAACATCCACCTGAGATACTGAGTTCCAATCTTAGAAACTCCTCTTCCAGAGTCTTCTCAATGTGACAACAATCCTCTCAGTATGGCCATCCAGGGGGAAGCAGGAGGTTGGGGGAACTGAGCAGTTTCTCAGTGCCATCAAGGTCACACATCTGTCCAGATGTGCCTACAATCTATGAAACTTAAGTTTTGTTGGAATAATGGAATTCTTTGGTCCTTGGTTTCATGAAAGGCAATTAGTTTCACAATCCTGTCAACATAGACACTGGCAAATGACTTCAAGCTGGGACTAATGGCACAGGGACAAATGAAATACTTCTAAACTATCCAAAGTCAACTTAATGAGCTCCACATCGAGCCAGATATTGGACCACCAACTTGAGGTCAAACCAGAGAGACATCAGAGTCAAAGTTTAACACCAGACTTCAGTGGTTTCCTTCCCCTGCCTCTCTCTCTCTTGCACACACATGCACATGTGTACACACATATACATATGCTGCAGAAATGGGAAGCAAATCAGCAAACCTTCATCTGAATGGGTGATAAAGTGACGATGAAAACTGGCTAGAGATGGACCATATGGCTTCAGCTACACTACAGCCCTGGACTACAGGGCCAACTTAAAGTGTTGATGAGGGTATTCAATGGGTGAGTACAGGAATATGGCGACCAAAGGGAATCATAATTCAAAAGACATAAATGTGAATCTTAGTTGGTTTTATGAGGTCCCAGACACAGAGAACCCATTGCTGATAAGCTTCATGTCTTCACTGACTTGGCCTGAAAAGTCTGACACAGCTGGTATACCTATTCTGCACTTAGGCTGCCTTCATCCTGCTCCATGCCACCTTTGTATGGCCTGACACACAGAGACGCTGAGGACACATGGAATGCTGATTGTGGAACGAAAACCGACTTCAGATTGTCTACACAGTAAGACTCATATGTAAACTTTGTTCACCTCTCTCAAGGAGTGCTGACCTCAGCCAGAATGGACATTTCCAGGTCATCCACAAGGAACCTGCGGTCCACCACCCGGGTCAGGAACAGGAAGTACCATTTGTTCAGAACAAAGGATGAACCAGCATTCCTCCCCATGACCCATGACCGTGCCTGAACATGTGAACAGTACGGAAGTGGCTCGAGAAACCCTGTCCTTGGTCCAATCGGAGGGCCAAAGACCATCACTAAGGAATCTACCTGGTCCCTGCCACCACCAATTAAACCACTCTTCAGATCAGCCAAGAATTACAGACTGCACTGACCGAGCCCCTCAACATGGTTACATAGAGGAAACAACCCGTATTACCCTACTTTATATATATATATATATGTATATATTTTGCAACACGCTTAAGGCTTTGTTCCCAAACTCCTTCATTGGCCACACAGTGAGAACTTATGGGGCAACCTTAAACTATATATGTAGTTGCAAAAGTTGGAAAGTTTAACTGATCCTAATGGTAAGGCTTATTCAAAATTCAGTACATTTTCAAATGATACTTCAAACCCAATAATTTCTAGAAAGAAAATTAACCTCTGCTCTCTAAAAATATAAGAGCCTTCTGCTAAAAGAAAACACATTGGCACCAAACCAGTATGCTGTTTGTTTTTTTTTTAAAAGAACAAATGATACTAAGGGAAAAGATTGCCTAAAACGCATATCCTAACTTACCACGGAAATATAAAAGTTTATATTCTGAAAATATATACTGTATTAAAGTCTGTAAGCATTTTAACCCAGATTTGCAGAAAGAACTAAACAACACTTATCTACAACAAAAATAGACATGCAAGACAAACCCCAAAGATGTATCTACAAAGGCAAAGTGTAGATTTTTTTAAAGATTTTTACAAAAACCATTTACAGAGAATAAAATAAAATACTTAAGAAATCTCATTTTGAGTCTTAAATACTGTGTATATTAGCGAGAGTATCTTGACTAATATATACAACAGATCTAAATATCTAAATACAGAAACACATTAGAGACGCAATTGTGCATCCTAACTATTTACTTAGGAAGATCTGCAGATGTTTCTATTTGTTTCTTTGTTAAAAAAAATTTCTACAGAAACTAGATTGAAAAACTGCATGAGTATGACTAAATTCCAAATTAAAAAAAGGTTATAAACTTTTAAAAAGTGTTTTTTTAAATTTTAAAACCAACAGTTAATAATGGGAAATGCAATTCAGCAGTTGGTCAAAGCTATTTTTAAATGTGGCTATTCAGAGATAGGGTTGCATTGTTCAAAGTCTATTGTGATTACTACTTTCCCATCTTCATACTACACTTCACATGGGGAAAATGTATTTTCATGCTTTGGAGAGAACATTTCCTAGTTTAATCTACACCAAACAACAAGACAAATTAATTCTCCACTTCCTTCATACAGTTACCCAATTTCATTCTTAGCAAATAAATTTTTTTTTATTTTTTTATGCGCAAACATTTCTAAGCAGGAAGGGACACGTGAATGTGGTCTCTACATTAGGCTCTGGCTTCTAAATGATGAGGATGTCTGAGCATCTCAACAAAAATTATGCAAAAAAAAAAAACCCAAACCCTCTGGGAGCAGCATTATTCACTCCAATGGCTCCATGACAAGATGATGAGAAAAACAGCGAGGGCTGAAGACAGCAGGGAGGGAAGTTCTAAGGGTGGTAAAGAAATGAAGATGATGGTTTGTTAAGGTCCTTGGCTAAACACAGGTACTTTCAACTTCCCCTCTAAGCTGTTTACTTAGGAATTCCAAAAGGAATTCTGGAGTGAGATTGCTAAATCCAACCACAATTCCTCAAAGACCTTCCTGAGCCCTAGGAAGGGGTAGGAGGAACAGAGGAGAGGAAAGGAAGAAAGCACCCCATGGGTGGAGAAAACACACAGGAGTATAAGATTAAAAACAAGTCTAAGGGGGAGGGAGTGTGGCTTAGTGGTAGAGTGCTTGCCTAGCATGCTCAAAGCCCTAGGTTTGATTCCTTGGTACCCCACACACAGAGAAAAAGCCAGAAGTGGTGCTGTGGCTCAAGGGGTAGTAGAGAGCTAGCCTTGAGGAAACCCCAAAGACAGTACTTAGGATGTGAGTTCAAGCCCTAGGACTGGCAAAAAAAAAGTCTGAGTCTTATTTTGAAAAAGCTGTAAGGATAATCCTTTGACATAACCATAGATTATATATATATATATATTTATCCCACAGCAATTTGCTGTTCTTTACCTGCATTTCACCTATATGTTGCCCAGTCAACTATTTGAAAAATAAAAACCATAAGGGTCTCATCTACCCTGGAGCAATCACATTTACTAACTTTTTCCCAGCTGGTAGAACTCTCTTACTAAACTGACTTTACACAAACAATCGAAATGAAGACTGTCCTCCAAAAATTCCAATTATACCCAGAACCTAAAATTTACCAGCATGAATTCTACCATAGAAAGGCGTTCACACGACTCCCTTAGTCATTAGAGATCCCTGGCATGTTCATGTCCTTGGAAATCGTGGTTTGTCCACAGTTTACACACATCAGCTTCATTCAGTAGGAAACAAAAATAGCCAGTGAAGAAAAAGAAAAATTTAAACATTCCCTTTCCATTTTGTGAAGATGCTCAACACAGCAACTCCCTCATCAGATGCTAAACAGGGAACCTTCCGCCACACATTCAAGAAGGAGGTTTTCCTAAAGGGCTTGGGGGACAGCAAACAGGAGACTCACTCCCTGGAGAAGAGACACAGGCATGGGGCAGAAGCAGGCGTTTCCCAGTGCCAATTCCCTACATTCCAGGCACACAGCTCCTATCGGACTCTACAAGGGATTAAGCAAGACTTCAATCCCAACTTCCTCTGGCTGAGCGTAGCTAAGATGGCTGGCTGTCTCCTTCTGGCTCTCCAGGTCCAAATTGGTGCAGGTTGGAGGAAAGTGGCAGAAAACTTCCTCTCCTCTGGACTCAAGAAAGAAAGGGCATCTTAAGAACCATGAGGCTCCATGCTTGTGAGAGACACTGCTGAAAGGGCCATATCTCTTGCTCTAGGGTAGACATGTAACTGTTCTTTGAACTCAAGGCTTGAGACAATGGAAACTTTCTATCTACATTCCCCAGAACTGCCAGCACCTGTAGGAAAAGAGACCAAAAGAGAAGGCTCACCCTGGCTCTTCCTCTGTGCAGCCACCTCCTGTCATCTCTGCCCAACTCTTTCTGCTGCACTCCAGGGCTTCTAAGAAGAACCAAGCAAAGACTGGCAATTCAGAGAAAAAGGAAGGGAGGAGAGCCAAGGAATGCTCGAGGCTGTGACTAAAATTATCGAAACAATCCCATCTCCCTAGGAATTTTCTATGGGTGCAGAGCTGGGCCCTTATTTCACTGCTCCAGCCGCAATGCTCACACCACTCCTTACCAACCCACACCACGAACCAAATCCAAACTCAAACCAAGTCTCTCCCTCTTGAAGCACCCCCAGGGACTCTAGGCAGATGGTCCAAATACAAGTGCTCAGGACCCCCATCTGCCCCGGGGCCCAGGGGCAAAGGTCCCTCCTCCTGGCTGCTGCTGCTCTTTCAAGCAAGCAACTGGCTAGAGATAAAGACCTATCCATCCTTTCACCACCTCCCTGGAAAGCAAAAACCAGAAGCCACTGGATCTCTGTAGCAGGGAGACAGCCTCTAAAATCCAAGTTCAGTCAGCAGCTCATCCCGGGCAATATGGCATCCACAGGCAGGGCCTGGTCTCCTTCTCCCAGTGGCCCACAGAGCATTCAGGCTGCAGAAACCTTTGCCTCCTTAAAGACAACAAATGAGAAGAAGACTCCACCACGACTTCTCCTAAGAACAAACTACAGAACTGGTATGACATTACAGCCACCCACAGAGGGCCCGAAGCACGTCTAACCCTTCCATCCTTACTAACTGCTCTTTTCTCATCTGTCTGAATTACCTGTCTAGGTGTTTCATTGCTGGAGTGCACCACATGGCATGAACTCTGAATGGTATTTGGTCCAGGGCAATATGAAAATAAGATCTGTGTGAACATCAGACATCATAATATATAAACAAAAATAAATAAATAAGCCCGAATAAAGAAAAAATTTCCTAGTAGTTCATATTTTTGCGAAACTAGCTTTACATATAATACACATAAATTATCAGAATTTCCACGTACATCGTTTTAAAAATATATATTTAACAAAACATTTCTAAATGTACAATATCTGGGTTTGTAAATCGCTCAGTTTGGTTTTAAGACCAGAGCCCTAATAGTCACACAGAATTGCATTAGGAGACGGAAGCCAGGTCTACACAGTGGCCTGCTCACTGGTCTGTGAATTCCCTAAGACAGTCGCCCCCTGGCCCCAGATCCGCACTGAACCCGAGAGCTATGGTGGCCTCTACAACAGAGGCACTGTGTAGACATGGCCTGAGCCCGAAGGGCATGGGAGAGTGCTCGTCCCCTCCTGGACCACAGCGGTGCATTCCGGCAAACAGGGAAAGGACAGCAGAACCTGACAGAGCTCGGGAAGATGTAGCCCTCAAGAGCTCTGTGGCAAGTTAGGGCGGGGTGTGGGAAGGTCAGGCGTGCTGCGATTCCCCCTTCTAAACAAAAGCAAACCAATGAAGAACAACCAAACACAGGAATGGACACAACCCTAGGTGTAAAGAGACACCCGGATGAGCTCTTGGCAGGGCCAGACCCTGGGCTCCAATGGCCAGAACAGTGGCCAAGCTGGAAGTCAGGTGCCCATGAATGAGCACAGGGCAGGTGAGCGAGGGCCTTTTAGACCTCGTAGATTTTGTCCTGCAGGTAGCTGAACAGGGAATCCAGGCCTTTAGAGGAGCTCCAGAGCTGCTTGAGCATGAGGCATTCCTTCTCATTCACATCTTCCAGAACTGACTTCAGGAAGCTCCGGACCAGGCATTTGGACTCCTCTAACACCTGGAAGGAAACGCAGAGGCTTGGTGAGCTGGCCTGGGAGACCGTGGTCTGCGATGGAGAGGGTTCTACCACTCTTGGCCTGGGTCAGCCAGTTCTGGGTCCCAGCACTGGTAGAGTGGCTTCCAGTGGCCAAGAGCGTGAGCCCTCAATCCTCAGGATGACTGAAGAGAAGGTGGGAGATGACGGTAGCCTAGGCCACAAGAGCCTTGCTTTTTACCCAACTGTGACATTACCTCAGAGCCATTGGCTGTGGGCCTTAGGAACGTTGGAGAAACGTCATTTCCACCATGTGTCACGAACAATGACACCTAACACAGGATCACTTGGAACACAGAGTGGGGTGGTGAAATGAACTAATGGTTGTCAAAGCATCCATACACCCCACCTTTACAGCAAGGCCCCTTTGAGTAGTAAGAGCGGTAACAGTGATGCAGTCATCATTGTACTAATGAGTGATAATAACGGTAGCAATTATCATCATCCTAATTGCCAGAAAACACAAAGGTTGCTTCTATCAGTAATACCCTTGGCAGCACAGCGCTAATCAAAGGAATGAGTAAGAGCACGGCCGTCACAGCAATGATCATAATACTGTAGTAATTGTAAGCAATGCATGGTAATAGTGGTACCGTCATCCCCTGCTAACTGTGATATAGTGATGTAGGGAGGGGCTACTATGCAACTCCGCCGCTTTGTGGATGTTCATATAGACGAGGGTCTCTGGAGTGTAACTCCCACAACAGTTGAGGGATCACTGTAGTACTCACCAAAGTACTAAGTATCGGTGAGAGAGTAATCATCATAGTAGTGAGTAATCCCAGGGCAGCACTGACACTAACTGTAACAATGCAGTAATCGTAGGAATGGTCACGGAGATGAGAAACACGCTCAGTAATGGCTGGCCACCAGTGGCTCCGCGCTGTAACCCTAGCTACTAGGGACACGGAGACTGGGAGGCAAGGTTCCAGGCCAGCTCAGGCAGAGGGGTTCTTGAAATCCCCTCCCTCAACAGGATGCCCATTCTCAGCTAAGCACAGTCCAGCGATAGCAGGACTAGCCCCTCCTGGGCTCAGTTACTGTCCTGAGACAAAACCAACACTGAATGAAAACCTGGCACCTCTGCAGAGGTGCTACTTCTCTGTTCTTCAAGGCATCTTCAGAGTCAAGCCGCGGGGTTCAGACACTAGGTGGACACAGCGATGAAAAGTGGGGACACTGTCCTGGCCTAGTCACATGAGCTGGTCCCACACCCTGCCCTGTACTTGCCTGGGTTCCTCTTCTCTTTGAAAGCTGTAGGTGCTGGGTGCTTGGGGTGTGTGCAGAGCACATGCTACCCCAGATTATGCCATCGCTTTGGTGGGGCTCTTTTTGTTCCAGCACAGAGAATCTGGAGCAAAGATGAGCAACATCTGCTGATCTAACCTGTTGCATCCTTCGTGCATGACCTCTGGAACATCACTTAGTCCCTCGGCACCTGCTAGCTTCATCTGTACAGTGAGTCTGTACAGTAGGAGCGGGCATGCAGGGGATGGGAACTCACCACAGCACTGCAAGATGCCATCTCCTTGACTCGCAGCATGACCTCCTGGCTGAAGGTGGTGGGCCAGAAAACCTGGGACACCAGGCCTCTGCTGCAGGCCTCCTGGGCAGTCAGCTTCCGCCCACAGAACAACATCTCGTTGGCCTAAAAGAGCAAAAGAGGCAGAGGAAAGCTGAACGCCTTAGGGAAAACTGGACTGGCTGTGCAGAGCTGTCTCTGCTGTCTGACTCAGGATTCACAACCTAGGGTTAGTATGCATGGTAAACTGCAAGTGGACACGAAGCCTGTGTTAAACTCCTCAAAGGAGCCCTGTATTTACTGAAGCCTTGTCTGCTCATGCTCAGTGCCTCTCCCACAGGTGGAGGCAGACTCCTGGGTGGGTCCACACCATGGTCTGGGCCCAGGGTATTGATGTGCTAAAGGAAGATGATTTGAATGGTGGATACAAATGTAAAAGGACAGAAGGAAGAGATCTGAAATATAAAGCCCTCTATGAGGATTTCAGAGCACCATGATGGACAGGAGTCATTACGGTTATGGAAGGGAATGGGGCTGTCTTCAGTCGATCAAGAGTAAGTCAGGGTGTGCCTTCAGCCAATCAGGAGTCGAGGAAGGCACCACCTCTAGCCAATCAGAAGTCAGGGTAGAGGCACTGTTTCCTTCCAGTAAGGTAGAAAGAATGGACAGAAACTCTGGAGTCTATTCCAAAAAAAAAAGAACAACTCACAACAGACACATGCCACAGTAGAAGGGAGAAAGTCATTCTCTGGTGCTATGGAGTCAGTACAGCCTTCAGGCCTGCCACCAGGGTGGTGCTGTGGCAGTTTTGGGGGTGTCTGATGACCTAGAGTGACTGCTGGAGAGTGGCACGTCAGTGCCCAGGCAGACTCATTTCTGGGACAGCCTGCCCACCTTTGTGCTTCATTTCTTCATCTCATTTTGTTCTAAGTCCTTCTACCTCTGTCCCATCTGCCTCATCTCCATGTCTGTCCAACTGTCCTCCGCACTGGCCATGTCCAGCCCTGGCACACAGCGAGCCCTTCCGTGCGCTGTCATCAGTGCCGCACACACCCTACCCAGCTTGCTGTGATTGCAGTTCCTGACCTCAGCCCTCAGTCAATGACCTGAACACCAGCTCTACTGACCACCCAGTGACGTGGCATGACGATTCTTAACTGAAGAATCTGCAACCTGGAGACTGCTTTGAGATCAGCTCAGTACTTTCCCTCCTCTGGCTGGGTGTGCAGCTAAACCATGCTTCCCATCTCCCCTACATACTGGAGCAGCCACACCATGGAAAAGACATGGCCCTTCTTCTGCAGGCCCAACTATGAAGACTCCTTGGCGATGCCCCAGGTCCATCTTCTACGTCTGCTGGATGGTCGTCCTTTCCTGTACTAGGGCGGGGAACTGAGTCAGCAGTCGTGTAGACACAGGACTGTGTCTTTGGGGTATCGTACACATTACTGAGTTACTGTGAGGAACAAGAGAACACGTGTGCAGCAGGTAGCACAGCGTAGGTGTGCAGTGAGTGGACCTAGCCATTGTCCTCCCTGTTCTGCTGCTGTTCCAA